>NC_081201.1:34169304-34831804 GCF_902713425.1 Acipenser ruthenus | reverse complement strand
CATCAGTGAGTCGCAAAAGCTCTCAGGAGCCATCACTGAACCCAAACCATATTATGCAAAAGCAAACAAAAAAGACACCATTTGAAACAAGCAAGAGTTGTATACCGTAGCTATATATTGGTATTGTACAAATTAATCCTGAAAATAAATTAATGGCCCTTTAAAAGTAGGACTGCTTTCTACAGAGCCCAGATGTTACCTTTCATTTGTTAACAGTATTATTTATTAAGTACTCCACTGTAGCAGCATACTCTTCTGTAGGTGTATAAATACACAGTATTCTGACATGTTCACAGATTAGACACCTGATTCTGTCATTGTGGCTCATTAAACCAAAGTTGCATAAGCTTAGTAAACCAGCTGTATGACACCTAGCTTGAATCCCGTTATGCAAATGAAATGGCAAGTTAGTTTTTCATAAAAACACACACACACACACGACACACACAGTCAATGCATATATATGTAGAGAATAGACCACTGCAGCTTGTTTGCGAATATTGTTGAAAAGCTCATCAGTATTCTAGCCATTAGACTTGCCCTTTCAAATTACAGTTGTTACTATTGATTGCATCATATGTGTCATTTTTTTCCCTCAAATTGTTGAATGCTTTCAAAGCTAATATTACTGCAGTCATCATATTGTAGATCGTGCTATATATATATATATATATATATATATATATATATATATATATATATATATATATATATATATATATATATATATATCGTAATATATATATATATATATATATATATTAGCTCAAACAGCCAGCTGCCCAACGTTTCGATATGTTGTACATATATATATATATATATATATATATATATATATATATATATATATATATATATATATATATATATATATATATATATATAATGTGCTCATACTTGACCTCTAATGAAGTCCAGCTTACTTTTTCAAGCTCATTTTACTTTTTCAAGCAAAACTAACCTTGCTTTAAAGTTTTGACTTTAAACATACAGGAACACTTCACTTTCTCACAACTTCACCCATATAATTCTAATTAAAATTGCATAATTTCTTCATGCAATATGCTCTGCCTGCAAATTCTATTATTTATTTAAGGTAAATAAAGGCAAGAGTTACCAGAAGGCCGACTCGTAAAAATGCCTGTTTTTTTGTGCTTAATAGATCATCCCTGACTTCTTTGACCTAAAAAAGAAACAAGGACCAGGGGTCACAAATGGAAATTAGATAAAGAGGCATTCAGAACAGAAAATAGGAGGCACTTTTTTACACAGAGAATTGTGAGGGTCTGGAACCAACTCCCCAGTAATGTTGTTGAAGCTGAAACCCTGGGATCCTTCAAGAAGCTGCTTGATGAGATTCTGGGATCAATAAGCTACTAACAACCAAACGAGCAAGATGGGCTGAATGGCCTCCTCTCGTTTGTAAACTTTCTTATGTTCTTATGATCCCCCCCAATTCAGCGTAAAATTCAGGCTGAAAATGCATTATTATCATTCAGACATTAGAACCAAGAACAGACCCATCACACACACACACCAAGTAAGCTACATATAACGCTCCAGCTGCCTTACGGTAAATGTAACATACAGTACTGGATTAAAAATCTTTAAGTCTGACTGAGCTCCCAAATGAGACACTTTCCAAAGATTGTGTGGTCTGCTGAATGCTTACAGTTTGGATGATGCATTTAAAAGGACATTGCCTTTCTGGCAACATCCATGAGAAGTCAAAGAGCTTTTAAATACTAAAGAAAGTCTAGTTCAGTCGAACCAAAATACTGCCAGGTACAGCACAGCAAAGTAAGGACAAAACCATGGTATCATATTCTCAGAACAGAACACCCTATTCAATTCAAAATCAGGCTTAAAAGTAGGCATACCACTTCTGTTCATCACACAGTGAATCCCGCAGGCATGCCACTATAATTAAAACAATTTAAAAGACCTTGAAACAAATCCCATGATAAAAACTGCCTAATTATTTAAGAATGCACTCCAGTAGATATTCCTGAGGTGCTTTAATGAAAGACAGCAGTTTCCATATCAGTTTCAATAAGGGGCTTGTTAAAAAATTGAACTAAAACATAATTTACAATATTATCAGTTGTATTATATAAAAAGACCACTGCAGTTATATTAGGGAATCACCAGTTAACCCACAAGGATGCCCGCATAAAACACTAAAAGTATTATTATTATTTTGCAGGATAAAACCAATGCTCTGCAGCCTAGAAAGGCCTGACGAGAAACACAATAGAATTCAGTGTTCGATTTACACTGCTTGATGCAAATAAAGTATAACTCCATTTTCCTGCCTGCATTGTATCAAAGTACAGCCATTACTAAAATAGCACACCTTTTATGAGTTTCTATTTGTCAATAAAAATATGCAACCATATTTGGACGGTTGCCACATGCAGTCGAGGTGATGCATGGTTTAACCATGCCCTCTATGTAATAAGAACATTGACAAGAAGTAGGTGTTTTAGTCCTATTCCTGGATGCCCCCCGTTTAAAAACATTATCAAAACAGATGGGAGTTGACTGCTCCGTTTACACATGCTAGCCTCAGATTGGGTTCAGCATCATCCATGAAAGGACCAATGTAAACACACTTCCCTTGCCAAAGCAAATACATTTCTAAACTAATACAGTTGTGAATATCCTTAAAACCAGTACAGGTCACCTTCAGTAATCAAAGTCTTGTAAGTAAGTAGCTGGCAGTAAACATAGCAATAAGCACCCATCTGTTTTGATAATGTTTTTTAAAAGACAAGAACACACAGCTGTTTCATTTGGTGCGATAACGCCATCATCAAGTGATATATACAGAATAAAAGATGTATGTATAAAATTGAATACTGGATCCACTAAAGGAAAAAATATGATGCTTAACAATGTTATATTTGACCCTACTGAGAGTGTTTAGTTTAAAAAAAAAAAAATTGCGCAGACCTTGTTGGACTTAACTAAAAAAATATAAACACACGAAACAATCACAAGTACAGAACTGTTAGACACTTTCATGATTAAAATGATAAGCAGCATACTTGTAAGGTTTTATCAGTATACGCAAGACTATGAATATATATATATATATAATCTCTATAGCATTATTTTTACATACAGTACATTAATGTGTCCTTGATGTAACACATGTGACCCCTGGGGAATTGATCATACTCTTAAGATATAAATGTAGCTGTTTCCGCAGGTAATACTGAAACATACATAGACACCATCTTTATGGAAATTGACTCCAAACAGGCTCTGTAGACTAGAGCAGCCTGTGTGACTGACACACACACACACACACACAGCGATCAATAGAAATCCAGTATTTTCATTATTGCCTTGTAATCCTGTCTACCAAATGTAATTATAATCTAGTGGCAAAGACCAAACACATTTTTAATTTTTTTTTAAAATTTAAAACATTTCTGTGACGTCACCCTTTGATCTTTCAGTGGATTATATCTACGAATCGTCTAACTAAACGGGCAGTGTGGCTTTGAAGAGAAGGGGAGTGTGGGGCAGATGTATTGTTGAGAAACGAATCCACACTTTGAGCTACGAATCCACAGAAAACTGGGGATTCGTTAACAAACCACAGTCAAAAACAATTCACAAAAAAAGCTTGTGTCTTTTTAATAAGCAGCAATTATAATAACAATTTATACCGTTTAAACATAATTGATTTCCAATTCCAGCACACAGTACAGTACAATATATTTTCTTGTGCGTCGGAAATAACTCTAGCTTTCTTTTTATGCAAACCAGCTCCTGATTTGGCCAAAGGTTTCATTTTCCCATCAAGAACACTGCGAAAACTTTCAAACTCTGGGTCATTTAACAAACTTAAAGGGCGTCCCTGTAGTCTTAGAAAATGGTGTCTACACATTACAAGTTCGTATAGTGAATCACCACAGTACTCCTCTCCATTACATCTTCTTACTTCTGTCGCAAAACAGCTAAGGCTGTATGACAAAGTAGAATTATCCATATTGACTAAATCTCCACTAATTACATGTATCTCAGATTTAAAGTCAGCTTTTGAATTCCTTTCATTTAACCAAACTTCAAACAGATTCACAGACCATTTACATTTTGCGCGAGTACTTCCAGAAAATCGATCGCTTGCAAAGATATTAACTTCACCCGTTTTAGGTGCAGCAAAACACTTACTTTCTGCTTTCTCCTTTGTTTTTTTTCATTCTTTTTATTTTTCTAATGCCACCTTCATGGTCTAAATTTAAAACAAAGTCCTCATTGCTATCTTCACTTATAACACAATATGTTGTCTGTGTCAATGGGATTTCAGGTTCAGACTCGGAACTCATGACGGCACACCAACAAACTCATACACAATATAGCCTATTAATATAAATGTCAATTACCAAATTAGAGTTCAATTACTCTCATTATTGAACAATTGTCAATTAGGACGAAATGTTTTAAATGGGATAAACCACGGTAAGTGTTGAATCGGTAGAATAATCCAGTGTCTCGTGCCTAACGGCACTCGAAATGGTGGATTATTTTACAGATTCAACACTTACCGTGGTTTATCCCTTACATAATATTCTGCAGATATAAAACGGATGTATACAATTACATTTGTGCACATCAATAAATCCAACAAACTAAGCTTAATGCATCAAGACGTTTCGTTTTTTTCGTTACTTTTTTTTTCCTTTTTTTAATACAGTTGTTTTGCAGTGTAAACGACTGCCTCATGAAGAACCGTGCTGCACAGGGCATAGACAACATCCTCTGTGAAAGTACATAAGGAGATTTAAGAGGATTACTTTTGCAATTTCAGAGTCAATGCATAATTCATAATCCTTTGGATCATTGGGGCCAAATCAGCAGAATAGAACTGTTCGTTATTTGCACTCATAAGACAGGATGATATTCAATTTGGTGAGGAAAATACACACTAAAAAAAAAACC
The DNA here is from genome assembly GCF_902713425.1 of Acipenser ruthenus. Lineage (NCBI taxonomy): Eukaryota > Metazoa > Chordata > Actinopteri > Acipenseriformes > Acipenseridae > Acipenser > Acipenser ruthenus. Next base: position 34,826,851 of record NC_081201.1, on the reverse strand, counting down.
ATTTGGCTGATGGCGTGAATATCAGGGTCAACTCCTGTTCTCCGATAGGCAGTAAAGCATCAGTTTATCAGCGCTTCATACTGCATGTCAAAACCAGCCAAACAGCTGTATAGACCTCTCACAGTATGTTTAACTGAAAGCTTGTGTTAAATGTCATCTTTAAAAGACATTACTTTGTCTAAATCGATAGATATTAGATTCTAAAAAGCACTAACACACTCAAATTCATCAGTGGACCTTTGTACTTGTCAGTCATTATTATTACACACTATACCATATACAGCATTTCTCTCCTTGAAAACAAGAATGTCCCTGTTCAGTCAATAATATTGCCAACAGGAGGTGTTCATTTCATGTTTTACTCCTCAGATCTCTTCCTGTTCAGTTTACAACAGTAAAGTATTAGTATTTGATGCAGTGGACATTCTGGCTAGGAGGATGTTACTATTATGGACACATTGTTTATTGTGATTAGATTTTCAGATGTGTTTTTATGTCATACTGGATCTTTTAATGGCGTTTCAAACTAAGCGGATTCAGAGATTCATGTCAACTACAGTAGTGTAATGGCCATTATATAACCAACTGGCTGATACAATCTGTGAAGTTTATAAGGTGGTAAAACATATTACGATGAAAGCCATTGGTGCTAGTACTAAATTGGTAAGTCCCTCTTCAGTTCCAAGTCTCTGGCAATACTCGAGATGACATCTTTGAGCTCAACATGCTTTTTGTTTGAGATCCAATTTAGAGCAGTCTAAGATTGGCATATGAAGTATCTGCTGGACTAACTCTTCTCCTCTAGAAAGTAATGGCAAAAGCTGTATGTTATATACATCACATCCAGATTTCACTGTGAAACTTGACTCATGTCTACTCGCCTCTTTGGGCAATAGAAACACAACTTATACAGGCTAAAACGGGGCAGTTTCCAGAGAGGGTATCTAGCATTAACAGACTGGACAGCAGACAGATATTGTTAAAAAAAATATATGTCAGAGAACGTCAAAATGTCTAAGAGCAAGCAATATGTTTGCAATGCTTGTTGCTAAGATACCTTGAGAATTTCAATTGTACTGTGATAGAAAATGATCACAGTTCAGCATAAAGCCTCTGCATTCCTTCCCACATAGCTTGCTATTTTTTGCTTATAGGTAGTGTTCCGTGTTTTCGGTTTTTATCTTTAAAAAATATTTCTGGGAATTTTTACATATTTTACATAGTTTATTTTACATATATTAAAATAGGGATAAAAATCAGTAAAAAATAGTTTTTAATGGAAACGTTTGGGCAATCGCTGTGCTGACGGAAATAGTATCTACAGAAGGAATGAACATGAAATCAGCACAAAACAAGCCAGGTTTATTTGCCTTGAAATCATAAAAGGAAAATAAAATTGATGTTTAAATTCATGTTTAAATCCAGATAATGCATTAGATTTGTTAATGTTTAAAAAAAAAAAAAAACACACCTCATAGAACGGCCGCGTTTGTGTTAATGTCACAATAACCTGACATTCAAAATGTCTCGCAATCACCAGGACAGTAATCAAAACAAACAAGCATGCATGGAGTATAAAATCTTTATTACATTAATAAAAAAGATGTAATAAAAAGTAAGTGCAAAAAAGTACAGTACAGGTAGGCTACATTACTGCAAATGATTTCCAGTGAAGAACTCTGTGATTCTCTGTGATCTGATCAAGCTTTTTTTTTTTTTTTTTTTTTTTACAAGTATCAAATCAAATCAAATTTTATTTATAAAGTGCCTTTCATGGTAAGCCATCCCAAGGCACTTTTGGAAGTACATTTAGTACAATAAAAACAGCAAAAGAAAACAGCATTTTAAAATTAAAGCAAGTATGGACGGCAAACCTTCAGCGTTTTCTAAAAAATTCCAATTCGGCTCTGATTCCGGATACTGCTCCATAGCACGCCACAGTGTTACAAGCACAGCACGCCCGCTTACATCATCGGTGCCTGTTTCAGGCAGCGCGTCCTGGTCGCCAAGGTGACACAGCTGAGAATTCTTCCTCTGACATCCCCTCTGGTGTACAGTATAAGCAGTGCGTTTGTTATTTAAATCTTTGTGAATGGCACATAACGAGATCCAAACAGCTAAGTTGGCCCGAAATATGCGGCTTGCTTAACACGGCATAAATGATGCCTTTGTTATTGAAATCAATGGGAATGGCAAACGTCATTTGTCCAATATAAATGGCTGACTGAAATAACCCTGTACGGTGGTACCTTTTTTTGTTCTTTCTCTAAACAGGGAGACAAACCATAGTGCAACACTCCAAGAAAAACATTTGCATTCTTCTTTTTCTCATTATACACTACCACCCATGGTCCACCTACCCGCCATGTGTTATTTTTTTCTCTTACTGTGCAAAAAAGTAATAAAACAAAACAAAACAAAGCAAAAACACTAAACCCCAATGCACTGAAAATAGGCAGGACTTTTATGGAAATCAGCATAACAGGACATCCTTTTTATGACACTATTTACTCATTTGCCTTCAGAGAGATACATTCTTCATTCGTATTTAGCCCCTATTAAATATAAATAAAACATTTATACCACACAAAAGTATTCGTAAAATCTATTTCTCATTAACACTTGAGCTTCTAAATTATACAAACACGACAGCAACGTGCACGTATTGATCACCCCTCACTTTATTTCATCTTCTGCTGCTAATTCTTCCTTCCAAGGATTTACTTTTTTTTTTTTTTTTTTTTTTTTTTTTTTAAGAGTCAAATCGCTCATCATCTCAATCAGCTGCACTATTAAAAGGTGAGGGTGGTAGTTATTTATCATTATTCTCCAGTTATTATGAACACTATTCCAGGTGCGTCCTTCACAATTGTCAGGCTGCCAAGTGTGTGATTGCTGTTAGAACAAGGGAGCTTTTGCCTTCTGTCTCTCCGTATCATCCACACCTGCATCTAGTTAGCCGTACACATTTATTTACCTAGGAGACAAAAAGGTCACTTCTATACGTTCGTACCCCTTATTTCCATTACAAGCCGATTTCCATAGAAATATAAATTATGGCAGTGTTTAGATCTGGAATCAGGAAATTATTGTTGATACTGAATATAACAAACATTTTCTTCACCCAAGTAAACATACAGATTGATAATCATTTTAGAATGATAGATTCTGTGCAATGAAGGTAAACGTTTGAATTTAAGAAGTAAAGGGTTTTGTTGTTTTTAGATAACAGCTATTTTATACCATATAAGCATACACACTTGAATAGTGTCCCCCTTTATATAACAGTACATGGCTTGACATTTTCTCTACTGTTACAAGTTGTGCGTGGAAACAACAATCATGTTAATATCGCTAACAGTTTGGGGCACATTCTGCTGCCTGATTGGAATGAAGCCATCTTCTGCCAGGGAATGTGATATGAAAACCATAAACAACAAAGTATAAGCAGTTAACTTCTCTTTGTAATAGATTGTAGGTATTATTTAAACTTTGAATTCAACAAGTAAATAACGACATCTTCTCGTCTCTGTTCCCTGTCAGTTTAGATAAGCTGCAGTCTCAATTTCCGGAGGGGAATGACGTTGCACACCGACACACACACACGCATGCACAATTTTACCAGGCTCCTTTAAAAGGAAGTAATTTCAGAAATAAACTATTTTGAAAATGTTTGATCTCACAAGAAAGACCATATATATATATATATATATATATATATATATATATATATACACACACACACACACACACACAGAGAATATATACTGTATATTACAGTAATTCATCTCCTGTTTAGCACTGTCTATTTTTTCCCCATCCACACAGGAACCATGGTGAGCAAGGAAGCCAGCAAATGCCTGCTCACAAATTCAGACACAGAGGTCGAGGCATCCGCGTCGTTAGCCCTGGAGATGAAATACTCACTGGATCCCAACAGGCAGATTAGAAAAAGAAATAAAGCCCTGCAGGTAAGATTTAAGGACATCTGCGACGCCCAAAACGAACAAAGGGAACTGGCCAGGCAATCGGAAAGAAAGGGTACGAAACCAATCTCTTGTAAAGTGGCTTACCGCAAGTACATGACTGTGCCAGCAAGAAGGTCAATACCCAACGTTACCAAGAGCACTGGGGTGCAGACTTCTCCCGATCTCAAAAAACGCTACCAGACGTTCCCTTTTGAGCGGAAGAAAGGACATTCCATTAAGAATGCATCAGTCGTGGAAAGCTTCAAGAGTCACAACAATGGATTTGTAATCGACATTAAGGGTAATAAAGGCAAAGTAAGCTCAGGGGAAGCTGCTCAATGCAGCAAGAAGATCAGCGATCAAAAAGAAGCGGTGTTGACTTCACATACTAACGACTGCTTAGACGCAGTAGATAAGAATTCCAGTGGTAACTGTTCTGATGGAAAAACATGCACCAATGCCTTGTTGCATAGCTACTCTGAAGATACCCCTTGTTTTTCAAACCCAACAGACTCCAATTTAAAAGAGCCTGTGTACCAGCTGTGCAATATTAAATCCAAACTTCACAGAGGAGCATCACAAGGCAACCAGGACTCTAATCAGTCAGCACACACACAGACGCTGAACTCCGAACAAGCTTCAATAGAACAGGCGACAGAAACAGCTCACAGGGTCACGGGTCCCATTGCCTGGAACTCTTTAACACAGGTTGAATGTCTGGAAAGTCCGTCGGCAGGGAAAAAACACAAGAAAGCTTTGCAGTTGAACGGACTGCACTCACAACCATTAAGTAGCCAGGTCTGCTCGATACAGGCTCAGGGCCAATCTAGCCAGTGCAATGAACAGTCCCTTCAGACCCATGCTTCACCTGCAGTGGAAACTCAGTCCTGTCAGGGCGCAAGGGCAGCGAGTGAGACTTGCCAGCAGATTGTGCCTCTTGCACAAGACGGGGACCTAAAAGCACAGCTCCACGTGATGGAAAACCTTATCAGCTCCAGTCAGGAGACCATCAAAGTGCTGCTGGGCGTCATTCAGGAGTTGGAAAAGGGAGAAGCCCACAGAGAAGGGTAAGTTGAGATTAAATCCATCCCCCCAAAACAGGACCCCATTCAAGACCACTTAATTGCATATTCCTGTAACCTGTATGAAACTGTAAAGCTCATTTCCCATGAAAATTGTCTGTCACTGTTCACTGCATATTCTGGTTGTTTGCAAGTGTACTACTACATGATATATAATTGGAACAACCTTTGGGTGGTACCAGGAAAAAAAAGTCAGGCTCTGTGAAGTTATTAGCATTGGGTCACAAACTGGTCCATAATTGACAATTTCCTCAGTGTTGGGTATTATAAATACGCTTTTGGTAAAACCTTCCTGATGGTAAACACAATTAGGTTCACTGTCATCATACAACCTTTGCCCTCCTTTAAATCATTTTCTTTACAACCCTGCCCTCTCACTGCAGGTCAAAGAATTTGAATATGCTTTATAAGGGAATCTCAAAATAGCCAATGTAAGTAAGAAAAAGTGCCCTGAACTCTATGAAACCAGGCAGATTTACTGCTGTCAACAAAGCGTTTCTGCGCAAAACCCATTCTGCACCAACAAACTGCAGCTGCCACGAAAAATAAATGTTCTGCGAAGGAAAATGACATTGCAATCTGTTGAAACATTTGACCTGCAGCAAAAAACATGCACCCCATTTCTAATTTACCAGTTATACTTGAAAAGCCATCCCTTCATTCCTCTCTTTATAAAAATAAAAATATTCTTCTCATTTCTTTGCATGGACAAGGCTTTAATTTTTCTTATCAGGTCAATCACATAAACATTGCTGGGGCTTGGTAAAGAAAAAAAACAAAACAGTTGTATTCATACTCCTAGGAGCATTTAGCACATAGTGACAGCTCAGTTTCACTTATCACAAAGCACTGCATGTAAAAGGGGTCGATAGCCAACGTACAAAGTATGTATTAGATACACTAAATTTGCAGATTCAGGTTTGGGGCATTCTGCTGGCAACTTTCCAAGTGAATGACTGGCAAAAAAAAAAAAAACTGCAATTATTTTGTGCAGGAGATCACAGACTGCAGCATTCATATTAACATATAATTGATCATCACTTGACAAACTGATTGACAAGAAGTTATTGGGCTTCAGATTTCAACTGCGTCAGTTTAACCTTTAAACACGGTTTCATGTTTTTCACGTACTGTGCAGAACCTCTGTCCCCAGCTGCTCTTATAAGCACATCCACATGAATTCATTTTTTTCTTCCCATCCCACGTCTACAAAATGTACATTTACAAAAAACATTAGGTACGGGGGGAAAAAGACCTATTGGGTCCTAAATGTAGTTCTTATTTTTATTTTATAGGCCCTTGTGCCTTGAAAAGAAAGTTTAATTATAAGAACTGGAAACCCTTTCCTTGAAAACAAACACTCAGAGATGATTTCATGACATTCCGCACTGTAAAAGAGGGCTAACTGAGGTTTAGACATTCATTTTTCATATCATATTACCACTAGCAATAGTAACACCCCACACCGATTCTCCTGTTCAAGATCTTTTGGTCATTTGCTTAAATTTGGAATATGCAGGTATTTAAAACACAACCATGTATATTATGTTTTTGCTGCTTCCTGTTACCAAACCGTTTTATGTGCTGCAGTTAAAACTCACTTCAATGTCTAGCTGCCATCAGACAATGTGACCTACAGTGAAAGTACCAGGATGCAACAGTTGATCTACAGCTAAACTGCCTAAGCTAACAGAACCATACTGATGACCAGGGAATGCACAAAATAGTACAGGACAGCTAATATTCATGCAATGACATGTCCATCTGATACATAGTATCTGATAAAAGATATTTCAAATGGCTGTCTCACAAATATCTGGGTCTACTGTAGAGTACTCAGTAATAACTAAAAGCGACATAACACGGAAATAGCAAATACATGTTAAAAAAAGAGAGATGAAAAGGAAGGTTTAATCAGATGACACTGAGACACTGCTTCAGCATTGCTCATTAAAAAAATGTAAACATCAGTTTTGTTGCGCTTTGACTGCACTTGCTTCTACTAAAGACTAGATTGTCCTTGCAGTGTTTTCAAACCTATTAATAGCTACTGAAGTGATATTCCACCTCCAAATCAAGAGCCATTGTGAAGAGCTCAATAAGCCATGTATGGCTCAAGAGCCCTCTGTTGGACAGCCCTGATCTATAATGTTGTATGTGAAATAATTGAATATCCTCAACAACAACAACAGCAACAACGTGTGAAGATCTATAAGATTGCACCATGTAACAATTTTTTTTTTTTTTTTTGGTTCCTGGGTAGTAAGTGTTATTTCCTAATTGCTTATGCCTCAAACGTATAGAAAATGGCTATTATTCCCCACAAACTTTGCTTTTGTGACCAGGACAGTGATATTTTGAAATTTACCTATTTTCCAGAACATTCCAGATAGATTCAGTGCTGAGTAAACTTGGAGTAACTTCTAGAACTTTCCAGTAATATAAATAGTAGTATAAATACAGGGGCCTTAAGCCCACCAGTTCAGTTTAGTTCCAGCTGCCTAAGTGGATACATGTCTGCATTTTTCTGAGATGGCATCAAGAGGCTGCAAGCATCCAGCAGACGCATTTTGCTATGTCTGCGGCCAATTTATCAAGACAAGAGCGAAAAAGTACTCTGTGGAAGCATCTGCTAAGATGTGTGAGGCCTACAAGGCATATTTCGGCATGCCTGTCGGGGATCAAGACAAACCCTGGGCACCTCATTTCACCTGCGAGCACTGCAAAAAAAACTCTGGAAGGTAAGATGGACAATTGTTGCTCTGAATTTTATGTTATAAAATTTGTTAAAATTTTTTAAATTGTAAAAGTTTTTAATTTTAAAATGTTTTCCAATTTTCTGCATGGTGGACCCTACAGGCGGAATCACCTGTAACCAGAATGAGTGGCGCCTCTTCATTGACAGCTCATCCAGGAGCCTCAAAGCCGTGCTGCTCCATAATGGTAACAAGTACCCGTCTCTTCCCCTGGCTCACTCGGTGCACCTCAAAGAGGATTACAACAGCATCAAGACCTTGCTGGACGCCTTGAAGTATGATGAGTATGGCTAGGAGGTCATAGGAGACTTCAAAATGGTGGCATTCCTGATGGGTCTCCAAGGCAGTTTTACCAAGTTTCCCTGCTATCTTTGCCTTTGGGACAGCAGGGACACCAAGGCGCACTACCACAGGCGGGACTGGCCACAGCGGACCGAGTTCTCTGTGGGGAGGAACAACGTCAAGTGGGAGCCACTGGTGGACCCCCGGAAGGTGCTGATGCCACCACTGCACATCAAATTGGGCCTTATGAAACAATTTGTCAGAGCTCTAGATAAGGAGTCGGCAGCCTTCAAGTACCTTCAAGACTTCTTCCCTAAGCTGTCTGAGGCAAAGGTCAAAGCCGGTGTCTTTGTCGGACCACAGATAAAGAAGATCCTGGAGTGCAATGAATTCCCCAAGAAGCTCACTAGTAAGGACAAAGCGGCTTGGAACAGCTTTGTCGCAGTGGTTCGGGGCTTCCTGGGCAATCACAAGGCCGAAAACTATGTGGAGCTGGTTGAGACTCTGGTGAAGAACTACAGCACAATGGGCTGTAGGATGTCCCTCAAAGTCCATATCCTTGATGCTCATCTTGATAAATTCAAGAATATGGGAGCGTACTCGGAGGAGCAAGGCGAGCGCTTCCACCAGGATATACTGGACTTTGAACGCCGCTACCAAGGACAGTATAACGAGAACATGATGGGAGACTACATTTGGGGGCTGATTCGTGAAAGTGATTTACAGTATAATCGTAAATCTCGAATAACTACTCACTTCTAAATCTTTTGTAGTCATTTTTGTATTACTTTAGTATAAATACATGTTAATTTGGATTCATATGTTGTTTTTTCTGACTTTATGTTAACGAAAAGACACAAATTCGCCCGTTTTCTCATTGGAAATAGGTAAATTTCAAAATATCACTGTCCTGGTCACAAAAGCAAAGTTTGTGGGGAATAATAGCCATTTTCTATACTTTTGAGGCATAAGCAATTAGGAAATAACACTTACTACCCAGGAACAAAAATTGTGTTGCATAGTGTTGTCAGCACAATAAACGTGGGGTCATTAATAATGTCAATCAAGCCAATAAGAGATACGGAAATGTATTTTACAGCACTGTCTGGCACTCCTTTAACCCTTTCAATCCTGAATTATTTTTGTCAAGCTGAAGAATAAACTCCTTTATGGAGAATAGACGAGAACAGAACAAACATATATTAATACACAACCTCGGACTGGGACCCATGAGGTACCAGCGTGATTTCCACAGAATATGTTAACATACGGCGCCAAGATAAGATTGAAAGGGTTAAAAAGAAAGGGTATTTTTGAAGATTACTGTTCAGATAACCAAAACACTGCTGTCCCTCACCTCCCCATCACTCCTATAGATCTGCCAAGTAGAGCTCCAGATCATACTCGTGACCTTGTGATATTGGGGGTCATACACACTAATGCACTTTTATTGCAAGTCCGTGTCAGTCAATAACGTCAGTAGAAATACATTTGTATTTATTATTTTTTTTAGCCAAGAAGCATCCACTTCATCAGAATAGTAAATGCTCAACAACCTTCCATTACTATAACTATAGGAGTTTTGTGCAAATCTGCTTTCCATTTTGTTAGCATGTCACCATAGAAGTTAAGTTGATGTTTGCACAGCTGTAATGTGGTGGCTATATTTGAATCAAAACTAAATTAAATGAACTACCAATATTGTAATCATGCACTTAAACTACATTTGACACTATCTACAGCAACACCTCAACCAGATACCAATAGTGATCATTTGAGGCTGCTTTTTCAAGCAGGTGACAGTGGAGAATCTTCATAACCTCTGTCCTAAAACGTATGAACCTGTTTTTTCAGGGCACTCATTGCAGTGTATTTCTATGGTATGTACAGTACAGATTTTAATAACTGGGGGATACTCCCAGCCAGATTAATATAGAGCGACAGGATGTAGCACTGCCATGCAATATTATTAACACAGACCCCATAAAGTTCTTTGATTTCTAAAATACAATACCCCAGGATTGAAAGGAGAGTTGACTTGCACAGTTGCCCACCATGGCTCTGAGCAGTTAGAAAGACTTGCATCCCCAGGCTTTAATTTCCTAGGGGTTCAGCTTTATTTAAAAGGCAACTTATGTCCCCTAACTTCACACAAGAAGACAATTTGCAATGAACAGCATTAGAAATTTGTGAACCAAACGGAGAACAAAAAAGACCTGCACCAGTGATCATTGTATCCTGGGTCAGCCGGCAGTTCACCCGCTTGATTTAGGACATTATTTATAAATGTCTAGGTGAATGTGTCCTGTTTAATGCAATCAAACTGTTCTATCAAACTATTAAAATAACATAGGCTAGCAGATATTATAAAGCGAATATATTTTACATCCATTTGACAGTATCAGTAATACGATGTAGGTCACTGGTCACTGTATAGCTGTAAGCATCTTACTTTACAATAAAAAAATCAAAAATCTCACCAGATACCTGCAGTATTTCATCATTTCAGCGTTTTGCTATAATCATTGACTAGAAATAGTCTACAAAAACAGTTTGCCCTTCGAGAATAACACCAATTTACAGTAACAGCCATCAGAGGATGTATGTGCAGAATGCTTTCGACAGCTGACAAAAGTCAGTTTTTGGTTAATTTGCAAATTGTCAAGAGTCATGTTTTCAGGGTCTATTTATTTAGAATTCCTTAGATGCTGGGAAAGTAACACCATGTTTTAAAACAGCTTCCCAGGGAGAAAGAGGAGAGCAGGTACAAATATCACAAAAGAGGTTGTAGCAAACAAAATCATTCCATAAACATGGGGCTCCCAAGTGGCGCATTCAATAAAGGCTATAGCCTGGATGTCGCCGGTTCGAGTCCAGGCTATTCCACTGCTGACCGTGGATGGGAGCTCCCAGGGGGCGGCGCACAATTGGCCAAGCGCCACCCAGGGGGGTAGGGCTTAGGTCGGCCAGAGTGTCCTCGGCTCACCGCGCACCAGTGACACCTGTAGACTGGCTGGGCGCCTGTGGGCTTGCCTGTAAGCTGCCCAGAGCTGCATTGTCCTCTAACGCCTTAGCTCTGGGTTGGCTGCATGGCGGGCCTGCTGGTCGGCTGACGGCACACGCTTCTGAGGACAGCACAGCGTTAACGGTGAGCTGAGCCTAAATACAATTGGACATTTCAAATTGGGAGAAATAAAAAAAAACATCATTTGTTTCAGCAATGACATTACCCACATCAAACTGTTTCATCAGAATCTGATTAAGTGTTCCAGATATAGCTAAAAATGACAGACGAGCATTAAATACGTGACCTTCTCTTCTTAGGTATATTCTTACCCTGGTGGGGTGGTATAAGAAGAGAGAAACTACATAAGTTAGTTCATGATCATTTTTCGTCAATGCAGGTCAGTCATTGTCCTCTGTTGCCTTCTAAAATGCACCACAAAACAAACACATTTAAAAGTGAAAAGTTATCTTGACCGCTGTGCCAGTATAGAAAGAAAAAAATAAACTTAATGCAGGCCATGTTTATTTTAAGAGATAATAAGTAATGACAAACGAGATGAGACAGGGAGCAAATGGTCAGGGAACAACTAAACAAGCCCTGTAATTACTCATTTCGTACTCTTCTCTTTGCAGCCTCTCCTACCGAACTGGACAAGACACAGCAAACTGCGACACCTGTCGAAACAGCGCATGCATTATTTACAGGTTAGTTTGAAATTGCATTACTCTTTACTCTTCAGTTACCCAGGATTAAAAGTAACACACCGGACAGTGATCTTTCCTTTGGGTTAATCATTGGGGGGGGGGGGGGGAGAGAGAGAGAGAGAGAGAGAGAGAGAGAGAGAGAGAGAGAGAGAGAGAGAGAGAGAGAGAGAAAGAAAGAAAGAAAGAAAGAAAGAAAGAAAGAAAGAAAGAAAGAAAGAAAGAAAGAAAGAAAGGACAACATTTCGCTCACCGTAAACAGAACTGCTAATTTGTTGACAGGGCAGATAACGATGTAGTTGGGATTTTGCCGATACGAGTGCAGCTCTTAACCCATAATTTGGTGAAACAACTTTCCAGACACATCTTAGTCTGCATCTCCTAATGGCATTGATTTACCCAGGCCTGGGATTTTCACAAGAACTTTGTTTGAATAGCAATTTAAACCATCTGCATCAACTCTGGATCTCTTGGTCACGCGAGTCATGCTGGCCTAATGTTATGTACCAAAAAAGGATCGCGTCCTTGTTTTACCAGTTAACTATTTACAAGGTTGCGTTACTTTAAAGGCTTCTGTGTGAAAATTGCACTGTTGGTTAGGATTAACCAATTAAGAAAATTCAAGCAATTCTTTCAAATGACAGAATTCAAAGCATTTTTATCTAAGAACTTGATAAAAACAAAGGGATAAAGATTGACACTGATTACCACATCCAAAGGTTCTTTTAAGCTGTTCTAAGGATGACGTATTGTTTCAGTGAAATCCTAAGGCTAAGTCAGTAATCTTTCTCTGTTAACAAGAGCTGTAACCACCCCTAACATGCTATCTTTAAGAATACAATTGATGTTATATTTATAGAAGTTTTATAGCAGTCGAATACTGTAGTGAAGGTTTAACACTTGAGTCTGAATTTTTATATAACATTTAAGACGACTGTGAGCAAGAACATTAAGAAATCCATCCAGTTTACTGCATTAGAACTCCAATCTTGTACCTTCTCCTGCTGTATGTCAGTGCTGCAGGGCTTTAATATCAAGTAGGCATGATTATTTTAAAGTACACGCATATCCATATGAATAGATTACAGCTGCGTTATTGGATTTGAAGCATGTCATGTTTTGAAGTATTATAAAAAATAAAAAAACATGTGGTATTGTAATAGAACATATGCATCTGTTCCATAAATGGCTGAAGAAGTCAAAGTTATTAAAGGCTCATGATATCCAACATTAAGAGACAACACACTGTTATCAGGAGTGAACAAAATGAGCTTATCTGCCAAGACACTAAAAGCATGATTAAAAGCATGATTAATGTTTCTAATGTGAAAAATAAAAGATTCACTGGACTACGGGTCTTTCTTGCTAAATAAAGTAAACTATTTCTATTGTGTATAATGTGGAAATTACAAATTATACTTAATCACCAATAATAAAAAAAATATATATATATTTCATAATCTGTTTGCAAACTAAAGTAAATATATTGTATTTTTCAATCTATTTTTTATATATAAATAAATAAATAAAAAATAACTTTTCACACCAAGAGAGACGACATGCATCGCTGGTTTAAGTTGAGTGGAACAGAAGTTAAACAGCAATGAATCAATTGCTCTGTTGACTACCCAAATGCATTCTGTAATGTCAATGCGCTCCGAATGAAAAAGTGGCATGTTGAAATGATTAATGTAATTAATTTTTATATATAAATCTCGGAATACTAATGTGATACAGCGCATTTGCCACAGTCTAATTAAAGACCATTGCTGCATGAAAGAAGATTTAAAAGGATTCAATTTATTTTAAGACTGGTGCTTTAAGTCACACTCCTTGATTCGTTGTTCATTTGGAAACCTTATAATCTAATTATCTCATACCACAGTGCAGGAGTCTAATATGTTGAAGAAATACGTCTTAAATAATCCCGGCAGAATGCACATTTTGAAAGCATTGAAAGTTTTGTTTTCTGGTTGAGGTACAAAGAGACAAAAATGCATGACAAACCGAATCATCGCAGGAAATTGCCTTTACGTTTGGTGGATCTTATCTGGTGAAGAGGATACAAATTGAAACGTGATTTTAATTTATTTAATTTTTGGGGGGGGGCAAAATATAAAGTACTATCTTTTCAATTAGGTTAAACAATCTGTATGCCTCATTCCAAAACTGTTAACTGCAGTACCTTTACTGACTCTCATTAACTAATGGAAAGCTGACGCAGACTTCAGTGGCATAGCAGGCTGCCCATGGACTTTGTCTTTACAGTATATACGAAGTGCATGACAAACTAAGCCAAACTTAAACAGCTTTAGAAATAAACTTATTCTATATTTTAAATGAGAGAGTTTTCTCAATGTGCTTGGCTATGCTCATTGCAAAGCTCTTGAAACTATGATCCAATTCGGATTGTAATAGAAATAGGTCTTCCAACAGCACCTCTGGGGGTATATGTAATGCATAGAACAGTGTAGAAATGTAGAGAAAAAATAGGTGGTAAAATAATACTGGAATTTTCCAAAGATGTTGCTGAGTTAACGGTAGTCTTGGATTTTGACAGTTGGTTGCTACAGCTACTAAAAGCCACTTGAGGCTCTGGAAAGAAATACAACTTGGAAGGCACTCTACAGAACTCCAGATCAAATGTTACCTTCAGATTAGTGCAGTTGGGGTTTGGAGACTTGGGCACTGCTGCACAGAGAAATGAATGTGTAGTTACTGCACACATTCTCATATAGCCCCCTACACAGCACAGTAAGGTTAATGCAGTTCAATTTCAAGTGTTTTTTTTCAGGAGATGCTTTGTAAAGGTTATGCTACCTTGGAAATTCACCACAAAGGAGGAGCGGTTATTGTTTGCTGGATGACGGCATGATACAATAGCAGACAGAGTGAAAAAGCCGTTCACAATGAAACGGAAAGCAACAGATAACCCGTAGGAGTGCTGTAAGGGAGAATGCAGAGAAGGCTGACACAGGTCACTAATACCCATTCATGAACCTTTAACATCAAACCACATGCTAACAACCAGACCTCAGCAACACGAAAGCTATGACATTCACAGAAGCCTTTTGCATTTACCAAAAGACAGTGTTGCACTATCAGTTTGTAAATGGTCCATTCTTGATGCAGAGACACACATGCTGAGTAGTGACAGAGACAGATGCTTACAGGCGTTAATCCTACTTAGGTGTTGTATGTTATTATAAAGGCCCCACTTGCAAAGACTGTAGCATAAAACCACCACATGCCTTATAAACATGTGATGTATATCAACAGTATGTACAGAATATTATAGAATAAGGAATAGCAATGAATAGTTAAATGGGAATTGGATAAGTATTATTTAAGACTTAGAGACAGATGTATATTTATACATGGTATTCAATGAAATAGCATTATGATACTACAATAAAAATGTATTTATTTCTAAACAAAAACTTATGAGCCCCATAAAACAGCACAGTTTCGGTAAAGCCCTTTTTTTTGTTTTAATTACTATGCAATTGGAGGTTTTTATTTGTGTTTGTCATGTAAATTTTCCATCCTTAGTTCAATTGTTTCAATTACAAATATGTGAGCATGGTTGGAACACAAACTGGACTGGGTGGGCCAACGTTGCCCATCTCCACTTTGGTTAATGAGACAACCATGTCAAGATTAACACAATCGTGTTAGCACAGTATCGTATCAAGACTAATTAAGTTTGTGAAATTACTGTATGCAGCAATGACCGAAGGGTATGCTAGAATAAGACACACTGATCTTCAAAATCAGAATGGTAATTGAGTTCATTTTGTGTGATCAAAAGGCTTAAACCCATACTCCTGGTTAGTGTATTTAGTAGTAAAGTGAATTGTGCATGCAGAACATATGCCAATTTATCATGTCTACCAGTACTTGGAATTTAGTCTAGTCTAGAATCTAGTCTGCCTTTGACATTCTGCGATTACAGCATCTCTGGGTTAAAGTGCCCTTTCTGGTACTGCTTAAATTACCATCATTTCTGCATTTAAATACGTTTACATCACAAATCATTAATGTTGTGGATAGAGGTCTTTTGTTTAAGCCCTTTTCTGTTCTATTCTGAGTCAGTTTTCTTTTAATTATCCACATGAATAGTGTGGAAAATTATTCAGAATGAAGATCACCCACAATATTAAAAGGTTAAAACTACTTGAAAGCTAAATAAAAAAAAAAAAACGGTTTTCATTTCACAGAAATATTGTCTTATGGTCGGCAAGCAAGAAATTAATTTATCAAAACGTTTTAAAATCTGTAACAGTCCACCGTATGGAAAGAAATACTATAAATAAAAGACATATGGTAATGTTCACAATATAAAATAATCCATGTTACAAATTGGGAAAGTTTCGGCATGTTATAATTATTAGAGAACCTGGAACAATGCTGCCATGACTAAAATAAATTAACTGCTTGTAAAGATAAAATATGAAAATCAAACCTTGATTTTATCAAAGATTCATATCTTTAGTTAACCTTTCTTTGAATCCTCTATATACCTAGTAGATCATAACATATTTTTCTTCACACCAAGAACCGAACCACACAGACAAAGACAAAGACAAAGACATACATCTATCAAGCAAAAAAAACTTCCTCCACATTAGTAATTTCAGTCAGTGATCAATGAGTTGCCTTGATTCTTTATGGTGGATGCAGGGGAGGGATAAAGCTTTTCAAAATCTGCTGCCAAAGGCTTTGTTTTTACAATAAACCACATTTACTTTACAAAATTAAGGTGACCTATATTTTAGCTAGAGAAAAGCAATAAAATATCAATCCAAAAAAAAAAAAAACGTATTCTAGAGATCATACTGAGATTAAAAAAAAAATAAAAATCGGTGCACAGAAATATATATTTTTTGTAACTTTACAACGGGACAGTTTAGTAAATGTATTTAATTGTTTAATTGTGGTGGCGATTCTATCCAGACAGCCTCATAACAATGATTAATCGTATTGCTTGAATATTTTTATGCAGTAAACAATATCATTCAAAATAGCGCTCACCTGCACTCATTTATTTAACCTTGTGGCAGCAGGTAAAGTTTCTATTTGTTTAATATTTCTTGCTTCACACAGTCCCGCCCAGTCAGAGACTGAGAGCCAATCGGCTGCTGTATAGGTCTGATTGATGGAAACGATCCTCACAGGCAGGTGTGTTACTTTTGGTAACAATTAAGTAATATAATTCAATTAACTTAGCGACAGTTCGCACAAATTCACACTCACTTTACTGAATACATTGCAGTTTAGAGAGGCGAGTTACAAAACCTGACCTGCCTTAAAGTGTCCCGAGATTCTGGAGCCTGTTAGCAACCCTACTCTCAGATGAGGTGACACAGGTTGAAACGCCATGAAAGAAAATAGTGGGTTATGGCAAAGATGCAGCTCTCCTTTCTTGTAAAGGTAAAATAAATGGTTCTGTATTTTGACATTTCTGTTGTGGGGGGAGGGGACTAGCGGTAAATTGTGTAAGTTTCAAACTGAAATCCTATTCAAGGATATATTTCCATTCGGTAATAAAAATACTATTAACTAAAAGGCTCAAAACTATAGATTGTGCGCGTCCCTTGTTAGTAGCGGCCAGTCAGTTTTTCATTCAACAGTTTCCTTCAGTTTTCTTGACAGTTTTTGTAGCTTCGATATTCGTCCGAATCTTTTGAGATGGATTCGGTATTTCGGCCAAATCCCCAAAACTTGGATTTGGTGCATCCCTTATATATATATATATATATATATATATATATATATATATTATACCCACACTATATTTCATCAATTTATATCAACAGCCTAAAGCAAAAGATACAGGTATTTGGCCAGTTGAAATTAGCCACAACTAACCCTTGCACAATAAGGCTCAGTATTCTGCCATAATGTCTGGCTATCTAAAGTGACTTGTATCCCATTGGAAACCCCATGCATATATAGACTACATCTGATGGGGGCTATATAACAATTTAAGGTTCCTTCTTAAAAGTGTTGGATTAATAAATTCAACGGCGGACGTCACCAGTTCAGAGGGGGGGTTGTTTAGTTTCACAATGGGGGATTTGCAGTTGCAGTTAGGGTGGTGCTGCCATCTTGTCACTGTTGACATCCTTCAGATTTTCATAGTGGATTCCATTCCACTGCTAGGACCACTTTGCTTATCTGTTGACATTCAGTGCTGAATTTCAGAACGCAGCCATTCTACACCTTTTTCTACAGCACTGTCTGCAAATTACAGCATTTTCTAAGATGTTAGTCATGTGTTTGTCATCCTTAAATAACACTTGTATGTTACAATTTACATACAAAATAAAAATACAATACATACAAATAATAACTGTATGTCTTTTATAATGACAGGAAAACCCTACTGGTTCTTTCACAGCACACAAACACTAAATTAAACAGAATCTAGGGTAGCAATCCACAATGAACGAGCCTTATTAATATATCACTATTAGTGTAATTTACCATGCCTTATTAACTGCCATATTACAGCAGTTGTTTTGGGGGGGGGGGGGGGGGGTAGCTATGAAACCCTAGCAGTTACACAATGCAACAATGAACAGAATTTATCAATCTTTTTTTTTTTAATGTTTTCAGCCAAGAACAAGACACACAGAAAGACTTCTGATTTATCACTTGGGGTAATTAGTCACATATTCTGGACAGTGCATTAATTATGATGAATGGAAAAGAGGCATGCCTAATTGCCATCAGTGGCAATACAGACCTACAGCAGGGTAAAAGCTAAGTCGTAAATGTAAATGCTGTCCTTTAAAAATACCTAAAATAAGTAACCATTATATACAGCTCTGATCATATTGGATTATTAAGTGAAATTAACATGGCTCAGGAACTAATTCTAGGGCATTCATTTATCTTGAGATCCGGTAGAGCTGGTCTCTTGTGGAAACTTTACATTGGTAAAATAAGATAACCCGATTATAAAAACAATCTGGTGTTTTAATAACTAAGGTATGGCCTAAACCTATACTTTATAAAACATAATGTAGGTTAGGATCACGTTTCGATGAAAATAAATAAAAAAATGATGCCAACAACATATTTATTTACTTCATGCTGAGAATGGCTTTTTGTGCACTTTGCAATTTGTGTAAAATGAGGTCTAAAAAAATATTTAACCTTTGTTTACACTTAATTTTGTCTAAATGACTACATATTATATTCTAGGCAACATGAACATTACTGTTTTGAATACTTTAGAAAGCAAGCTAAACAAGTTAGATATAATGGACAGTGAATGCACTGTGCTGAACTTCATCATCCTGACCAGACACACATACATCATTTTGTGCAAGAACAATATTGGGAAGTTACTCACAAACAATCTGTAAAATAATCAATTAATGTTGCTTTTGTTGTTATTCATTTTTCATTCTGTCAGCATTTTCTTTGCATAACAGATCACGTCCCGCATTAAAAAGCTAAACTGAAATCCTTAAATGAAATGTGGGCTATCTAAGTTAATTAGGTGCTGGAGGAATGGGGAGTTTACAGTTTGTGGAAAATCAGTCTCAAGTCCCAGTAGTGCAAGCCAAGCTAGGAATCTGTACACCATTTTATGGACAAAAGCCAGCCACTGTTAGCAGCAGGAGGGCTAGGTTATTTAATGGCATGGCTTTAGGTTTGTCATTTGGAACTCCTCATAGTCTGTGACTGCTTATCTGTAGAAGGCGCTAGCCGACAAGGGAGAAGTTAGCCCCCACCACCACCCATACACACACTGTGCAAAGTAGAACGCCCCCTTGGGGCTGGAGAAGCAGAGCTAGATGATATCCAATTTGGGGTTGTGCCAATATTCCCTTTGTTTATCAAAGCTAATGAAACATCACTCCTAAAGACAGAAGTCCATATAAATCTAAATTGAAATATAAAAATCTCACCATTTCAAAAAAATTGACACGCATATTTTCTAGATGATTGAGAGTTTATTTTTGTACCATCCAAGACAAAGCTAAAGAGTCTTTTTTTGTCAGTGCAGATAGTCCTTTCGTTAACAAGAGTTTGAATTAGATTACAGCATAATTACATGGTTCTTTAGTGATTAATCCCTTAATAACTACCTGCATTGAAATGTGATTTTAAAATAGACTTGGAATTTTGCAGTGCAATGTATTTCCCTTCTACAGTATAAAAGAGTATGATGGAAGTTTGTTTTGGTCTTGGGGGGGGGTAGTGCCCCATATAGTTTTAATATAGTTTCCAGCAGTAGGCATTACCTGTAAGATCAGTAGAAAATACATTTCATGTGGACATTCTTTGTGAAATGAAAAGCAACAGAATCGAAGTCTGCAT
The DNA here is from genome assembly GCF_902713425.1 of Acipenser ruthenus. Taxonomy (NCBI): domain Eukaryota; kingdom Metazoa; phylum Chordata; class Actinopteri; order Acipenseriformes; family Acipenseridae; genus Acipenser; species Acipenser ruthenus. The sequence continues at coordinate 34,806,718 of NC_081201.1, read as the reverse complement.
TCCGATGGAGTTGCGTGCAATAAGATGGCAAATATGAGCAAATGTAGTAAGCAGACATCAAAAGACTCACCTTGTGAATGCAACTGAAAGGCTCACTAAATTTTCATATCTCCAAAACTGATGTGTAATTCTGGCTTTGTGGCTTAAACTAAACTCAAAAGTACTGTGTACTCTACTCCAAAATTCTGCCACCGGGGAACTTAAGATGATAACACAATAAATGTTACCATCTACTGATACAGTGCTCCCCCTGCTTAGCACCTTATAACAAAAATACTTGAATTCTACATGGCTCCCATTTGCCCCATAAGGCTACTAGAATGGCCTTATGGGGCAAATGGGAGCCATGACCATAGTGCCCTATAACCTGCTCCACAGGATAAAGGGGGTGCACTGTAGAAGATTGCATCATCAGTCAACAGGATGGCACCATTTAAATAAATGCATTTCCCCACTTGAAATGATGCAAAAAAAAATAAATAATAATAATAATAATAATTATACTACTTTTCAGTACAATAAGAGGCACTTCACTTTGCAGACTAGTTATTATTATGCTGGCACAGTGCCTTAGAGTGCATCTGTATTACTATTACGCAATGTAATTCCTTGTAGAATGTAGATTGCCTACGGCTTTAAAAAGAGATCAAAGAATAACAAAAATAAAAGGAGGATCTGTGAGAATGCAGTTAATGCAGGCTCAATGATATTACAATACTCAGCTCTCAATCACCTTTAGTCATGACTTCCTTTTCAATAAAGAGCAGTATCTGCAGTCAACAAACTATTCTGCAATATCTGCAGTCCCAAATGCCATATGAAGGTAATAATGAGCATTTTTCTCTAATGGTGCTCAGACTAATTCCTCTTTTTTAATATATATTTTGACTATTTCTGTATGGTCATGGGTTAAAAGAATATGGCAGTGAAATGGTTAATTATTTACATGACAACACTGCTAATGGAACTTCACTGAGAAAATCATATAATACAGCTGTATACCAAACCTTAAGTGTATGTCTCTATACAACAGGCTTAAAAGAAACTTTTTTTTACTATTTATTGATAAAGTTCTAAGCTTATTGTTTGATAAACTGATAGGTGTACTTCACCAAGGCTATTAAATAAGAGTATTAAAACGTGAAATCAGGACAGAAGGGCAATGTATTCAAAACTCTTGAAAATGTATGACTAACAGGCAGCAACTCTAATATGTGCAGAATGCTACATCGTGACCCGGAATGCCATTTGAGTGCAATTAGACAGGTTGTTCTTGTGTCACGCACCCCCCAATGTAGACAGTACTGAAAAACACAAACATATTCTGATGAGAGGGTGGAGTGGGCAACCAGTGACTACAGACTATAGAACGGACAGCAGTTGGTATATTGTATGTAGAAAAAGACAAACCGAGATGAAACCCTTGATTAAGACATTTACATAACCTGCAGAATCATGAAGTCAATAATGCTCTAATATGAAACTGGAACATCCTAATCTCAAGGACATACGCCTTTGTAAGAGTGGTCTGTCAAAACTGCACAATACAGTAGCTCAGTGCATCTTTATGTAGTGCAAAAGCATAATGGCAAAAAAAGCATTAAGTCTATTATATTTAACTGAAGCAGCCATCCGGTACTTGGTATTAAACACTTTGCCTACAATGAGATTACAAAGCAATTTGTATAATTCCATTTTTGTAATAACTACATTACCGTTAAGGTACTTTTTAAATATTCAGGTTTTTAAAAAAAAAAAAAAAGGATACATGTAAAGCAATTCACTTGGCACAACCTGTTTTCAATTCAGTATCTGGAGTTCCGTAATTGAGAAATTACCAATCTGAGCTTGATTTTTTATTAAAATAAAAATATATGTCAAGCCATGACTTACTGCATTTAAGTTTGCAATTGCAGTTATGAGATTTCTATCTCTTGAAGACATGTCAAAATGCCTTAGTATATGACAAGAGTAAAACCAGAGAGAATGTGTTTAAAAAGTCGTATTGGCAATTTAACTGAACATGTTAAGAAAAAAAAAAATGGTCTCAAACGGTATCAGTTGTATTCTTAGAATCATCCATGAAACCACAGCCATGTTAACAGGATAATATTCTTCTATTGCAGTGTTGAGCTAGACTTCAAGCAACAAGAGGACAAACTTCAACCAGTTTTGAAAAAGCTCTGTCCATTTGAAGAAACTCAGGTTCCATCTCTGCCTTACCCCCAGGAGGGGTTTGCTTCAACACCGAAACGGAAATCCAAAACCGAGTCAAAGAAGCACGCCAGGTGGAAACTCTGGTTTCTTTGAACAGGACTCTCTGCTAAGAAATCTCACATTGTATGGCCTACCTTCACCAACACATGGATATTAGTTCTAAACAATCCTGGAGATTAAACACGAAATTGATCTGGAAAGAGGTATATTTAAAAAAAAAAAAAAGATCAGTTGCAAAAAGTGTTTACCTGGATAACACTCGATTGTTTACCAAAAAAGGGATTGACAGACTTAAATCATTTCCTGAAGCTGAAAATATGGTGGGTAAGGTGGGCAGTAAATGGGATTTATTTATTCATTTTCTACTAAAACTTGCCAAGTCAAAAATATTTTTTTATGAGTTCAGCAATTATTATGGTTACACCTGTTAATGGCGGGCAACCAAACGCTCAGCAATGCGCTAGAATCAAAGACTACGTTTTTCTGTTTTAGGTTTCTTTTATCCTGCCAGCAATCCACAAGATGCTGCTTCAAGTCCAAAAGGCAAGTCATAACTGTGTGGCGCTTGATTTTCATGATAAATCTGAAGAACTATTTTTTTTTTTTTTTTTTTTTTTTTTTACAGCAAATCAGATCCTGGACAAAGCACATTTTTTTCAAATCAGAGCCCATTCATAATCTCTATGATGAAACCATCAATGATTAAAAAAATTGTCTTCACACATTGTGAAGCTTTATATATATATATATATATATATATATATATATATATATATATATATATATATATATATATATATATAAATAAATTAGGTGACATGTCAGATATTTTGATTTATCTTCCATTTGCATCACCAGACTTCTAGCATGTCTACTGCTCCTCATCAAAGGGGTGTGTGAGTGTGTGTGTGTGTGTGTGGGGGGGGGGGGGGGGGCAGCAATACATCTCCTAAAGTCAATACATACCTTTAGACACTACAAGCTGACAGGGTCAAGCTTCAAGACTCCAAGCCTTCTATTGGGAGAATTTCTAATTTGCTTGTATAAAAATATTATGCCGCTTTCTAATTCTGGAAACCCCAGCTGTATTATACTATAAAAGAATAAAACAAAAAATGTTATTTTTTTAAAAAAGTATTTGTTAAAATTAGTCAACAAGGTATTTTTTTTTAAATTATATATATATATATATATATACTTAAACTGTAATTAAAGAAATATGACTATCCGTTAATAGTAAATTATGCCGCTGTTCAAAAAATAAGTAAAAGGTCAGGAAACGTGTAAAGTGCACAGTATTAGATTACAAAGACCCTGTGCAACTAATACAAATAAACCATGTTTTATTTGACATTTCTTGGAGGAGGTTTTAACTAAAATGTGTCATTTACATTCCTTTTTTTTATTTTAAAACACTCACTAAAACATTAATTGAATATGTTGGTAAACATATTATTATTAGACATGAATGAAGTTTTCCCTCTTGTTTAAATGTAAAAATGATCAAAAAATACAATGAGGCATCTCCTTAGTGCCCATCCTTCTTAGTTTCTCCACATTATCAAGTATGTATTTGTCTTTTAACAAAAAAAAAATATGACATTAATATTTCCCTATTAGATGTATTCACAAGAAAATGTATGAAAAAAAAATATGAAGAACAAAGGTCTACTGTTAACGCCTTAGTCTTATTAGAATTGTAACGTTTGCAAATATGCTTTGCATTTATAAATCATCTCTTCATTTAAAACAACATAGGAGCCAACAGCATCCTTAGTGCTTAGGGGAGCATCTGTAAAGTATAAAATGGACTGGAGAAGATTTTTTTTTAAATAGACAGGTGGAGATAACTAAAAGAGAAAGTAAAAGGGCAAATGTAGGGGCAGGGGGAGATATGTCTGTCCAACATTTGATATTGTTGACAATTTTTTTTTTTTTTTTAATTTTGACTTTAAGAAGAGTAAAATGATAGCAAATTCCACACAGCTCTAATAATGATATTCATTGGAAACTTTCCAAAAGCTCATGTTTGCACAGGTGCTGTCTTAAACAGTCACTACAAAAATTCTTGTGTTCTGTTGTGTAGACCACCTAAACTGGGTTTTAGTTCAGCCCCCACAAAAAGGTATTACACTAAAGTACCACTGTAAATAGCACGAGAGCACTGACTGTATTGTGTTTAGGAGATTGTATGGCAAGGAAACCTTGTAGCAATCACACAGCTTATCACAACAACTGAAAAACAGGGCCATGATTTTTGGGATCCAATGCCGCTTGTTTAACGTACAGCTTTATAACTCAAGTGCACAATTAGCAGGTGTTTTGAAAATGTTGTCTTGAAATACTACTGTACCAAATCATAGACTCATTTGGGACTGTGACTATTGTCATGAACCACACACTTCAGAAGGTGGTCAATAAAGAAAACGGGCTACCATTTTACCAAACCGAAACTTTGAAATCGGCTACTTCCAAAACAATGATGATTAACACAAACATGTTCAATGAGGAATTCAAATGAGGAGCTGTCCATATGTTGTGAAGAGGGCTAATTCTTAGAGGTGTGCTGATTGTTGCTGTTTTTTTGTTCTTTAAATAATCAGAGACTGGCCATAAAGCAGGTGTAATACAATGATTTATATTACAGAAAATATGTACTTTTCATCTCCAACTATACAAACTACAAAATAAGGCACCAGAACACATTCCTAACTAGAAATCTGTGCCAAGGGCAAGAGGTAAACAATTGTCCCATTATTTTCCATGTAATGCTGCTATGTTAACTGTTGGCTGTCTTCAATGAAAGAATATTTCAGCACACCGCCACATCTTGTACATGAGTTTACTCTAGTAGTACTACTGTAGCATAAAGAGAGACGTAGACGTTTATCTGTATCATGAGGTAAGTGCAATTGATTTATTATGTGCAATATTGTGTATTTTATACTGTTTTTAAGTAAAATTAAAACATTTATGATACAAACCTTTCCACAACTTGAATTGTCAAGAACCACATCTGGAGTTCACTTCTGTTGTTATTTTATGAATACAATTTCATGTAGGTCATTATTTTTATGAAGTACGTGGAATGTGACCAAAGTGTGCCAATTCTCGTCCATGGGCATCTCGGTTTTATGCTTTAGTATTTTGGTATATGGGAAAGCAAGATCTTTTTGTACTATAGGAGATGTCAATGATCCATAGTTACCTATAAATGCTATGCTGTTCTTAGGCATCATACATGTACCACAGCTGGGTGGTACCAATTTCACACTTTAAACATATACAGTGGGAATCATCATGAACTTACCCAAGAGTACAGTAGCAATTGTTCTAAAGCCCACTCCAACCACTGAAGCCAGGGCTCCAGGGGTACAGACTGAAATGGTGGAAATGGTAGAAACACTCTGGGAGAAATGAAGTCAATCTATTCATCTGGTTTCTTGTACTGGTTTCGTGGAAAAAACTGCTGGTCATTTGCAGTGGAATGAACCACTCACAATTCAGCTGTAATTGTGACAACATGAAGATTTCGCAAAGAATTTCTATTCCAGAAAGTCTTCAAGTTGAACAAAAAAAAAGTGACACCAAGGTTCCAGGTCCATTGGGACAAATCAAACAAAACATACTGTGAATACAAACAGGAACAGTCAGTATGTGTCAAAAGACAAATCACTTTAACAGCACTGTTTGTACTCTTCTCAAGAACTGCTGATATAACTTGACTCACATTAGCTTGCCAAAGGCAGGGGACACAACCTCATGAATAGTGAATGTTTTTAGCAATTGATCTTATTTATATGTTTTGCTTTAATTTACTTTAAATATCAGCAAAGTAATGATTTATAAAATTCATGTTCAACTTTATATGTTCTGTTTTTATTTATTTAGTTAAGAATCAGCAAACGTAGCGATTTATCAAAGTTAAGACATCTGCTTTAATCACTCAAGTGACTGGTTTTACAAGCCACTATTATCTGTAATCCTGGACTACTTAAGGTAACTTTAGGTAGTCTAAGATCAGTCTTATATCACTCCAAGATGAGTGAGGAGTTCAAGCCAATAACCCAGAACAATGAGCAATGCCTCACCACTGCCAGAGCACTGCCCACTACAAGCTGCCCTCAATCAGAATGAGGCACTCATGTATTGATCAGCTATTATGGGATGGATGGCAATTTTCAAAATGATTACTAACTATTTTTAAATGTAGCTGTAGTATTTAGTTTTCCAGTTTCTTTTTTTCTTCCATGCCTTCAGAAGGAGGTGGATGTTGAAACGTTTTACCTCAAATATATTTTAAAAGTGCTTATCAAATGCTTTGGTTGACAAATGTTCTTTCTAGTGACCGACTATGATCCTGTTGGATCCAGATTCTCATTCATATTGTGCCTTTTCTGTTTTTTGAATTTAGTCTGCTTTTATCACTCCTTGTAAATAGTTGGAGGACAGTGTACACCTAAACTGAAAACATAATGCTAATTCCAGGTTTCAGTGTTGGTGCTTTATTTCCATCTTGTCCACCGTGATCAGACTTCTGATCTAGATTCTAATGTACAACACTGGCATAAAAGGCGTAAATCTAAATCATAGAAGAACAAGGTCAGGAATTCCGAGCACTGGTTGCATTTCAATCTTGCAACACTTTGGTCGACATCAAGAAATGAGAATCATTATCAGGGTTATTACTGAGAGATCTTCCCAGGACTGTACTGAATCTTAAATGGGTAGGGCCCCTTTAAAAATTCAAGCCAATCTTGGTGTTCATTAAATTATAATGGACTGTTTCAAATGTAATGCTTAAAAGCTGTGCTAACGCTCACGGCTTGAATTTTGATGAGGACTGCACATGCTCCTAAACCAAAAGTGACCAAACGCAATTGTATATATTTACTTTTGCAACCACAATTCTCATTGATAATTTTAGTGTCAATATGATGAGGTTAACGTACAAAACAGTTACAGAATGATTTACTTTCATAGAGACGCCATTGCTCATGAATATTGTACTGCCTACTATAAAGTAAGTCATCTCAGTCCTTAAGTGCATAAGAAACTCTTGCTTAATAAAGTAAGCCTGAATACTTGGCTCAAGATGACATGTTGCTGGTTTGCAAGATATGAAAGAATTAAATGAAGAAGAAAATGCAGCATCAAGTGCCATCCAGAGCTCTAGCAACAGAAGCTGGATTATCCTGTGCTTTCCTCAAGACAACATAGTAAAAAGAATGCTTCACTTGGAGTCATGGACCACATTAGCACATGCCCTGAAGCACATACCAAAAACCGCAAAAGAATTCCCAATCTGAAGGACTTCATTAAAAGGTCTGATCCTTATGAATTTTTCAGTCTTTGTTACTGTCTTCAGTGAAAACTATACAAAGGCTAGCAGTCAGCAGCCTTAAACAAAATAGCGATTTCTCTACATTCTCTTTTTATAAATGTGGTTGTACTGTATATTCATGTAATGTAACATTGGGAATATATACAAAGGAGATCCTTGTTAAAACAACATGGCGCACAATGTTTAGTGTATTGGAATTGATGTCCCCGACGACTAAGGGATGGATCGTAGCCTAGAGTTATAGAAACAGGAATATTCAAGATGGATAAAGAGCATCCCTTCCATGCAGGTCCATGTTCTGTCAGGCTAATAACTATAACATTGCTTGTGTCTGAGCAATACCTGTCAGCTTAAAGAGCCACAAAGTGCTGACAGCGAAGTCTTTGCCTGATGTAAATTCAATAGATCGCTTTCTGAGTACATCTGGAAATAAAACAAAGAGCAAGCAAAGTAGCGTGTCATTTTTCGAGATCCATCACAGAAGCAATTGCATCCCACTCAGCCCCTAGACTATATTACAAGTCATCTGTACAGAGCTGCTTCTACCAAATGATAGAAACTCTACCATCATTCTGCTCCTCAGAGGCTGTAGTCATTCATTTAGTACACCTAACAGATCTGTTACCTCAATCTAAAGCACTGCAAGGTCCTTTTAAAAAGATCATCAAAAAAAAGATAAATAGCCCTGGAACATTAATTTGAGATTTTCTCCTGTTCCATAAATAGGCATACCATTTGGTAATCTACAACTAAATAAATAGTTTAAATACTTTTTTTTTTTTTTTTTTTTTTTAAAGATTTATTGAAACCAAAAAGTGATGACCACACCACCAAACTGAGCCAACTTAGCTGTCAGACCTAGGTAAGTTAAGATTTCACGGACAGCTTCATTAACTGCATGCTGTATAACTCAAAGAGACAGCATAAAACAAAAACAGTCCTTTCGGTCTGTGCATCAGAAAGACAAGTCAGAGGTTAAACACTGACACGAGACAATGCAATTACTTCACATCTCATAACATCAATGTCAAGGTAAAGGTATTTCTTTTAAATAAAGATGTTATTGACGTGCATTCGACAAATGATTCAATAAACACTAGGGAGATGTGTTATCCTGCACGGTGCCTATGACCTATTTATGGAGAGAATATATCCTACCATGAATGTCCAATGAATGTATGGGTATCTTAAATGAAACATAACATTATTTTACTTTTCCTGGAGAAAATTATAATGCTATATCTGCATGGACACAAAAAAACTACCCAAACAAGGAAAATTAAAAATGTGTTTTATTACCAACATCAACGTGAATAATGTGAGCATACTGAACATAAAAACCCAAATCCCCAAAGAACCATTGATATGCTACCAGCAGCCAGTAGAATGTCTACATAAGGAATCAATGCCCACAAACTTGCCAGCATTTAAAAATGTGTTTCATTATATCATGGTGAAGGCAAATTCTTTATAGCCAGTAGTACAGCATTACTGTGCATATCATTACAAAACAAAAGTTTAGAAATTACACATACTTTTCAATGCACAGAAGGACCTACCTATTTACTGTATACTTAGACTACTTAACAAAATAACCAAGGAATAAAATATATAAAAATAATATTTTTGTTTTTGGATCACCAAACAAACACGATATGCACATACTGTAGACCCATCCTTGCCATACATACCAAGGATATAAATACCTCATTCTCGGAGTCAGTAATATCAATAGTAGGCCACCATGATCTACAGCCACAGCATCATCCCAGATATGGCCTTCAACAGCTCAACTAATCAAGTGTCAGCAACACGAAAAAAAATGTGAACTACATTCCCAGTATGTGAAAAAAAACTCTTGTAATAAATCTCCAAAGGAAAAAAAAACACATCTAAAGTCTGTCCATCTGTGCTTGTAATACGAGTCAACTGGTTCTTGCCTTAACAAGGTACTATAAATACTGCTTCCCTCAGACACCCTGGCTTGTGAACCGTCAGTTCTACACACACTGTAGTGTTTAAGATGACATGTGCAATACTTGCACACAGTATGGTTCTCATTCAAGATATAACAAAAAATATAAGTCCCTTTTTACTGTATCCACATGGTTGTGCATTTTTCTGTAGCATAAATAAATGCAATCACTGTATAACTTGTAAAACATAATAACAAAAAGATAATGCAGAGACATCTATGGTAATAACGGCCAGTCAACGCAGATTTCTTTATTTCTTAAACATCCTTTCACAGTTCTGTAAATGAAAAATTATACTGCAGCAGTAAATATGAAGCTAAATAAATATAGTTTAAGGAATATGCTGTATTGTGGAAAGGAACACATTGATATTCAGCCATGTATAGCAAGCGGATATAGTTTATAGACAACAAACGGTAATATTCAATTTATACATTAGCAGATGCAAGAGGCATGCATTGTATGTTTTGTTTCTGTTTTGTTTTTAAACAGGGCCTCTAATGAAATTGTAAAAGGAATGGGGAGATGAAGCAAATCTTCAGAGTAAAGCTCACTGAACACGAAGTAGATTTAAACAAGGCTTTGATTGCTTTTCACCACCTGGGATTTAAAATCCAGTTATTGAAGATTCAGCAAAGTTTTTTAAGTTGATATTGAGAGACACTTACAATAAGCTCTGAATCCCGTCCCATGGAGATGACTGTCCTGTTTACTGTCCTCAATAATTTCTCCATAATTATCTGGACGTGTCGCTGAGTGGGTCCCTGGTCAACCAACGGGATACAAAAAAAATAAAATAAAATCAGAAAAAGCATCTGGCAAACTCAATACTGATGGTTGTCATTACATTCATTTATATTGTAAAAAAATAAATCAATTATCTACCCTAAGCAGCACAACTCAACAGGATGAAAAACTGTTTATGTCAATGACAGGAGCCACGCAAAGCACACTAAACAGTCATGTTTAATCACAGCTTGTTACTGAGGGAGCACCATAATTACTGGAAATGTAGCCGAGATGATGAGCTGTATAAAGCGTTTTTTGGGGGGGTTTTTTTGTCTTACAAAAAAAATCAGGAACCTAGGAACTCCATTGTAATGTTGAAGTTTCAATTAAATAATGCAAAGCTCATTCTAGATTTGGCATTACTCTTCTTTGGCTTGGGTCAGTCTGGAGGCAAAGTCTTAATCCAATTTTATAAATATCAGGCTATTAATCATCCTAGAACAGAAAAAATATACAGCAAGTGCTTAAATCAACCAAGTGAAGTTTTTGATGAATGGGAATTTCAATTGTAATGCACACATTCCAGTACTAATGGAGGATGATTGGGTCGATCTCATCTGATCTCTTGTGCTTTCATGTCTTGTGCTCTTCCCTGATTCTGCATTTCAAAGAGAACATTCTCATGATGAAGGCACTACATAAATTCTAGATTTTGAAGTGCAACCAGTATTTTCAGAGATGTTCCTTTACTCTTAAACATAGCTGGCTGATATACTGCCTTTTAAATGAACAAAGAAGAATAACACTAATGTATGTGATAATTTAACACACAAGCTGGTCCTAGCCTCTCAATAAAACATACCTCTATTTAGAACCTTACAAACAAACTGAAGGATTTATGATTTTGTCCTAGTTTTGAATGAAAATATATATGTTTTACTTTTTTGTTGTTTTTTCTTAAATAAAGGAACAATGCATGAATCATCTCTAACTACAGTATAAAATAGACGATAATGGTCTATGTAGTACTAAATGAAAAGTACAATATTCAGTGACAAATTTTGTCTTTACAAGTTCTATATTAATTTTATAAAAGTATATCAAAAGGGGGCAAAGCAAACTGGTTTGGAAAAATCAACCGTATTAGGCTTGGATAACTAACAGAACTGTATTGGCAACCTTTTTCTGTTTGTTTAAAACACCCTACCTGATTTGGTAAGCCCTAGTGTTAAAAACCAGATCGCTGAAGCTGAAGTTTGAGCGCAATTGCGTAAAATCAAAGCAGCCCAAACAGTTTCCTTTCAGACAGCTTTTACACACATAAAAGCTTAGAAAACCGTGCCCAGGGTGTCCTCGTCAAAGCAGCTCGGCTTTTGTTTTGTTTTTTATATTTGGGGTAAAGCCAGCCAGCACAGTAATATCCAGTATGGATTTTTATTGGCAGCAAACTGAAACACACCTGCTGCATTGTAACATGAATTGTAACTCAAGTACTTTCACATTTGTCCACTTGAGCTTTTGAGCAATGCTACCTCAAAATTAAAGAAAAAGGTCAGCCATGATACACCTTTGTAGTCCTCAAATGCAATGCAGATCTGTACAATGCAGGGTAAGTGGTGAAGGGAAACTGGTTTACCAGAAGTAGTGTCATTTATTATTTGCTGCATCCTTCGAAAGCTCTAACTTGAAATGCAAATTAATGATTAGCATCATTATGTGTTCCTGTAATTTTATGAAAAGCATTCTCCTTATCGTACAAAAGACTTGTTTGGCACTAAGCACACTTAGAGGGGAAGAGCATGAAAGAAATGAATGGCTTTACAATAAATGTTTGAATATGAATGATTAAGTTGGAAATTATAAACTACACTGTATAAATCACTGCAAATAGTCCTTAACACAACTGAAAGGACGATGATCATTTTTCTTTTGAAAAATTATAAAGCACATTATAAAACTGACTTGAGTCCAGTATTGAGTCCGACACCTCAGGGTCAATGCCAAGTCAGGTCCGAGTCCAGAGGGCGAGTTTTTTTTCAAGGATTTTTTACTACTAGTACTTGAAAATGTGCCCAATATTTCTAAATTTAAATGCTCATCTAATAATTAGTGAGAGTTACCTAGTCAGAGTTATCATTACTTACCGTTTATATATAAGTTACCTTACTATACTGTATAGTAAGGCAATTTATATATACTGTAAGTCTAATGATGACTTACTCTAGGTATGCCTAATTTACAGTATTTTTAATTTCTTGTCTGATTTGCTACTTTTAGATATTGTTAATTTGGGTGATTCACTACCAATTGATGAAGTAAAAAAAAACCTAAGTCACTTGACCTCCTTGTGCTTAATCTTTCGAGTGAGACGTTGCTGTAAGTGAATCTGCAGCTGATGCGTAGTTCACACACCCTACTCTCTGTAAGTCGCCTTGGATAAAGGCATCTGCTAAATAAAATAATAATAATAATAATAATAATAATAATAATAATAATAATAATAATAATAATAATAATAATCATCTAGACGTCGAGGAGTGTTTCCAGGGGTTATCACAGAACTAACCACGTCCTTTCTGTACAGAACTTCCAGTATGTTGCTGAGAAGCTGACAGCAGGCTTCCAATTCCTCCTGATTTTCCAGGTGGAGCTTCAGCTGCTCAGTCATCAACGGCAGCAGAATATCTCGGCAATCTGGGTAGAAAACAACAATGAAAAAAAAAATGAGGACCAAATGGCTCTGCATCAGCACTGCAGCATGTAACGAGGTGTGGCGAAATCTGATGTCTGGAGAAGCTCTTCCCAAACGGTCTAATGAAGTGCTCTGGAAAGTAGTGTTCTTTTACCAACTTTTCTTAATTTTTTTTTAACTGACTACTAAATTAAGGGCGGAAGTAGCGACCCTTGAATCCCAGTCAGTCACTGAAATGAAAATCAATTTAGTCAGCATTGTAATTTATTGCCTACTGATTTGGAGGAGCTTAAGTGTATGAGCTCATCTCAGAAAAAAATAAATTGGTAAGCTTTATTTAAATCATTGTAAACTGTCATTGAAATGTAACAGGTGTACATCCAGCACTTGCCTAAAAGGACTTCAGACTATTGAACTGCATGGGTATTTGTATAGTGCTGTGCTGCTGTAAATATGAGAGGCACTGTTCATACCCCCCTGTTGTGTTCTGGTACTCCGGTTTATTAATTGGTTTAATTAATGAATCAATCATTAATCCAATCATTAATCAATACAGTAGCTGTAAACCCAAAGAGCGCATTTAATCAATCAGCAACAATGAGGCAGGGGTCCATTGGCTGTCGGATATGGGCTTGTGATTTCACTCATGGGAAAGTGAGCAGTTTTTGATTGTGGCAGTGAAATAATACCTACAGATGAAAAAAGAGTTGCAACAAAGCAATGATCGTTTTAAAAGATATGGTTGGTGAGACCGAAAGACAAGATTAAAAAAATTAAATGGTAAAATAAAATTGCTTTATGAATTAAAATTGGCCTGCTTCAGACATCTTCCCTGGCAGATTCAGCATCTATCCACAGCTGTACCACCTCAAGTATCCATGAGAAGACTTGACGACTGCAGGTAAAAAGAGGATTAGGGATGATGACACATTTTAACCCTCAACAATAAGAAGCAAACAAGCACCGATTAGAGTGACCTTGACAAAATCAATAGTTTATAACTTTCCACAAATTTAGAGCAGTGAAAAAGTAAAACCACCACAGCCTGCTGTATGTCAACATGCAGGTGTGAAATACATACATATATACCTAAAGGCAGATGCATTCAATAATTTGTGATATTCTTTCATCACAGTTGGATAAACGGTTCTCTAGATTTAGCGCTCCCGCTGATGTACTGGCAGTGTGGAAAACAATGAAACCGGACTTGAGAATTACTGAATTTGAGAAATAACAAGTAGCACTATACTGCAAAACACGCACCTCCACTTTTCCCACCATCTCAGAGAGGGGTTTAATAAAAAAAATATCAGCCACAATATAAGTATGATGCATCATGAAGGCAGTCAATAATAATTGGACATCTGTTCGCATCACAGCACACTGATAGAACCCAGAGTGGTCAATGCTTCAGCAGTCTGCTTTAAAAAAAATAATATCAATCTTTATCGAGGTGCAGCGCTGGTGGAAACAAAGATTGTTTGATCACTCAGCTTGTTTCCAACTTGTGAAACACAAACATCTTGATGCCTCCTTGTTCTACTGTGATTCTTCCACGACCTATAATAATTACTTAGATTTGACATTGCAAAATGCTCTTGTAAATATACTTCATGATTCAGCTTCTCCTAATTTCCCCCTAAAATTCAATTTCGGGAAACTTAATTTTCTAGTGCTTGTTCTTGTCACAGAACAGATATTTACCTATGGGTGTCTCAAAAATTACAATACAACTCAAACCCCACAGATATGCTTCGGCAAACAACGAGGGCTGTAATGTTAACAAAAAAATATACAAACAGATGTATCAATGTCAAGATTGCTGCAACCAGGAATAAACCTAATCACTATTTTTAAATGCAGATTGGTTATTACAATAAATTATACATTATATGGTATTTACAATAGTCTACACCATGCTTTCTTGAGGCCATGTTTATTCATTGACTGCAGAGTCAAAATAAAGCTACAGTACCCTCAATATGGGGGTCTCATTAAAAATGCACTAAAATGATTTCTCATTAAATATTCACTTTATAGACTGACATCAATGAACATTAAAAAACGATTTTAAAAGCTATATAATTTGTTAGACATTAAATCACATTTCCTTGTTTCCCCTCGCTGCCCATCCCTAATGGAAAAAAAAAAATCTAGTTTGTTTACTTTGCAATGTATTTTAATGTTATTTATTATACTTGATACATTTATTCATTAAAACAGAATGAAGCAGTCTGCTTTCTTACAGTTAAGAAACTGTTGTCTAATGCCTCCTGTATCTCCAGCTAAGATCAATGATGCCAACAAATCAAAAATCCGTGACCAGCTGAAATGCTGCTTGATGACTAAGGGAAGCCGACTGGAACTATCATGCCAGGCCAACACTGCACCCCCACATCTGAGCAAACAGACTGAAAGAGCAAAAAGATCCCCAGCACAGGCCACAAGAGAACCGGGAGCATTCGTTCTGGATCAAAGTGTCAATTTCTGGTACTCTAAAACATACTGTATGTAAAGCTGCTACTCAGTCGCAAGACTGAAGGGGAAGCATTACACAAGCCATGGGATTATTCGGATGAATATTGGGACAACAAACAACAACCACAATAATAATACAAATACAAAAAAGTGCAATAATGCAGTAACCAAGGCTCTTGTTTACCTGCTTCTTACAGGTGCCTACAGCCCATTATTATTATTATTATTATTCATTTCTTAGCAGACGCCCTTATCCAGGGCGACTTACAAATGTTACAAGATATCACATTATATTCATATTAACTTATGAAACACCAGGTACAGGAAGAGAGACCACCTGAAACTTACTTCATGTCCTTATTATTATTATTATTATTAATATTATTATTATTATTATTATTATTACATTTCTTAGCAGACGCCCTTATCCAGGGCGACTTACAATTATTACAAGATATCACATAATTTTTACATACAATTACCCATTTATACAGTTGGGTTTTTACTGGCGCAATCTAGGTAAAGTACCTTGGTCAAGGGTACAACAGCAGTGCCCCCCCTGGGATTGAACCCACAACCCTCCGGTCAGGAGTCCAGAGCCTTAACCACTACTCCACACTGCTGCCCATCTACACATCTACAATTTGCAGATTTCCCCACTCTGAAATCCTTCATCCAATTCTGTTAAGACGGTTAATTCACTGCCTAACATTAGTTTTTGTCTTAAAATGGTTCTGCTCCTAATTTTCCTGAATGTTTGTCCCCTTGTATTAGAAAGCCTCCTTTAACTTACTTGACTTCTCATCAACCAGCAATTTACTGCACAATCCCACTGGCTGCCTTATGCTTACCACAATGATAATTATACATAATGATACCACCTTGAGGTTTCCTCAAGATTTAAGGCTGAACAACTATCTTTTTTTTTTGCCTACAATGAATTGTATATCCTGGCTACAGGTAAAGAAAAAGGATTGAAACCTTATGTAATCCAGGAAATAAAACTCCCAACACAATGCAGTTTGAAGCGTACTGTTTTGATACATTACCAGCCACAGTGTATAAGCAACAAGCTGAGGTCGGTCTAATCTATTAAAAAATAAAAAAAGTATGGTACTGCTAGACTTGGTACTGCTAGACGCTCAGTTTCTGGATTCGATCCAACACAAAGCAGCATCTGCTTTGCAGACTACTTCACAGAAAACTGGTCTCGGTACATTTAACCTAAAGAAATTATGACATGGGAATTTGGGCTAAAAGAAATGTTTAACAAAATGAAACAAGCAGTTAAATGATGTATGCCAATGCTTAGTATGTTAAAGGGTTAACTCCTGAAACTGATCTGTTAATGAGTGATTTATCATCATCATCATCATCATCATCATCGGTTAGTATTCAATTCCAGGCCAACACCTTTTTAAACATATGTAAATGTTGTACAAAACATCTATTTAGTATTTTAAAAAGGACTGATTATTTCATGATCACATGAATAGTACAGGTCAAAACTACATGTTAAAATCGCCCTTATAGTTTATTATCCATTCAAACATGTTTAAAAAGCTAAGTGTACACATTACATGCTTGTTGAGAGAAACACAGCAACACACTTGATTTAAATTGAAATGACATCCATTGTTACAGGTTATCAGATCACTCTGGGTAGATTTTTTTATGTTTATTGAAAACAGTAAATTCATTTGTCAAGCTACTCTTACGAGAGTCGATTTGTCACAAATTTCCCTGCTGTCTTTCTGGATCCTTATTAAAAGATAACAACAGTGTGGAGTAGTGGTTAGTGCTCTGGACTCTTGACCGGAGGGTCGTGGGTTCAATCCCTGGTGGGGACACTGCTGCTGTACCCTTGAGCAAGGTACGTTACCTAGATTGCTCCAGTAAAAACCCAACTGTATAAATGGGTAATTGTATGTAAAAATAATGTGATATCTTGTAACCATTGTAAGTCGCCCTGGATAAGGGCGTCTGCTAAGAAATAAATAATAATAATAATAATAATCAAAACATGCTATTTAATTTCAAGAGGGAAAAATGACATGCAAGAAGACTGCAGTTACCTCAGTAACTGTTTTTTTTCATGGTTGTTACAGATTCAACAGCCAATATCTTCCGGATTACAGTTTTCTTAAGTTGATTAAAATGAATAAAAATGTAAGAACAACTATATATTTGGGCAACATATATTGGGTTTGTGTTTAAAAGAGCCAACTTCCCAATGTTTTAGTATGTTTAACATACCTTTGTCAAAGGGAACAGGAAAGGGACTTGGTGTTGTATCTTCAGATTGTTGATTTTAAAACTGTAGCGACTGCTGATGCATGAATTATGAAACATAAAATAAGATAACCAACATCACATTATCTCTTCATACTCTCCAGCACACGGCATGCACTTGAAAGATGAAATGTTCCTGCAAAGGAACTGAAGTAAACCGAGTTTTTAATTTCAACTTGTCAGTCAAAGAATAACACTCCTGTCTCCCACTAACGATGGGAGTTGGAGCAAAGAAGCCAAGTGACGTGATCCCGTCCAGACAATTGCGAGGCAAACCAAAGGCTGCAGGGGAAAAGGGAGGAAGACATAGTTGTAACTGAAAAAAATTGAAAATGAAAACCTCTCACATCACAGTGAAGATGAAATTATCATCTTGTCAAACTGTGAACTTGCTTATTTTCTCACCCCCAGATAGGATTTGAAGTGTATGTATTATATTGTACATGGTATATGCTCAGTAAAAATTTTCTGAAATGGACATGTTCAAATATTTTTTTCAGAACCTGGGGGCGTGGGGTCTAAAAGGAATATGGACAATGCCTTTCTACAGTGCCAATTTGTATCTGTCACATTCAAACCCATTTTGCATCTGTAACTTCAGGTAAAATGATCAGAGACACTCTTTAAAAAAAGGCCATCATCTTAACAAGAACTCAATCAGCCAGTCCCATGCAGAGCCCTTTTAGTCAAAGGACACCAGAACGCAGTAGGTCTAAAGAAGCTTGGCTGCCGATTGCAGGATGACACCTGTGGCATAAGTAGGCTTTCAAAAGCCCCTGGGCAAACTACCTCTGTGTGGGGTCCATGTATATTGTATCTACAATATAGAAACAGCATGAAACAACTACAGACTGAGCTACAAAAGGATTAATACTACCCCCAACCCATACCCCTACCCACTTCCACATCAGATGAGAAACTTAGTGATCAGGTGTATTATATGCCAAAGAAACAACTGTCACAAAACATTGCAAGCTTGAAATAAAGAATCAAAACCTTGCATGAGCCTCATGTATAGCATGGCCAGGGTTAGAAACTAACAATATTGTGCTAGTACCTTTTGAAACTTGCTAGTCCTGATGTAAACTTGTTAGTCCTTATGTGAAGTGCCTCAGTTGGAATCAACAACAACAGATGTGGTCCCTAAAAATAGGCTTACATTTTATTTTGCTAAAAAATAAACACTGTTATAAAAAATTTAGATTTACATTTTTCTTTCACCTTCGTAAATGCTCATACAGATCGACCAATCACCTGTTTGCACCTCGTCACTGAGCGACTACTGTACTGTGTGCTGAGAAACTGACACTGACGGCACCAGATGGGATGACAGAGGAAAACATTCTCTCAGCTGTGTTACTTTGCCGACCATGAAGCTCCGCCTGAAATTGACACTGATGACACAAATAAAGTGTTTATTTTATTGCACATTACATGTGTTGCTATTTCCAAAAATGCTGTCTGGCTATGAATTACTATCTACTATTACTATTTTTTTTAAAATTAGCAGTGGGAGAAAACCGCTTCAACAAATACAGTAGAATCTGCCAGAACTGACGGACGCTGCATCTACTAGGTTGAGATACTAATGAGAGCAAAACAAATACAAAAATAAACATGAGGGAAACGCAGATCTTTTGAAGAAAGCTGGGACACACTGTATAAATGGATTTTATATTTTTAAACGCTGCAATGACAGTTACAGTTCTGCTTGTGAAGCATCCACACTATAATTTGACAGAACAGGCGATTTGATTTGCACTGTGCGGGACCTTATTTTCCCCCATTGGTGCTTGAGCCCCAGAGCGCTCATGGAATCACTGACTGTGCACCTATTATCAGTGATTAAAGCCTGGTTTTCAAACAAATTCATTATCCAATACTGTATTGGTATAAGAAGAGTGTTTTAAAAAAGTAATTTCAGCTTCAAATCACTTAAAATATGCTGACGATAATGTAAACAACACCAAGCTACAGACAGCGAGTCCCAAGCTTTAAACGTGTTACTGTTTATAGATAAGAACTAAACTTTATTATGCATATATTGTGTTGTTATGTTTTAAGCAACATACTATGATAATGTTCATTATGGTAATTGTTTGTTTATTAGTTTTATATGTTTAGTAAAACGTGGCCTATCGTTTGACCTTGTTAGTACAACCGGCCGCCTTTGTTAATGACATCTTCAGTAAGGGCCATAACCCAGTATAAATCTCCACATTTTTGTAAAATGACTTCACACTTACTTCAAAAGATTTAACGCATTTCAGTAAATTCAAACGATAACCTTCGCATCCCACGCAGAGGGAGAACGCAAAAGTAAAACGCCATTAAGTGGGCTTGCCATTGCAGGGGAGATGAAGAGAGGTTCCGAGTGACTATTTTCTAAGCATTATTTGTGAATGCTTATTCACCACTGCTACACCCAGTTAGAAAACTGACTTCCCAGCATTTTTTTAACGCAAGACTAAACATAAGGGTATATGTGTACATGTTTTAAGTACTCGCGCCCAGAGGACTACCGAGACACCGACATCAACTGGTCCTAATCAGATTTAATTTGCCTCGGGCGAGCGAGAGTTTCTAACCCTGCATGGCCCAAGGCAAGGTCCCTCAGTTCATTGTTAAACTACTGGATGACAGGTACCCTGATGAATACAGCTCCTGTGGCTTGTTAAAAGCCTGCCCACAGTGGTCATCACAAAATATATAAAATGGCAAAAACCACAACAATATGGAGCAATATGTTATTATATGTAGCTTATTTTATTACCTGTAGACTTTCCTTTACAAGCTTTATTTAATAATGATTGTGCCCCAAGCATATGTGAAATCTACTACATATTGTTTCATCCTGCTTTTTTTTTTTTTTTTAAATCATATAAACTAGTTGCCAAAAAAAGAAAAAAGAAAAAAAGCAGATTAAAATCACCTGCCTACATCAAACTTCCATTTTCCTCACACCAGCTAAACTACCTTGTCTCCCTAATGGAACACATTTAATTGGTTTAAAGTCCTACTGTCTTTAAACCGAAGAAGATAGCTGGGAAGGCGAGCAGAAGCCTCAGGACACTGATAAATGTGGCACACTAGTGACTCGCACGGTTCTGCTTACCGTGCTGTGTGAAGAGGTCACTGTGCACGATGTCAATCAAGCAATGCAGCTTCTGCCGCAACAGAAGCCCCTGTGGAACTTTCAAGATGAATTCTGTAAATAGTTTGCTGTACAGAAGATGACAAAAAAAACAAACAGAAACAATTAAGACAGATCCTTTAGTAATATAATTAACAGACTGACAAATATACTTGATATGTCAAATGGTGGTAGCTTTGCAGAGTGGATAACATCTAAAATGCATTTGGTAGCTGACTCCGAGCTTAACTGCATTTACTCAAGGGCATTACACCCATCAGATCTTTATATTTATGAATGCCCTTTTTGGCATCATTTCTCTCAGGTTTACCAGCAGCTTACAGAAATGAACACTCTCATTCATCTTGCAAACATTTCCAAAAGTAAAACATGTACATATCATCATTTGGTTCTTTTCAGTTCACATAATCTGACATGTTCTTACAAAAAAACAGTTTTTTTATACCAGTGATGAATAAACTATGGATTAGTTAACATGACATTTGAGAACATGCTGGCGTCGGATAAAGAATGCTGTTCTTAACTCGCTTTAGCCTGGTTGCATTCTATTTACAATTGCAGGATTTCATTTGTGTTCTTTATTTCACTGGTTAGTATCACAAATACGATACCTACAGAACTTTTTTTGAGCATTATAAGAGAACATAACCAGATTCTGACAGCACTTAAGAATGACTGGCAATATTCATTACAATGCATAAAAGGCTCTCTAGATATAGCCAAGAAGTGTGAGGGGCAGACACCTGCACTCTGTCCCCTTTGCTGGGGATATACACCCCTAACAGGGATAATAAAGCTTGTTAAAGAGGCTGTGGACCATCAAGACTTCTCTTGTTTGCAACTAATATCTAATATACTAATATACATTATTTTTAAAGTTAGGAATACACCACTTACCTAACTAATATACATTATTTTTAAAGTTAGGAATACACCACTTACCTAAGTTCTTTAGGATCAAAAACCAGTTTAACATCGTTGACAATTGTTGGCAAGTATTTCAGGGCGGCTCCCTAAAATATTGGGAGGAAATCAAATTAATTAACATTAAATTCCAAAAAGACAGTTAATCTAAACATTAAAGAGATACTGGGCCAATGTATGCTGCTGAACACCCCTTTAATCCAAAACATAGAACTGTAGGGATTTGCTTGAGGTCACTCTGTACAATATAAAGCATCTTACATTCAAAGCAGCCTACATCAGGAATATAATTTAAGATAAAAAAAAAACACCTTTTGACACTATTAAATACAGCCTTATTTTCCCATCCATAGAATGGGACAAATCAAGGGCCTTTTAATAATACTTTATTGAAGGCTTTATTAAAAGTTAATTGAAAAGCTTGACGGTATGGATCAGTTAGACTGAAAAGAATGTATTGTGTAGATAGGGGTTACAAATTGCTCCAGCATTATACACTGTAACAAATCCAGAATACTTCAAATTAGTATTGTGGACCACTAAGACCATATTTTAGAAATTACTGCCAGTCGTTTGAAACTAAAATGTGATCAGGCTATCCAGGCCATGTCAGCAGCAGATTGTAATGATCAGTTACAAATAAATATGGGGCAAAGATTTCATTAGTATGCTTCCTGTTTTCCATTGTTTATAAATTAATTGGCACCCGATTGGCACCACTTTCAAATCCCACCTGTGCTTTTCTGTCCGGCATGCTACCTATACTGGCTGAATGTAACTTATTAAGGCTGTATATAAAACATCTGCCATGCAGTTCAAAGTTGATCTGAACATGTACTTGCTTGCCTTTTACAAGTATATACTAAATACTAATATATTGAGTGCCAATCCTAACCATTGTGTAGTGTTAGCAATATTTAAGCTTGTCACAGAAAAAGTCAGATTCCTTAGAAAATCTGATTCAATGCACACAATGGAAAAGTCCATTGCCTCTATACAGGATTAAGAGAGTAAATCATATCTATAACTTACAGCAAAGATGTTTCAATCCAAGGCTGCATAAAAACAGTGTCAGCTCAAATAATTACTTAACATAAAATAATGTAAATAAGATTCTGGAGTCCTTAACCTCACAATGCAGTTTGGATTTTCCAATGCGCTGTCTGTTCATTTTACAACCACTGTGTCTGCAGACGCCTGCCAAATTGGTGCGCAGAAATTATTTTCAATATCATACACTGTTCATGTAATTGTCATTTTGAAAGCTAAGTATAGAACCAATAGACCTTAGTGAGTGCACTTCCCAGGAGGACTCCATATGTTCACAATGACATTTTTCAAAGGTATCATCTTCAGCAGCAGACTGGCGTAGTGACATCACCTTGCATACATTACATGGCAGATGTTGCATAATACAGAACACGGATGGCTTCACAAAAGGACTCTTATTTCCAATTGGTTCCCCAAGATCAATTTTTAATTTACTGAGAGTTCAACTGATAACAAACCCAATTACACAGCAACTGCCTTGTAATTGGCTTAAAGGGATTTTGGAGGTTTAACCCTTTTGGAAATGTTTGAATGAAAAAAAAGAGAAATTAAAAAGGAAAGAAAATTAGTTGTTTTCTGGGAATACCTTCAGTAGGAGCAAGATGAGTCAACAGAGATGCCCTGGGGTGTAGATATGTCAAGGTCACAGAAACATGGAACACACATTTAGAACTCAACTGTGTGGCAAAAGGAGAAGAGGAAAAGAAAGAAAAAAGAAAGACAGAGGCCTTGACTGAAGTAATGATTATATGACAAAGCACACAGACGCACAAAAACAACTAAAGAAAATAACGACAAAAAGACGTATACAAATTTATGGGCAGCAGTGTGGAGTAGTGGTTAGGGCTCTGGACTCTTAGGGCTCTGGGTTCAATCCCAGGTGGGGGACACTGATGCTGTACCCTTGAGCAAGGTACTTTAGATTACTCGTAGGAGGCTGTGTGGTCCAGTGGTTAAAGAAAAGGGCTTGTAACCAGGAGGTCCCCAGTTCAAATCCCACCTCAGCCACTGACTCATTGTGTGACCCTGAGCAAGTCACTTAACCTCCTTGTGCTCCATCTTTCGGGTGAGACGTAATTGTAAGTGCCTCTGCAAGTGATGTATAGTTCACAAACTAGTTCACACACCCTAGTCTCTGTAAGTTGCCTTGGATAAAGGCGTCTGATAAATAAACAAATAATAATAATACTCCAGTAAAAACCCAACTTTATAAATGGGTAATTGTATGTAAAATAATGTTTTATTTTACATACAATTGCTTAAGCTTGTAAGTCGCCCTGGATAAGGGCGTCTGCTAAGAAATAAATAATAATAATAATAATAATAATAATAATAATAATAATGTGTAAAAAATAATGTAATTGTATGTAAAAATAACGTGATATCTTGTAACAATTGTAAGTTGCCCTGGATAAGGGCGTCTGCTAAGAAATAAATTAAAATAAATTTTAAAAAGACACATTAGAACAAACTGTACACACCATGCCAAGATTCATTTTAAGCACAAGGATGCATTAGTCTTACATGTGCAACACATGCTGGAAAACCTACCTTGCAACCCAGATGATACTATTTACCATAATAAAATACATTCCGACTAAACAAGAAAGCACTTGAGTGAAAGACGCATTATCTTATTCTTCAAATGCTTTCAAGAGACTTGCTAATTCTGTATTTTCTGGTGTAGAGCACTCATTTCCACTCTAATTTCAGGAAGCTAGCTGACACAACTGCTAAGGTTGGGATTTTGTTTCTGCAATGAAGTTCAACTCCTCCAGAGCTTTGCAAATAAAAAATCAAGTACCATTATTATTATTTATGACCATAACTGCGACTACTACATATATATTCTCTTTTCATACTGTCTCAAACACACATATAATTTAAAACCCACCCAGATTTGAGTACATATGAAATTGGCAACAGTTTGTATTGCAAACAGAACAGATGCATTTACTCATTACGGCCAGTTATGTTACCAGGTTATTTTGTTTCAGGACCGTATTGCCACTATCAGGGTTCAGTTTCAAAACTGTGGCTATCTTCAAATGAGCATTCTGAAGCACAGCAAGACATACCTGCTCTTTCACAGGAGCCAAATGAAGAGCTAGTGTAAGCACCACAAAACAGAAAATATTGTACTGCTCGACAGCCAAGCTACGTATAAGCATTGGTATTTAGTTAAAGCAATAGCATCACAGAACTGTGCAGGAAAAGTGTACTGTTTGCTTGAAAACTAAATCTGAAATATCATAAAGTATTGGACTGGAGGAAATGTCTGCTGAATAGGGTATATGGTTACATAAATATATCAATCAACAAGCAGAGGGGAAAAAACAGAGTAAACTAGGTTAAAACAAATTGCAAAATCATTGCATGTGTTCGATTTGACAAATGTTTTTGGGATGGTGTATAGAGACACAGCAAGTGTAGTATGCACTGCATGAATCAGCAAAACTAAATAAAATATTAATATAAAAATAAAAAATAAACTTAATTAACAAGGTAGAACAGTGGCACATGCTGTGGGTCTTACCATTACGAAGTGAAGTTCCCTAGTGTCTTTAGAAAAAAAAAAAACTCAATTGCTCTATACAAGGTAAACTGTAGTCCTCTAGACAATTACAATATAGTCTTGAAAGAGAAAGGTGTTGGTTGTTTTCAAGCAACATACCTTTACCATTACTGTGTTTTCGGAGTTGCTGTTCATCATGTCATTGAAAGATTTGAAGAGGTCTCTCAAGGACTCCATGAAATCAACTTCTCCTTTATTTTCATAAAGTCTGAAATTCAAAACAGATCATTAGATAACACTGGGAACCCACAATCCACATAATAATCACAGTATTAAACTGGCAAACGCAGACCGACTACCTCATCAAGTCTTCCTTGGTTTAATTAATTACAGTCTTGCTGAATACATTCAGTATGCAAACCCCCCATCATCATTCATCGTTTAATTTGCATTTTAAAATCTAACTGAACAGCTTTTTTTTTAAATTCACAAATCTCCTGGAACATCTGTGAATATTTACACTGACATATAAAAGGCAAATAAAAAAAAATAATTAGTGACTCTCTCTTGTTCCTTGTTAATACATTTTTCAAAGCAATCCAAGCCTAGAATCTACAATTTACACCAGGCAATTTTTGTTCAAATAACCATATGTTAAATTACACATTACAATTCGCCAGCACCCCAGAGAGGGAGAATCATTATCCACAGATTTGTCTTCTTAAATGCATGGGAAAAAAGTCAGTATTTTAGGAAGTTACAGAATACTCAACTTTGGCTGCCTGCACAAATTTCAATTGAAACAAAACAGTGATTTATTTGATATTGTTATCCTTAATCATCTGAGAGAATGCTCCTCTAAATTAACTACCCTATTGCTAAACTACTATACTGTATATATTCACTTGTGGCTCTTTCAGTCCATTCCAATCAAGGACCTTGTTCTTAAATGAATACCCTGGTTCAATCAAACAACTGGAATACAATTCTAAACTGCTCAATTTAATAAATAAAATGATTATAATAAAAACATAAAACCGCAGTTCCAGACGCCAAGGTATTTAATCTGGCAACTCTGCCTGCATACACCAAAGCGGACCAGAAACTCGAATACTGATCAACTAGAAACTTCAAAATCCCTTCTAACCTTCACAAGACTTTTTCATTTTGAGCATGCAAATAAGTAACCATAATATGGGCCACATTCACAAAGCATTTACCACTGTGCTAAGTTAACACTTTTTTCTAAAACGGATAACAAATCAAATAAATAACATGCGGTTAATTCAAGAGCTTCACCATACACCTTATTTGTTTCTTGCTCATCCTACAACATGAGCAGTTTGTTTTTGGTACCAACTTAGCACTGTGGTAAATGGTTTATGAATATGGCCCTATGTGTCTTCACTCACATAACACACAAGGCTATCCAGACTGGGAACTACCAGAGACACTACTTGGCATAATTCACCTATCAAACCAGCCCGTTGTGCCTGCCAATTCCTTGTGTTGTGTAATATTCTAACTAATCTACCTGGTGCCCCCAATTGCCTTAGCTGTGGTTAAGGACAAACCCCATTTGACACCGCATGGTGGTTAGCACTAATATGGCAACCAGTATGTTTAAAGGGGAACTGTACTAAAAATAACAAGGCTCTCTAAATGCTCAGTATACATAACAAATGCATCTCGCTGCGCCAGTTTTGTTAAAAAGGCAAGCGTTTGGCCAGTATTTCAATTTTTTTGTCAACTTTCTGGGTCAGCTGGAAATGCAGGCTGCCGCCATATTGGAACTTTTCTGGCACCGCTGTTACGTCATATCGTTGACAGCCCCCCACACCAGTGAACGCCGGCTGGGTGAATTATGTCATAATGCAAAGCGTTCGGGTTGAAAAATAACAAAAGTAGTAACAAACAGTAACAAAAAGTATTTTTGTGTGCCCAAGCCTTTAAACCAACATTGGGCAGCTATAACAAAACAATGGCTACATAATACAGGAACGGGACATACGCTCAATAGAATACTATGTGTGACTGTAGAGTGAGTCAACGACAGGACGTCACACAAAGCGCGATGGAAAAGCGCTCCAGTACAGTCAATGTTAATTTGTTTTAATGGTTTTTATATGACATCCAGCTGAAGGAGAGGCTGAAAATGCATCAAAAGCTTCAGTTAACTTGTTTTCTATTGAAATGGTTGTATATTCATTTGCATTGCCCTTTAACAGTGCTGAATGTCTTTTTTTTTTCCAGTCAGCTGCATTGCACACTAGCATAGCAAGTTACCATGATGTGCATTACTAGCTTACAGCAGTGGGACAATACTGTGCCTCATACAAAATTTGTAACACTGTGTTAAACTCTATGAAACCAAGTCAAATCGGGGTCACGGCGAAATCCCAGCAGTATGCAAAATGCTGTTGAGAGTTATTTTCATCTAAGCTTTTGAGCCGTCAATGTCCCACAACCATGTGGCAACACTCTTCATTGGTGCGTGAACTCTCTCTCATATAATATATGCAATCAAGCAGCTACAGCGTGGTGTTATATTACTGATTACATTTAAAATGTGACATATGAATAGAACATAAATAAACCCAAGACAAGTGGGTTCACAAGTGTCTGTCTTCATAATTGAGGTTATAACATTAAGTTAACATTATCTCATAATCCACGCTGCAATTTCACAGGAAGCCGGTTTAGGGTGTCCAGTAGAATAACTGATGTTTAATTACCAACAGAATCTGTAAATGCTGCTTGTGCATGATAGAGAGAGCCTCCACAGGTCCGATTAAAGACGGAGCCAGCCTGCTGCTGACAGCGCTCACTTTGAGGACTTCCCAGAGACATCCATTGTCCTGTTTTACTTTGGTTGCCTGCCAGTTCCATCTTGTGAAATTGTTGTCTGCTAACCTGAAGGACCCAATCACATTTTAGACATTCCATTAGACCCTGGTCATGAATCTATTCCAAGACTAGCATAAACCTGTTGGTCCTGCAACCCCCAAATTAATTGTATGAAAAACATATTATATATTATAAATATTTCTTGTTGAATAATAAATAGTTCCAATAATCCAGCGAAATAAACTGTCACAAGCAATCCTTCCTCTTCACTCTTTGAGCCATTTGACAAACACTTGCTGCAATGAATAACACATTCCATACACACTAGGGGGGGGATTAAAAAAAAACAGCTAACCTTTACAGTATTATTGAAACAGTTTAGAATACCTTGTTTAATGCATTCTAAAAGTAACACTTTTCAATAACAAGGCTTAAATTAAGGTACAAAAAGGCAACCAGTTGGAGTTCAACTTGGATGACGAGTTATACAAAACACAAGTACAAAGCTAATTGCCAGTTGCCAAGTGTTTCAATGGGAAATGTTTTTTTTATATTTTCATTTGTGAAAAAGGGTCAAGGCTTCATTTTTGTTTAATATCTTAATTTAAATCACTGCATCAATATTTTTACATGACAAATGATACAAACACTTTTGTTCCAGTAACCGAAGGTAAATATATGTATGTATATTTGTGTATGTATGTATACACACACGTACGTATAAATATGCATAAAACAAACATATGCACATACATAATACTGAATGATATTAAGAGGGTCAAGAGACAAAAGGATTTATTAAAACGATAAAGGCCTAAACTTACAGAAATGTAATCCTTGTACAGATAAGACTGTGTGTTAAAGATGCTGATTGTAACTGTTAAATAAGATAAGCACACTAATGAGCTATTATCTGTTATCTTAAGCTGTTCCATATAATAGGGCTAAAACAGCAGTGTTATATAAAACTGTGCCTTAATAGTTCTTATTAAGTGTCAAGGCTGCTCATGCATAACTCATATATTTAGCTGCTGTAGTTATAGAATAGCAGAGTGATTGTGGAACTTACTGGTTAAAAAGAACTCGGGAACGAACAATGAACTTGAAAATGTACTCCAGAGCTTTCATAGCTCTGAATAGCTGCTCCGTCAGCTTCTCAGCATTATCAACGTAGTTCTTCAAAACGGTCGTAAGTTTGCTGTAACAAAACAACAGAAAGGAGATACATTTTAAGAATAGTATATGAACACCTTTGGTTAGTTTATTTCACCGACTCACTACATATAGTTTATTCCTTGCTTCACTAAAGATGTTGTTCATGATTAAAATTGCAATTGCCTTTAATAATACACTACCAGTGGTTAATGCAATGTTAGAAAGTAAAAAGGGGGTTCTTATAATGCTTTTGTAACATGCTTAAAACATGATATACTGCACCCTATTAATATTATATAAATCATGGATTATACAATTATACAGTGGATGTATTATTATGTATGACACTGTATTCTTAAAGTGTTACCAGAAATCCTAGTTCTCATAAATACTTTGCTTTTATCTTGCAGTGACATGTTGGCCACTGCCTCTTGCTTCGTGTTCTCTAACTGGATTTTTCTAATTATTAGCACAGCATGCATAGCTAGCCTCTTTACATTGAAGGGGAAGAAAAATCACCTTACACCAGGCGCGGCTGGTATATAAGGGGCGTAGGGCACTGCCCCACAGATTGAATTCAATAATAACTCACTATTTTGTCACTGGCCGCTAGTTACATCATTACGGAAATCATTACGGCAGTTATATTGCCTACTGCTACCACCGCAAATTAGCATGCGCAGTAAAGACCTTGGGTTGGTTCCCTGCTGCCCCTGTAGCACATGCACAGCAGGGATTCCTGAACTCCATGTTGAATGGCAATGCCCATATGTGTATAGGTGGGGCAATTTCCCCTGCTGCCCTAAAGGATCGCTGAGCAAAGTTCCTGTCTAAGCAAGCAGGTACAGTTTGATTTACGATATAAGATGATGCTCATACACAGACTTGTCAGCTACATATTGTGCTGTATTAAAATTCCTGATTGTATAATGTTAATTGTGATATACAATGTACGTGTGGGTGTGAAAGAGAGAAATGTTATTGTGTTACTTTTCAAGACTTTTTTCATCAGTGATGTAGTATTCTCAGTGTGCTTCATTTGTTACATTTTGAGCAGGACTATTTTTACGGTTTAACAAATATCTCCTGCATACATATAAGAATATAAAGGGCTTAGTGTAATGGGACTTTCATTCTGATTTGTGTTTCTGACAGTGAAAATTGACTCGGTGAATGAGGATAATATTTTGAATGGATCTTTTCTTTTGTTTTAGTACTTATACCTCAATGAATTTCTCTGCAGGTGCAGAAAAGACATGCAACAGAATGAGTAAATCACAGTGCAGAGGATACACAAAAGCACTTACGTGTAAGCAAGTGTAGCACTAAAATGCTTTCGAATGTAGGTTTCCAGGACAGGATTGAAGTGCTGGAACTTTCTGTCAGCAATAAGCCCAATTATAAATACCTGTCAAAAATGACAAGAGGTGTTCATTAAAATTAATCATTGATACAGAGTATAATCAGAATTCCACAATTACCATTTATAGCATATTTCTGTGGAGTCCAGCAAAGGAAATTGTAATGTATTCAACACAGGTTTCAGTCGCAACACAGGTTTCAACACAGGTACACAGTCCCCTTTGATTCAGCTTCAAAATTACAAGGAAATGCAGTATGAATAAAAATGGCTAGCAACCACCACAGTGCCACACTTAACAAGGGGAGTCTGACGATTTTTGATTTCAACACAAAGACAATTACAGTGTAGCCGTAGAACAAATTAACTGAAGTGAACAGCAGTCATGTAGAATCATGGTATGACACGAAGTACCTCAAAAAAAATACAGCAGCACACAAGGGATGCTATCTTTAACATATGATTAGTTAAAATAGTCTAAATAAAATCAAAAGACAAAAAAAAAGCAAATAGAAGCCGTTGTGGATTTGAATACTAGGTTATCCTCTGAATGTAATGATGTACATGTATAATTTACTGGTATGGATGGATTCAAGCTGTGTCTCCATTAGCCATGCCAGCAGTATCACCTCATATAGGTCATGAAACAAGGCCTGGTGTATTACCCCCAACCACACTGTTGTCAATCCAGATATTATCTGCTCAGAATGAAATGTCTTCAATAACATACAAAACTCATCACTATTAGGCTTACATTAGTAACACAATGGTGTGGCTTTGAAAGTGTGCACTGCAGCCTTTTACAACTACTTACATTCTAGAAATAGTACTGACTAATCCAGAGGTTTAGTGCTGTGCGTGGGTGTTAAAAAGCACTGCTTTTGAATAGGGGTGTCGGAATGCAATTATTGTATAACTATTGATTTTCTGCTGTATATGCAATACTAGTAATTGTTATGTCACATGAGATAGCTGGTTAATAATCATGTTATAAGGCATATCTGTATTGCTTCAAATTGGTGACACTTAAAATGATCAGGTCACATAATTACTTAGTTCATTCATCCAGCCTTCAAGACCAGACAATATTCGAAAGTTAAGAAATATTTCAAACTAGATTTGTAAAAAAATGGTGGGTGTTTCTTTTTCTTTTTTTCAAAAGCAGCAGATGATTTTGGCAAGATGCCAGGACAACTGGTGGCCTATTTTTAAACAGTTCTGTTGCTATAGCAACACATACAGATCCTTTTTCCATCAATTTGAATGTGTGGGTTAATTCAAGATTGTATGTGTATATATATATATATATATATATATATATATATATATATATATATATATATATATATATATATATATATATATATATATATATATATATATATATATTCAGGTAAGGTATGAAAATAAATGAAGATACAATTCAGGTATTCCCTGAACATTGCATAAATAGCTTAGAGGTTTAAAGTAGAAAGTTCATTACATCTTAATGTCAAGAAGTTTTTATCTGTATATCTGTTAGTGTCAGAGTATTTTCCATAATACAACAGCAAATCTTGTTTTCATTTTGTTTTCAAAACAGTGCTGTTGATCAGGGGAGTTGGGTAATAATAGGCTTGCCTTTAGTCACAAATTTTATTATTATGAATCAAGAACAGGTTTTTGTTAATTGAGAAGACAACCA
This sequence comes from Acipenser ruthenus, assembly GCF_902713425.1. Classification (NCBI taxonomy): domain Eukaryota; kingdom Metazoa; phylum Chordata; class Actinopteri; order Acipenseriformes; family Acipenseridae; genus Acipenser; species Acipenser ruthenus. Next base: position 34,774,301 of record NC_081201.1, on the reverse strand, counting down.
AGCGAACAATCAGAATAAATTAATTTAGTTAAAAAATAATAAATTAGAAATGCTGAAAGACATCACCTAAGTTGCTAAACCTGCTTATTCCATGGGGTTAGTTAATTTCTAAAGGGACAGCATGCTAAACCTAATGCAGACAAATGAAAATCTCAGCACTATTTATATATTTAAGATAATCACTTCATTTAGTAATTTAGCTAATTCCAAAGACTACAGGGAACAGAGTGCTATTATCTAATCCCTATGGCAGGTGGGCAAGGAGTTTCACCCATTCTAGATTTCCGCAGTTTGCGAACACCTTTTGTAAATAAATAAAGTTTCTTACCAGCGCATCAAACACCAGGGTGTCAAACGTATCGCTATCCGAATTCTCCATCATGATGTTGAAAAGTGCATCCAATGTATCCTGCAGGAACTAAAGTGACATGGCATTGTTTTATGGATTTTGTAATAACTATACTAAGATTACAGTGTGTGTGTGTGTGTGTGTGTGTGTGCATATATATATATATATATATATATATATATATATATATATATATATATGCACAGAGAGAGAGAGAGAGAGAGAGAGAGAGAGAGAGAGAGAGAGAGAGAGAGACAGAGAGACAGAGATAGATACATAGATATACACACACACACACATACTGTATAATAAAAAACAATACACATCTAATATAGAACGTGTGTCGAGATCTGACTTCTATGGAAGTCCCTCTAATAACCTACACAATATCTACATGCAATGCACATATAAACACATGCAGCCTGTGTAACAAACTCCATTCATTTGGACATTTTTTCAAAATATGGAATAGCCAATTCATGAGGGGAAAAAAACAAAACAAAAGCCTAATTTAAATGTCAAGCCGTTCCATACTGTCACACTAAACAATGCAGTGGACAGCTGCCTTGAGATTCCTGCCAAATGAAAAGGTAAGAGTTCATAATACATGAGCTGTCACCTGCACATGTCACTCTTTTAATCAAGCAAACAGTGCACAGTGGGAGAGTGATAATGTCACATAGTGGAACGCAATCAGCAAGCATAATTCAGATCAAGTAATCAACATGTGTGTTAATTAGAGCTTAGAGAGTCGATTCTTATTGATATCCAGACCCCCTGCGGCAAGATGTTGAGTCAGCATGATTTAGTGAACAGCACCTCTGCATGTACAGATTGTCAGGTAGCAGCCATCCATTTGGTTCTGGATTACACATTGCAAACTATTACAAAAGCAGCGAGAGCACTGGTTTTGGTGCACACAAGCAAAGAGGTTCAATCCCTGCAGTCAGAGCTCCTCCTCTGCTAAGTATCACACACACACATACAGTTATATTGAACATACTTGTTTCTGTTCACTGCCAGTTTAATGTTTGATGAATAAATATGAATATGAGTCGTAGTCTTGTGTATAGTGGAAGTGATTTGTGATTTGGACAGCTTCCAGAAACTGTGCTATCTCACTTACTGATTATATATATATATATATATATATATATATATATATATATATATATATATATATATATATATATATATATATATATAGTTGCTTTTGTCTTTGGAGTACAGGACTATTGACACAAAAAAAAGCAATCTCATTGATTTATGGTGAATTACATATATTTTTAATGTTAACAGGCCATCACAAGCATTAAAATAACAGTACTGAAGGCAGCCACTAAAACGGACAGTATATCTGATCTTATTGACAGAGAGTGGAAGGAAACCCATATACAGGAGCATAGTGATGTCATCACAAACTACCATTTTAGTTTAGTTCTGTAAAACTTAACAGTTAGCAGATACAATCCAGTTTGGTGAGTGCATACATGGTGTGCTTGTTGAACAGTACACCTGGTTCTGAAATATTACCTTCACCACTTCACCACCATCGACCTTCATCAACTGCCTTAGGTTCTGCTGCAGCAAGCTAGTATTGGAACGCCATTTTAGGAGCCCAAGAAGATCAACTGCAGAAAATTAAAGATGGGAAAAATTATTTCAATATTCTTTTATTATGAAGAATGAGAAGACACTCAGATAAAACAGTTTCTGCTGTCTAATATGCTATTGTTACATATTGCCTTCATGAGTGTAAACTATTCCAGAACTTGCAGTGCAGTGCAGTGCAGATTGTACGGGACAGCTCATCATTTTCAGGCCCTTGCTTTTTATAGTTGATTCTAACAGTCAGATTAAGAAGATATATTTTCTAAATGTGAACTTTAAGTGCAGAAAATTATAACGAGAAATCCCTTTTAAATGAGAAACACCAACTGTTAAATACGCTGATGAATATGATGAATATTCATTCATCTCAACACGTATGCTGTGGTGGTACATGAAACATGTAATCTTCAGTCCCTTTATTACAATATTTACATTCACATCATTATTATAACTGCTATTGAGACATCACTCTCCATCAGCATTAAGGGGTACACCTGACATGTCTATGGAGGAGCAATGACCCATGCTTTCCATTCCATTTTTTGCATATGTTATCTTTTTTTATATACATACTCAGGTCAAGACTAAATTACTGCTGCCATCACTCTATGGGGGTTAAAACAGACAGCGTTTCAATTTACCGATTTGACAGATTTTTCTGATTCATAAAAGCAATGTCATTTTTCACATGTCAAAAGAAACTAGATACATCCATTAAACATACTGTGTTGAGGAACAATCAGCCTGCAAAACAATGAAGGAATTGTATGCAAATGAGAATGTTTCAAAGTATTGGTTATGAATCATTTAAGTGATACAATTAAATGCATAATCCACCCTAGTCATGTATAACAATAATTTTTACTCAGTGAGGCTTCAGTACATACTTCAGTAGGCTATGTAATCTCTGCAAAGTTTTATGACAGCACATTACAATAATTTGTGTTTCTCTCAGCAGGAAAAATAAAACATCTACCAAAGTTTACCACCTCATGACCTTTCGAAACCTTCCCATATAAATTTAATGGCAAACCAGGTTATGTTATCAATCATAAATAGTGAAAGGTTACTTCAGAGATCAGTGATTGATTAATCAAATCTTGAGGTTCAAAAGATATAAGGAATACAATAAGCAACTGGTGTAGAGAGACAAAAAAATGAAACTTCTTAAAAGCAAAAAGTATACCAAAGTAGTCAAAAATTGTATCTAGCTTTTCTGATTTTGACACAGATTTAAGACAATTTCATTTTCTTTTACAACTGCAGATCTGTGGCGGAGTGCAACTGCAACATCATAATTACAAAGACCTAAAACACACCTTACGTTTCCAAATTAAACTTGCTCATATCTTGGAATTATGATTTGGTAAATTACGATGTTCTTGCTCCAGCCAGTGAAATAAATGATGCTTTAAAAGTAGTGCATGCCCATTGGAGAGCAGAAAAATGAAACGGCAGCCTGTTCAAAACAAAAACAGCACTTAACAAGCAGTACCCTTGGCTGAAGGCCTATCTATTATGGCTAACTTGAACTCCCAGTGCTGCTTCTGACTCAAAGTGATTAACTGCAGCCCTGAAAAACAATTACTTATATTTTTTAAATGAGACCCACGAACTCTAATGTTTTCCGAGATGGATGTATCACATCAGTCTTCATTAAAAGGTCCACTTCAATATTATAAACATTTCATGTAGTGATCAGGCTGCTGAGCTTGCGACAATTACCAGTCGGCTCACAAATTAAAGCCGCAAAAGTACAATATGTGTGTGTCAGCTCTTCAATACAACTTATGTAAGGGGAAGATAAAACACATAACTGTTAATCTCTCGTGTATTTATAGCCGATATAAGGGATATAGTATAGTATGTTTGTTTTGTTCATCTTCATCTATATACACACACATGTATATGTTTATATAACAGAAGTTGCATACATGTATATTGGCGATCACACACACCGCAAGTGAGCATCTTAACCATTATGCAAGACAGCCAGGCTATAGATGGTTATTGAGTGTCTAACCTCATCTCACCAACAGGGGTCAGAATCTGTAATGACAGTGCACCACACAACACTGCCTGTTTCACATACTGTATACATAATAAATATTACTAACTGATTCCAACTATTGCCCCTTGCACAAATTCGCATTTCCATTATTTAGAACAATTCATTGGATTGGCCGACGTAAACACATCTGCTATTTTAAATCCTACTTTAATGTAGGAACTGAACCAACAAGTGTATTCCAGATCCCAAGCCATCTGTCCACATCTGCTATTGCTTCAGAGTTGACTTTTTGACAATTCTCCAGTTGCATGGATATCTTTCTAACCTCATAATAAAATGAAAGTGGGTCGATAAAAAAACACCGGTCTTTTAATTTTCTTTAAAATCAAGTTATGGGGGCTCCCGAGTGGCGCATCCAGTAAAAGCACTTGCGTAGAGTGCAGGATGTGCCCTATAGTCTGGACGTCGCGAGTTCGAGTCCAGGCTATTCCTTTGCCGACCGAGGACGGGAGCTCCCAGGGGAAGGCGCTCAATTGGCCGAGAGCCGCCCGGGGGGAGGGAGGGTTAGGTCGGCCAGGGTGTCCTTGGCTCACCGCGCACCAGCGACCCCTGTAGTCTGGCCGGGCGCCTGCGGGCTTACCTGTAAGCTGCCCGAGAGCTGCGTTGTCCTCCGACACTGTAGCTCTTGGGTGGCTGCATGGTGAGTCCACAGTGTAAAAAAAAAACGGTCGGCTGACGGCACACGCTTTGGAGGACAGCGTGTGTTCGTCTTCGCCCTCCCGAGTCAGCGCAGGGGTGGTAGCGGTGAGCTGAGCATAATAAAATAATTGGCCATTCCAAATTGGGAGAAAATAATAAATAATTGGCAACGACTAAATTTATAAAAAAAAGAAAATCAAGTTATGAAATGTGTGTATTCCTTTGAACAAAGTAGTTCCCTCAGCTCTGAAAACTATTGAGTACAAAAAACATATATTTATTTCTTCTAAACCTCCAATCGCCTGATTAAATCAGGCTTTAAAAAACAAATGGTCTTTGTAAATTAAAAAAAAATCCTATTTAGAACTGAGGTTCTCTTAACAAGAACAGCACAGAGGTCAGGGCTTTCTTTATCTAAAAACCTTCAGAAAGAACACGGCCTTGAAAGCTTTTTCTCCCCTTCTCAATCTAATAACTGTTTCCCCTTCTGCTCCAACAGATAAAGTGTACAAAACAATTGACAGCCAATTATTAATCACAAAAAAAAAAAAAAAATCGACAACCCTGCATTTGCACATTCTCTGTGATAAACACAATGTGAGAAATTAAAAAATTACCATTCTGTGTTAGCTTTGTCGAGCAGACCAAGGTAGATATCTGAAAGGAGTCCTTGCTAATCGTGCAGCTTCCAAGGTTCTGCATGCTTTTCCCAGTGGAGGCATAACCTTTCTCCTCCAGCTCAAGTTTAGTGGCTGGTAGATTCAGATAGGTAGAGGAGTCCTCCATCTTCTTTGTTTCTGCCTGTTTAAAAAAATAAATAAATTCTAAGCAGGATAATAATATGCATTATAATTATCTAATATACATAAATGTATGTATTGTGGTTAGGACACAGGTGTGTATTGAAGTCAAAATATATTTAAAACACAACAGATTTAAAATCCGGGTCCTGCATTTAGTATCAAGGCCATCCTTTGCAGTCCCAAATGTATCAAGCCAATTATGGCTAAACAATTTAATAAAGAGTTAATCAGATAAATGAATTGGCTACACTAAGAACTTTAATATTCAAAATCTTGTGGTACTATTTTGTTACAAAAAATGATACTGTATATACCTTTATTATTTAGGTCAACAACCCATTAAGGCCATATTGTGGGTCTCTTGTTTGACCCTGAAAAGTGTGAAAAAAGCAACAGAGAAGTCTGACACATACTGTGCAGCAATGATAACATGTTATGGGCCTTAACAGAAAAATGCAGAGAAGCTGATTGTATTACAAGGCTTTGAACACAGCTTACCTTATAAACAATAAGGTCATGTTCCCCGTCCCTCAATGTCGTCCCATCATACCTCATCAGCTTCACAAATGCCAGTGCAAATATCTTCTCGGATTTGTCTTTGGCTATAAAAAAAAAACATAAAGTAAACAAAGAGGAAAGACTATTAAAAATGTGAAACTTGCAGCATCACTGGGCATGAACATTGTTTCACTGTAAGTCAATGTGAAAGCCTTACAGCAAAGGAGGCCGATAAGACCACAGCTGGCAGTTACTCCAGCCTCGATATTCCAGCTTTTATTGCAAGTTCCAAGCAACAAATATAAAAAGTAGCAGGGTGGAAGTTATTTTCTGCAATGTTTAATTTAAATCTTTTTCATTTCAATGGAATGAATGTGCAATGAATTTCCAAGAAAGAAATGCAAATTGCTTAAAAACTAAGTCACTGCAGAGAAGCCTACTGATATTTTACAGTGCAAACAATAGGAGTGACCTAAAACAAACCAAACCAGTTTTCAGTGTTTTGTAGCATACACCTGCTTAGAATAGCTAGCTGCATATGGCAAGTCTGACATCCTGTCCTATTACTTGGTGACACAGGACATCACCTTAAAGGCTACAGTTGACTAGTGTATTATTCACTGCTCCAGCACTGCTGGAACCCATGTTATTTTAAATCTGCCAGTATTAGTGGGTATTGATGGAAATTGATGCAGCCTTTAAGAAAACATCCTAGGTTTTCCATTTTGAGGACAGGTACTGCTGCTTTTGTATATAAAGTTAGGGCTGTATTCAGAAACATTTACCATCAGTATTTTTTTTAAAAAAAAGAAAGAAAACAAAACCAAAAAAAATGTTTAAAAGCTTCAAATAACTCCGGAGGTACATTTAAGAGCTCCTGCATTCATCTTAGATGTTTCTTGCTGTGACTATGCAACATTTTTGTAAATGAAAAACAAATTGCTAAACTCCTCACCACGGTTCACAATGCTGTGTGAACATGGCCATTAGTGTTCTATTTGAAAAAGGTGGTAGAACTGAAAAGCTTTTGTGTAAATTGGCCATTTCCTTCTGTGTGGAATAACATTCACATCACAAAAAGATGGTTGTTGAATGATTTTTAAAAAATACCACTAAAAAGGGTCACAGGTAGCCAATGCCTTAACATTGGGTTTCATCAAACTACTCTGTATAGCCTTGGTCTGCCTCAAGCCAGGCTTTCCATGGTGTTATCTTGAGGTTTCCTCTTTCCCATTTTGAAGACAATCCTCTAAACAGCAGCTGTATGCAGTTTCTTTTCATGAAAGAGCTATCAGAAGCCATTATTGTAAATGCTTTGAAGAGCCAGCACAAATTGTTATTGTGGTTAGAGATACAAGACACAGTGGCTATCAAAAAAGCCATTGCTACAGGTCAATTAGAGGACAACAGTTTGCATTAGAATTGTTACCACTCTATCTAATAACATTATGAACTATGATATAACATACAGAATGGAAAGGAGTAACGGCATCCTTCAGCATGTCTATTAAATAAAACAAGCAACAGGCCCGAATCCACAGTGCGTATGACAAATAAATAAAGCAAGCTGAATGGGAAGGGCATTAGCAAACAGCAGAAGGCAAATGGAATGGCCTGTTTGCGGTAAGTGGGATATCTTTCATAAACTGCTGTGTATTCCACCTCTACCTCATCCAGCACGAATTTCCATTTTAATTGATTGTTTTGCATATGGAGGTTGTGCTCTCCTTTCTTTGGCTGTTTCTCAGAGCCATGTGGCTGGCAGATGGTGTGTGGAGTCTGCCTGGATAGGGTTCCCTGCACAGTGTATAAAATAAATGTACTAACTACCACCAGCAGTAGGACTAATTCCCACTATAAAAATCATTAATTTCATGTCCAATATTTTTTTCAAAGCTGCACACAAATTTGCAAATCCCCACCCTAGATCTCCTACAGTGAGAAAATGAAACTATGCAGCAATTTCACTTTCCACACCGAGAGGTTGAAATTCTTCAGAGCGAAGCACATGAAGCATTTATGCAAGAAAGCGTGAATCTATTTGTACTCAATAGAAAAGCAGGTCTTCCTTTCTGTATAGTTTCTAAAATTACCGCTCCAGCCTGACCCTGCATTAAAGAAAATACTGAACTCCGTCAATATGACCCCATGAGATTTACAGTTCTAATATATACTCACAATCCTGGGATGATCTGTGGCGGAAAGTAAAGCGCAAGTGACTGCGGTTCACGTCTTCAATAGGAATTGCCACCTGAACAATAAAATACATGGGTTAATGATTGCTGTTGCTAAACAGTTACAAAAACCACAAAGCATCTGTACTGATCACCAGACATAATAATAACAGTAACTTTGAACATTGCAGTTGAAGATCAGTTTTTCAAAATGATTGTTCTGCTTTAGTTTGTCATTTGTGCGCCTATCACAGATAACGGAGGAAACCAAGGGACCTTGCATCAGTGGCTCCAGAGCATGGAGGACTTCATTTAACACCACCCCAACCCCACTCAGGATTAGATCTGTTTGTTGGCAAGTCCAGCAGCTAACATTAGCATATGCGCAGGCTACCCTTACTGTTTGTAAAAGCATGTACAAAATAAAGTCAAACTGTGCCGTCTATAACACAGTTAATACATTGCGCAATACAAATAAGGCATCTCAGAATCATAGAAGTGATTTCTAAACTTAATTTATAATGTGTATGTGAATTACAAGTTGTAAAGCTGAAGATTTTTTTTATATGTATTTTGTTTAATATGTATACAGTGGCCATTTTCAGTTACCGTTACTTGTTGCCCATAACAACTTAAATATTACGTCTATATCTAAACATGTTCATGAAATAATAGCTGCTTGAAAAAGCATCAGCATATTTACAAAAATATATTTACAAGCACAGGGCATGCTTAATTAATTAACACTGCCACACACACACATTTTCTGTAGTGCTTTATTTTAGGTAAAGACTCACCTTTACAGTTTCAAACCATCGAGGCTGCTTCACTTGATAGTAGATCACAGATTTGTACTCCGATATGCCTTCATCACCAGCTCCAGGAAAAATCACATTCTTCACAGAGAGAAAATACACATGTATAATTCACATTAGGACAAATGACTTCACCATAACATTAAAACACCTGTGAGAACCATTGCGGTTATCAATGCAAATCATGCATTTTGATCAAAGACAAATCAGTCTGGGTAAAAAAATAACACAGTAGTTCACCATCGCTTTTTAGATTGTTAAATAGTTATTGGTATGAAATCAGGGAAGTAATCACATGCATTGCAATTTGATAAAATTCCAAGTTTTCCTATGAGCTTCATGAGTCAAACCATGAAACACACAAGCTCAGTTGCATCTGTAACTGTTTCCTGTTGGCGTAATTCTCATTCTTCGTCCTTCTGATTTCAACAAAGTTACAGTACTGTGGTCAATAGTAAAACACTTCGATTCTGGCTGGCTGAACACAGTACACATGTCGACACACACACTTAATGTAACACCATGGCAGCTTGACATATGTTAGTGCAGAAATCTTTCCTTAAGCGGAAGACTTGGAAAACGCAGTCCTTTCTGCTTTGAGTGTTTGCATTAATGTTCCCATGACGTGTCAGACAGAATCATTACAGAACCCAGCTGTTATGCTAGCCACAGCACCAATTAGCTTCCATTCCCCACCTCTGGCTTCAGGTCAGGGCCTCTGTGTATATGAACAACTACACCATGAAGGCTAACCTGTATTAAATATTAAATCAAATCAGGAGACCAGCAACCCCTTGTCTCTGTCACACTACCAATCCTTGCTAATGGCTTTTGACATCACACAATTATATATAATGGCAAGCTAAAATTCTTGCAAAACAGAACACAAGCCAGCTGTTAACCACCACAAAGCAATCCTCATATGTCTTATAAATATACAGTCAACACATGATGACTTAAGGAGGCAGATTGTGGATGATGGTAGTCACTTCCATCTGCAGACTGCTTTCATATTTAGGTTGAATGGGATCTCAGAAGTCTTTATAAAACGTTGTACTGAGTGAGTGCAAAACATTCAAATTTACAGGAATACAAACAACATGCATTTTTTTAAAGCTCCGATTTTAAGAAACCATAATTACAATATAAGCAGTAAACAGCTCATTGTAGCTGAAGATTAAACAAGCACCCATTGGATTGATTTTATTAATTATTAGTCATGTAGCAGACACTTTTATCCAAAGCGACTTACGGGGACTAGTGGGTGAACTATGCATCAACAACTGCTGCAGAGGAGGTTAGGTGACTTGCTTAGGGTCATACACAGTTAGTCAGTAGCTGAGCGGGGATTACAACCGGGGACCTCCTGGTATCAAGCCCTTTTCTTTAACCACTGGACCATGAAGACTCCTTGTCTGGTGGTGAAAACTTATGTGAATGCTCAAGACTGCAGATCATTCCTAGATAACTAAACCCATCTGCAGTGTTGAAAGGATTCATTTGCAAACAGTAAACCAAAGACATCAACATGTGTTCCGCCAGTTACACAACTGCGGCCTTCTTTTTATAAACAGTGTTAAGCGTATAAAGTTCTGATACAGCATTAACAAGAACATTTTAAATACCTAATGCAAACAAACAACACAAGCTCTCTTGACTACATTAATCACATCTGTTTTATTAAAGAACAGGGACTTTGACCTTGCTTGGAATCACAAACAGATGAGTCCTGTCTGAGCAATAAGCAAGATATGCCACTGGGCTTTGTTTAGGGTTTTTTTTTTCTTCTTTTTTTATATATAAAGGCTTTCACAGTAAAATACATTGCATGTGTATACCTCCAATCGCTTGCCATCTTCATCATACACAGACATGGTCACCTCCACATTCTTCTGCGTCGTCTTGCTCCCTTTCTCAAAGTCTCCTTGGACCAGTGTCACATAGATGTCATTCCGAACATCACCTAACAGACAATTACATTGAGGTGGGGGGGGGGGGATTAAAATGGTTACAAATGCTTAGAAAGTTTCATCTTGTGTGTTTTAAGCAGACTATAGAAGGAGAGCAAGTTAAAATGTTGGATCAAAATGGACAACACAAACTAACCAAGTATGCTACCTGATCAAATCACAGGCACAAAACTATAGAACACTTACAACTGAAAAGGGTTTGGAGGGTGCTGTAGCTTTATTATTTGATGCCTGGAATCTGGTGTATGCACACAGTTACTAGGTAAAAAAAACAGGTGGTCATGGCCTTTAGGACATACAAAGCATAAACCCAGGACAGTGTTTAATAGTTATGTATATAAAAACCCATCTACAGAAGATGGGAGTACTTGAAATGATTCAAACACTGGGCTCAAGGCTCACTAAGCACGATGAGCTACTGTCAGCTCCTTTTATTGATATCTGTGTTTTGTTTGTTAAACATTTAATACCTCACTTAAACAACTGGAAACCTACCAGGCATTATAATCTCTGGGAATCCCATTTTCCGTGGGACCGCTGTGGATCGATCTACAAGGTGAGGAAAATCTTTGCGGATTTGATGAATGTCTCCAGGAAGCAGTTTCAGTGTCACCCACAGACCTGAAATACAAACAAGAAGTTGCAATCGTCCGCACAATTACTTATCGGATTGGGTAGTCCGCTGTAGTTGATCATTGATTGTGTGTGTGTGTGTGTGTGTGTGTGTGTGTGCGTGCGTGCGATGTGGAACATTTTCTACCTGTACCCGAGGACTTTTTATTACTTAATTAACTTTTCTAATTTATTTATTACTATAATTTTTTTTAAACACTTTGCTTTTTATTTTGGTGGGGGTAGGGGGGCAATGTTTTTTAGTTTTCCGCTGTGGGGTAAATTGATCTTTTTTTTTAAAAAAATCTGACATGTCACAGTAAAATGACAAATACCTAGAGCAGTGGTTCCCAACCTTTTTCAATGTTCAGTAAATGGTGGCTTTTAAGGCGATACATGGCATTGCATGAAAGGGAGCTGTAATATATATGAATGTATAAACACACCCGTAATAAAAGAAAACAAATACAATAAAAAAATGCAGACTACATACATATCTTATACAGTCAGCACTCACATATCCGACCCTTTAAAATGAATTCACTGACCGTTAAAACGTGTGTGACGCATATCTGATTATTTCATTTTGGCCCGTGATTTGGAAATCGCGTGTGACGGATAAGTGCATTAATTTGTTAAATACATCTATCTATCTATCTATCTATCTATCTATCTATCTATATACTGTATATATGTAAATAAAAAAATGGGGATTGGTTTTATTCTTAATACAAGGGCGGTAAAACGCGACTGACATGTATCTGGGTAACAGATATCCGAGTTCTGACTGTAATTTTATATAATGTGGTCAAAGCTGGTTGTTGTGTTGCTTAGTATTACATATTGTAGTAGCACAACGTGCGATTGTGTAGAAATGGGTTTTTGCAACAACTGCACAACCGAGGGTCACAGATGGGGAACCACTGACATGTGAACTATAGACATAGCACAGCTCAAAGTCATCATAAATAAGACTCCGGGTTAGAGGGTTATAAGTGGCTTTATGCATTACTCCTTCACCTCTAGAGATTCAAACTCAGCTCAGTAAAATTAGTTTGGTTGTCTAAACTTTAACAGTGGAGAACAGTCCACAAAACAATACAGCACAGTACATTGAACCAGCAGCCCCAACAGAACGCCCACCTTGCCCCTTGTGATTGACTTCTTTGGCGGCGATCACTTTGTTGATGACGGTCTGAAGGAAGTCGCTCTCCCCTGCCACCCTGGGTGAAAAACGGGATGATATGTTCAGCTGCTTGTGTCGAATGGCGTCATCCAATGCTAGCCTGGAGTATGCACGTGACGACCAACACCATAGGAAGAAAGAAAGAGGGGGGAGGGGGGCACACAAAACCAGACGGTAACAGCAAACAGTGATGCAAATATTGTGACACACAGTTATCAGTAGCCAACAGAGAGAGAGATAGAGAGAGAGAGACACACAAGAGACAGGATGGGTAACAAGAGAGACACACAGGAAGATCATTATTTAGGAAACTGCTCTAGAAAAAAAAAGCAAAACCTGTATTACTGTCAACCCCCACCCCACTCTTACACAAGTACACATGCAAGCTTCACCTGTTAACCCACCTCTGCAGTTTGAGCGAGATACGCTCTGTTACATGCATGAAGTCACAAAGGCAGTTTCCTACCAGTGTGCTTGAAGTAGAACTGTGCACTGAGAATATTAAATTCTGCTCCATCACCACATCAAGCAAACAAGGTACTTTAAAGCTGAAAGCAGCAACTGGAGTTTGGGAACACTGCAGACATGACGCTGTGTGCTTTGTGTGGGACTTAACACACAAGTGAAGTCCCAATAAATGCAAACAAGCAAAAGACAGAAAAGATGTGTAGCTATACAAAAGCATTGTTAAAAAAATAAACAGGGGATTGAGGAAACATATGGGGTTTCACAATACAAACTACTGCTGGAGAATAAATGACAAAGACAGAAAATTAGACTTATTACATTACATTATTACATTGAATTGCTCAGACAGAAAAAAACTACAGGAAATTAATATAAACATTAATAAGTGCATCCTTTTAAAAAAATAGTAGAGCTATCGAAACTGTTTCATTTAACATGGGCTACAGAAATCAGTCTGCATTTTTTTTTTTCGATTTTCAGTTTTTAAGTAAATAAAGCGCAGTAGAGAAGACGGAAAATGATTTCCAAGGACTATATTTTTTTTATAGCTCTCCTAAAAAGGCAGTGATTGATTTTGCAGTGTATTGTCCTTTGGGATTTGAGTATGTTGAACTCTATTAGATAACAACAATAATTTCTATTACAGATTTTACACAAGGCATGCAGCATCGAAATGTAAAATGGACAGTGTGCAGAATTCATATAACTTATTTGCTGGCAAAATAACATCTATAATTAGTACAGACATGAGGGGCCTCTCCTACTCCATATCTATTTAATAGAGCACTTTTATCTCAAGACAAATTATCATGCCACAGTGACTTCTTACGATTAGAACTACTCATTTCCTGGCAAAAGAATTTTGTTGATCACGTAAATTTGAATATTATATATATATATAAAGCTGGTACATACTTACCCCAAAAGACTTAAAGCTGTTATTGCAGCGAAAGGTGGCTGTACCAAATATTAATGTGTGGGGGTTGAATACTTATGCTAGCAAGATATTTCAATTTTTTATTTTTCTTAAAAATATTTCCCAACATAAAACCAATGTCACCTTACAATAATTGATTTTGAGTTTCAGTGTTTTAAAATAAAATATCAAACAGAACGAAATTTCAATGTACCATTTGTAATTCAGTAATATGAGAGAATTGGTCAGGGGTCTGAATACTTTTGCAAGGCACTGTATATATATTGTTTAATCTGAGAAGCACTTCTACCACTTGCTTAAAAGTCAGATTTGACATTGATTTTAGGCAAGTCACAATGTATTAGTTGAAAATGGCACCTAACTTGATCATTTAAAATGCATCTGACCTGAAGGGGAAGAATGAACACACAAAGTTTATTTCTCCAAAATCCTGTCTTTTTGGAGAAGCCAGAAAATGAATACACCATTAAGTAGCATTCTTACAACAGGTCTTGTGTTTAAACTCTGTTGCATCTACAACTGGGTTCTTCCTGTTTGCAGAATGTAATGTTTAGGCCGTCTGCTGGGTGAATCGTGGTGTCCAAACTATATAATTCCTTATTCTACTTATCACTTAGCAGTACTTACGGCTGGAAAGGAATGAAGTGCTGTTTGTCTTCATCATCCACTTTCCCCGTTATGATGTCAGAGACATCCATGACTAAAATACAAAAAGTTCAAGTCAATACAATGTGTCTGTTTACATCCAATACACATTTTAAACCAGCGCTTTTCAAAGCCCTGGAACCCTAGTTGTGCAATACCAGAGTTCCCTGTACATAAATACAAGGCACTTTGTTAAAACCTTTGTCTGCCTCTATTTAATTTCTTTTAGTATTATGTCCTTTGGTCGAGACAAAACTGAGGTCTATTGTAAGTTCAGCCCCTAGTCTCTGTAAGTCACTTTGGATAAAAACATCTGCTAAAATGACCAAGTAATAACAATAATAACAATAACAATAACAATAACAATAATAATGCAAGTATAACATAAAGCACCTAAATAATATATTAATAAAACAAATCCTTCCTTCTTGACACAAATACTTTTTGTTGTTTTGATCAATACCCCTTTTATGTGTCTGTCAAAGTAACATATATGCAGCCTAGAAAGATAGCAAGATCAGCCAAACTGTTCACAGCACTGGAGCAAACAAACTATAATAATGCAACAATATTATCGTGACAGCATTTGCAAGAGAACTTCACATATGTATGTTTAGACACCTGGCGAACCAACCTCTTACAAATGTCAGATTATTTTTCATGTCATGACCCATCTCATCCTCCCAGTGGAAACAGAGTTAAGCAATCTCAGTGTTACTGTAACCAAGTCTGGCATCGTATTTACCAGCAGTGCCAGGAGAAGCTTGCCACTCTCATTCAGGGGATGCCTGATTGGGTCTGTGTTTCACAAGGTATTAACCAATACCAGTGATGTCACCTTTGTTGCTCAATTTCTGGCAGAATAAACATGTACATTCTAAATATCTCTGTTTGTCTGTTAAATTATATACAACTACTTAGTTAGTTAGTTAATCAGTCATTTAGGGGAGACTAAGGGGTGAACTATGCATCAACAACATCTCCTA
The DNA here is from genome assembly GCF_902713425.1 of Acipenser ruthenus. Lineage (NCBI taxonomy): Eukaryota > Metazoa > Chordata > Actinopteri > Acipenseriformes > Acipenseridae > Acipenser > Acipenser ruthenus. Next base: position 34,758,537 of record NC_081201.1, on the reverse strand, counting down.
AATTAGGACCTCGGTTTTACATCTCATCTGAAGGATTTTACGGATGGAGGCTATGGAGGGATCTGGTGTGCTTCAGGCAAGCCAAGTTGATTTATATGCAACTTGACAGTGGCATTAAACCTATTGTCTGTAGCCGACTAAATCAGCTAACAATTGAACTGTTAAGAATGGAAATCACCTGCAACTCCAAACGGCCTCCGTAACCCAAAGGTAAGTTTTCTGGTGTTATTGTCCCTTAGCTCCATGCGCCCTACTCTTACAATCTGACACACAAAACTTATTTTCTCTCTTTTAAGGTCCTTGCTTCCAAGATCCTGCAAAAAATAATGATACACAGTCAAAACCACAGGAGACATGCCCTGGTACTGTAATTGCAATCAGGTTTTTTTCTTTCTTTTTTTTTTACAGAAAATTTAGTAGGATGCTAAGGGAACAGTGCACAATCTAAAGTAATTGACTGTCTCTGGGCTGTTTGAGGTATAAAAAGGCATTCCTATATAATGCATTTGCCACCTGAAGTCCAATTTAATGGGCAACCTTAGACAGCACCTTGGAATAAATGTGTGTACTTGCAGGTTCTTAACAGGCATATGCTGACAATGAGAATATCTGCTACGGGATGAATGATTGGCAATTCTGATCAAGCTCTTGCTGGTGACCTGACTTTTTGTACCGATTTGCTGCAATTTGCTCAAGCAATGTTTAAAATTCAAGCACAACACTAACCGCCCGTTCACTTTTTTAAGATAGCCACAAGGGACCATCCCACACTTGCTAGCAATCATGTAGCTTGTCTCTCATATAGGTCTATTAACAGCCATTAGTGTGGAATGACCTTTAGTAAAATCCCCCCCAAGGTTTTAATTAGGCAAATAATGACCAAACCTTAACAGCACTACTATACAGAGACAGCTGAATTACACTCATTTTACCTTCTCCAGCTGCAAGCCAGTAGGCATTTGAATAACAGCAACAAAAAAATAAAACAGATACTTACTGTGAAAACAGCCCGAAGGTTGTTGAGTCGATCTATATCTTTTGGCAATCCTGAACTTGACCATCGTACGAGGTAGTTTTCACTAAATACAAAAACAGGGATTGTCATATATATATATATATATATATATATATATATATATATATATATATATATATATATATATATAGAGTAGACGAGGCAACCATGAGGAAGGGTGTGTACAGACCCAACTATTGCTACTTCTTTGGCTAGCAGGAATGATTAATGTTTATATGGATGTTTGACAATAATAATAATAATAATAATAATAATAATAATAATAATCACAACAAGTCTACACACCTGATGAATTTGGATTCCACGGGATCATATAGGGACATGAGAACCTCGGCATCTTCTCCTATTTTGCACACTACATTCTTCAACGTGACGAAAAGGGCAAAAGATGGAGTGGATGCAAACTTGGCTTGTCTGTTTAAATCAATATTTTGTTTCTGAGACTGGGGGTTAAAAGGAACAGAAGTCATAAATATGGAGATGCACAAACACACAGCTAATAATACTATTACATGTAACCAAGAGGACTGCCCACTGTCAATTGTTAGCTGATTTAGTAGGCTACTGACAATAGGTTTCATGCCACCGTCGAGTTTCAGATAAATCAACTTGGCTTGCCCCTCCACAGCCTCCATCCATAAAACTAGTGAAACATCTTACAATGCCCAAGGACCCACTTAACTATCCATTACACTCTGAAGTACCACTGTACCTAATCCACCTACCAACAATACATCTTGTGTAGTTAAAGAATAAAAACAAACACCTGGCTTTGTAGGACTTAATCCTATGAGAAAAAAAATATTTCTAAAATAAAAATACTTTTCCATCTTTAAACCAAACGTATCCTGTACATCAGGGGTTGGTAAGTGGCGGCCCACAGGCCAATGACAGCCCATTTTAGGTTTGGTGGCGACCCCTCCGAGTTTCTTTAACAATGTATTACATTTAAAAAAAACATTAATTAGATCCGCCACCACTGCTCTTGCACAGCCAGCTTCTGTGTTGTTGTTGCTGGAGTGATTTTCTCACACCGCGTGCAGTATATCAATGGTTGCTAGGCAACAGTTCCAAGGCACGCAGCCAATGTCACGTGGAAGTACGTAATCAATGCTTATGCAGTAACCGTATGCAAAGTGCTGAACCAGCAGAATGACAAAGGTGAAGTGGGCCAAATTAAACAAATTGTTTTGTTTTTTTTAATTTGTTAAGAGAAATGTTTTTTTTTTTTTTTTGATTCCCCTTGCTGGGAGCAAAATGTACAATTTAATAACCACATGTAATGTTAAATGGAAACAGATTAAACCTATTTGCGCACTTATTTTTCTTTGAGAAAGACAGAAGTAATAGGCTGCTTAGTAAACCCATTTAAATAGTTATTTATCTTTGCTGCTGCACAGATTAGTGTTAAGCACTGTTTGGATTCTGTGTGGTTTTACATTGTGAATTCTGTGTGGTTTAACGTTGTTGACTGAAAAAACGATTGCAGCGGTACAGCGGTAATGTCTTTGTTCAAAGATTCTTTTTTTTTTTTTTTTTTTTTTAAATAAATACAGTGTAATTGTACTCACTGCTTTGCCCAGTGTGTTTCTGTAAGTGTGTTGGTATTGTGTAGGTATTACAACCTGATAATTGAGTTAGATTGTTCAGTTTTGTCGGTGGCGGCCTACAAGCAGTTTTGTGGGCCACCACAGCGGCCCCTGGTTACGTTGAGGTTTCCGACCCCTGCTGTACATCAATCTATTCAATTACAGAGCAAATCATGGAGTGATATAAGTGGAACTGCAGTGGTCATGATTTTAAATTACATTGATCCTCTGATGAAATGAAAAAGCATGAAATATGCATGTTAAATATATACACACACACACACATTTAATTTGCCAGTAAATACTGATGTTAACTCATTTTGTGCAGTTGAAACCCTATTGGACAAACTTGGAAATGGTCTTTTCCATCTTAGCAAATAGGCGTACTGTACAAACAAGTCCATGTCTTTACCTGCTCCTCCTGGATTCTCTCCTCTATCTGTTTGGACGCTGTTTCATGAGCGAGGAACAGGCTGATGGTACTCGTCTGCTCAGGGTCCAAAATGTTCCCATCTTCATCTCTTACAACCAGATCCAAATCAAGATATCTGTTCAAAGACAGAGTCACTGAGCCACAGCCGTAACACACACATCTACAATTTGGCATGTGCGACCCCGGGCCAAAAAACAGTAATAGCAGGATTTATTGAGGAACATGATTGTCATTTTCTCTGCCTCCCTTGTTGTGCAGTTGAACCATTTCTCCGATACATTTTCATTACTTTAAAATATCTCTGAAGGTACAACAATAAAGACAATTCCACTGTCCCAGGCTTGCTCGCACCTACTAAGAAGCTGCACTTTACATGTGCTCTACACCGACTGAAACAGGTGAAGACGTCAAGATTTCCTGCGAAAGAAGGACAGTATAGAAGCTACTTAAGGATATGAGATTGATTACAAAACTTTAAATTACCACATTTTAACAACTCTGAGAAGCACATACTGTACATTCATTTACTTATTCATCACTTTCAAGGTGGAAAATGGAATATAATCTTTACTCCAGTTTATAGCACTTTTCAGGTTTTAATCCATTGCAAGTCATAATAGTTTGAAACCCACTTCTAGTCAATGGACATTGAAGGTCTTACTGAAATGGAATCCAGTAAACCCGTTAGAGTTCTTAGTGGACAGGGGTCCCTGTCACAAAGAGGCCAGCGGAGACACTGAGATGGAGATTGTGGCTGACCCTGAAGGGTGTGCTCCTTGGGAGTGAGCATGAAGGTGCAGCTGCAGGAGAGGGAAAGAAGGAGGCCTAATTTACTGGTACCAGCAGTGCACCTGACCTCAAGCTCTCCATTCCATACCATCATCCTGAACCTAAAAAAGCACTTTAAAAAAGCACAGCAAAAGCCATTCAAAGGGGGATAGAAAGGATAGAGACTAGGGCCAACTCAGTGTTCTACTTCATAATGGATTTAAAGATGGGCTGTTACTTTAAATGTCATGCATGAGAATGGAGTGGACCCTGAGGCAAATATCCGAGTGCTAAATTAAATATGAATCTACCGCAATTTACTGTATACACCTTTCCAGTACTTTACTGTTTGATACAACTTTTGTCTAGAAGTCAAATCAAAGTTTAGGCCCACTTTTTGGATGTCTTACTGAACAGATTAAAAACAGGAAAAAGTATTTTTTTAAAATACCATGCAGCATGACAATAGAATTTCTTTGAAATGTATTAAAAAATTCAGAAAATGAAGAGAGGAGACTTCTTGAGCAGGACAGCAATACTTACTTGTTCCCATAATCTATTTTAGAGGTGACTTTCTGTTTCAGCTCTTGCAGCTCATCTTGTGGAAGGGTTCCAGAGAGAATTTGCGATCTCCATTCTATTAAGTCGTATATCAAGTCCCTGACTGTGTTGAACATTTCACGCTTGTCTCCCTATTAATAATGATAAAAAAAAAAAAAAATCACACACGACTACTATCACAGCATTAAACTCATATACACAAACTAGATCTTGCTTGACGAGCAGGAAATCTTTGTTTTACTAATTAAACATCAGTTCAAGGCTATAAATGTGGCAGGTTTTTACATGAACAAAACAAAAAATTGACGGAGCCTTACAGCTAACACCACTGTTTACATTTTGCAATTGAAAAAAAAGTTTTAAAAAGGTTACAATTCTTAATTCAAAGGCAGAGACACATTCCTTTCACCATCCCACTTAGAAAATGTATACAGAAAAATCAATTACAGAGGAAATAAGACACTTAACAAGCTAATTTTTTGCTGGCATTATTAGCGTAGTAAATAATAATCTAAACATTAAGTTGATTGGAACAGGAAAGGCTACAAAAAGGACCAATGAGCCTAAACATGATCATTACTTACAACATATAATTCCCGCCATATTGAGGCCCATTCCCGAAGAATGGTGGTAACTTCTTGCACCAGAGGGAGCTCATTTGGAATGACAGTTTCTTTCTGCCTGGAAATGCGAAAATTCCGTAATAATTACACACACAAATGAACAGTCTATGTGATTTATTATCAGATGTTTAATCTTAGCATACAGCAATCCTTTAAATAACATGTTCCGTCATATAGTCTCAACAAAAATTAATGGCCAATTAAGACAGTATTAATATTTTCATTGTTAGGTTTAAATGCATCCACCTGTCTGATTAAACCATTGCAATCAATTGGTTAAGAATGGCCTGGTAATTTCAGCAACTCACCCATTGCCTTCAACCGTTGCATCTTTGAGGTGTATGTAACATGCAGGAAATATACCCTGTGACACAAAAAGCAGTAGAAATTAAACTCGGATAAGGACTGTGGTAAACTAAACCAGAGAACTGAAGTTCAATGGGCGTCCTCTGATCCCACCTCCAAACCAATCACCTCATTACAGTCAGGAGCTTGACAGTGGATGTCTGCCAGCTGAGCTCACCAAGCGCCTAACCAGTAGGGGTCACTGGAGTGCTAGGAATGATCCCCAGCCAAGATCGACAACTTAACACAGCTAGGTCACGAACTTGCACTCCCTTGACTGTATAACAGCCTTACCAGGTGAGCCACTTGGGGACCCACACAAGAACAATGAGAAAGTTATAAATAATGATTACAAAAAAATAATAATAATAAAGTTGTACTAACAAGCAGTGTTACAGTGTGACAATAAGAGTCACTACTAGGGTTAACTGATTTAATATATATATATATATATATATATATATATATATATATATATATATATATATATATATATATATATATATATATATATATATATATATATATAGAGGTGAATCTGCTAAGGGCAATCCCTTTAGAAAGTGCCATGTCGGATGAAGGTTCATGGTTCTTGACGTATTTGTGATCTGGTGCATAATTCAGAGCAATTGGTTTCCATGACCTGCTGAGTAAGGAGTCGAATGCAACTTTTATAAAAAAAAATCTTTACCTTTTTCCATAACTTTAGAATTCATGTTACTTCCTTAATGACAGGTCAATATACCCACCTTTTTGGACTTTCTTCTTATCCTATAGCCTCTGTACCAGCCTGACAAGAGACAACAGAAGAATTATGAATGTTTCTTTTCTACAAATTTGCTTGGTCTCCTATAGGGCTACAGGTATAAGTTATTCAAACATGTCTATAAAATACACTGAATAACCAGTGAGTCTTTATAAAGCTAAAGTCCTAAATTATTTATTTTCACCAAACTAGGGAATTTGTGGGAGGGAAAGTGCCCCCCTCCCCTGTGAAAATCATGGGCAACGATTGCCTAGGTTCCTACAGTAGGTATGTGGAATCATTTGAACCAACTTTCCATGCAAAGTCATGATCCTTAGATATTTGGCCCAACCAATCAAGAGGCCAGAACACTGGCTGTCAGTATGAAATTTTAGATGAGCAGTTCTAAATTAAATCTAAATAAAAATAGATATGTACTATACATCCCCGTGGGGTGTTACTGGCTCAAAATATCAGTGTGGCGGCATGCAACTTTCATTAACCAGCTGGTTACTGAATTCTACAGCTTAATGAAACAGAATACAAAATTCAGAAGAGGTTTGATTTCACTGTGCAGAGGTATTTTAATACACTTGAGCCCCTTTATTGCAATATGTCCAAAGTTGAACTAACAAATTTAGCTATTACAAATTAACTGTGCAGATTTGTAAATGTTTGCAGTTATTTCCAGCTGAGCAACACGTTATTATACAAAATAAAAATAAAAATAAAACCAATATTGTCACTGATAATACTCTGAATGATCACATGCACCATCACTTAAAACAGCTGTGTAATGGTTGACAGCAATCTACTAACCTTCATATGTTTCTAATATATGTGCTGTGTCCCCAATTTGTAGAGACAGCTCCTCTTCTCCTCTGGCATCATAATTATAGATTGCTGGGGGAGGGGGAAAGCAATAAAGCAACCAAATATTAGATATTGAAAAATGCAATAAACTCCCACTGCACTGACAGGTGGCAGCAGCGGTTCCTGGGGGCCTGCCATGTGCTCAAGGCAGCATCCTCAGCTTCACAATGAAACACACATCATTTCTAAATTATCGCAACAGCACAACACCTTTGTTTGCAGAAGTGCAAACTAATTTGTATCAGAGCCAAAGATGAAAAGCACATTGTGACTTAAAGAATGACCCTTATTTAGGTCTGTTGTTGTGTGTGGATTTAGATGAACACCGGTTAAAAATGAACTACCTATTTTCCAACCTACTTTTTTTTCGCACTTTCTCCCCAAAAAAATAAATACATTGTCAATGTTCCAACATCACTGCATCTCAATCACAGAATAATTCTCAAATGCCTTAATCACTGTTTTGACTAAACATTAGTACACAGTGCAGATACCTGCAGTAGTCAGGCTACTCTTTTCCCTGGATAAGACTGGATAAGATGCAGCACTTTACTTTAAGGGTCCATTAAAGTTTTACTCAACGCCTGCAGCATTTAAAAGAAACACATTACTTGACCTTCACATGTGTTTCAGAATTGTCCAGGTGCAATCAGGCCTATACTACCTCTGAACTTTCACTCTGGAGCGTTGACCAGGAGAAATAGGACTTCTCTTAGAAGCATCATACTGTAGCCACTCCAACCTGCAACAACGCTGGAGCTCTGATTGAACGGAGTAGCTTTTGTGGGAACAGCAAACAAGGTAGGTAAAGCCATGTGTTTCTTCTATACAATGCAGTGTGTTCTGCAGCACTTTAACAAGCATCTTATTAGGCCTAAAGGATTTGACTACATTAAACAGAACACTATTACCATGCAATGTCATTTTCACACTACCAGCTTCAAGTTGTCCTATAAAATAATAAGGTCTATTTTAATGCCTTTCATAGAAATTCAGGTTAACAGCTTGATACAGTAGCAATTTTCAGGTGAAATTAACTCATTTGAATTCATTTACAATTTAAGCAAAAAAAAGAAAAATGTCACAGCACTGTATTTGCTCCTTGCATTAACCTCACAAGCAGCTACCAATTTAAATTATTCAGTGATACACCAACATCAAATCTCATTAGACCAAAGAGAAATTATTCTGTAGGAGTCCATGACCCGAGCTGTAATGTGTAATGTCTAAACTCCATCCAGCCAGCAGCATGGAACCTATACATTTGCATTATAAAGGTGTACAGTATATAATCTGATAATTACACGTTCTTTAATGCAATATGATTATTGATTCACTGTTCCACAGTATATCGATACCTACGGTATATCATGATACCAAAATCCTACGATAACTAATATCAGGGTAAAATAAAAATATGGAAGTATCGCGTTTTTGATAGTGTTTGGTGTTGCGCTTTTAAAACAAAACTCTTTAATTGTGTGCTTTAAAAACAATATGAACTAAGCTTACTCACTTCTGCTTAGCGGAAGTGACCAACTACCCTGCGCGTTCTGGAGAAAGTAAATTACTGCAGCAGTCATGGCGAATGCCGGAGAGAGAAGCTTGGTGTGGAACCATTTTGGAATTCAGTCAGATGACAACAACAATCTGGTTTAAGGCAGACAATCAAAATATCAAAAGTGTTTTAATGAAGTGAAAAACTAAAGGAGGAAATGCCACCAGTTTATTTAAACATCTTTCAGATCGTCACCCCGATGTCTTTGCCGAAGTTTACTTTTACTGTAGTTTCTTCCGTTCTTTTAGTTTAGGTAAGTGAATCACAGTGAATATTATTTATAAAAAAGTCACAGCAAAGATAATACATAAAACAAGAATGTGCTAGAAGCTGATCAGTGCATTTCCTAGAAGCTGCAAAAATATAATTTGCCGACGTGTCATTAAAACTCTACCGCATGTCAAAAATTTGGATTTTGTGTTAATTTGTATTTTATGTGCATGTAATGTGATAGCTGTGAAAATCCTGTGTTTTGAATTGCATGCATGAGCGATGGCAAGACCAGAATGAATACAGACTTTATTGCCAGCATATCAGTTTCCCTACAGGTAACAGGATCAATGGGATGCTTCACCTGCAGAGGAAAACAAAAGTCCACCAATGCAAATTGCTACAGGTTCAGCATGAAAGCAATAAAAATTATTTTACAGTTTATTATAGTAGCTAAAGTGGTTGTCTTGTCTACTTTACTTTCTTTGCAAGACTTTTTAACAACCAAACTAGCACGTTGATTAAAGGAGGTGTTATGTTGTATGTGACTTTTTAAGAACATAAGAAATGTTACAAACAAGAGGAGGTCCATTTGGCCCATCTTGCTAATTTGGTTGTTTATTGATCCAAGCAAGAACCTCATCAAGCTATTTCTTGCAGTAACCGTGTAAATCAGCTTCCACAACAGTGTTTCATTTTTTCACTCCTTGCTCACATTTTTGTATGTAAAACATCTGGCCTGGTTATAAAAAGTCTGCTTCAAGGAAAGTATTTCTTTGTTATATATAAGAATTGAAAGATTCCATGTAATCAAAGTATTTGAAGCTGGCCGAAACGCCAGAGTTCTCTTTTTATATGTAAGAAATAAAGAACATGGAGTCTTTTCCATGTGTTGTGCCTTCTTACCAGTTTTATTTGAATTTTATAGTCCGTGGCAATGACCTTTGAATATACTCGTTTTCAGCAGAATATTATATTATAAGATAGATAGATAGATAGATAGATAGATAGATAGATAGATAGATAGATAGATAGATAGATAGGGAGAGAGAGAGAGAGAGAGAGATATTAGTATAAACAGCAAGCATTCCATCATGCTATAGCATTAACTGTGTATTAGCCTCATGTACTTTGCACTTGCAAAAAAAGGAATTTGGCAGCCACTTAATATGTAATGGACACATGATCTAAAGTATCGCGATAGTATCTAATATCATGATACTGTGCATAGTATCATATTGATACTCCCTAAATGACGTATCACAGAACACTACTTAGTGCAGTAAATGTATTTTGTTAGCACATCAGGATTGAGAACAGACAAGATCATATGAAACCCACAGCGTCATGAATAACAGGCACATTTACAAACGTTGTCAAAGTTCATAATAATTATGGAACTCAGATTAAAGATTCTGTCTTATAATAGTTATTTCTGTTTTGAGTAGTCTAACGCACAGCTGTTTGTCCTGGAAGTTTCTTGTGTGTAATAATTATTATTATTATTATTATTATTATTTATTTCTTAGCAGAAGCCCTTATCCAGGGCGACTTACAATTGTTACAAGATATCACTTTTTTTTTTTTTTTTTTTTTTACATACAATTACATTATTTTTTTTACATACAATTACCCATTTATACAGTTGGGTTTTTACTGGAGCAATCTAGGTAAACTACCTTGCTCAAGGGTACAACAGCAGTGTCCCCTAACTGGGATTGAACCCACGACCCTCCGGTCAAGAGTCCAGAGCCCTAACCACTACTCCACACTGCTGTAGGTGACAAGACCACTAATTACAACGCATGGCTGTGCTCGCCTTATTTGAGGGATCAGAACCAACGTTATTTTTTTCCATGTTTTACTAGGATTTGCCACCCAAATGAGTCAAGTTTATTTAGGTCAAATCTTTACTTGCATTTTGATGTATTACTTCATCATTCTTGAGCAAACTATTATTATCCTGAAAAAGATCACAGCCCCACCACCCCACCCCATATGATATTTTTTTTCTCCAGTCCTACATTTAAAAAAGCACCCCTTGCATCCTCTGCATTGAACTGTCATTAGGGAACTTCGTTCATCAGTGCATCTCAGCTGGGGCTGGCAGAGTTCCAATTGAAATCACCTATTACTGATGGAAATGAACAAGTCTGATTTCAAATCGGTTCCCAGGGGCAGATGGAAAGTTGGCATTGGTGTGTTCTGCTTACTATGCATGCAACAGTGCATAATACAATGTGCCGCATGCTTAGAAGCAACATTTTGTGGTTCAGAATAAAGGTTAAGTAGTCTATTCCCCATACATGATCCATGTGATTTCCCCATGATGTGTAAATAAACACACCTTTAAAAAGAACTTGGGTGTTCAGTTCAGAAGGGATGTAGCTGCGGTAACAGCGGAATGTACTGGGGAGTTGGAACACATACTGGAATGTTGCAGCTACCGTAGTCTATTTTAATCCATGTGGGTCTTTTCAAAAATCATATTGTCCTCGGAGAAAATAAAACTGTGCAAATTCCACCATACAATTCATACTAATCAGCCCACAGTACCATATGGAAGCAAATACCATAGCCAATACTCCAGGCTCATAAGTCTCTATAGGCAGATAATAAACACACTCAAGGTTTTAATAAGCCTCAGAACACCATGCTTACAGTAAATCTACGCACAATTCATCAATGAATTTTTTTTTTTTTTCAGGGAAGACCGAGTCATGAAATATCTCCCCCCATACCCTACTTCCCTAGAAGGAGTGGCATCTTAGTACCCAAGCAAACTTACATAAAATACAGGGTTTACTTTTTTTCATTGCGCCATATAAACAGCAACCTACTGCAAAGCACATTGCTACATTTTAGATAACAACAATACTGTGGAAGCGGAATGCGTCCTTACTATACAGCTGGTGTTTCTCAAACATGTATATTCCAAGAAAGAAAGAACTTAAAAAGAAAAAAAAGTATATTGGATCAGTATGTTCTATAATGCTCTCAAGCAGCACACGTTTTCTGCCTGTTTAATGCCCTGGAACACATTTTACCTAGTTACTCTGAGTTTATGAATACAGAACAGTGCAACACAAAGAACACACAGATGAAGCGATAAAGCACTTTACACCAAGGGTGGTGGGCTCCAATTGCTCAAGGCTCATTTCACTCCTGGTTTAATAGGTTTAATTCATTAACCAACTGCTAAAGGAGATGGATGCACATTTAATTGGCTCAATTTAATAATTTAAGAAGTGGCTGGTTGAAAGAATCATGTGGACTGGAATACCTTCTACTTTAGAAGACAAAAATGCATTGTCCTTTTAATAAGATCTAAAATAATAATGTATTGCGGGGGGTCTTGGTTGTTTTTTGCGTGTTCTGTGAAAATGAACCTGGTATTTGGAAGACAGCTTGGGAACAAAAGGACAAAGGTTTAGTCAGGAGAAAATCCCAGTTTCTTGCCAACAACTGCATTGTATTTTAATGAGCCGACTGCTTTGCAGTAATCAAGGTACATTTTCAGACATTTTCACACCGTCATGCTCTGGCACAAGGATATCCTTATGCGGCACTGGGATGGCATTTGTGTGATTTTGGAGAAGGCGGCTCTGCGTTACTACAACATTGTTTATTGAAGAGCAGTCCTGGTTCAGTTCATACAGCTAAGGTGGTGGCAGTTCAGCAGGTGCAGCAAATTTGGCTCTAAGACAAAAGATCACATGTCTGAATCCAGCCTGAATAGAACTTTGGAAATATCCCAGCATGGTGCGGACAAGAACACTTAAATCTCAATCCAACTTGGGTCTTATGGGTAACCCTAACTGATGCCCCTGGGCAAGGCATTCCAAACCTATTGTACAATGCTGCATTCTCTTCCTAAACCTTTGGAAGATGAATGGTCAGCAGACCAGCTGCTCTAGAGATCATCCAAAATGTTGTAAACTCCTTGCCCATGCATGCCCATGCTGTAATAGCTGCAGAGGTGGCTCAGCCACAGGGAGTGCTACATTTTCTTCCATCAGCAGTATAATAGAAGTATACTTCTACATCACATCCTGTCATAGTGCAGTTGTTTATTGTTCCAAAACACAAAATGCAGTCCTCATGGCCTAATTGCGGTTTCTCAACACTATGCAAATACATTTTACAATATAGGTCTGATTCCCCAAGAAATGCAAGCATATCAAAAAGGACGGTGCCCCCGAGAACCAGGCTGGTGCTTTCTGCCAAGGTCTGTCCCTGATATGACAGTGCCCTGCTAGACAATTAACACCGCTTCCTGCAGCTGCCAGTATTCCTTATGAGGGCCAAGCAGGCCCAACCCTGCTTAGCTTTGCAGAGATCTAATAGGCTTTAATGCTGCAGTCTGCCAGAAAAAAGGAGTGTGCAATACAAAAGCACCTACACTCCTGAGTCTGAACTGAAGGCTACTGCATTTCCTCCCTCCTCCCCCCCTCCCCCCATTGAACCGTGTTCTTGTGTTTGTCCTCTAGACTTTTAAGGAAGGATATTCAGCTGTATATCAATGTATACATCGATTGTATAATTTATACAATACTTCCTGTAACTTCAGTTCCAACATCTGGAACACAAAAGGATCCAACATGCCTTGCAGTGCTCGAAAAACCCCACAGGACACATGTTATATCTTGCAGCTACAGAGAGGACTTGCTGAATGGTTAATATGCATCAACTAAAAAGCAATGCCAGTGTTGTAATTAAAGATCAATTGATCTAACTAATTAGCATGTACTGCCTCTTTCTATTTAAACCTTGCTAGATGCCTATGCCAGATTTTTTAGGCTTTACAACTACAAGTTTGCTGGCTATCTGCCACTGATGTGGACCTAAAGGTGTCCGCAAAGGGAAAACACAGGTTATGGGATTTGATAGTCATAGAATACAGCTCTGTAGTATATGTGTGTGTGTGTGTGTGTGTGTGTGTGTGTGTCACTGATATGGCCAGAGGTTGAAATAATGTGGCAGTGATGAGGCTAATTTTTACTGAACAACAGCGGCATTGAGACTTAACTGAGGAAATCATAGAATGCAGCGCTGTACCAAATAAGACACAAACTCAAACTGTACTGTCTCTATACCCGAGAAACTTTTATAAACCATCTTACCTCAACTAGGTAGCCATCTGAGGTGACGTGAAGGAGGCTTTGACACTGTGTCGGCAGCAGCTTTGTAGAATTACTGACACACAAGAGTTCATTTTCATTATACGATGCCCACAATCAAACCCGACCAAGAAATTATAGGAGAAAACTGAAAATATGAAGTCTGCTCTTGAAATAGCAGCATTGAAGGAGCAGCAACAGAGATGCCAGTCTTACAAAATAATATAAGACACAAGCCCCCCCCCCCAGAAAGATGCTTCAAGACACAGTATAATTCTCTGCTGTACTTTTTTTGATTTATTTCATAACATAAGTGAACGCATTTTCTATTACAAGGTCTAATACAAACTTATATAATGTCATTTATGCTACATAAACCAATTAAATACCAATTGCTTGCTAAAGGGTAGATTCATTACAATAATAACTACGGTCCTAAGTGAGAATTTAGCAGCAGATGCCTGAAAGTAATAAATATTGTCTACAAAACATGCAAGCTTTTGCCCCCAAAACTAATTTTATTAAATGTTTAGGCTTAGTACTGACAAGTCATCTTTCCTTTGCAACATTTATTCACACAGATCAGAGAATGCACAAAAGCCCTCTGTGTACGACTCCAATCTTTCCAACTGGAGGGTGTGCCAGATTGTGCAGCACTGGAAATAATAAATCAAATCAGGCGCTCTACCAGCCAAAAATGAACAAGTCAGAAAAATCTAGTAGAGAAGCTTCCTCTGTCCCCTGGCTCAGTGCAACACAGAATCCCTACAGAATCCCTAAAACACACTTTAAAAAAAACAAAAACATACAGCAAACATAATAAAATGCAAATCAATTCTACACATCCGTTCCAGGTTTTACTGTCATCTTAAACCTGAGCATGTTTTAAGAAACAAATGTTTAATTGTGTATACTGGATGTTTCCTTTATTACAAGAACATTTTGACTCTGGGATCATGTGACTATGCAAGATAGGAACTCCCACTGATGACAAAGTGGCCTGAACAGATACTGAACTGCGCAGGTTTATTGTTATACACGCAGATAGGCCATTTATAATACATTACCACAGCAGCACAAACTTGCAAGGAGGAATGTTCATGTCACATTTGAACCAGTTTCCTTATAAACTTTTACTGTGCTGCATGCTTGGCTTAACCAGCCAAACCACGGAGATGAACGCTCAGGTGTGTGTAATCAAGCAAGAACTGTTCAAAGGCTCAGCCTCCTTTGCATTGGGAGTTTTATTTCCATCTAAGGGATATACTTGATGTTCAATTCCTATTAAATGTTGAAGGGTGTTTTCAATTAAAATGTTCTCCTTTTTCTCGCTTGACTTTAATAATAAATAAAGCTCCAAAAGTCAGGTTTACAGCAACTGCAAGGAACAGATAAGTTTGCCACTCAGTCACCCAAAAAGAAAATCCTCCATCTAAACGTCTACAGTATAGCTGACTTTTGTATAATTCTCTTGAAAGCCTGCGTTTCATTGCATCGGGTTAGCTATCTTCTGGTGCTGGAAAATGGATGAGCATTATAGTGTATTTCCTGTAAACCTATTAGTCTGGACTCAGTAGGGACGGGTTCTTATCTGTGTTATCTAGGAAGAAAATCCATATTTACTTTTTTCAAACCAGCCCCATCTGCCTTTTCAGAAAAATTGTTTCCAACCCCCGCCCCCCCCCCCGCCCCCAGAGATGAACAAACCCATGGCCATCTGTCCAGTGGGCAAACATTAAAAGCACCACGGGTACAGTAAACTTATATAGGAAATTAATTCATGAAGCCCTCAGGCATGTGACATAGGTGGGTCCTCAGTCTGCTCCTCTTGGGATGCAGTTCTTGCAATGCAATCTTTCATCTGATGTCTTTACATTATTCCAAAAAATAATTTTTTATTAAATGTATACACTTCTTTTGATTTAAATGATGCAACAGTTCCCGTCATTGAAGATCGTGTTTGTGGCAACCATGATACATGGAACCAAACACAAGCAAAGAGACACATTTATGTAGCTTTGAATGACCACTGATGTCAACCAATCATGAACCAGAATTCATTCAAAACTGGATTATCATACAAGAAGGGGCACCAAGAAGTTTCCAAAGCAAGTTTCATCAAAATAAATTGGTTCTCAAATACATTACAATGTAAATGTAATGTCCCTGGGGTAGGTGTGTTAATCTTTTAGTGTTAAACACTGAATCAAAAATGTAGGTTAATAATCCTTCCAAGCTCACCCTTAAATCATTAAGCTACTCTTATTAAACAGAGATTTAATTTGAAAGGCTTTTTGCTCATGCCATGCTAACTTGTTTACATTTAAAATGAACGTAATCCATAGCCTAGTAAGTCGATATCAGTTAGTGCATTTTTACTATATAAATCTCCTACAAGGACTACATGTAGCAATATAAACAATACACAGCAAAGACTACATCCAACATCCAACAGACTGCTAGGGAGGTATAAACATGAAAAGATTGGTGAATAAAATCATTGCAATACAAAATAAAAATGCAAAATGACACCCGTGTTTATCATTTTTGTATGCAGAGGATGACTTTTCATTGGCTGTTCAAGGAAGCAAGTTTCAGGCATGCTTACATTGTTTCACAATCATTACTCAGGTTACATGGCCTAAGGATATCACCTGATTTATGATACCTGAGAAATGTGTATCGCAAATCAATGCTCTTACTGCTGACAACATTAAAAAATGTAATGTTCATAATGTCATTTAGCACTGTAGTTAGTGCTGGGACGAACACTGGATTTTCATATTCGGATATTCGCTCTCAATTTAAATATTTTTTAGGATATTAGTTTGTTTTTCAAAAAGTAATAAAAGCCATTATATTGCTCTGAATGCAGGCAGAGACAGCGTAGCAGCAGTTGCAGGTGGCGTGGCCGTGGCCCGTGTGTGTTGTGTGCCTTTATTTTACAGAAAGACCTTATAATAAAGTAACACATTAACTTAGAAAAATATAAAGAATACATTGTGTAGGACTTACTTTACCCCAGTGAATTAACTACAAAACAAAAGATGCTAAATAGCAGTTCAAGTTAAACATTGTTTTGTTTATTCCCAAAATAAATAGTACATAAAGTTGACAACGCATTTTATTTCTTTTTTTCATTCCTTGCCACTTCAAACTGAAGTACAAAAGAGAACACTAAATAATTCGCAAAAACAAGACACAAGCGGCAGAAACAACCACACACAAGTTGTGTTTGTTGTCAGTCACATGGGCCTGTGTAGTGCTGTACTTTGAAATGAAAATACTTTACAAACAATTTAAACAGCTATCAAAGCCAAACAGCATTCCTATTTGCAAGGAAGATGAAAGGGGATGTTCACAATTCAGAGAAGAACACTGGACATACCTCTTCAATTAAAGGTTGCGTAAATTTATTTATTTTTTTTTGCAATACCTGTTCCAAAGGACACATTTTGAATGCCTGCTATGTTAAAACTGTACAACTTCTAGCACGCTCTGACATGTTTGCAAGAATGAAGATGACAATTTGCAGCAAAACAATCCATACGTTGCATGACTGTACATGTAAAATGTTACAGTACATTTGTAATGCAACTTTATATTCATAATATACCCTTCAGTCGACAACAACTTGTTACTAGATCATATAAGGGTTAGTATTTTGTTTGTTTTTTCCAGCGCCAATTTTGTTCAGAATAATTTTGAGCACTCTTATAGCAGCATGTGTTACGATATTTAAGCAGCAACTGAACAGCACAATCCACTGGAGATGGAGGGAGGGGGTAGCAAAGTCTGATTTTTACCTGTGTTAGAATTTAGCCAGGATACAAGGTTAAGACCCCTGCTCTTCTTTGAAAAAACAAAACAAAACATAAGATTCGCAGAGTAGTTTAGTGTAATATGTCTTCCTCCAAGAATCAGATGAACAAATGAAATATACAATGCAAGGAATGTTTAAAGACAAAGGCTTTGGCGTGCTGGTTTTTTTGTTTTTTATTTTTTAAAAATCAAATCTTTTTTGTACAAGCTGTTAATTTGCATGTTGCTTGTAAGTGTGTTGGAAAGATTCTTAATGCTGTATTCAGTCACTGGAGCCCACTGAACTGGATACATGTGCAGAACTCTGTTACTGGTCCATGTGACTGTAAAGACCACACAGCCTTGTTTTTCAGCTGGCAGTGTTTAGCATCTTTCTGGCATTATGGCACTTTCTGGAGTATATTTATTATGTCCCAGCAGCAAACTGTTTCTGCCTTAGCGAACTTACCACTTTGCAAGCAGGGACTTCACAGCAGGTCATGTTGTTTATTTGTGATTATATAACTTTTACCATAAATATCTCAATCTAGATCTACTACCTTGACAGTTAATTCTAAAAGTATTTATGTAAATGTATACAGCATTAAATGAGATCAATCCTTTTTTGGGGGTGGGGATGGAGGGGCTACACTCCTTTAATAAACATTTTATAAAAGCATTTATTTAATTCAGGGATTATTTTAAAAATAGCGCTATGCAAATGTGCTCTATTAAAACGTTTGGGATATACAAAAAGCGTTAATAAACATTTAACTGTACACATGCATATATACAACACTGAGTGTATGTAAATAATGCAAGACGGGCATATTAAAATTGCAGATATTGAAACTCAAGGGACTGTCTGAGTCATTTTTTGTGTCACGGTACACAAATAGACAAAATAATCCCAGAAGTTAGTCAGCTTCCTGTCATCCAATCTTTGAGTCAGATCGGTTTCTGTTTACAGAACTCTACAAAATAACAATATTAGGCTACACCATTTATTGTCTACACTACTTACTCTCTGAAAGTCATATTCAAATTAGTTCCAACACAGCAATTCTCCAAGTTTTAGTAATGTACTGAAACTCATTAGTTTTTTTTTTCATTTTAATACAGGAACAAGCTGCATTACACAAAGGCGAGCAGTGCAATTGAACAGAATGATCTCAGATCCACACTGGTATTACTGTTCATCACACAGCCTTCACTTGAGCTGAAAATTGAATAAGTTTGAATAATTGAAATTCATTCCGTTTTTTTTTTTTTTTTTTTAAATCTATGCAAAATTAAAAACATTGTTGCCCAGTGCTGTGGCAAGTTACCTAAAAATCAATGACAGTACTATGAATCTATGTACATTCCTTCAAACGCTTAAGGTAAATTTAGTCGATATGTTATAAACTTCCAAATTCTGCATTGAAATAATGCCTAATAACTATTTAGAGCCATTTTCAATGCAGAAAAGATATCAGGCAAGACACTGGCATTACAGTGTGCTGGGAAAGGGGGTCCAAATTGTCCATACAGTGTCAACATAGTGTATGTTCACCACTGGTATCAATCATGCATGCTGAAATGGGTGTGTTGAGTGCCTGTATACACATACTAATGTGTACACACATCTCTGGATATCCCACAATTGCTTGGTGAAGTGTATTAGATTACATTTTGATTGGAAGTCATCTTCAGCAGTGTCGTATGAATCAATATTGTGTATAAACCTTTTAACTAGATTACATGTTAGCCTATTGCAGCCACGGGGCTTCCAGAAAACCGCTCTACAAAGCAAGGGTTTATCCAGTACATACAGAAATATCCCAATAAATAAAAACAAGTGACGCAAGTAACAAACAGTACACCGAGGACATCCACGCCTCGTTACAAAACCTTCAGAGCAGTGGATCAAGTCGTTCTCATTAAAAAAAATGATAACCTCCACCATAAATGTTTTTTGAAATATGAAAAATTGGCACAGGAATGTGATGTTATTTTACTAAATCAGAAAAAAGCTTGTTATAAAATATGCAGAAAATGTAACTGCATTTTGAATACACATTTCTGTTCACTTCCTGTGATGAAGTGGCGTACAGATGTCATAGGGATCTTAACAATGCTAACTCAACTCCAACCTTGTTACTGGAGGCATTAAGTTTAACAATGCATTAGATGTAGGCTACTGTATTAGTTGTGAATACAATTGTAAACAATGAGAGCTTAAAATGAATGTGCTTGTCAGTACAGTTATATATCATATTTGTACTGTTAAATATCTTATATTTTAAGCAAAATACTAAAAGGGAGGGAAGTGTGGCTCAACTCCAGTAGTAAACACTCACTGGAAAACAACACCAGGCAGCATTTATTACGGTCGTTTTTATTCTGCTTGCATGAGCATTTAAAATGGCCTCTTCTGTACCAGCCTGAGTGACATAAGCAGAGATCTTACGTCCACTGATCAAATTACATAAAATTATGAAAACAACTGAATATCAAGCTGGCAGCATGAAGAAATGAAGTGTGCGTACTGTACAAACAACACTGAAGTTTATCCATTCAGTTTATGAACCAATTACCATTGGCTTTTCAATTTACTGCATCAGTAACCACCACTGAATACTTTTACTTAAGTACGCAAAACGTTTTACCCGTGGATGCGTTTACCAAATTAAGACCGTTATTCACCCTGCCAATCCCCTGTACCTTTTTGGACATTGTGTTGCTTTCCAGTGTAGAAAGCCAATGTCTGCTCAACTGTATCATGACACGTGAGTGTGCAAACCTCATGAGGGAGGCTGCACATGACCACTGCAGTGAGCAGATGCCCATCTTCTCAGCAAATCTGCTGTGAGCTGACCCGATTGCTGCCATAAAGATATGAACTACCTGAATTGTGCCAGACCCTCGCGGGAATACAGCTCAGTAAAAAAGAGAGACCAAGGGTCCAGTTGTGGTTCTGTCACATTTATATGTGCAAGGAAAATAAAAAATAATGCAGGTGGAAGAAGTTAAATGCATGAGCTGAGTTCTATCTTATCGGTTTAATATAGATGCCTGAAGGGCAAGAAACTAAGCTAGGCTAATTTAAAAAATTTATGAAAGTTAAAACTTCAAATAGAAACCATTATGGCTATAGCCTTTATCAGCACAGAAAATGCACAACACCTCCTCCCCACCCTCCTCCTCCCCTCCCCACCTCCCCCACCCCACCCCTCCTCACCCCACCCCTCCCCACCCCACCCCTCCCCTCCCCACCCTTCCCCTCCCCACCCCACCCCACTCTACTCTTCCCCTCCCCTCCCCACTCTTCCCCTCCCCTCCCCTCCCCACCCCACCCCACTCTTCCCCTCCCCTCCCCACCCCACCCCACCCCACCCCACTCTTCCCCTCCCCTCCCCACCCCACCCCACCCCACCCCTCCCCACTCTTCCCCTCCCCTCCCCACCCCACCCCTCCCCACTCTTCCCCTCCCCTCCCCACTCTTCCCCTCCCCTCCCCACCCCTCCCCACTCTTCCCCTCCCCTCCCCACAAAGACTACATCCAACATCCAACAGACTGCTAGGGAGGTATAAACATGAAAAGACTGCTGAATAAAATCATTGCAATACAAAATAAAAATGCAAAATGACACCCGTGTTTATCATTTTTGTATGCAGAGGATGACTTTTCATTGGCTGTTCAAGGAAGCCAGTTTCAGGCATGCTTGCATTGTTTCACAATCATTACTCAGGTTACATGGCCTAAGGATATCACCTGATTTATGATACCTCAGAAATGTGTATCGCAAATCAATGCTCTTACTGCTGACAACATTAAAAAAAATGTAAATGTTTATAATGCCATTTAGCACTGATGTACAAAAGAGAAAACAAAACAATTCACAAAAACAAGCGGCAGAAATAACCACACCCACAAGTTGTGTTTGTTGTCAGTCACGTGGGCCTGTGTAGTGCTGTACTTTGAAATGAAAATAGTTTACAAACAATACAAATAGCACAGTCAAACAGCATTCCTATTTGCAGGGAAGATGAAAGGGGATGTTCACGATTCAGACAAGAATACTGGACAAACCTCTTCAATTCAAGGTTGTGCAAATTCCTCTCTTTTTTTGCAATACCTGTACCAAAGGATCCATTTGAATGCCTGCACGCTCTAGCAGGCTCTGACATGTTTGCAAGAACGAAGATGAAAACTTGCAGCAAAACAATCCATATGTTGCATGACTAAGCCCATCCTGTACATGTAACATTTGTAATGCAACTTTATATTCATAATTTGAATGTACCCTTCAGTTGAAAACAAACTGTTACCAGATCGATAAGGGTTAGTATTTCGGTTTTGTTTTTTCCAGCGCTGACTTTGTTCAGAATAATTTTGAGCACTCTTATTGCATCATGCGTTAAGATATTTAAGCAGGAACTGAAAAGCACAATCCACTGGAGATTCAACGATTCTTTGAATACATCTGTGAATGACTTTAGCAGTTCGTTTCTTTGTTTTACAACCTCCTGCATTTCCATGCGCTCCTGCATCTGCCTTTTCTGTTCCTTTGCAAAGTCTTACAATTGAAGTACTACTGTTTGTTTGTTTTTTCTCTCCAATATGATTTAAGTCTTATAGTACATATATCATTTTGTTTATAATGTGCTCTTGGTTAGATAGTAATGTAACACTGCAAAAGTAACTAATTTTAGTAAAGTTATCTTATTCTAACATCCCCTTTAAGCCACGAAAAAAAAGGGTTTAAAGTTTTTGGTATTGCCTATGCTGCTTTGCTTTTTCAGCCGGGATACACTGAAGCCTTCTCTCTCAGACTAGCAAAACTATTTAAAAGAAAAAAACACACAGTGTTACATATAGTTCACCTTTAACACCGCGCTGTTCCTCCATTGTTTTAATTTTTAAATGCAGTTAAGAAAATACTCCTGAATGTAAGGCAGACCGAACAAACAGTAACACGCGGGGCGTTTTGAATGCTGCATGCGATGCTCCAGATTCATTTTGTTTCATCACCAATACAAAATAGCAATCTATCCCAGCATCACACAGAAGATGAGAGCTCTGTAAAATCGATAATGTGTATCAATTGAGGGCTTTTACAGACCGGGGTAAACATTTTGTGACAATTTTACAACTTAAACGACAAACTACATTTATTTATAGCGCGTCAAAATTTGATTCCAGATGTTAAAGCGGCCGTATCACTGCAAGGATACATTGTTGTAAATAGGCGCGCCTTTCCTTACACATCCCGACCCTTGATTGATTTACAAAGAAAGGAAAGTATTACATTTTGCATTTATTTAAATCATACAGAGCTAAAGCGATTCAGCAGAGATTTGCATGAGTAACCATTGTGGGTAATTCCACTAGAAATGCTGGATGGCACAGGACGGAGGCCTGGTTGGAGGTACTGCAGAGTTTGGTGCACGACTGGGCTAAAATATATATAATTAGGGTTCTTCCCAAAACTTGCGAATCGAATGCACAACCAAGTACAGTAGTTTCAAAAAGAAAGTTACGTTTTTACTTACCTACGCCGTATTTTTCTTTTTTAGTTGGGACCCAGCGCGTCATTTTCACTTTTCCACAAACTTTTGTCACACCAAGTTTGTTGTTGTGCACCGTGGTTCTTGAATGGGCTCCTAGTTTTTTATTTCCGCCATTTTCCACCGATAGCCTAATAACTGTGGGAGCGAAGAGGAGCAGGAAAAGTTTTTTTTTTTTTTTTGTCATGTGGTGCAAGCGTCATTGTACAAACTCCGTAATGTCAAATGGAAACAATATTTTTTATCATAATATAAATTGTATTTTAATACTTTTAAAAAATGCCCATTACAGTTTTTCACAACTAACCTGAATAGATGAAAGCGGAGCAAAGTGTATTGTTACCTTAGGGTTGGGTTGTAGTTACCTAAAAATATTTCTAATACAAGAAAAATATTTGGATAAAGTATGGTTACTGATAAAATAACGTATTGAATAAGTTATTTTATCAGTAACCATACTTTAAACAAACATTTTCCTTGTTATATATGTAATGTATATATGTGTGTGTGTACATACCCCCGGAATTTACTCCCTTTATTTAATATTTATTTTTTGTTAATAAATACTACGAATTGGAAATGTCAATGAAAGGGTATTTTTAAAATAAAAATGCATTTTATAGATTTCATGGAATGCTCATGAAGTAGAATTTGCACGCACCACATATCTCCCGCTAGGGGCCGATGTGCACCTGCTCTCAGAAGTTTTACTGCTTTGGGGCTTAAACAGTAAGACACCCCTAGCCATTTGCTCACTTTCTTAATGAGTTTAACACAATAAAATATATTTCAAGTTGTTTAAGATACTAAATGTTTACTTGAATGTTTGTTTTCCATTTCCATTTGCATTTGTATAACTACTAACTACTTTAAAAGTATTCACATGTCAAAAAAAACTAATATTAGAGTATGATTTATATATTGTACAATATAATGAAAATACATTGGCATATATTCTATAATTCATGTTGTAATCTTCAATATATTGAAATATATTAATCAATGTATTACATTATATTACTCAATATATTAAAATATATTTTTGTTCCGTAAGGGACAGACGAAGGTCGTCACACAGCTGTACCATTTCAACTCCTCCTTCAATCTCAGTTTAACAAACATTTTGTTAATACAAACCTTTTTCCCTTTTATCTGGGTTCTTGTTCAGTTCTGACAAGCCTCATAAAAGAGAACTAACCCTTGCACCCTTTGGAGCAGTGGCTATTTTTCATTTGCGTTTCATTCCTAGCTGGTCTGTTGCTTACTTTCTATATTACAATATATTGGGTTCCTTTTCCTTAAACTGCTGCATTTATACAATAATAGCATTCTGTTCAAAAGAGTAAAGCTACGGACACTATGGAACCTATTCTGAAAGGACTAAGATCATTTTGAATGCTTTAAAACTAGCAATGAACTACTCAGAACATCTGCGCCCTCCTGCAATTGCTTCTCACTGAATTTATAACATACAATTGTTTTTTTTTTCGGTTTTGTTTGTTTGTTTTTTTTGCCTTTGTTGTTGCACTCTCCTCATAATACTGTATATCTTCATTTGTCAAGATATATAGCTCTAAATTCACTTTGGCCATTTAAGCTGCTGCTTTATACAAACCACTAGAGCAATGAGTCCTGCCAAGTAGTGGCAATTAACCATAGACAACAAGATTCCATGGCCATCACCATGTTATAGGGGGACGCAGAAATAGTAAATTGAATCAATTGCATAAAGGATTTCCACTCACAGCTTCATTACTGCCTTCTCTTTCTTGTTTTTAATTTTTTTTTAGAACGAGTTAGAATATCTGAATACATACCTTTAAACCATACCAGCAAATCCCACACTGTATCAATTTACTCCTATATGTAAATCAAACACAAACCAAAGTTATGTTCAGTGTGGTGCATAGTTACATGCTCCTGTGTGCTTTGTCAGTCCTGCGGGTGATTGTTTGCACACATTGTCTCAACTAGCCCCTCTCCCCTACAAATGTCATCATGTTTTTTGTAGGCCTAATGCTTTTAACATTTTACAATACAATCGTATCTATAAACATATCTGAAATACTGTGAATGAATGTAAATCTAAATTAATAAATGAAAACCTATTTATAATAATAAAAAAGGTGAACCAGCGATAATGTTTACCAAGCACCTGTAGTAGCAAGTTTAATGTTTAAACTACATGAATGTCAAGTAGGATATTGTGAGTTTTACTAAATAGCTTTTCAAAGTCTTAGGGGTTTCCAGCTAGCAAGCTGTTCTAACAAACGTAATACCATTGGAGGAAATGATTAAACACACAAATAGACCTGCATACAGGTGACTTTGATAAATACAGAGCAATTCAGCTGCAGTCGATGTGACAAAGTCAGCAGCTTCGCAGTACATAAGTCTGACAGAATTAAAAAATAATAACCTTTTCCATTAGCTAAATCTTTAAACTTTTCATTTTTTGTAGTTTTTTTTTTAATGAATTATCTGAAACACAGTAATCTGTTCTGTATCATAGAAAGGGTTCTAAATTAGAACATTTTAGAGACTAATTTGTCTCAACCCCACTGAAAATAGTGTGTGAATTACTTTAGATTATATTAAATTATGTTTAACCTGTGTTATAAAACTAGAAAATATATTCTAGTTACATACAGCCAGAGGGTACTGCATATCCAAACTGCCCACTGTCTCATCAAACCACCAAATAATTATAATGAATCAAACCCATTATTGTATCTTTCGTTTTATAAGGAAGCACTCTGCCAGTTTGACCAGAAGGAGCTCCAGTAGTCAGGCTAGCAGGCAGCTCATGTCTGTCTAAGGTCCAGGGTACCTATTTCAATACATGAATGCCTTGAATACATGAATTCTTTTGAACCTTGATTGCTTTCTTACCCATTAATTTTGTCTTCCAGGGCTCACTTGGTTGCACTGTTGAAATATATCATCCTCTTTTTTGAAAAAATGCCCTGTAGTGGTTCACAGTACACAGAGCATGTGTTGCTTTGCTTTGAGTGGAAATTCATTTTGCATGCCCATCTAGTTCCCTTAGATCCCTCCAGAACATTTCCATAGCAATTAATAATTATTAAACCATTAAGTACCAAATTAAGAAAAGCACCAAGGGGGAAACGCTCATGATGCACATCTACAGTGCTGTGCTTAAGCTTTCTCTAACTTTATATATATATATATATATATATATATATATATATAGAGAGAGAGAGAGAGAGAGAGAGAGAGAGAGAGAGAGAGAGAGAGAGAGAGATAGAGATACAAATGTGGTGTAACATGTTCTAGCACAGGCAAGCATGGCAAATCAGCATAATTATTATTATTTAGTAGACACCTTTATCCAAAGTGACTTACAGAGTTGGGTGTGAACTATGCATCACAACTGCTGCTGCTGCAGAGTCACTTGCAATAGGACCTCGGCTGTATGTCTCATCCAAAGGACAGAGCACAAGGAGGTTAAGTGACTTGCTCAGGGTCACACAGTAAGGCAGTGGCTAGGATTGAACCTGGAACCTCCTGGTAACAAGCCCCTTTCTTTAACCCCTGGACCAGCAAGCACAGTAAATGCATAGTAACGAATGGTAAAAAACAGATCCTTGACCTTGGTAAAGCACAGTAAATGCATAGTACACTATAACCATGGTTATAGGTAATTCAAGGTAACCTGCCTACTAAGTGTTCCAACTATCAATCCTCAACGAGTCTTCCAGAACAGCTGATTACTTGCTCATTATGACCGATACTGACTTGTATAAGAGAGCTGCAGCCTTTTCTGTATTACAGAAAACATTTAGAGACCGTTTAGATAGGCTATTTCACATGCTTGTGTTTCTACATTTTACCTACTTTGTAAATTGTTTCTGATTAAAATCTATCTTATAAAGGAGCAATCACCCTGCTTTATCTTGAGCTGTTTTTTAGCAGACTGACACAACGAGAACAAGCTTTGTTTAGCCTGTGCTCTCATGAAGTCACGAATAAAGTCTCGCTGTCCAAAAAACACAAAAACTGAAAATTACAGTTGAACCAAGCAACTATTTTACTAACAATCCCAACACTGTAATAAGCAAACCTCCCTTTTAGACAAAGGGATTTTAATTAAGAGAGTGATGAATCCCATTAATTGGGAACCAGTTCAATGTGCACTGACCCACTGTCACTCTTTACTGACTAAGGAAGGTCTATATTGCGTAAAACAGGGTTGAGTCCTGAAGGGCAAATCCATTCCAAATTTAATAGGTCAAATCAAAGGACTTACTACTTTAGGACATAGGGGTAATTCATTCAATGTATTAATCAAGGAAATGCTTGAAACAAAGACCTGAACAGTACGTTGCACACCCCTTACATAGAATAATCTGTTTTACTCATGATAACTACAGTATACAGTATTAGGTGCCTCTTAATTGTTTGCATTATTCGTTTTTGTCCTGACAAGAATGAGTACAGGGTGTACAAACTGTTATAAGTGCATAAATCTTTGTTTTGTCTCACTCCACAAAGTTCATTTTAATGACCAGCAGAGGGCATTGTATGACTTTCTACCATGTGCAATAAAATGTATAATTGAATGTGTTAATAATATGCAAATTGTATTAGCATAATATTTAATTCTCATGATTGACCTTGAACAATCAAAAGCCTCTCTACTATTAGCTCTCGTCCTGGCTGTGGACAGAAGGAAAGATAAACAGAAAAAAAAGTTGTCAAGCGATTTATAAAGATATAAACACTAAACAGTCCCCAGCCAGCCCAGACTAGCATCTTGTACAGCACCCTAATAGGTAGAGAATGTAAATTACCCACATTGGATGTTGATGCCTACTGTGAAAATATATACTATAGTAAAATGAGATATAGTATAGTTTTCTTGGTTTCAGAATCTCTTAGTTATCTTATTGGATGCTATGATTAAAACTAATTTAGTACAAGGACCTGGATTTAACCACATTAATGCTGTTGTAAGATGCTTTTTAAATGTTTCTTCTGAAAAGGATACAGCATGTTAATAAATTAACTAATCAGAAACAACAATATTATAATTGCACATACTTGAAACAGTTGTTTCTTGCAAGGTTTATAATCAATGTTGTGGGTTTTAATATCAGTGTTGTGGTGTAAGACAAAATATGAACGTCTGTGATCAAACTTCTTTTTTGTTCTAAACCAAATTTCTTGGATTAGTGTATACAAACTGGCTGTGTGATTTCACAAACCATGGGGTAGTGGGGTTTATTTGAGGAATCTAGTTTATCCACAGATTCACGTTATTCTGTGGTCATAATAATATAGTTTGCTATACAGTGCTCCCTCGTAATTTCATGGTCAGATAATTCACAAATCTAGTTAGGCCATGTTGACAGTAAATTGTAAATGCACTTACTTTTTAATCAGGTACAGCATAGGAAAGTTGATCTAAAACAAATTTAGATCAATTATTTAAATAATTCTTTATTGCTGTCAGTGTTACAGTATGTGTCATCTTCTAGTGTGTATACTTGTTTGGATATGTCTGGATTTGCCTAACGTACTCTAAAACCAATAATCATTTCCCACACGCATTGGATGTGGTCACTGGTGCATTTGTGTATGAAACTAACATTTAAAACAGTTATGCAAAGAACATGTTTACTGCAGTCTCTACTTGCTCAACCAAAAACAATTGCAAAATTGGAACATTTCAGATCAGTTGTGCTTTGGTAACAAGATTATCAATCTTGTATTCAGAACAAATAAACAAAGTTCCCTTAGATGTTATTATTATTATTATTATTATTATTATTATTATTATTATTATTATTATTATTATTATTATTATTTTACAAAAATATCCTCGAGCATTTTACAGAAGGCCAAAAATAGGCTCATCCAGTTGTACAAAACTGAAGGAACCATGTCTGTGCGCTCTGCCTCTGGTACACTGTAACAGAGATCCCCTTTGTTCTTTGAAAGTGGATCACACAGTTATATTCACACTTGCCTAGAGAAGCTCCCATCAGTTACAATGTGTTCTTCGCAGGCTTCTGAACCAGGGCTGTAGTTTATAGATTTGTATTTACCAGCTAAACTGTAAAAGATTCCAGGGGGCAAAAACTCATCCATTTGAAGTTCACTGCATCTAAAACTGTTTTATCAAGAAATATTGAGCTACACGGTCTGTCATCAGAAAAGTATTGTTTTGATCTTAGCCTTCTCTGAAGATTTACAAAGGAAGAGAGGGAGGGATGGCTTCTGTTGTATAAGATTTTGAGGTACAGTAATCTAACAACATTCTGTCTGCCACTCTGGATCTTTTGGGAAAAGATCACAATTATAGCAGGTTAAACTTATTATGTTGGTAAGTGTACAAATCATTTTTAACACTAAAATCTAAATATTGTTTTTTTAATAACAATTGGTTTGTGTATACATATTCTGCAATTATGTTCTTGAAATGTGTTTTAAAATTTTAGCCAAGTACCTTGTACATAAATAAAACATAAGGCTAACACCACAGGGTTAAAATAAAGTTATTTTAAGACTCAATGCTTCATCTTCAGCAGGGTAGCTGCAGCTAAACCCAATTTGATACTGGTGGTAACTGAGGTAGCCTTTTTTCCTTTCTACTTTATTAATGGCTTGTGTATAATAAACATTATGAAAACATAAATCTGAGAGGCCACTGCAGCTACCTGAGAACCACAGAAGAATAGCCTGTGAGTCTGCGGCTCAGGTGCAAATTGATCCGCCCAGCAACCCGCGACCAAAAAGCTGTATAGAAAGCAACGGCCTGGAAAGCCTACTGATGCAGATGGAACGGCTCCTCAAACAATCAACAGGGGCCCCTCCAGTCATCAAAATACCACCACTGTCCGTCAGAACGGTGTCTCTACCGGAACTGTACAATGATGGCATTGTGTTGGCACCACGACAGCGGGAGATCCTCGAATCTACCCCACATTACTTTCCACCTTCTAGAAGATGGTCGTTTACGTCTGCGAAATCTGCATGCAGCGAGGATACCTCTGGAGGGAGTGTCACACCTATCTCTAAAGGCTGTCTGGAGAAGGCTCGTTTAAGGTGTACGGCAAGGAAGGAACGTGTCGTTTTCTGCACGATGGAGACTGTAAATAGAGGATGGTTGCCAATGCAGAAGAAAGCAGCCACCTACGTTATTCACAGCGATAAGGAGCAGAAAGAGACCGCTGCTGCAACAAGAGAGGTATGATACTGTATTCAGTAGTGGGGAAAGTATCAGGCTTACTAAGAACAGACATACAGAGACATATGTGTATATTAAAAAAAAAAAATACAGATCATGTGATTGATTGTTTTTTGTCAAGTTATGCAATGCCTGCATGCTTGAGTTTACTTTTATAATTATTTTTTATTTATTTAAAAAAAAAAAATTAAATTCTAAGAAAGTTGATAATAAGGTTTAGCCTGCAAAAAAAGTTTGTTATGCTTACAGTATTTCAATAACAATTGGATAATTGGATTTTAACTTGCCTTTAAAGAATTGCAAAATGTGGTATTAGCCATCACCATTGGATTTCAGTGATCAAACAATTTATTTAACAAAATAAAAAAATGTCCAGTGTATATGCTTAACTAACACTCTCCTTCTGCTGTGTGTGTAGGCAAAACAAAGAATAGACTGCCTTTTTTGATACGTTTTTTTTTGCAGTTTTCAGTATTTTGCTTGAAACACCCACTTTGTAGACACCTGATTTAATATCACCCCACACCTAATACGCTATCTTACATTATTTGACAAGGTAGGACTGAGTTTGTTTTCCCCACTGCTACCAAGTTGAAATTATTCCATGTGACTACATCACGCCATTTAAGCTTCAGGATATTAGAAGAGCTGCCAGATAGAATTGTAACCATCTTAACAAGATGCTTCTTGCTGCACTCCAGACACCCTGCAAGAAGTGCCAGGAAACAGAACACAATGCAGTGGCATCTAATGATGTTATATAAGTCAACCTGCTCAGCACTCAGTAGCTGGCACTCAGTAGCTGGCACTCAAAGACGGTCTCATGAGCTCCAAATATGTTAAAGCTTAAAGGACGGGGTGGGGGTGGGGGTGGGAGTTGGGGGGTACGTTTAAAATACAGCATTATTAATCAAATATGTGTGGGGCACTACTAGACAGAATGGTATTTCTAACATCCACTAGGGGCAGAGTGTTGCAGGAGGACAGGTTTATCAGGGTTACAGTGTGGTGTACCAGATGTGCTGGGAGGTGGAACATGATCCTAAGAGCTATGTTGAGCACACAGGGGTGCTTTAAACTTCTGAGGTTCTTTTTTTTTTTCAAAGGCACCAGGATGCAATGACTGAAACAGAAAATGAACATTTCAGTAATTATGCCTTTGTTATTTTAACAGAAGGTGAACTCATCTCCAATGCGAAACAACTTGGACCATAAGCATACCCCAAGAAACAAGGACAACATTTCTACAGGTAACTATGAGATTACAATGTATTTACTTACTTCCAATTGACTTCTCTTGTCCTTTACAAGTATGTGTTGGTGTTTGGAATTCAAGAAATGTTGCCATGGACAGTACCGTGCAACAGATAAATCATGCCCCTTTGTAAAGTCCTTTTAAACATAAATCCAAGTGTAATAACAAGCCACCAACAATTTTACAGCACTGTGGAATCATTCTAAATGGCATGTACAGCATGTGTGGTTATCCCAGGGTTCCCCTTAAAAGCATGTGGTTCACGCAGTCAAGGTGGATTCACTGGCACTGTCAAATGCTCTAAAAAAAGTGACTGAAAAACAAGCTCCTTGTTGTGCAGATATACCTAATACTGTACCAGACAATATGATCCCATTGCTCTGATATTGTACTGTTTATTTGTTTATTTGTAATAGTTTTCTGGATTACAAAGTGTCTGCTTTGATGCCGTTAGTGCCTTTGGCAGTGCGTTCAGTTCATGAGTCATGCACTGTTTGCTCAGTGAATTGCCTTACTGAATAGTTACAATAAACAGACAAACAAAGTGGCTTCTGTATAAATAACGTTTTGTCCATTTGGGGATGAGGAGAGCACATCACGGAAAGCAAAACTTAAATGCAGCTAAAACACAGTTGAGTTGTTTATATGACCTAAATATTTCAGGCCCCACAGTCAAGTCTTGGTAGAGGGCTCTGTAGCTTTGGCTCACAGGGGATTCCCTTATTTAACATTTAGACTGTGGTAGGCATTGCATCATGTTGCATTTATTTGGAAATTCTAGACATATTTATGTTTTAAACCTAAATACCACATGCAGTGTTACATACATACCTTGTAAATAGATAAAGCTCAAGGAAACTCCTTGGTTTGCATACGGCACCATGACAAATACAATCTCGTCTTCGCTCCATTCTAGGACAGACAGTGTCCCCTGCAGTGAGCAAGCCAAGGTTGAAGCAATCTGTGGAATATTTTTTAGAACAATTTGGTTGTCAGTTGAAAAAGCTTGCTTGTGATTTCTCTTGCTTTTTAAGTGGCAATTGCACTGAATTGTTTTGAAATCAGTAAAAAGCAATTGTTCAGAATAGTTAGAAAATGTAAGGTGACCATGATGTTTGTGTTTCCGATCCTTCAGCACCTGTGTTTACTACAGGAATGCCCATACTTTCATGAAAAATAAAAAATAAAAAATGAAAATCATAGATGGTATTTATTCCCTTTTTAAATATGTTTTACTTTATGTACAGCACAGTTATAAAGAGTTAGTAGCTTTACTCTACCCTTTTTTTTACTCTACCCTTTTTTGATAAGTCTGTGTTAGAGTGCTTTCACCTGAGATCAGGACCTGACATAGTCTAGATCAGCCACAGAGTCTATTGAAGTAGTCGCCTGGCAATCTGTCACTTTGGATCAAGTTTCCTTTTGTTTTGCTGGCAATATACTGATGTGAACTAGATTGTGCTGCAATAATAATGTACATGGCAGGAAACTGAAGAGAAGTTCCTGTATACATAGTTATGGTTTTATTAAGAAAAGCAATATTTGAGTAAGAAGCACATTGACTGTGAAGCAATGTGCTGTTTAATCCTGTTGGGGTCTATTCATTTGATCTATAATCTGTTGATCTAAATACCATCGTTATTTAGAGCACTATGACGTTTTGCGGGTCAAGGTTATGAAAACCTACATATCTACTGTAGAGTGCATGCGAGTCTCTGTGGTGTCATTTGTCTTTGTCTTTAAACGCATTAAAATCCATTTACAGTAAAGCTATTGGTGACTTATTTTCATTAGGATCTTGCAATTCTGATTAGCAAACAAGGACAATGGGAGTTTCCCCTCATTATCCAACAAACATCGTCCTGCATGGGGGTGGGGGTGGAGGGTGGTTAGTTCAGTCTCTCTGCCTGTCCCATCTTGGAAAAGTTGCCCAGTGCCAAGATGAATGACGTAAGCCTAATTAGGTTTTGATGTTGAGTGAAAATGTGATAAAAAAAAATTATATACCACTCACCAAGTAATATGCTGCTGATGACAGGCAAACTAATATTCATGTTAAAGATCCCAATTGAAGTGTTATGTAAAATGAAACATTGCTGAGTGAAGAAAGACGTTATTAGTGCCTCCATACCAGGGTTGCCAACAGTGCCCTATAGCAGATGGCTGTTGATATTGGCAGCAGGAATTAAACCATGTTTAATGTTTTCTGCTGCTGAGGCAATTAAAACTCTTTAGTATATAAAATGGTAATTAAGTAACAATAAGTGGGTCCTGGTTAGTGAGAGAATTGTTGTGGAGCTAAAACTCGACCATCTGTACTACCAGTTAGAACATATTTCTATTGAATACATGTAGTAGCATCTATGGCAGTGGGACTACAAGACAAGAATTTGTGCAACTTTTTTAAAAAGTTTTTTCATGAATCGTTTCTTTTAGTATTTCTAAATTCAGCATTATTGAGTGCTTAATAGTTATGGGGGGTGATCATCTTAATAATAAGTATACCCTTATAAAAGTTTACCACAGTATTTTTGCAGTTTTCCCGTGCTTTTTCCATGGCTATACTGTGCATTTACCATCGTTTACCCTGGTGTGCCATGTTTATCAATATGATTTACCGTACCTTGCTATTCTTTACAGTGCTTTCCTATGCTTTACTGCTTTCACTATGCTTTATTACACTTTGCTATCTTTTTACTATGGTAAACTTTTCTAAGAGTACATCCTTACACAGACCTAACAAGTTAAAGCTGAAGAAGCTGGTTGGAGGTGAAGGAAAATGAAGAGAAAAGGGAGTCAGCACAAATAAAAGGTTAATGTCATTATTGTTAGGGGATTCTGCCATGTGAATTGCCCATCTCTTCAAGAAAGAAAGCCTGCAGCCAGGGAGGATTTTAATTTGCACACAGTTAAACCCGGTGCTTATGTGACACCAATTATTTACCCACCAATCCCATCCCAACAAAGCACAGGCCTTATCTGCATGATAACCTCCATTCATCCGGGTGCTATTCAAAGACAACAAGGTGAGAATGAGTTAGGGTTGGGAGACGGTGCTGCTTGAAAGGAATGACAATGCCAGGGAGGTGAGAAGAGCATTCATTATGCATGCTGTTGTGTTGAGAGAACAGCCTCTCTGGTTACAGGGTGGCCTACTTAGTGTTGTCTATAATGTGTGGTAGGTGAGCAGCAGACATTAGTGGCTGGTATTTTCTAAATGAGAGATCATGCCCAACCTTTTGAATTGTTCTGGGTACCAACAAAAGCCTTACAAGGCTGATTCTGAGGCAGAGCTTCCAAAGTGTTTTGTCACAGAGGTTTACTTCACTGTACGGCATTCAGTCTTTATTAACAGGTGCATGTACCCTGGTAAGTTTTAAGACTTTTTTTTTTTAAAGCAAGTGTATTTTCAAGCAGTTTCATTGAATGCATTATCAAGCAAAAGTAAAACATGGCATGTATTTGGTTTATTTATGTAAAATAAAGCAACATGTGTATGTGATGTATTGATGTGCAGTAATTAAATGCACTGCAGGCTGCAATGCAAGACTGATACAAATGGCCAAATTAGATAAATGAGGGTTTCTCTGTTACAATGTGGAATTGTCCACTTTAAAAAAAAAAACAGGAGTTCGGTTAAGAATGTAGAAAACACTTTTAAAACATTCCTCATTGAAACTGTTTATTTATTTATTTTGTATTTATTTTTAACACACATATTCTGTTCGAACTGGTTAAAATAATTTATTTTAATAAATGTTATTTTATTATTTTACTATATTTCATCCACATGTCCGGTTCCAGTTAAATAAATAGCGCCAGGAAAACGAACAAAATCCTAATTTCATTCTAGGATTCAAGGAAATGGATGCTCCATGTTGTCCTTTAAGGATTTACTATGTATCAAATAATCTGTCACATTCTGGTAGCAGATGTGCAGTTTCCTAGGTAACGGAAGTACAACCTGACATTAGAAAAAGTTATTTATTTATTTATTTTTTTTGCCTTCAAGGCAGTGATGTAATGGGATCCCTATATTATGACCACCAAAGGAACTAACACAAAAGCATGGTTTTATTAGAAAATTTGAATTGAGATAGGCCTAGATGGACTGATGCTGAGTTATATTAATAATGAATTGGTCTTCACATTAAACTGTACCTACATATTGTATCTGCCAATATTTTAATACATTAGCATAAATTGAATGTAGGTAATGTTCTCATTATAATATCAATAATCATTAATTAGTAGTACAAAAAAGCATTTGTCTCATCAATATAATAGCAGGGTCTTGCATACATTATCTATAATTGCAAGAAATAATAATGAGGTATAGAGGAGATCAAACAGCTCCGGAAGCCTTAATGCTTGTGTTCCAAGCATTTTATTTTAAAGTAATTATTCCTAATATTTTCCATGTGAATCAGAAGTAAAGTTCTCCACAGCCGTTCTTTCAGGCTCCTGTTTTTAGTGCAAGTGGTTTGAGTTGTGTATGTTGGGGGAGAGAGGAATAGTGACTCACATGCTGGTTGCATAGCAACAGCCCTCTCTTCAGAGAGTTGTTTATAATGACAATCCCCTTGGAAACTCTTTCACGATTTTCATGTAAAGTGAGAAACTTCTAATTGGCTGAACTTTAGTAACCTGGAGTATTTCTAAGCTGATACATGTTTATTTTGTACTTCTTTTGTTTTTGTTTTTTAACTTCAAAGAAAATGTAAAAATATATTCATATTGATAAAAGCGTATGGCACTTTCACTAGGATTAAATTATACTTACGGCTGCTGCTGGTAGCTTTTAAAAGTACCAGATACAGTATCAAAAGCTATGACAATGCGTGTTATATAATGATAACACTGCAGTACCATCATCACAGTTGTTTGTTTTGATGGTACTTCGAAAAATTTAATAAAAAAGCAGCATATTTAAAAATGTAATCCTGGAAGAACTACATTTACAATTTTTCTTTAAACACCTTTTATTCACAGCTTGACCATTCTTTCGGCTATCTATGTCTATTAATTGAATGTAACTAATATCTTTGAAGTCTTTGTGCGTTCTTTCATTTGATCTAATTATACTAGAATTTGCACCACTGTCTAATATCCAGCTGTATATGTTATTATTCAACAGTAACTGTATGTGTTTTGTTCGTTTTCTAAATTACAGATGCAAGTGAAGGTAACCAGTGTAATTCTTGTATATCTTCAACAGGGTTGAGATTTGAGGGATTTCCTTTTAAAGGTACCGCAGACATTCGCAAGGTACAATTTTCCCTTTCATTTTTCATTTTGTGTCTTTGTAAAAGCCAATGCAAAATGATATACTGTGCAGAAAAATACATGATTCTGTGCTAGGATCTTACCTGAGTTTCCTTTGCCTTTGTTCACAAAACAGCTATCCAAGTGGAATTCAGTTAGTTGGTCGGGCAGCAGTCTCTGGCAGTAAGTGTTCACTGCATGTGGCTGCTGCATTCTGGATGAAAAACAGTAATTCATTCTATAAAGAGCTTTGTTAAAGAAAAAGGCTAGCCAGCTGTGTTTGAACCACCCTCCAGAGAAGTTTAAAGTGCAGAACACATTTTGGAAATAAAAAAGTTGAACTAAGCTATTTTAAGGGGGCAGTGGAAAGGGTACTAGAGTTAATTAGCAATATATTTTTAAAAAACCTTTGATTACAGTAGTATACCTTTAAGAAATGATAAGGTACAATTGAGGAAACAATTAAGTGACATCAAATTCATGGTATGGAACAGGTACACTGTTGCCCTTGAACGTTTAACTGATCTGGATTGAATTACAACTGATGCACAGGAAATCAATAATATGCTTTAAAAAATTAAAACAAATACATATGAACAAATTGACTGTTTCTTATTTACTGTAATTGTACAACACAGCAAAAGCCAATAATACTTTGCTTTAGCTGACATTAGAATTTATCAGGGACACACTAATGTGTAAATTCTATTTTGGCTTCACAAACAACAGGGAGGGGAGGACTGGTTAATTTGTATGGGCGTATCTCTCAACTCTGGAATCATGACCAGATTGGTTAAACTTAATATAACTGTACAAAACATACTGTCCTACTAGGAAGGGATACATAAATAATAAGGTTTTTATTTTTTATTTTGTTTTTTCCTTGCAGGCCTTCATCAAAGAGAAAGTTGGTTTGCTGGAAAACAGTCTGCCTGCTCCCATTGGGGGTTACTTTCAAGACCTCCAGGGAAACAGGACAGCCTTGTCATTATTTCAGCCTGATTTGATTCACTCTGATAATCCACACAGGAAGGAATGTGCAGCACCCTGCATGAGTCCCTCACTTCCGGCAGAACAACCAAGGACAATAGGAATTCTGAGGACTTCCAGAGAAAATGTGTGTCAGACAAACTCGGCTCACATGAAGAGTAAAGCTGACCTGTCTAAGATGAGACCAGGATTCTCATCCATCACAATAGCAGCTCGGAGAGTGACAACACCGGCCAGCAGACCACCAGAAACAACTCCTGACTCCTGTCTAAAACATACAGAGGGAGCTTTGCCTTTAAATGCTGTTGATCCTGTTGTCACTGTGGACAGGCCTTCGATTGGCAGGCACTGTAAACCTGTCCTGAGAAACAGAAAAGCCACGATAATAAAGGTGACAGAGTACAGGCACAGGTACAGTTACACCGAGAGTGGTAGAAAAGCTAGGGTGCCCGAGCACAGGCACAGTTACACTGAAGGTGAAAACAAAGAGAACGCATATTCTCATTTGCGTGAGGAAGGGGACAGAAGAGGCTCCTCTGCCTCCTCGTCACAGGGTTTGGTTCGATCGTCCACCCACTATAAGGTGCCAGCTGAGTCAGCAAATGCTGTCTTGTACCTGGACAAGTCCCTTTCCTTTTCCATCCATAAGCCTGAAAGAAACACCGTCCCACAAGTTCACAGATCAGCCCTCTCTTTGTATCTGAACAGCAGTTCTCCCAAAGAAACACTAGATGGCGGAAGTGGCAAGACTAATGAAAATTATTTACCAGGTCCTAAACCCACTGGGAACAGCAGCAGAGTATCTGATAATACAGAAATGAACCAGGAGACTTCCACAGTCCCTCCATTAAATCAAAATGGGTTAACTCCTCAGAAACATTCATGTGTCGACGGCATCTGGGGCATTGCGTCTCAATCAAGTGCACAATCAAGGGCTGCTGCCTTGACAAAAGGGGCCCTTTGTGTATTAGCACCACAAATAGACAAACAAGAACATCAATTTAATTATGAGACCAGCAAGCATCGGAACAATTTCAGGATCCTGCATCTCGATGATGGCCAAGGTATGTAAGATATCTAAATTACTTTAATGAAAAACCTTTCATCACTGTAGACAAAAGGCT
Source organism: Acipenser ruthenus (assembly GCF_902713425.1). NCBI lineage: Eukaryota > Metazoa > Chordata > Actinopteri > Acipenseriformes > Acipenseridae > Acipenser > Acipenser ruthenus. The sequence continues at coordinate 34,719,475 of NC_081201.1, read as the reverse complement.
TCTGTGAGATGCTCATGCTCAGTTTGTTGTTTACTTTTGTCTTTGGCATTACAGGCCTCCAGACTTCCAGTTATCCAAACAGGAAGCAGACTGCTGATCAGGGTGTAGGCAGCTTTGCTTCCCTTCCGGAACAAGATGCACTCAAGAGAGGTTCCCCTCCAACCGGTGACTATTTATTGAAGGGAAATTACTGCAGTGCAGTTACAGTGACAGCGCAAGCAAAACTCCAAACACAGCTCGTGTACCAGATACCAGACAGTCCAGAGGCTGTTTTGGCAAGGGATTCTAAGGCGTTTTCCAAAATTACTTGGGATACTTTTGGTAATCTTGTTTCTTCTTTTTAAATCTCTCGTTTTTCTTTTGTATGTTCAAATAAAGTCTTAAAATCCGGTTGTTTCAAAGGTAATGTTGGAAATACTACTACTAGAATATTATGTAAATTAGAAAGGAGATATGAGGCGTCATCATTACGATACTGCAGCTTGAATGAGGCTTCAGAAAGTTCAAGAAAACTTTTGTGATGTTTATTTTTTAAAAAAGGGCTTCTCTAGTTAAGATGGTAATCTTTTCCCTTCTCTCCCTTTAATAGATGACATAAAAAGCTTGGGCAAAGTGTCAGACTGTGAGAAAGAAGACATCAGACAGCAGTCCACCCCCAGCATGATAACAGAACATACCAGGAACCCAGGGAAACCAAATCAGTGTGTTCAGTCCCACACTGACCTTGAGGACGGCTCTCGGACAACATTGACTCTAAGAGTAAGAGACACGAAAGTTCATCTGTGAACAATGAATAGGGCAGTGGAATTCGGATTTGATGATAAGTACAGCGTCAAACTATTGTCTTGATTGGACCGTTCTTAGCATATTTTAAAGCTTAGAACGACTGTATATAATATGTAGTCTAGTATGTCTACAGACATTTTTTTTTTATCTGCAAATCAGCTCTCTATTACACCGCCTTACTGTTCCTCTGGTGTAAATGGTTAAGTAGATCATATATTGAATATGTTTGTTCTGATGTGAGTAGAATGAGACATTGCACAGCATCAGAGGTTGACGTTTACAGTAGGATCCGACCTATGTCCTGTGACTTCATATACTGCACACCCTCTGTATGAACTGATTTGCAGATTACCATATTATTTACCCATTACTAGAATGTTTACTGTACTTTACCATGTTTTTTTTTTTTTTTTACCACATAACCTGTTTGATTTACTAGACTTTGCAATAGTTTTACTATGGTATAATGCTGATAAGGTCACAGCAGCAGTTAATGTTTTGGTGGAGGGGAAGTACAGATAGACAGACAGGTGCTTCAGCTGTAATAGTAAAATGAATTGCTGTCCTTTTCAGGAAGCCCTGGAACTCCTTCGGCCTGACTTCATAACCCGTTCCAGGGAGCGCGTGCAGCAGCTTGAACTGCGAGCACTCCAGAGGAGAGCCGAGCAGAGCGAGCGTGTGAGCCCACCCCCAGGAATACCCTCCAGCACCGCCAACAGAAAGAGGCAGTGCACCAGACCACACCCTCTCAGTGGTATATACTATCAAACATTACCTTTATTTAAACAAAACCCTGTCCTAATGCGAGAAACTGAATGTACATGCGGCAAGTAGGTTGCAGTTCTATCAATTCAATGACATTTATTAGAACCACATTTTTTTTAGTCCATAGAGCAACTCTCTTCCTCTTCATGTTTCTGTATCTTTCTACTAGAAAACCAGATAGCACATGTTAGCACTGCTTCATTGAAACTGTCTTGCTGAGACTCAATTTCCCTGATGTGCTTCAAAAATATAAACATGTATTGTAAAAATATAGAGCTATATTTATTTGTGTTTCTGAAAGATATGTGAGTTGTGCTGGAGTGCTTGAGCCCATTATTCCTTTAATGTAAATTGAATTTTCTAAAAAGGTGACATAATGCATAGTAAATTACCGGCAGCACATTTCTCCCATCCAGGCCTTCTTGTCTTACAAGAAAAAACTGATTGACATTCTAAATAATTTATATGTAAATACCCACATCTGTGCAGTTTTCATTCACATGATTCTCTTCAATAGAACATTTGGTTTATTAAGGTATAATGAAATTCATAAAAGCAAGTTGTTGCATTCCAGTATAATTATCTACCAGGGTGCCTCTTTTGTAATTACAAGCATACTTGCTTGCCATGTAGCTACCCAACTACCCTATTACTCAAATTCACAATGTGTGGTAGTACAGCATTGCATTTTAAATGGCTAATTAGACCAAAATACTGTAGGCTATTGTCCTGATCTAGTGTTAACAGCAGTGTATGAATGAGACCTCCTTCTGGGCTGAATTGAAGAGTCCCTGGTGTTCAAATTGCTTCATTTTCAATCCTGCAACGTCAAGCAGATGTTTATATGCCCTTTAAAAAAGTGGCAGCAATATTAAAACAATAGCGATGTTGAAAAATACATTTTCTAAATATGTGCAACACAAGAGGCACAATTTTAAAATGCATTTTTATTTGAATGGATCTCGTTAGGGTGTTTGAAACTGCCATTATAGCGACAGTGTCTAGATGCTCAATTTAACGTGCACTGTAGTGATAATGGGCGGTCTATTCTGTGCTGGATGAGGAGAAAAGGTTCTGCACAGAGGATACAAACATCTTGGCCATGAACTACACAAGGGAAAATATTTTTTTGTTTTCGTGTTCCCACAGTTTTTTTATATTCCAATATATCATTTCATCATCTTAATTTCTCGCTGCCTCAACTACATATGTTTCATTTCTTAGCTGTTTAATAATATGTTTGTTTTGTATGATTCTCTAATGTTTACGATGTGTTCCTGCATAGATAATTATTCCCCATACAAACCATTAAAAAAAAAGAAAATTCTGAACAGACTGGTCAAGGCTGATTGTGGGAAGTGAGGTGGGGAAGTAAATCAATGTTGCTCAGGCACACCTAAAGCTAATGACAAGTAGTAGGATTGCTTTAAGAAACTAGCAAGTGCACTTTTAAAATTAACTTTGTTAAACCCAGTAGTCGTTGCATCAGTGTCTTCAAACCATTTCTGTTTAGAAGCCTGCAACCTACACATTCCTAAATAGAAAAACAAACAATACAACCTAAACCAGTTCATTTCTTAATTGGACAGCTGGTCCCAGTGTGTTGGTATTTACCAATGATAAATGCTGTGTGTCTGTCGATAAGGACGAACTTAGCTTTAACAACAAGAAAGTGACTGGAACAATTAAATAGCACAACAATTGATCTGCACTCCCACACATTACTGTCCCTGTTGTTTTCAGATAACCTTTTCAAGCCAAAGGAGAGAACCATTCCAGGAAAGGAGATGCAACTGAGATCTAAACGGTAAAAAGCAGCTTTGTTGAATATTTATTTTAGTAGGGCAGTTTCTTTTTATTATATTAGATATGCTTAATAAATTTGTGTTTGTATCTCTATTTGGTTATGAAAGATATTCTGTGATTTACTATATAATGAAATTAAAATTATAAGTGCACAGTATGTGATCTAATAATCAAAATTACTTCAATATCCATAACTTAAAAATGCTCTTTACAAGGTTAAGAAAGTAAGTCAAGTCACTTTTATTCATGTATTTTAGAATGGTATTTATAATCATAGCTCTAGAGGATCTGAATGTTTTTTTTTTTTTTAATACATCATGAACTAATACACCCTTTATAGATTATTTCTAATGATTTGAAGTTCATGATTGTGCTTTGAGACACACTCACACCTTAGGATTTACAAATGTTTTGTGTGTTAAAAGTTGTGTGCATTTCAGTAGCATACATATAGTCCAAGCAACAAGGCTTTTTGTTTCTGTGATAAGACAATTGTAACCCTTCTTAAACTGTAAACCAATTCCATTTTCAACAGTGAATGGACTTTGGCATTTCTTTTCATCTGCTAAAATGGGTGGAGTGATCTGCTTCCACAGTGATAAAGAAGTCTTCATTTCAGCTGTGAAGCATCCCTTTGTACTTCCCCATTCACGGTCAAAGCAGGCAATTGACAATGGGCTCTGCTGGCCCCTCCTGCACTCTGCAAAACTGAAACAGTGTTTTCTCTTGATTGCAAATATTGACAGGATTTACAAACAGCTGCCCGAAGTGAAAAGGAGAAAGGAAGAAGAACAGAAAAAAGTGGTATCGCAAACAAACAGGCTGCGGGCTGAGCTTTTTAAAAAGGTATAACTTTGTACTACAGCTGATATCAAGCAACACTCTCCATTCATGGGACTGGGGTGTGCTAGCATGCAGGATTCCTGCTGTAGCTCTATGCATCCGTTGACCCCTCTCGTAATGCCATGTTAGAACTGATTGCAGTAGTACAGCAAGTGTGCAAAATTTGATTGTGAAGGCGAGGAAGCCAGCTTTTTCAGTGATCAGGCACTATACCTACCTGCTGGGTACAGTGTTTGTTTGAGTGGAAGAGGGGCAGGTGAAATGTTTGCTTCTCACCAGCAGAGGTCACTGTTTGGCAGCAGCAGTGTGTTGAATGTGGAAATACTTACATACATTTACATTTCTGAATTGTGCTATTGCTCATTCCAGGTTGGCAGTTGTCTTTTATAAAGGGGGAAACAAAATGAAAGCAGTGACAAGGATAGGAATCTTTTGTTTTCATTTTCTTTTTTTACATGCATGAGCCAGATGATTTTGTTTCTTCCTATAGACATCCTTCTGAGGTCTGACATAAAAAAGAGCTGAAATTTTTGTTGCTGACAGCAAGCTCTGAGCTGTTAAAGTGTCACCCTTTGTTTAGTTGTGATACCTGATTGGCAAGCACTTTGTTACGCTGCTGAGATAGCGTGTCCTTGCCAGTCAGGCAAGTGAAGTTCAAAGTCAAATATGATGGCTCACCTGCAGACTTCATGTTCATCTTGTATTGGTCGTGCAGCAATGGACCCAGGATCATTCAAGCGTGTAAACAAAAAGAAAATGCAAACTGACCTTGGATAATTAGAGCCTTTGTGAGAGCTGCCATGTTGTGTTGTTACTTACATAGGTGGTCTGGAGGTTAACAGTCTGTCTCGCCAGTCACTGCCAGATTGCTTTCTGATCTCTGATTACAGAGCAGTATTTATAGATGAAGTCAAGGAAATACTGTGAACCCTAATGCCAATCCTCAACAGGGGATGCCATTGCACAGCTGTGCTTTTAAATAATATTCAAACATTGTTAAAAACACACATATCTTTCCTTCATTATTTATAAATGTTATACATGGAAGCAATAGTATCTTAAAACATAACAACACCGCCATTATCCAGTGCCACCTTTAAGGAACTTTGTTTAAACATGTGATGGCACTAGGCAAGTGTAGTAAACACATTTGTAACAAGAGCCTGAATTACATCAAAGTTTATGGCGGGCGCCATAGCTTTACTTTTCATTGGCCATGGCACTGCCATAATTTTAATTTAATCCAAACCACATGTTTACACTAATGGGCAAAAAAAATAATAATAATGTATTTCTTTTCTTTCTTTCTTTTAATTTAATTTTTAGAAATTACTGGACCAAATACTACAGAGAAGCATTGATTGATGAAGATGGATCCTCTCTTAAAGGACATCTGCTGTGTGCCACTGCTTTTAGCCAAGCCCTGTCATGTACTTTTGTTCCTGTCTGCTTTATTCTAAGCTGTTTCATATATTTGTGTAATGGTAACAGGGTTTTCTATCTTTACTTCAGAAGGTACCAAATGGGACACTTGATATACCCAAGCAGCATTGCTTTCAATACTATGCACTGTAAATAACAGTTGTAAGAGCTGGTTCTGGACTATACATAAATAAACTCTAACACATTTTCTTTCTAATTCAACCTGGTTAGCAGATAATCAAAGAAGATATTTCTAGAGCATTACTCATGAATGTTCACAGAGTGCTGATTGCATGAATTAAGGAAGGCTGAACTGACTATGAAAGAAATAAACACAGCATGTTTGCTTAAGATTTAAAACCTGCCTCTCGCATCCTTCAGTCATTTGGAGTGATACAGTTATGCCAGCCAGCAATACTAACTGGGTCTGACAGAGTCCCAATTGAAATTGATTTGATCTGCTGCTGATGGAAACAAACAAGTCTGACATCAAATCACTTTCAAGTCAGTCCCAGTGGCATCAGTAGTGATCTGAGCAGAACCATTTCCACATCTTATACTTTCTCTGATCCCTAGGCTCTAAACAGCTTGCACTGAAAATTCATTAGTCTACATTATTAAGAGAATGACCTGGTGTTTGCCTCTTTGAATTAATAGATATTTGTCTATATACTGTATTGGTTTTGCACAGAAATGTGGGAATTTGAGAGGGAATTTCTGGCTGATGGGAACTCAGGAGGACAGCAATAATGTTAAAATAAGGCATTCGGGAAAAGCCTCTTTTACAATTGTGTTCTGAATTTCCATTTGAATTAGTTACAGAATGTATGTTCAATTTAGTCAGTCCTACTATTCACCTATACAGTATCTCACTAATTATGTCTTGTAGAGGAATTGCAGGGCACATTAGTTTCTGCCTCTTAAAACCTTTGGCAAATAATCCAACAAATCTGGGAACTGCTGAGATCCACACACACACACACACACACACACACACACACACACAAAAGCTGTCTAAGGAAAGAAATGTCATTTTGTACATGGATTAATGGGCAGGTCCATCAGTCTCAACTTTAAAAAGGTCAAAACAAGTTTTTTTTCTTTGTAAGAATATGTGCTCATATGGCTAAATTAATTTTCACATCAACAGTACACAGTAGGGTTATGTGGCCTACCTGGATACAAATAAATAAATAAATAAATAAATAGTGACGCTGCAATACTGTCTATAGGTCCTATACATTGACTACAACATATAATGCAATTTGCAGCATGATACTGAATAGTCTTGTAAGGGTAAAACCATGTGCTGTATTAATATACATAAAATGCAATGGGAATGTGTCTCATCTGACACAGATGGTGTCCCGGCTGTCCAGCATATGTTGATGGACGAAGAAAAATGTGAGCGGCTGATGAAGCAATAACAGTATTTGATTTGATCGGTGTATACTATGGCGCTCCCCTCCCCAGCTCTACTGCGCTCAAAGCCATTGTCTGATTTAAATAATTAGACCCTAAGGAACTTTTTACACAAAGAACCCTTACAAATCACAAAATGTTAAGCCTACCAATTAGAGTACTGATGTGGAATACTTGTACTGAGAAATTTCAGATCTTTGTTCTTCACTGTCACTAACAACAAACGCTAATGTCTGTTGTATGTGTGTGTGTGTGTGTGTGTGTGTGTGTGTGTTTTAAGATGTTACATCTGTACCTAATTTGTCCATTCCCCTCTTATATACACTTAAAAGGAAATGAAAAACAAAGAAAAGAAAAATGTTTTTTGAAAATGAACTTCAGTTAACTTTTTTTTTTTTTTTTATTCAGGCTTTATATGTTTTGAGATCAGTAATTACTATTCCTCTGTCTTTCAGTTAAACTCCCATTTTTATGAGAAATGCGTTTTACAGCATTATGCTATAGTTTAAAATGATGCAGTTTACAGCAACCACACTCTGCTGACAGTACTAAAGCCTGCTTGTCACTACATTATTCTACAAACCCGATCTGGATTCCCCTGCAGGTGCTTGCTACAGTAGGAGGTTATAAGGCAACGGAGAAAAAAAAAAAAAAAGTAATAACATAAGAGATGGCTTTTTTCTTCTAAATTTAATTTTTTTGTGATACTGGTAAATATCCTGGAAAGTAAAATCCTTTTGATATAATAATAATAATAATAATAATAATAATAATAATAATAATAATAATAATAATAATAATAATAATATTTTTAAAGCTGTCGTTTTAAGTAGCATTATCTTTACATTCCATGTATTCTCTCTCTCTCTCTCTCTCTCTCTCTCTCTCTCTCTCTCTCTCTCTCTCTCTCTCTCTCTCTCTCTCTCTAAGTTATAGCGAACACATCGAAATGAATGCTGACATATACAGCACAAGATTCGGAGATGACGGACAAACTTTAAGACCGCGCAGAATACCCAAGCACTAGACTTAGCCCCATTGTTGTAATAAGGACTTTAAAAACCGCTAGCAGTTTGCGAGAATGCTATCTCGGTTTTTTTCTTCTTACCAACGATTTCTGTTTCTTTTCTATATATTGTAAACTTGGACCGGCGACCCTCCTATCCTCAAGTTCAGAACATCATTGGTTGAAAACTTTATGACACGAGTAGTATCCTACAGCAAGCCCCGATCAGCCCCAAGGCACAATTTTTTTTTTTTTGGAGTTGATCATATTGCAGGAAATCACTCACATCCTGAATACCAGGTTGCTAACTGTATAGTATGGTCCTGCTCTCCTGATTCCAGCTGATGAAAGTTATCTCCCAGTCCGGGCAAGATGACAAGCCGGCGATGGAAAAAAACCGTTCTACTTTTTATTACACAGCAGTTTGTATTACTAACGTTAACCAGGTTTTGTGACACAGTTGAGTCATCACCAAAAGGAACTGAAGGTAAGGGATGATCGTTAGTGAAAAATACACTTTAATATATATATATATATATATATATATATATATATATATATATATATATATATATATATATATATATATATATATAGAGTCATGGCTAAAGGTGAAATGGTTTATTGATATAATATATTGTATTTATTAAGTGGGCTCTCTTTGAAAAGTTGCGTTGAATGTTTAATGACTAATATATATTTATTAATTTTGGTGCCATTAATAGTTTATTATTATGGAGGGAAAAAAACTTTTAAAAACTGATTTTCAGATATTTATACTGTACTTTACTATCTTATAGTCTTGTTTTTCATATACCAATTTAAACTGACTAATTGTTTTTAATCTTCAGTAGGTGAGTTTTGCATGCTAAACCCGAAACATTTACAAAGAGGAGTATTTCGAATGACCAATATTGTATGCATTTTGTTCATTTGTTTGAAAGGAGACGCAGTATAAATGTTTGGCACATTGATGTGTTACATGTCTGTTTAAACCATTATCTACATTGCCTTGATTCATGCTGTAGTGCCCAAGGACTGGCTTGTCTACACTACAGCACAGCGCTGGAAAACGGTATCCTGTCTGTTTCTGCTATAATTTGGGATAGCTCGATTGCTACACTGATGTACCGTCCCACATCAGTGCTATGTTATGATATAGTATGTACTGTATGGCATAGTTCTGTTTTGGACAGTTCAATATAATACAAAATATGGGATACGGTCAGGGGTGAAATTCTCAACAAAAAAGTGCAGGTACTCATGCACAGCCAGTACACAATACATTTATGAATACAAAATAAGCCTTAAAAAATAACTGATAAAATATAACCAATGTATCATAAACAAAGAAGCTGAAAATGCTGAAAGCTGATGTCATCCAACTCAAAGGCATTGAGTGTACAGTAAGAACAAAGAAGTGTCTGTGAAGAAAAGAGTTCAGTCAAAACCAGACATGGCTTTGACCAGCGATATCTCAAAAATATCCCATTTGTTTGGGTCTGAACATTCTTTACATCTCATTGCATTGATTCGGCCACTAAAATCTATTCAGTTAAAAGCTGTTTCCAAACACTGCTGTTATTGTTATCCTTATTACTTACATTGAATGCTTCCTTTACATATTTAAAAAGAAAATGATTGCTTGCAGTTCCCTCGAATGCCTACAGGATTGCACTCCACACATCTTCAGACAAGAGTGAATCGCAAGGTTGTATTTTTGGATTAGATATGTCTCTGTTGCTAGCAGGTTTCAGGCTTTATCAAGGCTTAAGCTGACTTTTTTTTTGTTTGGTCAAAATATCCATGAAAAACCTGTGCCCAGTGTTTTTACACCACCCACACCAAGTTTAGCTCCAGGGAGACAAACTTTCTTTTTCTCCCTAAAGTGAATTGACACACAAGTAGCTTCCCACAGCTGTAAAAGCTCGGTTGTAGCAAAATATAAGTTCATTGTGTTTTGATTTTCAGAAGATTTGTCTCTCATGACATTATGGGGTCTATTTAATGATCTAAATAGTAGCAGGTCATAAACCTGATTCTCTATTATCCTCATCTCACTGTGTTTTTATTGTTGGTAGTAATGTGAATAAGTGGGTCAATAAACCACCACTGAAGGAAAAAAAAGCCCCAGCAGGAACAATACAAAGTTAAAGGGTGAGATGGGAGCAAGAATCTGGTGCGATGTTCCAGTAGCTGCCTCAGACATGTAGTTTGATTATGGCTTCTAATGGCGCTGGGGTTGGAAAAGAAGGATCAGTACAGTGGTGCAGCTGTGCCCATCACTCCTAGCTGTCTGGCTGCGAGGCTGTCACACAAGTCTTTGTTAAAGCTGCTTGGGAACTTTCTCTGGGCAGGTAATCCTTAGTGCTTCAGTTATTATTTTCTTGTGCTACAGTATATCTGGTCTCTGGTACTGTTATCTATCATCAGATAATCAGCTCAAGCAGACTTTGAGGGTCTCATCACTACTCATTCTACTCCTAAGGAACTAAATGAACTTGTTTTAATACACTGCACTGTTTTAGGTTGAAACAAAAACTGCTTCAATATATTCGCTCAAGCCTGCACCTAATTAAGATGTCTTTACAGTAGCGCTCAGGTCTAGAGACAACTTCAAACACATGTCAGTGAAATGCTAAGTGTTTCTCAAGGCTCTGGGCCTTGTATAACTGAACCAGACTCTGTTCTGTTTTAATATGGAAGACCCGGTGTCACATTATCACCAATAAAAAAGTGAACTACCCAGGAGTAAAACTTTCTAAGTGGTCTATATCATAGGTAATGTCCACCTATCAACTGCATGTAATGACATTTAAGATCCTAGTCATAACCGCAGGTAGTTTTTAAAAGTAATGAACTCCAAATGCATCGGTACTATCCTGTACTCTAAGAACAAGCTCATTTTGACCAGAATCATGTTTTTTAAAAATAGTACTTCACTCTCCATGTAGATACCCTGGTTGGAATTGTGTCATGTTCACATGGCTTATAAATATGTTTTGCAAAGGTTTATGATCATTTTTTTTTTTTTTAATTTAGTAGTTGCCAATTATTTTTTATTATTTTCTCCCAATTTAGAATATCCAATTATTATTTAAGCTCGGCTCACCGCTACCACCCCTGCGCTGACTTGGGAGTGGTGAAGACGAACGCACGCTGTCCTCCGAAGCGAGCGCCGTCAGCCGACCGCTTCTTTTCACACTGCAGACTCACCATGCAGCCACCTTGGAGCTACAGCGTTGGAGGACAACACAGCTCCGGGCAGCTTACAGGCAAGCCCGTAGGTGCCTGGCCAGACTACAGGGGTCGCTGGTGTGCGCTGAGCCGAGGACACCCTGGCTGACCTAAACCCTCTCCCCCCCTGGCAGTGCTCGGCCAATTGTGTGCTGCCCCCTGGGAACCCCCATCCAAGGTCGGCAATGGAATAGCCTGGACTCGAACCTGCGATGTCCAGGCTATAGTCTATAGTGCCTTTACTGGATGCGCCACTCGGGAGCCCCCTCCTTTAAGATAATTTAAATGTCTTGTGTTGAAAATATTTCCAATTATGCCCCCACCCCCCCCTCCATGAAGTTTAATGCCGGTTGATATCAGGAAAGCCAGATTTGTTTAAGTGTGCTTTTCTGTTGTTGGATGCCTCGTCATGAAGAGCACTATATAAGACTAATCTGTATGGAATAGTTCCACTTGGGTTACAGTGGATATTAACAGTGAACAAGGATAAACAGTTGCAATTAAGTTGTTTATGCACTGTTTGCCCAAGAATCATAAGTAGTATTTGTTGGACATCCTGTTTGTAAATATTGTATGATCAGAGATGGAGAGAATCAACGTTGTTCAAACATTTTCTGCCTGATACTGAATACAATAAATCAATCATTGAGCATAACAAATGAAAGAAAGGGCATATGAAGTACAGACCCTACATGCACAGTGCAGAGTATTTATTTCCTTTCCTTTCCTTTCCTTTCCTTGCATGATCTTTAGTATGCTTTCACAAGTCTCTGTTATTTATGAAGTGCAGCTGGAAAGTATTTTTCATTTATTTTGTAATCCCTTATAACAGTTTTGCTGTGCTTCCCTCAGTATTTACTTTGCTTTACCATATCTGTAAGTTCTTCTAAGCCATTTTTTTCTGTTTTAACAATAGTTGTTGCTGAGTGAGACTTATTTACACAAAAGCACACATGTGCTTGATAAATAAAAGATATAAGAGTAAAAAACAAGTCCTATATTACTGTGTCTCTTCAGCCTTAGCATTGAAATAGAGTCCCATTGCAGACAGCGGCTTACACATCTTTTGTTAATGCTAACAAATGCAGCTTCTCTCATATCCATCACTAGTATTAGGAAATGTTACCCTCAACAGACCTACTGGAAATAATGGGAAAATGCATTATCCTTATTGAGAAGCACTCAATAATTGGCAAGATGTGGTAGAGTACAGATCCAAAAATATAACCATTATCATTTTGAATTATTATCACTGACAAAGGATAGCAAAGCTTGTTTCGGGATTACAGCTGTGAAACATATGCAGTGCAAGGCCTGACAGGACAGAAGTGCAACTCCATTCTTGCAGAAGTGTGATAAACGATGCAAATGCCCAGTTTTACCTCCAGGATATTGTATGCTTATGACTTTTAGAAACATGCAGAATATTGTCCCCAAGCTGAGGCTTGAATTGCAAAAAGGGGCAGTGATTGATTCAGTTAACTGGCATGCTTTGACTTAAAATAACTTTATAAAAACTCATAGTACCAAGTTACAGGAAAATAGCTAGCACTGTTGGGTGCCTTAACTCTGAGCCCTTAGGACAAGTTAAAACATAGTTATTAAAAACAGAAACAACAATCAAGAACATAAAACTATGCAATAGCAAACAAACACTAGGAGAACACTGGAACTCAAAAAAGACAGACCACCGAGATTAAGCCATCACCCCTTAGCCATCCATCTAAGCACATGGCTAATTTAAATACAAGCTCATATTTCATTCTGATTGCCTCACAACTGTGATTCAAATGTGTTGCCTTCTGGTTTTCGTGCAGCAGCTACTAGAAAATAAAATAGTTAGAAATGGCTGTATTTTTGCCCTTTTTGTTTCAACGCCCCCCCAACATTAAGCAAGATTCCAGCAGTACCACCTGTGTCAACACCCCCTCCCTTACGTGATTCAATCTCTACACCCTCAGGGCTTTACACAGCAGAATCTAGTATGCCTTTAAAAGCATATGTGGCTGTAATGGGTTTTACAAGCTTATGAGCCAGTAGGTCATACCAAGTTGGAGAAGGTCATTCTCAGGCTGTGTCTTCTCTGGTTGTCAGGCTGGGATCTGGGCAAAGCTTAGGCTTCTTTCCTGCTTTTTATCACACACACACACACACACACACATAGCGTTGAACAAACACACAAACACATACACACTTAACAGAACTTTGCTTGCCATCTTCTGTGAAGATTTCCTATTCGCACCATCCAAGGATCCTGTCCTGGGCTAGTATGTGCTGATGTGTTTTTGCTGGTATTTCTGCTGCTTGCCATCCCTGTCCTTAAGTGTCTGGATATGGCATGTATCAGTGAAGGTCTGGAGCACTTCTTGGTCTATGTATCCTGTCAACACTAAACAGTCAACAGGATCCCATACATGTTCTTTAGAGTTCATGTTCAGAGTTTGTGAGGACCCAGATTGGTGCTCTTCATATCGGTTGTTGATTGTAACTTTACCAGACACCTGTATATTGTGAATGCAACTGCTTTTTGTGATTTGTTCCTTTGCTTTGCTTCCCCTTCCTATACAAAGCACTGTGAATCATCACTTTAGATGTAAGCTCACTTGTAGATGTGAGATGCACCTCGTACCACATGCGCTTGATTCATTTGCAAGTTCATTCATTTTTCATCGTCTCACTGAACAAGATTTTGACCCAGGGGGCTCTGGATTTAATGCGACAAGATATTAAACTTGCCAGCAATTGCAAATTAGCCATGCCATTGTATGAGAACTGAATTGTTTATGTAGGCATTATAGCTGCATAAAAAACATATGGACGATTGAGATAAAGACTTTTTTTTCAAATGTTTGAGTTTGACTGAGTTTTCACTTTCATTCAGTGCCAAACATGTGCTTTCCATGACTGGTGGTGTCATATGGTTTTCTAAATGAAAGCCTTTATAATAACCAGATTAAGGCTTCAGCACAATTATATTACAGAAGCTCACAGACAGCATGATCCAACAGCCTAAGGATACAGGCAGAGTCCAATTCATCACAAGATGCTTCACATGGGGAAAGCTTAGCTTGGTTAAGATACTGACTATTCATTCCCAACAAAGAATATATGACCAAACGTGACACCAGAAACAAAAACAAAACACCAAGCAGTTTCAGCACAACCTCAAATCTATCAGCAGCATTCAATGAGATGTATGTTTAATGAGATTTGTTGTGAAGCATGTAGTATCTTGCCAGTAGATGGGGTGGTTCTTTGTTTTCTGACTGCCTCATAGTTATCACTAACTAAGGCGTTAGATTCACATCTGATCTGCCAGTTTTTTCCTGATATATCTACTTCCTCTGGCCAACTTCTTCATCACAGGCAGAAATGACACCATTTCTGGATGAGACCGATAGCTTTGCTAATGTTCTGGCTTGACAGATGTTTTAATGTGACTTTATGATTCATAAACCCGCTGCCGCAGATGACAAGTCATTTTCTGCCAGTTCTTTTTGCAACACTGTAGCTCTAGTATAATATTGTGGACAGCACTTAGCAGCTGACACAAGGCTTGGTTGCCTGCAGTGCACAGCACCTGAAAAGTGTAACATATTTGTAGCATTTTTTTTTAAGTTTATCGGATTATAGCCAAATGCAATCCAAAATGTTTATAGGAGGATGAGAGTATTTCGGAGCTCAAATGTAATGGCATCTGTGACCCCACCCAAGCAGTTTCTAATTATGCCATTATCTCACATGAGCTGCTTTTCCTAGGGTCACCAGGTATTTATTCAGTGTTACCAGCAAAGATGTTTGGGGTGTAGTGGGTCCAAGATGAACTTCTGGCTTTGTGAGTTAACCTCATAATTACCCCGAGGGCTTCTACAAACTCATGAATGTTATCACTTGACTAGGAAGGTACTGCCCTGTGTAGATATATGGGGTGCAGCGTAATGAAACTGCCTTAAGCAGATCCAGGGAGCACCCAATGCAGTGCTATCACAGCTCCCATCTAAAGTGCCTCACAATAACAGTGATTACCTCATTGAGTTCCATGACAAGTCAGGCAAATAAGATCATGTGTGCAAAACAAATAGTTGAATTAAGGTCAGAATAGGTTAGTGTAATATGACTGTGCAGCCACCTCAACGCTGCGGCACCCTCAATTACCTAATGGGACTGGATTTCTTCCTCATCTGTAATTGGATGATTTGACAGTTATTACCTCATTCATAGCTAAGAGCATCATCGCTGCGGGGACAAAGGTCATAGTTCAGATTCAGATTCTGACTTAAGGTAAATAAAATAAGTATTCCTTTGTAAAGTGTAGTCCTTCTAGTAAGACAGAAAGCATCTGTGCTGTGGGGTCTGTTTTATTCCTGAAGCAAGCCTTCATGTTTTGAGACATTGACCAGCTTAATGCCACAGAAGTGCACTTCATTTGCAAGGAAGAGGAAAGGCTTGCAGTTTTTATAGACTAGAGGTTTAAATCAAGAATTCCCTGATGCCACCAGTGCTTTGCATTGCTCACCACACTATATCTATATAGGGTTGGAACAATCAGCGATTATTGGGATATTATCAATAATTTGCTTTGCCTTGATTATTTATTTTACTGAAAAATTATTATTATTATTATTATTTATTTCTTAGCAGACGCCCTTATCCAGGGCGACTTACAATTGTTACAAGATATCACATTATACAGATATCACATTATTTGTACATACAATTACCCATTTATACAGTTGGGTTTTTACTGGAGCAATCTAGGTAAAGTACCTTGCTCAAGGGTACAACAGCAGTGTCCCCCACTGGGGATTGAACCCACAACCCTCCGGTCAGGAGTCCAGAGCCCTAACCACTACTCCACACTGCTGCCCTAAAATTATTGATAATCGTAATCGTTAATAGTGATAATTTAGCCGATAACCGATATTGAATTATATTTTATTACAATGTTAAGATTCTGACTAAGCCTAATAATTTGCTTCAGCCCTTCCCAGCGAGGGAACTCACTTTTACATGGAAATGTTTTGTCATTAAATCCTGAAAAAAGATAAATGAAGTGTAAATGCAATTTGATGTTTTATCTACATACACAGTGTTGCTAAAGACTTGCTATCCATTAACAGTGACTTTGTTCTGCCTTCTGAGCACAACAAGTGTAAAATAGCACATTGCAATTGCCCAGGCTCCACCTGGAGAAGGGTTCCTCTAAGGTTAATGGAGGCAATGTTCATCTTGGTTAATTAAGTGTACCCACCAAGTGCATAGCAAAGGTGGTTTTGCTAATCAAAGCTGTCATTTTTTATTCCATATATTCCATTGTTGAGTGTAGGGGATTCGATAATTTAAAAAAAAAAAAAATCAGCCATATGCATAGCAGTTTTATCACATTTTCCATATACTGTATTATTATTATTAATATTATTATTATTATTATTATTATTATTTATTTATTTATTTATTTATTTATTTATTTATTTATTTCTTAGTAGACGCCCTTACCCACGGCGACTTACAGTCATAAACAAAAAATACATTTCAAGAATCACAGTACAGTCACAATGCATTTATCATGGTTTAATAGTTTGCCACAGCTATTGCCACCCAGTGCTTTAACATGCTTTAGCTTTAGTACATTTTGCTATGGTTTTTTCTTACTTTATTTTATATATATATATATATATATATATATATATATATATATATATATATATATATATATATATATTCCTTAGCTTATCACATTACTGAGCAATGATGCAAGCAATGATGCAGACAGGTACATTTTTATAACTTTCTGTAAAATCTCAGGCCACTATAAACAGCTTAGCCATTACATTTACCTAACTTTAATTATCTTTATATGTGTTTTTAGCTGTCTGAGAAGCTCTGTTCCTAAATGGTTATAATTTATGTATAGATAGTATAGATATATAATATGGATAGCGACATGGTCCATTTCCAGAAAAATGGCAAACCATTCATCTTTACTGGCAATGAGGCAGTGGCTCCAACCATTATACTGATTTCCTGACATTTTTCTCTTTCAAATGTTTTCCAAATTCAATTCCCTTCATTCTCTATAAAATTATATTATAGCTATGCTCCTAACATTGTATTATTATTGTTGTTTTTTTACTGTTGATTTCCTGTCAGTAAGCGCAATAGTTCTCACTGAATGAAGCACAGAGGACCCCTGAGTTTAATAACCTGCTCTTTCTGGTCAGTGGTGGACTATGGGAACAAAAAGGGGCCGCCATAATGCTTGCCAGCATAAATGATGGGAACCCTGTGAAATTCCCAGGGCTTCCTTTTCAAATCTTTAGCATGTGAACGTAATTAAGAAATCTACTCCAAATTAAGACAAACTGCTTTTTTGAACAGCTCTAACAGGGCTTCATGAATTTACATTTTAAAAGTCTCTTTGAGATATAAATATCTTCTCAATATTCCCACCACTGCTGGGAATCTCTGGGTTAACTGGTTTTACTAGGATTGTAACTCACTAATACTGGGCAGCTCATGTCCAGTGAGGTCTCAAAGAGGTGCCTTGTGACAAATCACAGGCGCCCACAAGGTAAAGTGAAGACGTGGCTTAGATGTACATAAATTTTCTTTATCATGCCTTTGCACTGTCTATTAAATCCCAGAGAGACAGTTTTACATTTGAAACAGTGAGACAGCCTGGCGAGCAGGAAGGACTGTGGAAAATATTGCTGGTCATGCTGGTTGGGAGCCAGGTACATTGCCTGCCTTGCTCATTGAGTGGGGGTTTATCTGAGACAGGCTTGGCAGGAGACAGGCTTGACATCTTTATTTTTTTTTCAGGAAAGGCTGAAAGCAGGCATTCGCAGTGCTGGCTAAGAATGATAGGCAAGCAGGGATTCTGCTGGCATTAAAGGAAATAGAAATGAACACTAGACAGACCCATGTACTATGACTGGAGATAGCTGGTGAGGCGCTCATAAAAACTGATGATTTAGACAAGGTAATTTTAAAATTGGCAGAATACAGAAAGCAATATTCAAAACTCATTGCTCACACAGGCATCGGGACATGTTTGTTTGTTTTGTTGAATAAATGGCTTGCATACTTCCAAGTGTAGCTGCTGTCTGGCACAAGTATATCCCCAACTTGATGCAGACAAAGTCTACCATTCCATTTTTAACCGATTCAGGGCGGGGATCAAAAACTGCCACACATTGATGTTCCATACTAAAGCTATCATTCCTTGATGTATGTTTGCTATATGTTCGGTGCACTCTACTAAATCAATAACTTGTTTTGCAGTCCATTTTGCACAGATTCCCCTATTTCAGCTGTGCGTTCACTGTGTCAAAAATAGGCCTCCTGTTGTTACTACATTAGGATGGTAATATTTTTTTCCAAATGTTTTTATTGTTACGTTGATAATCTTCTCCAAGAAGTCCCTTATAGACCTTACCAACTGTAAAAACATTTAGGAGCTTAAATGTATAAGTGACCAGATGCTGTATTCTAAATTTAAAAAACAGTTTTCTGAATGTTACCCAACACTGGTGCATGTAAGCAAAGAAGTAATTTAAGTGCCGACGGTAACTCAGGACAGATTTCTTTAATGGATTACCTCATTCAAACCCAGAAAGACTTATTACCTAAGAAATATATGCTAAAAAGCGGCACCACTTTGAAAAAAAAACTTGAAAAAAAAGGCATTATTGAAGAAATTTGAGACCCACAGAGTTGGAAAACTTAAACTGATGAGTTTCTGTGGAAAAGGCATTAATAAATAATGCACACAGGGACCTCAACAATAACAGAGTACAATAGTGAAAAAATAGCGTACAATAGTGAAGTGCTGAAAAGGATATGAAAAGCACCTAGAGAAAGATATGTCAGTAAGTGTGGTATCGCACCATGATAAATCACACCAAAAGCATAGTATAAGCATGTATATGTCATTTACGTGAATATGTCCCATGGTAAACTACTTAAGCAATAATGTTCATTTTCTGCTTTATAAGACATTTCGTGTTTTTAGGTTATAATTTGGACTGGATCGCTTAGGCTGCTTGAAATTATTGTCACTGTATATGTTTCAAAGTTCCTGTTTGAGGGCATCTGCCTGTGGGATAATGAGCACTCTACTCAGAACCTGATTGGCTGAGGCGATCTGTGAGGTTTTTAATGTACTACAAGGGAAAACTGTCAAAGGAATTGTACTTCCTAATGCTTAGTAAGGATAATGTGTTGGGGAGCTGATGTGTGCCGTACAATGCTGGAATTACACACTTGTACTGTATATAGATATGACCTGTAAATAACATACATTTGGTTTGCATTCCTTAGCAGACCTTTCAGAGGCATTGAGGCAGCCAACCTCATCAAACCAGCGAGACCATTATGAGACGTTTGTCCCGTCTCTACTTGAAGGAGGGCAGCAGAAACCAATCAACAACCTGCATTTGAGGGTGAGCTTTTACACAACTTACTGACATGCTTTGAAATGATTTTGTTTATTACTAAGTTTCTAATTTTAAAATAAATGAATACAGGTAGTATATTGTAAAGACAGTCATAGGGTGGCTTGGCTATGAGTTCAGCAGCTGCTGTTCCATTTGCTTACATTATATATATATATATATATATATATATATATATATATATATATATATATATAATGTAAGCAAACTTAGAAAATACAACGATTAGAAGTATGGCTGAGACAAACTATTTATTTTGGGTTAATATCCATTAAAATGTACATGTCAGCTATTTTGTGGCTACTAAATATTTATTTTATATGAATCTCCCTAAAATGTACTGGCAAATCTTCCTATTTAGTTTTAGCTATGTCAAAATAATGGAACACTCCGTCAGTTTGAACTCTGGGGCTATAAAAAGTATTTTGAAAGGAGTGGTTATGGTGGGTTAATCAGAGTCCCAATTCAGCACATTCTGTACATTTCAGTTTTATGGAAACCTTTACAAATTGAGCACATGTTCTACAACTGAAAGTATGGTCAAGAGACTGCGCTTGACCACAATTGCTGCCTTCTGGAAGTTCAGTGAAATGTCTAAAAAGTAGTAGTCATCCACTGTATTCACAGTAACTCTGCCAGGCTCTGTGAAAATGGGTGTAGACCATGCACATCAATATTTAAACCATACGTTTCGAATTTTCAACATTTATGATGGAGAACTACTTTGTGCTGGCTTTATAAAACAGGAAATCAATGGTATGTAAAAACATGATTTGCGATGGTGTTTTAAGGCTTGCCAAGACGTGCTTGGATAAAGAAAAGATATGAGCGAAACACTGGATGATTAAAAACTTTGGCTAAAAGAATACAAGAAATCTAATCAATTACATAGGAGCTGTAAGGAATCGGGGAAAATGGGATGGACTCAGAA
Source organism: Acipenser ruthenus (assembly GCF_902713425.1). NCBI lineage: Eukaryota > Metazoa > Chordata > Actinopteri > Acipenseriformes > Acipenseridae > Acipenser > Acipenser ruthenus. Next base: position 34,698,801 of record NC_081201.1, on the reverse strand, counting down.
ACAGTCTTAAAGTCGGTTTGTGTCCCAGTACGATTTTATTTAGAACCAGGAGCAGGAGCTAAAGATTTCCTCAGTCTCTATGAGCAGGGGTGCAAATTGTTTAGAATATTGGTGCTAAACTGTTATTGAAAGTTTAGCATGAGAGAGCCTACGGTGCTAACTTATCAAACTCTGTCTGAATCAATGAGGTACCCTGGCGATAGAACCTAGCGCCATAGCACCAAATTTGCACCCCTGATAAGCCCTAAAAATATTTTCGTATAATATAAAAATTACAATATTGTTAAAACTAACAGTGCAGGTACAGCTGTCTGTGTGAAAGAGTATTGCTTACTGTATGCTTCCACCCACAATTAATTTCTAGGATGTTTTGATGAATTAAATCAAGATTTTAGTTCAATAAACTGTTTTTCAATTGTGTAATGGAGGGTTTCTTAGTTTATTCTCATTTCTCAAAACACTGTTCAACATAAGATAATGTTTATAAACATGTTAATAAAAGATTAAACTCATTTGAAGTAATTTGCTATGACTTAAGTGCAGTTAATATTCATAAAACTGTACTAGATAGTTGTTAAAGAAGCCAGCAACAGTCTGGGACTGAATGTTAAACTTTATTAAATCCATCTTTTAAAGGCTCATGAAATAAGGCTCTGTGATTTGGGGCTTAAATCCTCTACATGTCAAAAATACTGAATTTAATATTTTCCATTCATCTTGTATTTTTCAATGCATGTGTAAGCAAAACAGCAAGGAATGGTTGTATCCACATAAGCCACTTACATAGATTTATACTTGAAGCACAGTTTTTTTTTTTTGCAGACAAGAATAGATTGATTGTCTTTGTCTACTTGTGCAGTAAAAATAGACTCGAACATAAATCAAACTGACCACATTTCCAGAACCCTCCAGTGTGACATCAGCCAATTTCTAGATGTTATAGCCGCTTCCTCGGGGATCAGCTAATAATATTGAGGCCGGTCCCCTGTTGACAAGGCAAGCTGAGTACACACAAGGAGATGCTACCCAAACCTCCACTGACTTCAGGAAGATGGGGATATATAATAATGTGTGGTCATGTACGATTTTTATAAAAACCAACCTGTTAATAGCTTCATAACTCATAAGCAAGGGAGGTGAAAGAGGATTCCTAAGTGATCATATCTTGTACAAAAAAAAATGATAAACATCTGTTGATGATGATCATTTTTATATCACATTTAAAAATAAAAAAAAAACATAATTTACAGCTGATTTAACAATCTAAGACATTTTTTTATGAATAGCAAACTTGAAATAAAAATTGTAAAGTGAAGAAAATAACACTTATTTATTTATTTTCCATTGGTAAAAAATCTCTCAAAGTAACATTTGTAATGAACTGATTATTCTAATAACATGATATGAAACCTTGTCCTGTCTGCCCACAAAGCAGGAACGGTGTTGGAATAGTATTGAGAGAAACTGGATCTCAGGCTGCAACTGCAATAGGAAATCAAGGAGTTTCACCACATGCCTTTCTTTTACCTCGTTTACTGCAGTGTGTTATCAGCAGCCGTTGCTGCTCATGATTGAGTGTTGCATTCATGTGTGGCATCTTATCAGGGTGCCAGACCGTGGTTAAGGTCCTTGTTTTGCATGGTAAATACAATAACTGACTTGAATGTTCACAAATCTTCTGAACTTTTATCATAGACTTCTAGCCTCCTGTAGACCTTCTGAGTTGCATTTGTACATAATGTGATCATCTTTTATACAAATGTATAAATCTTAACCTGACGTTCATCCTACCTCTTTGCAATATTGAACCTGTTGATTAATGTACTGGATGTAATGTACTATACTAGGAGGGCCCTCCCCATGTACTGAATGTGCTCAATGTTCCATTTCCATAAGATCCCTTCTCCCGGACACCTCCATAAGACAAATCATTATGCCACTTCTTTACATGTGGTGTTTTGTTTCTTTTCCTTCATATCAAATTTTACAGATCTGAAATGTTCAGGTTTAAAACCCATGTGTGATACTACACCTTTAACCCTGTCCCTTCCTTGACTGCCCTGACCTACAGCAGTCATTGTGTTTGAACCCTTTGTTCAGTATGCAGTTGGAGTGGCTTTGCCTTAGCGCTAACTGAAATTACATCTGTAGCCTTTTGATATTTGGCCTCAATATTTATTTCAAGGCACAGGTTTTGGAAAATCAAGTTTCTCGGTTTGATTTTATTTCAGAGCTATCCTGCGGTTGTGAAGTTATTGATTGAAGCTGAAGGTGAACAGCTGGTCCTGGCTCTAGAGAAAAACAAGTAAGTGTTTCTAATTCATTTCCATTGCACAGACAAAATGTTTGATGTAAGTATTTCTGGATTACAAATTGGTGACATATGTGGAGCCCAGGGCTATGGCTCAGGATTTAGCCAACCATACAAATACAATGGGGATAAACTATATACAACATATACAACACTAGTTGCCTTTTAGTTTAGTCTCAGAAACTTAACGGGTAAGTACAAGTCCTACAAACCTAGAAGCAATCAGCTGAAATTATTTTGATTTGAAACACTACAATGCAACCAAACATGATATTTCAAATTTCTTGGAATCGGCATGCTTGCCATGAAAAAACACTGGCTCAATCTGCTGTTTAAATCAGCATTTAGACTATTGTGCATGGTGTTTATCTTCATTAAGAGATTTGCTAATGGAAAAAACATGTTTTGAACATTTAACTGATGCATCCCATTAAATGGCTGATGACTTTCTAACCATGGTTTGGAAACGTTGTTCAGAAAACATTAGTGACACACTCATGCTTATACATAAAATAATTGCAGATCATTATTTTTCCTAATAATGTGCAAGAATCATTAACAGCTTTTGACAACACGCTAAAAAAATTGAATGGGCTTTCATTCCATAACCGAGGCTCCTAATGAAAACAAACATACCGACGAATGAATCTCCTGCAGTCTGAAAGGTTATTTAATTTCACTTTCATGCTGTTGTTAATGCTGTGGTGCACGTGCACCGTGTCAGTGTGGTCTCTGTTTAGCGTTGTCCAACTGGAATAACTATAAAGCTGATCCCTGGTAGGTGACTTTCTCTCCTATGAGCTGAACAAGACCAATGAAAGCAACTCTAGCAGAACTCCACTTCATTCAGCAGATGGAAATCTGTTTAGAAAGCATTCCAGATGGTTTTTCAATTTAGGACACCCTGATTTTTACCAGTCCTTGCGTGTCCTTGCAGGTCCTTCCCTGGGTTTTATCCAAATGCTTTGAACCCACCCACACCATCATCCACTCTCTGAATTGCTCTGATGAGTTTTCGCTGGATTAGCTGCTCATTATTCTTTTTTTTATTTTTTTATAAAGCAAACAAAAAGTGTTGCAAGTGCAATTTGGCCTCACAATCCTGTTATTGTTAACTGGCTAGGTTATTATCAAGGCTTGTAGAATTATTAAGCAATGAGACCAGACAAATATGTCATTATGGGCAGATATTGTTTTTTAAATGAAAGTACATCAGCATACACTAGATTTACAAAGACCTAAAGCATATACCAAGCCTAATATCATAAAAGAGCACAGAACAGCCCAACAGATTGTAATAATATACTGTATATGAGAGAGTAATACATGTGATTGTCTGATTAATGAGAATAATATGCAAAGAAACATAAGGGAATGTCCCCATTTAGAATACAGTTTCCCACACTGGGCAGATTTGTATCACCTATACTGGAATGCAGTCAGATCAGTAGGGTTAACAGCAAGACATTATATCTACAAAGCAGACAGGGCACAGTTTAACAGCTTACATTTGCCCCCTATCCTCATACTGGGACAAAGGTTGGCTTTTTGCCCCCACAGTTTAGAGTCCCCCCTACTTAGTCATCAACACAACTTCCTTCAGCATAGCAGGTGTAGACGAAGAGTCGGCCTCTAGTTCTGATTAAACTGCAAGCCATATTCAGAGGAGTTACTCGCACGTCACAGTGAAGAGGACAAGGTGAAGAGATTCTCTCTCTCTGGTAGTCGAAAGGGGTGCTGATTTGAAACATTTGATAAGAGGAAAGGAGGAAATGCTGGCAAGATGTTAACAGGAACAAAGGCATCATTTAGTACACCTGTACCTTTTTCTGATTATTTTCTTCGCAAACAATAGAGGATTCAGAAACCCTGCTAGAGTCCAGGAACATCCCTCAGTTGCACACAGCTGATTCTCTGTTAAGCACAACGGGCCCTATTCTAAATTGAAAAGGCAATATTGTTCTGAAAGAATTAATTCCTTATTATGCTATAAAACTTGCAAAAGAATTGCTCGGAACAGTATCAGAATCTGCAAATACTGTATGTCTTGCTGATAAAATTATACAGTTTTTTTTTTCAGAAATCTGACCTTTTAATGCACTTGCTTTAAAATAGGGCTCAATAGGTTTTTACCATGCAGAAAACTAACCAACCCGCCCACACACAAGGAGATACTTGGCTATGCTGGAGCAGACTCATAGTGCAGCTCTCCTTATGTCTCATGTCTCTTCCACTGTATTCCCCTTTGCACATCACTTCTCTTGATTTGCATACAGATGACACCACTCTTGGCCTGTATTAAAGGAAAACAAAAGGCTTGTGTGGGCCAAAGACAACAGCTCACAAACTTTATTAATTAGCCAACCCAATCCTGGGCTGAAGTAGTCAAAATAGACAAAGTTGTTTCAGTAAGGAAAGAACATGGGGGATACAGTTCGGCATAAAAGCGGAATCCGACAATCCAACTGCAATGGCCACTTATGTGTGTTATGTGCAAATCATTCAGATATACAGCAGTAGGTTAATGAGGCTTTTCAGGCAGTGGGATATTATGTGTTCTCTGCTGACTGGGCTTAAATCATCTCACTGCAACACTGCCCTGCTTTTACAACTAATAACCCATTTTAAAAATGTAACTTCATACATCATTATTATTCTTATCGCTTAACTGTGGCTGCTGTTTTCTGCCAGAATTAATTGGCGCAAAAAGCTTTATAATGATAGATGTAAAAAACTAAAACTTTGGCGTGCGTGCTCCTTCTTGTATGCACGTTACTGAAACAAACCATAATGAAGTTTGTGAGAGCTAACCCTAATAGAACTCCAGTAATCACATTACAGTCATGTTTGTTTATTGGGTAAGTGCATCAACACGGAAGAATAATAGTCCACAACATGATCATAGTCATTGGTATATCATAGTATTTTTCTTCTTCTTTTTACCTTAATGAATTTTGGATCTATTATACAATGTGATTCGTGATCACCGTTGTTTAAATCATTAGAATAGAGCCCTTTCTTGGTATTTTACTTATTCTAAAAGCTTTTGTAAAACCTGGGATTTTTTTTCATAAAAACTGAAACTAAATGGACTTGGGTATAATTTATTATAATTACTAATTGCAACTAAGCTTAGGTGAACATTCTTCTTCATTGTTATATTGTTTTTTTTTTAATTTTATTTGTAGTATTACTAAACATTTCATTATTTTTGTGTTTGAAGTTCATGATCTAATAATATTGCACTTTAAATGAAGACTCTTGTTTGTGCATATTCTGGATGCACAACCAGCAAAGGACTGAACCAGTAGGTGTTTCAAGCATGTACATGATGGCAGTTTGCATTTTATAGAAAATATCTAAATGGCTTATGCATGGTTGCATGGGTTATGAATGGTTATGCATTTAGAATTTTTTTTTTTTTTAATAATCCATAACATTTTAAATTAAAATGGACGACCCTATAGGTTATTTGGCAGCAGTTACATTTATTGTAAAACCATTTGTGTACTTTTGTAATATCTTTAATATCTGACTGTGAAAAAGATGTTTATGAACAGTAGGCTGAATGCTTTTTCTTTTACATTATCTTAAGCTTTGGGTTAAATGGCATCCCAAAACATAAGCCTGTTTTGACTCTTGGAGTGAGAGATGTGAGAACCAGTGCTGATTATAATGAAACAAATGACTTCTACTAATGAGTCACACTGGAGAAGAGTTTTTTGGCTTGGATGCCAGTATCATTGATGAAGACCAGTTGTAAAAACATGAACAAATATTTTAAAAACTGCTCTGTGAATGTCAGGTTTCAGCAAAAGAACATTTCCTGTGTCAAAAATCGGATGAGTTTCTTTCAAGGCAAACTATTTAATATAAAGCTTTTTATAAGCTTTAATGGAGTAAATGCTGTGCACAGTTTGAATTGCACTTGCATCTCCTCTGCAAGCTGAGCCTAGAGTAAGTGCTATTGGGTACATTTCCTGACAAAAGCCTGGTTAGCATAGCAACCTTCTGACAAGATTCTTGCAGCTCTCCTGCTGATCTCTTTGTGTTTTAGAATTCATTTTCACTTTCACTCCAATGACACCTATGTTATCTGTCACTATGTAGCGGTGTTACAGGTAACAAGACCCCCACTGACCCCAGATAGTTTCCTGTGGGGTCCAGTCTCTTGTAAAACAGGAAGTTAACTTTTTCTTCAAGAAAAGTTTTCTTCAACTGAGTCAATGAAAAAAAAGTTTGTGAAATGAAAAGATCAATTAAAAAGAAAGACTGCCAGAAAAAACTCAGCTGAAATAGGCTGCACTTATACTATAGTATTCTACAGCAAAGTAACAATTATTTACTGTAATATACTTGAGGATAGGATGTACAAATCAATAACATGACTACCAAGATAACCTATACTTGTTTACCTTTTATTGTAATGAAAGAATAACACAAATCTAGTTGACATTTGTAAAGAAAGAGTTTGTCTAGAGCCTGAATCTTGTTAATACTCAGGAGTGAAAAATAATACAGAATAACTTTTTTCCAAGGAACACACCCAAACAGCTAGATATTCAAGTATGCATTTCATTTTTTAATCTGATAAATGATACATTCATATTTCAAATTTCCCAATTTAAAGGAAAACTGTATTTGTGAGTCACTTTGGTTTCTTTGTGTAGAGGCTAAACAGTTGTTTTACTTATGCCACAGCTAAGAAAAATTCTTCTTGCCAATAAACCTACTCCCATATCTAGCCTCGATGGATTATCTGTACAGGAAATCCTAGGGTGAGTGCTGAAATATTGCCTTCTGCTTGGTCTTTCATGACTGCAGAAGATAAGATAATTCACAAGGTCTGTGATAGAATGTTGAAACCCACAGGAATAACTCTGTGAGAAAATGAAGGTTTGCGTCCGACGCTGCCAGAAAAGAATAATTTTAATGTAATGGTCTTTCACCTCGGGAGGCCTGTGCTCAATTCGACTTGGCTAAAAGAGTCTGAACGTTTCCTTTGCCCTCTCAAAAACGTTTTTTTTGCATTGAAACCAAACTGCTTTCTCACCACTTCAGAGGATGGTTCCTTAATACAACACTTTTGTAAGAACCAAAATTAAGTTTTGAAAACTAAACAAACAAATAGAATATAAAAAATGTATGTTGAAAGATATCCTGCATGAGCCAGTTGGAAGGCAGCTTTTTTCTACTTCAGTGTCAAGCGTGCAAGGGTTACTTAGCAACCACCAATAAGGCTCAATGTTCTTTGTTGTTTATAACTCTCTTGTTGATGTTGTCACAGGTGTCTCCCAGCTTTTCTTGGACACAATAGAACTGGCCAATTTTGTACTTCCTGTCATTGATGTAAACAGATTTGTTTTGTTGTGTTTAGAGCAATGAGGAGGGGGTTCTAAACTTCAAGAGAAACTGGGAATTGAGTGGAAGGGAATAAAGATGTTTTCTGAAGTCTTTGTAACCATTAAGCTTCTCAATTTGACTAGCAGTATACGTTTCACACATACATTCCTAACCTGTAAAAGCTTTCATTAAAAATATATGGTAATGCTTGCTTGTAAGAACAAAGGAAGTGCCAGATTTGTTGTCATCAATGTCTCAGGGCTGTGAATCTTGGTTTAAATTAGTGATAGGCTATGACCAGAATAAGGGATTTGACAATAGCATCCTTGAGAAGATCTTCTGACATGAAAACATAAAGCTGTGGTTTATTTAAAGTATATTCACCAGCCAACTGTCCAGAAACAACCACTCCACTAATTTCTGACCTTCCCCAAAATATCTATAAAATATAATTGCTTGGAAGATTCCTGCACAAGGTTGTTTTTTTTTCTTCTTTTTTTGTAATGATGGTATGCAAGTGACAGTTTGTTTCTGATCTAATAAGGAGGTATTGGAAGTTGGTTAAGAATACCATAGCTGTCTTGGATAACAAACTCAGGTATTGCTTGCATGTCTTGCTTTTTATTTTCACTTCCTTCCAACTTGTTCTGAAACAATGGGAATCGATACAAGCAGCTCGTTTTTTTCTGCCCCCTTGCTGTGGTGCTAAAAAGTCAGGATGTGATTTCCCGTAGTTAGGTGTATTTCCTCTGAGAACTAAACAAGAAATCAATAGTTATTTTGAGCGAGGTGTATCCAGTACTTTGGTAGATTAGGAACAGTTGCCACTCGTTTGTAATCCATTCTAGGGAATAAGTCACTAATTAGAAGAAAAATAAATTACACATACTTTGGCATACAAAACTTGAATTATTTTCCCAAAATAATTATTATGCTTGCATATAAATAGTCAAATAAAGAGGTGTCCAATGCAAAAAGTAATAAAATACAAATTAAAAGTACAATTTTAAAGGCTGGGGGGGGGGGGGGTTGAGTCATATATTTCACATTGAGTCTTGTTTTTTTTTTTTCATGTGAAAGCGAAGCAACAGAAGAATAATAAGTGATAATCAGTCCAACTATTGTTACTTACTGCCAATAATAGCATCTAATCTTAAGTAGATCTCAGTGAATGGCGCTGATTTTCAATTACTATGGGTTTCTGAGAGAGGGCATGCTGTTGCCAGGACACACATTCTCAATGATGTATTCTTGTCGTCATTGAAAAGTAGGAAACTTTAACCAGCCTCTCTGCTACAACGGCATTGTGAACCTTCCTTTCTAGTATGATTGTCTTTCTTCAAAGCATATGGCATTGGTCTCTTCTTTATTACTATACTGCACATTGAACAAGGTTTATTATGGATCATCCATATGCTTTTAGTATACAATACCATGCTTTAGCTGTTTTGACTCAGTAATATGGAACATATGATACCCTGCCTTGGTTTGAGACAAGGTTCAGAAACTAATTCTGGGCTGCAAGAAAGACTCTGTGTTTTGTGATTAAATCGACAATTGGAATAAACATGGGATCCATGTGACTGATTGCTTTGGTGGTTGACTTAACAAATAATACTGTGCATTATATGACAAGTAGAATCTTTCTGCCATTCACTTTAGTGTCGTGTTATTGAGTCCCTGCAATAACACGACACAATGTAAGTTGGATATATTGTACAGATGTCACAGAGTCCCACTGGCAGTCCCACTTGAGGGATAGAATAAATAAATAACAGTACATATTCTCCTGTGGTAAATTCCATCCCATGACCAGCAGTAGGAGGACAGCTAAATAAACACAGCACCCTTTAAGTGCGCACAGTGAAATGTATGCAAGTCTGTCTTCCCAAGACCCACTGACTCCTTTGAGATGCAAAGTAAGCAAAAATGGCTGCGGCTGCCTGTTTATCTTATAGAGAAGTGACCCCTGAGTCAAGACACACCCTCCCTTAATTATAAATCTGTCGGTTATCCAAACAAGGGAGACAGAGACCGATCTGATAACCATGTACCTAGTGTTACCTATTAGGCTAAAAGGGCAACTCTTCTCCTTAGCTATCTGAGACTTGTCACATACTCCCGACACTTTGATAACAGAGAGTAGTCAACTCATTGGCTTGAAAGAACAGAGACCACTGCTTGTTTTTATATCTGAGGGTTGCCTCATTTCTATTTTCTGGTTCTGATTATTTGTATTATCAATATATGACTTCCAAGCTCCCCACAGACAGAGGAGCCAGTTTTAACAATACATTAAGATTATCTTTCTCCATCCAGTCATATTATTTATTTATTTATTTATTTATTTATTTATTTATTTATTTATTTATCAGCAGACACCCTTATCCAGGGCAACTTAAAATTGTTACAAAATATCACAATACAAAGTATCACATTACAGAATATCACATTATAAAATATACAGATAACAGCAGTTATAACGTACAATAAAATCAGTAGCAAATATGGTTAGGGCTCTGGACTCTTGACCGGAGGGTCGTGGGTTCAATCCCCAGGGGACACTGCTGCTGTACCCTTGAGCAACGTACTTTACCTAGATTGCTCCAGTAAAAACCCAACTGTGTAAATGGGTAATTGTATGTAAAAAATAATGTGATATCTTGTAACAATTGTAAGTCGCCCTGGATAAGGGCGTCTGCTAAGAAATAAATAATAATAATAATAAATAAGATCAAATTCAAATAAGAGCAAAATAAAGAATACAGTAAATAATTACATTTAAGAGCGAGTTCGGCTAAGAGCAGTTCAATTATAGTAAAAATATTTGCTTATATGAGTAATGTCCAGTTAGAGCACATAGTAAGTATGATAAATGGATGAGCATGATTTCAAATAAGAGCAATTACAAAACAACGTGAAGACGGATACCTATAAAAGTAAAATCAAGTACCAGATACAAGAAGTAGTTATAGTTAACACCAGTAGTAGAATACTGCAAAGTATGGAGCAGTTTAGACACAGAGGTTCTTGGTGGATGAGGAAGGAGAGAGGGTGGTGGATTCAAGAGGAACAGAGATAGAATGATCAGCAGTGGCGGAGGAAGAGGGTGGAGAAAAGGGGGTCTGATTTGGAGAGGTTGAGTTTGAGATGATGCAGATGCATCCAGGAGGAGATGGCCGAGAGGCAGGTAGATACAGGAGGAAATGTGGGAGTCAGAAGGGAGAAAGGATAGGAAGATCTGGGCATCATCAGCATATAAAAAGAGATCAAGAGGCAGAGGGTGAGCCACGACACCCGGTACGTGTGATCAGCGAGGTAGAACGAGGACCAGGCAAGAGCAGTGACGAAGAGTCCCAAGTCAGTGATGGAGGACAGGAGAATAGAGAGGTTCACTGTGTCAAAGGCTGCAGAGAGGTCGAGGAGAATTAGGCCTTCATTGCCATATTACAATGAGATGTGCGGATTATGGACTGTTTGGGTCCTCTATACATAGTCCACCTTGGGGTTTAGAAAGCACCAGTTCTAGGGGAACCAGCAGCTGCTAGAAGTATTATCTGTCATTATATGTCCTGCTTAAAACTAAAATTGCAAATATCGGTCTGGTTGCAGCATATCTCTGCAGTTCAGGGTTGAGGATATATGTAAGTGGGTATATTAAGGAACATGCTGCAGAACTACTTGTACAATCTCCCATGGATAATAAAAATGAGGACCATGACTTTTGGCATCTACTGGCTGCTTTACAGAAAAATATGATCTTTTTCATTATATTATTGTATAGCAATTTCATTATATTATTGTATAGCATAAGCCGAATGGATTTGTTCTATGATTTCTCAACTTATGTATATAGGTCACCTCTCAAGAACATTTGTAGCAGAGTGATTAATATTGCATGTGTTGCCAGTTCCTGCAAGCGCTTAGACGTGACATGCTGGCTAAAAAAATTGGTTAAATGAGACCAAACAGTTTAAAAATTCAAGACTTTTTTTTATGCTGATGAAATTTGTGTTTGTGGAAGTTTAGAGATTGAGTTTGTGGTGGAAAACATGCATTATACAGGAATGCAATTAAGGAAAATAATGTCATTTGCCAAAGACCAGAATTTATGTTCAGTTTGAACTGTACAAATGGATTGAAGGAGGGATTCTTGTATCTGCTAAGCTAGCACTCTGGAGATGGATTGTAGTCAGTGATATCCAGCACTGGAACTTGAAATGTGCTCATTAAAGAAGATCTGTGCATTTTCGGTTCTCTTGAACTTTGGCATGCAGCAAGGACTTGTTTTCTGCCAGACTTCTGCTGATATGAAAGGGGGAAAAAAATAATCATTTTTCAAACTGCAAGGAAGAGAGGATGAAAAAAAAAGAAAAGCTGTGGCCTGGGTTTCTTTCAGAGCCCGGTCTGACAGTAAGGACACTGTTAGAACCTTGACCTCAGCAGTTCCTCACAGCCTGGCTGTCACTGTTTCCACACAGAGGGAGGCTTGCTGCCACGTCGCTACTCTGCTGACTGGAGCCCTTGCACACTGCTCACTGAGACTGCAGTGTGAGTCAGCTTCCCCTGTGGAGTTCACTTCCATAGCCTGGTGGTCAAGCTTCCTGTTCCCAGAATTCCACAAGCAGCGATATCCTCAGCCCCCCTTGATGTCAGTCACTAGCTAGCCCAGGAAATGTGTCAATGAGACTATCATGTAATTAGCTGTGCCTGTACAAAAGCACTATCTAGCCAAGGAAAACTATGTCAGAGTAAAAGAGTCTTCCCAAGTTTTGCCTTGTGATCTTCTTCAAGGGAAAGTAAAGTATAAGAGGTATATAGGTTACATATAACATGATTTTAAAACAAAGAAAACAAGGAAACACGTAATTGTAACTTCTATATGCACTGTACTATGGATGACTAGTCTATACGTGCTGTACATAAGGTAAAACCTGAGCATCAGTTTTACATTAGAATCTATGACAATGTGTTCTGTATATACCCTGCCTTTTCAGAAAAAAATACACAGAGCATGCACCTTCCTTTTGTTTGATAAACAATAGCTGAGTTGACCTCAGCTATTTTCTTCTCCCGGAACCGACAATAATGATGCAATTAATCTGTTAGGATTCCTGCACCTACTGCATTTAAAGTCTTGAGCAGGTTAATGATTGCATGCAATAATAACTGTAGATTTGAAGTGACTGGTCCTCAGTAATGGAACAGGTCATTTTGGAGACCGGATATATTGAAAATTGACTGTGGTAAAAGGGTCATATCGGAGCAGTTTCTTGAGTTTTCTCCTGACACTGCTCGCTTAATTAAACTGTAGGCGATGGACTCCCCAAAACCAGTGGGACAGGGGATATGACCCCTGACCCATGACCTTGTCATGTTGTGACTGAGTTTCTCCATCTGAGCACACTTCCTCAGTGGAGTCTGTTTGGCGCTTTGTAAGACATTTCCCTACCCCTCTACCGCTCAGGATTAACCACTGTGCTGTCAGTGACAGGATACAGTTGGTACTCCTATGATCAGGTGTGCCAATAAAAATTATATTTGGCTCACGCTGAAGGAAGTAGTTTTGGAAAGACTTTAGGGGCTGCTGGAGTGTCATGAAGCCAGGGAATCAACGCCCGGAACATTACAAAACGCTGAGCATAGTTGTATTGAGGTGGAGCAAGGGGCGAGGCTGCCTAGTTGTGGGTTTAAGGGAGAGTAGTTTCCCAAATGATCTTCCTCTTACCAAATTATGTTTTTAAACTAATTGCATCCAGCCTTTGCACTCAGCTGTACTTTTGGGCTAGTTTCAAAACCATATTTTTCATGAATTGAGATTTCAATGACAGGATTCACAGGACCTAATTGTACATTGTTCTGATTAGGTAAAGGTCAATTGCTCCTTTCCAGTGGAAGCTGCTATTTTAAGATATTCTGCCTCGATATTCTTTCCAGGTTCAATCAGGTCTTGATAATCACTACTGTCACAGGATGTTCTCCCCTGGAAGCGTACTATGTACCCATAGCAACAGAAAGTAAGAGTTTTAGAGCAATGCCCTTCAATGAAAGTATTTATTCTGAAGCTAAATGAATAGCTGCAATATTACCAGAAAAGCTCTTGAGTGTTGTGTAGTGTTTTCCAGAGACAAATATACACTATTCTGTGATAAAACAGTTTGAGTGAGTTTGTTTAGACGGTATGTGTGGTGGTACAGTTTGACAATCTTTGTGTTTGTCTGCATTTTTGTATACATAATTTCAAAACTGACAGTAAATGTTTGTATATATAAATGTTTATATTAAAACATGTGTTTATCATTTCCGTTTTCCAATTTCTGAAATCTATCGGGCTTGTTTCATGGTGCCTGAGGCTATTAAAGCATATCCTGCTAATTAATTGTTGTTTTATTACCTTTGTCATGACATTTTGATTTAACCAACAGTGATCGCATATAGTCTCTAAATACATTCATGTGACTTGCTGAGACAGAATATAATGTTCAGCAACATGGAAATTGTAAGTAGTTATTTTATTGTTAACATTTTGAAGTCTTCGAAGACCTTATTCCACTGTGCTACCCACTTGTTCCAGTCTAACAGATACCCTGAGTATAGATGACCTACCTTAATAATTCATGCTATGACCAAATCAAAAGGGGGAGGGTTACACCTGGAACTAATGGTAAGTATGTACACCAACACCACCTAGTGGACATTTAACATGTAACAGCTCACTAAAGTGAATGATGGAGAAATTGTGTATATTACCATTCAATCTGAATTAACAATGGGTAGTTTTCCAAGAAAAATGCCCTAGTTTTATCTTCTAGCAGTTTCAGTAGGCCTATTATGCTTGTATTTCTTTTTTTAATGTCATAAAGGATTTGCTGCTTTTAGATTTTTGGTGTAATCCGTGCGATACATCGTAAAAACACTGTGTCAAGAACGAACGAATGAAGGTGACCTAGCGGCATCTTGTAATAAAATGCAGACTGTAGTGCAGCCACCAAATATTAAGAGGGAAAGCAAAAATCGAAGAGAACTTGCAGGCCTCAGCTGTTTGGTAGGTGTGCTAAATGAGCCCTTCGTCGGCAAGAAGATAGTAGCAATCAAGGTATGCTTCCGTGGTGCTCTAGCATTAAGGAGGACATTCACAATGCTGATTTACAATAGTACACACATTATTATATGAAATCTCTACAGAGTGTGTGCCGTATTCCAGAGAGACAAAATGCCCTGGGGCGCTGTTCAGAAATGAACCACTGAAATTAAACATATGTTTCATCAATTTAGTAGCCATAGCAGTTGTTCTCTGTCTGACCTTCTGCATTCTAATATATTAAACCATTATACAGTACAAACAGGAAACATACAATTAGTTATGAATATTACATGCTCACTTGAGAGGCACACAAATCTCAGCTTTCATTTTCTCACTTTTTGTATTCGTAGACATCTCTGCAGATCAGAGATCACTCAATTTATGGGGATAAAAATGACATGCAGTATATAATTGATCTAAATTTACTGAATGTTGGCACAAAGTGTAAGTAGTCTAAAAGTTCCTTTACAGCTAGTTATTGATGTTTTGAGGAGGGCTGAGGTCTTCCAATTTTTTATTTATTCATTTTAGTTTTTTTTTTTTTTTTAATTTAGAAGAAAAATTATTTAAATCCCCAAAGCAGCTATTGAAGCTTGATCAGAAATTCTTGATTTCGGTCAGCAGCATTATTTATTTTATTTTTCAAACCTGCTCTTTCTGAATTTTACAAGGTTTAAACTTTTAAAATGCATTACTACAGTTTTCTCTATGATTACTGAATTGATTCATTCAGGGTTGTTCAGCTGTTCTCAAGCTCACATACCTCCCATCCTAATTAACTTATCAAATCGATTCTGTACTCACTAAAATATTATTACGCCAGTTAATATATTAATGTATACATTTTTTTCTGTTGCCTATGGCCTTTCTGATGTTTTTTCAGTATTCTAGTAACAGAGCTATCAAAGAGCTACCACTGCCCTGACTTTCATATTTAAAGCAAAAGTCTGTTCAGTGTTGCAACTCACTATTGTCAGTGCCCCCAGTCTAAAAAATAGATTTGGGCCAAAACTGAGGACTTTGGCAAGAGCAGATACTGTTTGCAATAGTACATTGTAATATATTGAAGTCTTTTTTTCAGTTTTATGGTATTGGAATTTATTTTATAGTTAATTGCCAGTTCCCTTCAGCTTTGTTACCATATGCGCCTCACTTTGGTATTTTTTCTGTTTCTAAAAAGGTGATGTTTTGCTCAGAGCTGAAAGGGCACATGGTGGGGGATTCAATCACTATTGTGAACATGAGTTGATTTGATCACAAGGTTTACTTTTTAAGTGTTGCATAACTAAGTGCTTCTCTCATCTAAGAGCACAGCCTGTCAGCAGCATGGTAATATATCATACACTGACATGAGCTTGACTTCTGATGTGCAGTGGTTTGAGGCTTTCGTAAAGGCAAATGATGCTGCATTGCAATTATGTCATCGTGTATGTTTTTGGTGTCATTATTAAGACAATAAAAGGCAACAAAACGTCTGTCTAGAAACAATCTTCTCAACAGCTGTAATTAATGTTTCCAGAGTTAATTGTTTGTCTTCCCTAAAGATTTGTATACAATAGAAAAAAGACTCGCCAGATGTTAGTCAAAGGATAAATGAACTGGAAGGAAACTTACTTACTGACAACTTCTATGTGCATGTTCCTTGTATTCATAAAATAATAATAAAAATGTTTCATCTTTTGAAGGCACAAAGTCAGTCATTAGATGAATGCACAATTTAGGGTCTGGGTTAACATTTGTGACCCTGAGCCATTTGTATTCAAAGGAAACCTCAAGGCTCCAAGTACAATGTCTAATCTTGTTAATCTAAACCTCCTGAAAATGCAACTTTTAAAGCACAAAAGCTTTTTATTATTATTATTTCCCAGGAAAATGTGGGTTAGAAAACTTGATGTCTTCAAAGCACAATGAAAAAGAGATACTTTACTCAATTTTTTCTTTATTATTCACTTGGCAAAAGCTAAAACATGAAAAATGTTGGTAATACTTGAAAGGTCTTGGTGAATGTGTTCAATTTTTCCATTGTGATGAATGGTGTATTACATAGGCCTTTCCACAGAAAAAGACATATGAGGATTTCGAGACCCTATTAACTCCCTATTAAGATCTGAATCAAGGTCCACAGTAAGGTAACCAGTTGGCTCTTAAGCAGCTGGCTGGACTTCCAAACTGAACTGAGCTAGTAGTGCCTGTACTTCACCCCACATCTTTGTATCTGAAAGAGAGAAATATTGACTGTTAAAGGCCCAGCTTTTTGGTATCTCAAGACTTTCAAATGATCCAGTGAAGGTTTATTCAGAAAGTGACAGAGAGCCTCGGGTGGTTACATGTCATTTGTATTGTTGCCCATTGTCATGCAACAATGATATCATACAGTAAAGCACATATGTAAGACCCTCAAGGAAGATTTGTACTGTAATCCTAGTCATGTGTAACAAAATATGCTGCAATTAATTCACTACAGACTCAATTGAGCTTTTTAGCTGGAGGGAAACATTTAGAAAATGATTACATCATGTAAAAAATGGATCAAATGATTTATTATCAAATGATATATAAATAACACTTTATAGTAATACTGTGCTTATCCTTACGCAATATAAACCCAACCTGGGGTTTATAGAAAGGGTCTGAAATTCCTGTTGGATTAGCAGAAGTGTTGCAGTGATTTGCACTTTATATGATAATTTATAAATCCTTTGCTGACCGTTTATGTAGCGTGGATAAAAAAAAAGTCTGTTAAGGCTTTATGACAGAACATTAAAATGTAGCTTTTTCTACTTGCAAATCCCAGTCTGGCCACATAAAACACTGTGCCAAATCCCATCCTCAGTGATGGTACATCTGGGAAATCACTAGCCTGCAAAAACAATAACTCTTTTTACAATTATCAGGCAGGGTTCCTGCAAATGGAATACAACAGGCCTTGTCTATTAGCGGCATAGTACTGTATCACCGGTTTTAATGTCCCCAGACCTGGAAGCAGTGGAAAGGGCTACTCCAGAGGGGCCTGCAGTAAAGTGTTAGAGAACAGAGATGATCAAGCCAGCGCATGCTTCTCCAACTCATGAGGGATAGGACACTGGTTACTCAACATTTCCCAGCCACAGCACACATTTCTTCATGGAGACAAAACCCTCCAAAGGTAGCCAAGCCAAGCATCTGGCTGCACGATCACCCTCATTCCAAAAACTGGGTGGTGTGTTTTCTTTTTGAATGATTTAAAATACTTTTTTTTTTTTTTGTTAAATGTAAGCAAAGGGTATGTCATAAAACAGACATTAGACCACCAATTCTGTCTCACTGACAGGTTGGTAAAAATGCAAAAATAATCAATGCAAAGTTTTTTAAAAACATGTTTGTTTTTTTTAGGATTGCTTTTTTAGAAACTTGCTTTCCACATGTCTGCTCGAACCAAACTGTTCAGCTGGATTGGACAGAACTGTAGTGACTAAGAATCTACAAACAAAAAAAAATCTGGTTATTTAATTATATTTATTTGCCCTTAAAGTGGTTGTAGCTAATGAAATAATTCCATTAATCTTACCCATCACTTGTAGGTCTAAAATGTGAATTTTGAAATGAAGCACATTTCAAGGCAAGCATGCATTTTCATTTGAAAGGCTTTACCTCATTTGTGAATGCGTTATGATTCTGAACAGATTTATTTTTTAACAAATTGATATTGCACACCCAGCAACAGACATTGGCTCCTCAAATAGAGATAATCATGTGTGGTAGCCTGTATATGTATTTTAAATTCTGAGGAAGAAACTTGGTATGGTTTTAATTTTTAAAAAAGACCATCTTTAGACAACAGTCATTTGATGCTGTGAAAGATGGTACTGTACTGAGGATTCCTTTGATAGAACAGACATGCAGACACATTTAGATGGGCAGCCAGCTTTAAGAGTCAGTTTCCGCTATGCGTTGAGGCTTCTCTCCAATCTAAATAAAACCAAAGCTAAACAAACTACGCAAAGAAGGAATCACGTCTGGATTTTCCTATCCATTGCTCTTGAATACTTTCCTTAGACTGAATAACCCAGATGGCAAATGCTTCAGTTAAATATTCAGGTCTGAGTTTGGGCGTCTGGCCACCCCTGAAATCCTGATCCTTTACAGAGACGAGGGGGGAGTTGGCATTTAGATCAGCCTTGTCTCTTTGGGCTTTCCTGGCAGATGTCCCAGCTCTGTAAAGTTTCAGGCACTTCAACGGGCCAATCTCCTGACAGGCTTACTCACTCTGATCTGCTCTGAGGCACAGATGATATCTGTTACACAGTAGACTTCGTCTGTCAGGAATTCCACGTCACCTGTCATCTAACTAGCAAGGCCTTCGCCTTGGCTGGAAATGATTGCATTAGTAGATAACCAGAACAGTATTGAATACGCCTGAATGAGGTCTTCATGAAATACCGAACACAAAGATACATAAAATGTTTGGACAAAAGTGCAGTATCAAGACTCTTGTTATTGAATTCTGGTACACCACACTATTCGTATAACACAATGGAGATAGATGCGTTCAAGTATCATGCTGAAATATAATCTCTTGCATTTTGAGAAAAGAAATTGAAATAACCTCATATATTGATTCCCGATTGCAGAGTAAACATTAAATGGCATTTCTGTTCAATCGTTATAGTGAAATTTTCTTACCTTTTACTCTCTTACCTCTTTTTTAACATGCCTGTTATATTGTTTTGTATAAATCTCTGTTGCTGTTTTTTCTTTGCTCACTATTTACCAAGCTTGCCCTTTTTTAAACAATGGTGAAATCATCAAGTTGAATTTCTGAAGTGATATGGGTGTGCGTCTGTAATTTCTGCCCCCCTGTGCTACTGTGGTAGCTGTTAGTTAGGAAATGGAAAATCTCTATACCAAATGACAGTAACACAGACTGGAAGGATGTTTACTGCAGAATGGTTTAATGGAATGGAATACAATGAAAAAATCGTAACCTCAAAAATTAATGAAGACATTGACAAAGAATTCTCCTTCAAACATTTAGCGAAGAATTTTACACAGTTGCATAGCTGGCATATTGAGTGCATGTTCCCAGTACTAGTAGCTCCTTTGTTAAATAGTAATCCATCTGTCAGCAGATAATTCATTTGAAATGAGTGTCTGACAGCAAAACAGTACACAGTATTGATTGTTCTGCCCTAAGACAAGGTGATATATTGGCACTTCACAATGCAACTTTTTTTCCCCCAGTTTTATATGGTCATATTTAGGTTTTTATCATATTTGTTTTTGTATTCATTAGATATGTGTTTATGGTTTATTAACATGCTTTTGGGGAGTTCATTTTGAGTTTTGAGTTCAGTTTGCTTCATTCTTTATTTCTGATTTCACCCTGCTGCAAATGTATACAAATGATTACTCACTACAGAGAGACAAAGTTTGAACACTACAGTACAGGAGAATTGACAGGGTTAGAAAGGACTTGGAAAGTTTTTTGTTTTATGTCTCATTTCCAAAGATGACAGATCTCCAACAATGGCCAGTGTGTGCAGTTCCCATCGTCATGTTTTTCCTGCTGTAGCTCAAATGCAAATCTGTGTTAGAACTGGAATCGAGAAGCTAGGCATGACTAAAGTGAATTATTCCCTTGTTTCCTTGGATTGCATTCTGTTAGAGATTGGGGACGCATGTGCTGGCAGAGGAGCTATCCTTTCAGCACCACACCTTCACACGTACAAAGAGAGGATCAAAGAGAGCAGGCTTTTAAATATCTGCATAGTGTGCACAGTTGACAGGTCTGCACAGAATAACATCAAACTCGAATGAATCTTAAAGTGACAGTGTCCCATTGCATGCCATAATTAGGGCTTCTGTTTTTCGGGTTTTATTAATTGTATTTTTCAGTGCTTATTTTTAGCTATTTTTGAGTTTTATGTAAATCGTTTTTTTTCGGGGCTTTCGTTTTTGATATACTGTATGAAATTAGTGTTTACGGTTACTTTCCAAAATGCTTGAGCGTTTGTGTCAAAATATGTATAGTAACTCAACAGTACTTGAACACTTAAGTTGTACCTTCTTTCCTTTGCTGTCTTCCACAACAAAATCCCTATGGTCACGGGCACATTCTTCTCGGGTTTTTTTAATGGGAAAAGGGTAAAGTCAACGTGAATAGATTAACCATTTCCACAGTTTTCCCGGTGTTTTCCAGTGTTTATTGGCTATCCACCAATTTAATTTTTTTGTATCGGGGGTGTTTTATCGGGTTTTATCGGTTAAAACCAAAAATCAGAAGCCCTAGCCATAATCAATTTTGGACTAAAATATGATTCCTTAGTGAATGTTTCCTACAGTCTACCAAATACACTAATCTTCTGTGCAAATTGCATTATCAGTAACTGGACATTGTCATCCATACAGTTTAGTTTCTCTAGGAAGTTTTAGCAGCAGGCACACAAGTGTCTTCTCTTCTTGAAGCCCATTGGCCTGTTTGTCAATTTAAAATGCATTGTCCTTCCACTACACACAGCAGTGGGATGGCAGCAGGGAGATGCAGCTTCTATATAGAGTACCTGTACTACAGAATACACGTCAGAGATTCCATGTGCATAGCAAATGGAGCCGTCTCACTAGTGGCAGCCCATTTACACCAAACTCACAGATGTTTCAAATTACCCGCCTGTATATTATGAAGTATCTCTGGAAGCAGAAGCTTCTTTTAAGAATTTGACCAGGTTATATGTGAAGCAGATGGGACCCTGAGTTTATGTTGTACCTTAAGAGCAGGACCTCATAGTGGCACCCACGGGTGCTGCTGGATGAAGAGTCTCCCAGGTTACCTCTGGAAATGTCATTTGTCACTGTCAATAATCAAAGAACTGCAATTGTACCCGCTGGGGCGTGCGGGAGCCAGTGCTTAATTGCAACCAGCTCTGAGTGTTGTGCAAAACTGTCAGCTCAGGGTCCAGAAAGCTGCAATACATCTTGAGTTGCAGAACACAACTGCTGTTTTATCACTGCCAGCTTTGACTCAGACGTGGCCTTGTTTGGTTTGAGTCACAGGATTCCCAGCTTTGTGTTTTGAAACTCTGGAACAGTTTCAGTGCAGCTGACTGTAAATGGTCTCCAAGCCAATAAAAAAAAGGGTTTTCAATTTTGAATTATTATTTTTTGGCTGTACAGGCGTATGACAAATTGAAGCCAGCCAGTTAGTCAACAGCCATGGGGATATACTGTTCAAGTTTGGATACAAAGTTTGTTTTAAATGAAGTTCTTCTACTTCTTCCATATTTGTTTTTTCTTCTGTGGCTTGCAATATTTTGGATAATGGATAATCGCTTGTGGTTCTTATAGTATTGCAAACTGCATTGTTTTAGGGGTCGATGGTAAATGTTGTTTGATGGATAATGAAACAGTTTGGTTTGTTGTGTTTCCAGGGAGAAGAAGACGGGGAATAAAGTTGGTCCACCATTTTCCACAATTCAAAGTGAAAGTCCCTGGCAAATGACATCTGTTGAAGGATCAAATGCATTTGCCTTTAGATTGTTCTTACAACAAAAAGTCTAATCTGAACCAATGACAAAGCCCCGTTATTATTATTATTATTATTATTATTATTATTATTATTATTATTATTATTATTATTATTAATTTCTTAGCAGACGCCCTTACCCAGGGCGAGTTACAGTTGTATACAAAAGATACATATCAAGAATTACAGTACAATTAAAAACAAGATACAAAATACAATGACTTCAGTCCTAATAAGAGCAAATACAAAACACAGTACGATTTGATATCGGGGCAGTTCAAGAGCAGATAACAGTGTTGATAGTTACGTCAGGGTTAGATACAAGTGCAAGTGAAATACAAAATACTACAGATTGGGTTAAGTGCAAGATTAAATACAGTAGAATATGGAGCAGATAAGTGCAAGTTAAAGGGCATTAAAGGCAGAGTGCTATATTATCCAGAAGGGAAGAGTTGGGTTTTACAGGTGTTGTCTGAAGAGGTGTGTCTTAAGGAGGTGCGGGAAGGTGGTCAGGGACTTGGCAGTCCTGACATACATAGGAAGGTCGTTCCACAACTGCGGGACGAGGGTGGAGAAGGAGCGGGCTCTGGAGGCAGGGGACTGTAGAGGAGGTACAGCCAATCTTCTAATGCAGGCAGAGCAGAGAGTTTGGGTGGGGGTGTAGGGAGAGATGAGGGTCTGATCTCATCTGTTCTGCTGTCAGACCAATCAGTGACAGCTAGATAATTGAAACAGGCCTGACACCATACAGTACCTGAGCAAATGAGTAACCATGGACCCTATTAATATAACTTTAAGGACTGTTTAAAAGGCATTATCTTAGATAAAACAGTGCTTTGAAAAATGAGAAAAAACTGACATACCCTGTCGAACAGTTGAAAAAAGTTTCTTGAACTGATTATTGATTCAATCAAAATGGGCTCTTAAAATCTTGTTTTTAAAATGCGACTGAACATTAACAGTAAATGTTGCCATGGAGACAGAAGCTGGATGTATTATAAAATAGTACCATAACAACATTTGTAGCTGTGTAGGACATATGTGGGAGTAATGAAATGTACAGTATTGTATTATTATTATTATTATTTATTTCTTAGCAGACACCCTTATCCAGGGCGACTTACAATTGTTACAAGATGTCACATTATACATTATTTCACATTATACAGATATCACATTATTTTACATACAATTACCCATTTATACAGTTGGGTTTTTACTGGAGCAATCTAGGTAAAGTACCTTGCTCAAAGGTACAACAGCAGTGTCCCCCACCTGGGATTGAACCCACAACCCTCCGGTCAAGAGTCCAGAGCCGTAACCACTACTCCACACTGCTGCCCTACGTCACTTCGGAAACGTAATGTGCCACATGCAGATCATTGATCTCTGGATCTCCATGGAGAAGTGTGCACAAAAGGCAGTTAGACGGATGCTGAATATGTTCTTGTAAAATTGGAAATGTTCTCTCCTCTGTCTAGCACTTATTCTAATAGTTTCTCATGGCCCCTCCTTGTTACACAGTTGGACATAGCTGGTATATCTAATGGCAAGTCTTTTTGTGGCTCAAAAATGTACTGAAAAGGAAAATTACTTTTTCTTACTACACCCCAGTTTGTGAAGTTTTGTAAGTGCAATTTAGGTCAGTGGGTAATTCTATATTAAGCAAAAGGAGGTTCCGATTGTCACTGTGCAGGGAGAGAACAGACCTCACTCAGCACAGAACAGGGGAGGCACTTGTACTCATTGTACAGGCACCAGTCTTCAAGTAACTATAGACATCCTTACTAACCTCACCTACACATTATAGACAATTATACCAATATAAATTACATTTAGGAAATGGTTTGCAATGGGTTAAATGCTGCTTTGATAAACAAATTAAAAGGAGGGTTGACTTAAACATTGGTATTCCATTACCATACCATTTTTAAACCAACATTTGGTTTGAGCCAACTAGTACCCCTGACCCACAAAACTAAACATATAATTAACTTAACTCATATCTATAATTATACATACATGCTTTTTAAAATGTAATATTACAAGATTTTTTCCCGTATACTGTACAGAGAAATATAATTATAATTTTTGTGTACTGTTTTTTTTTTTTTGCAAAGTACAGTATATAATAATGTAATTATTGCAATTCATAAAATAATAAAAAACATGTAAAATAAAGCTTTATTATTTCTCCATTTTATTTAGCAGTGGTCAAGTTCTATTTAAACAAATGGCAGCTTATCTCCAATGATAATTTAAAAAACATGTTGCTTTAACATGTGTTACTTTTAAAACTAGCAAATGAGGTAGGTGAACGAAAGGTAAAATGGATGGTATTATTTAATTAGCTAGAACAATAAATAATACATGATGTATTGTTAAATAGTAATACATCAAGAAGACTAGCTCACAGTTTAATAAAGAATGGCTATTAACTAAATGAGACTAGACTCAATGATAAATGAAGGCAGTCTTACGCATGCTACAAACCATGGAAATTCAAACTGTTTATTAGATGTAGGTTATTAGAATACAGTAAAATGAATACTCTCCTTTTGCTTGCACACAAACTTGGTGATTCTTCACAATATTTTTCAACAGTATGGAAAGAAAACAGCATGGTTGCTGAATCTTCAGAGTAGACAAATGAATTTAAAAAAATCAGACTTAGATGCGATGGAGTAGTATATGGCGTTCAGCATACTATCGGACCCTCTTATTAGACTTGGCATTTCCCTAATTTCACATTTCGCTAATGGAAAATGAACATTAATTAATACAGAAGGTTCTGTGATTAGAAGCTTTATGAAACCCAGTATTGTTTGGATGCGTTCATTCATTTTTGTACCCAACAGGGTTTATGATGTCAAGGGCAAAGTGATGCCTTTAAAAAAAATGAGCTTCACAGTCAACTCCAGCTCATTAAAGGCAGGGCTATTTTGTTCTTTTCATTTGCCATGCTTGATGGCAATCAAAACGATTCCATATCCTTCTTTCAAATTGCTTTTTTTACGTTTGCAACGTGAAGTGAAACGAATCGCCGGTGAGGTGCACACAAAGACAACTCAGCAAACATTTCCAGGCAAAAGGTCAAGGGTTCATTTATACTAATTCACTTCACTTTTTATCAAACCAGGATGTATATATATATATATAAACCTGATGCTTCCAATTAAAAAACAAGACTTAGTTAATACAAACCAGCTTTTCAGAAAAAAAAAACTATGTATCTATTTCCATGAATGATTTCCTTTTTGCCATGCAGTCTATTTGTCCAGTTTAGTTTTACTCAGTTACTTTGGATTTAGTTTTATCATATGTAAAAGCTTTTCTAAATGTACTGGTGAATCATAAACAGTATTTGAACAGCTCAAACTTTGATATATAACGCTGACTGTTTTTTTTTTTTTTTTTTAAATATGTATTGTTTCCTTATACCACATTCATTTTTGATAAATCCCTTGTCGTAGCCCCCCAGTTTTCACTCTGTGTAATTTCAGATGTATTCTCATAATCGTCCCCAATCCAGCTTTGAACAAATCCATATAGGGTCCCTTAAAAAATTCTGCCATTTTAAAGCATAGCAAGTTAAAAATAAAGCATTATAAAGAATAGTGCAAGCACTGTAAAACATTATAAAGCCCAGAGAGGTATAGTAAATCATATTTTAAGAATACATAGGTTAACCATGAGATAGATTACCCAGGTAAACTTTTAGAAGGCTGAGTTGACAGGTGCACCTCTGGTTAGCATGATTTTAAATTCTGCCACATTTTAGGATTTTCTGTTTTCTTTATTTTGTGACTTTTTATTTATTATTATTATTAGTTAGTAGGGGGTGCGGGGGAGGGAGAGGTGTTAAAGAGTTTGCGGATATCTGAGATTTTAGAAGAGAAGAAGGAGGGAAAGTTAATAGTGGTCTAAGAATCTCTCTGGGACGGTGTCTTTACTAACCACTCCCTGTGATACATTTGGTGAGGGGCAGGAGAATTCAGCTTCTGCTGTGAAGAAAAAAATGTGGTTCCATGGGGCCTTCCTTGGTGCATCATAAATAAAAGTATCTTTAGATGAACTGTAAAACCAGACAAATCAACATCTTAGTTATCCATTGGGGACATCTTTAAATCTCAGCAGAGCTGTGGATGAGAATAGCATGATCTTTTTGTATGAACAGCATAAAACCTCATTTATTTTGTAACCTACTGTCCACAGAACATTGAGGCCGAAACTTCATTTACAAGGAAGTGCTGACAAGACAACACTGACAGACTGACAATCCGCAAGCAAAAACAAGGACATGAGAAACACTAATAGACAAGCTGTTAAATACATATAACCAATCAATTAGAATAATCCAAAAAAATACATAAAACATGAGAACTCACGGATCAACTAATCAGCAGTTTAAGACAGTGACAAGGAGTTCTGCAATGATGAAACTTAAATTTGCTTTGACAGTGGTAGTGTGGTGGGGAGGTCAGTTGCTTCCAAGGTCCTGTCTAAGTTGAGACATAGCTTCAGCTAACACACATCTTAGTGACCCAGATGCAGACACTGGCATTCAGCAGATGGTGATCCCAATTGAGCAGGGGGAATCTTGTCAGTACAGCTTCCCTTTTTGGTGAGTTGCAGTAACTTGTTTAGATTTGTCATTTTAAATCCTGCCTCCAATATCCTTAATAGTCGCACCTAAAAGACCAGAAAGATCAGGTAGGGGGAGATCAGAGGAGAGAAAATGTAGAGGGACATCAGAGGAGAGAGAAGGTAGGGAAAGGTCAGAGGAGAGAGAATGTAGAGAGGTCAGAGGAGAGAGAAAGTAGGGGGAGGTCAGAGGAGAGAGAAGGTAGGGGGAGGTCAGAGGAGAGAGAAAGTAGGGGGAGATCAGAGGAGAGAGAATGTAGGGGGAGGTCAGAGGAGAGAGAAGGTAGGGGGAGGTCAGAGGAGAGAGAAGGTAGGGGGAGGTCAGAGGAGGGAGAAGGTAGGGGGAGGTCAGAGGAGGGAGAAGGTAGGGGGAGGTCAGAGGAGAGAGAAAGTAGGGGGAGATCAGAGGAGAGAGAAGGTAGCGGGAGGTCAGAAGAGAGAGAAGGTAGGGGGAGGTCAGAGGAGAGAGAAGGTAGGGGGAGGTCAGAGGAGGGAGAATGTAGGGGGAGGTCAGAGGAGGGAGAAGGTAGGGGGAGGTCAGAGGAGAGAGAAGGTAGGGGGAGATCAGAGGAGAGAGAAGGTAGGGGGAGATCAGAGGAGGGAGTGGGGGCAGTATCCACTGTACATGTGGAAATCAAAACAAACAGTTCTGTTAATATTAAAGTACTGTAACCTAGGGGTGACAAGGCTGGTCAAGATACACACTGTACAAAAATAAACTCTGTAACTTCCAAGGCAGGGGATATTTGTGTCTTTATTGTTCTGGGTCCTACAGTGGCCCATCACCATCTTCACTTTCTGCTGTTGCTGCTACCCCCAGCACAACTTGGTTGGAGCAATTCAGTCATTGTTCTGAGTAGTTTCATTCCATTATTTATTGTTACTAGTTTGCAGGGACTTCATTTTGCAGGGGACCCATATACCGGCTGTATATTTCTACAGAAGCCGGCCAGGAAAACAAGCACCCAGCTGGAAACCAGCTAAAGCCGAACTGCTCTGCAGCTTTGACTGTAAATCCTGGGTATACCTCCTGACACGTTATAAAATCAGTACTGCTACTGTTAAGTGCCAGTGACATTTCTACTGCTTTAAAATTTATTTCCAAATCCTGCTCCACACTTACAAAGCTCTCCAGTGGCTTAGGTCCTTCCTGTCTGAGCCAGAGAATACTCCTCGTCCTCCGTCAAACTCTGATCGTATAGTCGTGTTCAGAATCCAGACTCAACATTTAGGGCAGTGTGTTGGTGATTGTGAGTGGGAGAGAGGTGGCAAATCATACTAAAGTGGCTGGCTGAGCTCCCAGTGAATTTCTGTTCAACTCTGTTGTTGTTTTTTGTTTGTTTTAAGTTACCTGCACTGCTGTTGTTCTGCAGTAGGGAAATACCAATTCCTGCTCTAAAATAATAGTTACAAAAACCCAGATCAAGTTCAATGATTCAATAATACAGTCTATTTGTCAGGGCTCAGTTCTGAACAGGTCTCCACCCGAGCACAATCACACAAGTGTGTTTACTCAAGCCTTTTATACCAACCTTCTCCCAGTAAATTACGCACAGCTGTCAGGTTAGCTGATTACTTAAACTATCAGCTCTTTACCTGTTTGTTGAGGAATTCTGGGAAATGAAGTCTTTTCATAGATGTTTAAATGGTAGGACTACATTTTTCTTCCAACCATTTAATCACAGTATTTAATCCATGTGGTACAAACTTTGGGCTACGCAGGCCCAATATACTATATTTCCACTATAACGTTTCCACATACTTTAACATATATATATATATATATATATATATATATATATATATATATATATATATATATATATATATATATATATATATATATATACTGATGCACAAAAGAAACGCAACATTATAATGGATTTAATCAAATATTTTAAACATAAATATCAAAGAAAATCACAGAAAATATGAACAAAAATACAGGTCAAAGAATCATTATAAGTTTTCAGTATGAAACGTGACACATTGTCAAAATGAAAACATTACAAAGTTAGTATTGGGTATGACCTCCCTGAGCATTAACACAATCCTGGCAGTGTTGACGCATAGACCTGATCAGCCTCTGGATAGACTGCTGTAGGATGTTCCGCCAGTCTTCCTGTGCAGCTGCAGCGAGCTGGTGAAGGTTGGCTGGTCGCAGTTGTCTCCTCCTGATGGCACTGGCGATTTGGTCCCACAGATTCAGGACTCAGGTCAGGAGAAAAAGCTGGCCACGGCAAGACCTCTGCATTGTTTTCTTGAAGTCGTGCAGTTGTAATCCTAGCACTGTGTGGTCTTGCATTGACCTGCTGGAAAATCGACACTTCCGGATTGGCTTGCAGGAACGGAAAAACTGTTGCCTCAAGGACTTCATCAATGTACCGCTGAGCAGTAAGGTTGCCCTCAATCTGCACCAAAGGCATTCTTGTGTTAAAGGAGATTCCTCCCCATATCATCACATTTCCACCACCCCACCGGTTGGCTTGAACAACACAACAGTCAGCATAACACAACATGGTAGGCTGGTGTGGTGACCCGCTGCCTTCCAGGACATGGCCTGTCCCTCACAGAGCCGGTTTCCTGGTTTCTGTGGACTAGTCTGCTGATTGTTGAATCAGAACATCTCATTCAACAGGCAACTTCTCTCACAGACAGGCCTCCTTCAATCATGCCGATAGCAACCAGGTGATCTTCATTACTCAAGCGGGGCATGGTCGTATCTTTCACTGTTCTTGCCTTAATTAAAATCATGTTTTTTCGAATGGCTATTTATACAGATTCTTACAGATTCAACTCATTTTGGCAATTTTAACTTAACTCAAATACCAAACACTGAGCACCAGTATTTGAGCTCAGTATTTTGTTACCCCAAGGAACTATACTACTCAAACAATCAACAAAACTATCTGCTCAATATTTAAAATGTAAATAACATTATGTATGTGCCCAATGAGCTATTGATGTAAAACTTAGACTGTTGCGTTTTCACATTGTGCATCAAGTATATATATATATACTTGATTATACTGCAGACTTTCAGACTCCTGATGCTTCCGTCCTAACGTTTGTTATTGTGCGTTTTGTTTTCTCTAGAGGGCTTTTTGCTAGCCACTACACAGAAACACACTACCTGGATGACGGAAGCGCTGTCACTGTCACTCGCAATTCTACGGTAAGTGCCATTGCCGGTGAAAATCAATGAGTTATTTTATTGGGGGCCTGGGGCAAATGGGTGTGCCAGGAGAGGGACAATTCTTGATGTGCTGCCTTGTATATAATTTATTTTGTTCTTGGTTCTCTGCCAGACCCTTTAAGACTAAAGCAGCCATTCTGAAGGATGAGCATTGAGAGAGAGAAGAGAGCCACAAAGGAGAAGGGCTTTAACATAGGGTGACCATATTTTGTAAACCAAATCCGGGGACACCCAGTTATGGGAGCACAGCAAAGTAGCCAAGACTGAAATGTGTGTTGCAGAGTTGTATTGCAAGCAGTTTATATTTTAACAGATGCACATATTCATTACAAATAGAAAACAAATATGGATATAACCTACAGAAACAAACACGCACTCCACAATAATTGCAAAAAACTTAGAATTTTCAAAAAACAGCAGACATTTTTAAAATTCCCCAAACTAAACAAAACAGGCAATATGCAAGAGCCTACTTCTCCTGCTGCCTTCAAGCCAAAGCTAAGTAGCCAGGGTTACAAATGGACATGCTGGGAACTTTAGGACATCCTACTGTACAGTATGCTGTTATGGGTTTTCATGTCATCTCAATTTAGAGAAGGAAAAAAAGTATTTAAAAAAATGGGACAATGAGCCAAAAACATGATATTAAACTTAAATATTGTACTATATATTATAATAAAGGCTTGTACTTACTCCCTCGCCATTCTCGTATAATCCTCATGATCTAAATAATGTCTTCTTAAATCTAGTACTGGCAGTTGAAACAAGAGTGGGTCAGCTCAGCAAACTAGACCGATAGGCTACAGACAGTAAAATGTCAGTGATTATACAACTGAATGGTGGGAATTTCTGTCAATCAACCCACAGAAACTTTTTTTTTTTTTTTTTTAAACAGAGGTTGGATTGTCAACTAAACTCAAAACCTGATTGGTTACTACGAATGTCAGTGAATCAAGAAAGCAGTTGGATGTAATTTAATGATAGAAACAAGGATATTTCTCTCTAATGTATTTACATTACATTAGACCAATGCGAGAAATTAATAGTAAGTTTATTCAGGGACGATCTTCGTGAACCTGGGACCGTTCCGGGGACATTATTTGCCCGGGGACACAGTACCTCATCCGGGGACTGTCCCTGGAAAACAGGGACGTATGGTCACCCTACTTTAACAAGCTGTGTTGGCTCCAAAGTAATTATGCACTAATCAAATCAAAATAACTTGCAATCATTTTCAAACCCTGCCTAGTTTCTGCACATAATCTGCCAAAATGATTATGGCAGTTATGCAGCTGTTTGATAGTTTGGTCAGTCTTATAAAGAGCACTGAGATATAAATGGAAGCATGCTTATTTTCCCCTATTCTTTCAGGCAGGGCCTGTACCCTACTCAGACTGCTTTATAATCTAATGTGGTCCTGAACACAGTATCACTTTGTTCAAGAGTGTTTAGTCAGCTGCTAAAATGTAGATGGACAGTTACCTTTCATAGCTGCTGCATCTGTTTGAAGAGCGATAGAAGGTGTTACAATAAACCACCAGGCCTCTGTGCACATTTTCAAATGTTTCGCTGTCCACCGGGATTCATCGTTTTATTTATACTCAATGTGTTTGGGTTTTCCCAGTCTCCTGTCTGCTTAGCATAACAGAGGAAAACAAATTATCAGGGATTCTTGTGTGAATCTATTAAAAATTTGATAGCGTTTACTGTCTTCTTTGTACAGGGGCATGTTTACTCATTCTCTTTGCTCTTGGGTTGCTACAGTATTGCATTGCACATGCAATCCCATTTTTAATTCCTGTTTAGCCTCTTGGGCTATAAGAGAGCTTGACAAATTAATTTATACTCTTCTGCGGCTGCGAGTTGTAACATGTTTATTTGGCTGGAAAAGTGATGGGGTGACAAGCGGGTTTCATGGTAGGACAAAGCTTGTATCCCAACAACCCATTTTTCTTCTGGGGAATGAAAACAAGGTGTGGTAGAAGAGAGAGACAAAGGTTAACGCCTTTAAATAAACAGACTAAGGAATTGTATTGTAGTGTAAAATTGAATATGATTGTGGGGCACTGCAGTGAACTGCCAAATAACGCAGTCTCCAGTAGTTTGAGGTTTATCTCTTTAAACATCTATTTATAACTCTGTGGCAGGGCAAAAGCTCTTAATATACATAGTGTGTGTGGGGGTGGGAATGTAAGGTTGGCAGGGATGGAGTTAAATCTATTGCCACAGACACACATTATGAATGCAAATAAATCTACCAGTTTAATTTACCTTCTACTCAAAAGCAGGCTTAAAGTGTAAACCTGCAGGCCATTGGGGTAAATGACTCGTTGGTTAGTTGGCGTCCTTGTATTTGCAAACTCAGCACTTCTGTGTTTCCTGCTTATAAAATCAGGGCCTGACATTTTGACTAAAGCTATTTGAGATATTTGACATACTACATGGTTTCAACAGATTCTTGCACAGTTCGAAATAGAACAAAGATTTTTTTTTCTCTGTCTAAATATATCTAACAATGTTTGCTTAATCAAATGAAGGGAACCAAATACCAGAGTTCTTTCATGGATTTAATCCCAAAGTTGCAATTTGTTTGAGAGTGTAAATACCAAGTATTTAAGGGGTTAGGTGGCACAGCTTGCTGGCTCATTAGTCTCTAGTGCCTTTTACGTCTGGAGGCCTGGGTTCAAATACGTCAGAAGTCAAAACTTAGTGCCTTGTTAATAACAGTGTTAAACAAGACCACATGCAGAACAAGCAGAACTCTTAACACAGAATGTAATCCATCTTTATACTGGGCACTGCTCTCCCATTGTTTTCTATGGCAGTCATCTGTTCTGTTATTGCTCTTTCAGTGGACTACAATGATTATTTTAGACAAAGAAAGGTAATTAAAAAAAGATAACATGAAAAAATTGTAGTATAATAGTGACAACACTTCCATTATTACCTTGTAACATGCCACAGCAATGCCACTATCCATTAATTACCACATCGTTTTATCCCCTGTTGTGTAACTTCCAGTAATAACACTGTGCCCTACTGAATGTTTTAGTTGATAATGGAAAGCAAGGCTTAAATCGGCTTTCCTCCAGACTTCAAGCTCAAGCAAATAGAGACTTAAAGACTCCTGACAGACTAGTCTGCAGAGAATCTGCTAGCAAATACAGCCCTCTGACTGTGCAAGCTGTGTGGGGTCAAGTTTAAAGATTTATAGCCAGTCAGTATTACTAATGTCATGGGAGAGAGTAAAATGGACTGCCCTCATATGTTGATGGCGAGAACTCTTAACAGGAGTGCCTGGGTTATGACTGACCAGTTTTCACTAAAAGAACAAAAACAAGATGCTAACTAATGGGCTTGTCAGGAGACTTAAAATATGGTCGAGGAAGGCAGGGGGTCAGGCTTGTGTCAACAGTAACCTACTATTGGAACAAATAAGTCCTGTCTGAGTTTTACACTTCGTTTGCAATGTTAATGTGTACATTTTATTAGCCTTCCCTGTTGTAAATCAAGACATGCATTATTACACATTAAACAGGAAAAGCACCGCATACAGGCACTGACACTCGTGACTTCCATTTTACTTTCCACTACATTGTTCTGTGGTCGGTATAGAATATTTTGCGTGGCAAAGCATGACTATGTATTTTTATGATATTAATAAGATTAAAATCCAAAATGGTGTAAAAGGTTTTTGGAATGGGTTGAGTTGATTATGGTAACTATAGAACTGGCCACATTCCAAACCAACAAACATTGTTACTGAATGTGCTTTATATCCTGATTAATACATTAATACATGACATTCTTTACATCGTGGAGAGTCCTTATGCAGCATGTGTCAATAAAAGGACTAATCTTAGCATTTTCCCTCTCAGTATATATACAGTATATATGTTATGTGATGGAACCCTTTTTCAACGAGTCCATTTGGAAATGGTTGGCTGACCATATCCTTTGGTATCATTAAAAACTCTTTTGTGATTAAGTTTGAGACATACATTTTCTTATTTAGTTTTCTTCCAAGAACAGATCAGCTTTTCTGAGTTATCTTTGTTTTGCTGCTATAGAGACTTGTGGTCATTCTTAGACCTGTACACAGGTCTACAATGTTGAAAGAGTTAAGGAATGTGAAACATGCCTGTTCCAGAAGACTACCGCTGCCTGGTCTGTGTCTGAGTAGCCTGAATGCATGTAGCGAGCAAGCTGTAATGACCAACACACTGTGCAGGGATTTAGGACAGGATGGAGTTTCACCAGGTATTGAGGATGTGGCCCCTTCATTTATTAGGAACGACCTTCCAAAACATACAAGCTGATTGGAAGTGAAATGGGGTCTGTTGAGCAGTCCTGGGAGCACAGGGATGTCAAATCTGAAATAAGACATGAGCAATGAAACCGGCTGCCGTTTTAAATCTACAATATATTGTGCTACTGGGATCTCTGTATACTGCAGTAATATAAACTGTTTATCTGACCTCTCAAAGCACAACATGATTATAGCATTGGCAGTGGTCCGCATGCATTAACTGGGTCAGTAATATGCAATGGCTATTACCAATGCTCCAGTAGAAATATAACAGCATTGCATTGGCTTATCATGCGAATATATGTGCAATCATTTCTTAACTACAAAACTGGCCACCGGTGTGTTCCTAAATATACAGTATTTCTGTTGGGGTTGACCCTGAAGAGTAAAACTGAGTATTGGACCTGACAGGCTAATTACATAATGACAATAAAATACAGCTCAAGTTAGGGAATTGCGGTGTAATTTTTCCTAAGAAAACCCAATATTCCTTTTAGGCAGATAGAGTTTTTTTTTCTGCTGAGTAGCTATTTGTACAGTGGTGTGGAGGTTAGCCCAGTCATAACATGCAGGTCCTGTTATTCCTCAGGCACTTCTTATTCTGATAGGCTTCCTTTGTCTACACATTTTAACAGATTCCGAGTTACACAGGCAGTTAGTTAATGAGAACTTAATTAGCCCTTTACAGTTACTGAGCTAATAAACGGTGTAACCATGCTTGGGGTGGAGTTTTTATGCCAGGATAGTTCAGCATATTCAAGTTATGTCTGCCTGAAGATCTTTTAAGGTACCAGTTCTGCTGTAATATTAATCAGACCATAGATATGACAGGCAGTACATGAACCATGGGTGCAGTAGTATTGTAGGGGAATACCAAGAAAGCATCACTTTAAGAAATAGTCTGCTCCACCGTAAGTGTACAGCAATATTCACCCGTGTGCAAAGTAAATTGTGGAGCATACCATTTTAAAGGGGTGTTCCCTTTAATATGGCCACCCTGTGTAAACACCAATGCAGCAAGGTTTGAGAGAAAAAGCGTTTTTTTTTTATTACAGATAATAGACTAACTCTTTTTTTTCAGGTTCACTGCTACTACCATGGGAAGGTACAAGGGCATGCACGTTCCGAAGTTAGTCTCAGTACCTGTTCTGGTCTCAGGTAAGTTGTGACCAACCTCAGGTGTGACCGAATTGGCTTAATCATACAACATACAGATATTTTATGTAACTAGATGATTTTAAAGTGTCATGTAGGCTATAATTTTTCAATTAAAATCAATTTCGAAGAACCTCTATGTAGAATTCCTTTCTTACAAAATACTTTTGTAAAGAGGTCAAAATGACTAGGTTAATAGACTAAGGAATACCTTAATCCTCACAGCAGTTTGATTAGTAGGCTTTTAACCACTCTCCTAAAAGCTTGTTCAAAAAATATTCAGATATGGAGATAGAGCAACCCTTTGTGCCAGAAATATCCTGAAGGTTGGGAGCCAAAATAAATTGTATTATAATTTTATTTGGCAATGGCCATCTCTTTGGGGGTTAACAGTTAGTTTATGTATATCTAAGTATTGTACAGGGCAGCTAAACTGTGGGTTAGGCCTCTGAGGATGAAAGGTACACTGCATTAAACATTTTAATAAGTGAAGTATTGTCTATCAACATTTTAGAGTCTTTTAACACATTTTAGCTACATGATTTAAACCAGAAACTGCGACGTTTAGCCTACATGAAGATGGATGCAGTCAGCATTTAAATGTAAATGTTTGTCATGTGTATTACAAAATGTTAGATCCTGGTGGTTTTTAAAACTTTTTTTTCTAGAGACTAATAAAGAAATAATTGGATTTTGTTTTAATTTTCTGATTTCTTTGCTGAGTTTTTGTATGCTGCCCTTCCATGTAACAAAACTTGAACCAGCCAACACCTTCAACCTGCTTTTTCTGTCCTTAAGGTGATCTACAGGTGTAAAACATTTTTAATAACACAGAGCACCGCGTTATATTGCAGGTCTGCATTTGAACTGTAAAAAATATAAATGAATAAATAAAAATACTCTCAAAATACAACACCATGACAGTGAAATTGCAGTTATTTTCACAGAGAGCTACTACAGGCTATTGCCGATGGAGAGCCACCCAATATAGTCAGATTGGTGCAACCTCACACTTGAAGATTATTGTTGCTGTTGTTATTTTATGAAAGTAGCTGTGCTTAAAATGTAATTTGTAAGGAATCTTCTGGAAGCGTGAGAACTGTTGAACACAGAAGTGCACCAGCTTCCATGTTCACGTGACAAACGTTTTCGTTTACAGGGGCTTCATCTCACTTGAAAATAAAACCTATGTCACGGAGCCGGCCAAGGGTGCCACGAATGGTACTCACTTCATTTACAGAGCGGAGAATCTCAATGGTCCTCCTGGCACTTGTGGTCACGGTTTCAACATATCAGGCATCACTTTGGACAGCACTGCCAAGTCCTTTGATGTGTTCAACATGAGGGTAAGGAGAATATGAGATTTGTGAGCAATAGCTGCCCTTTTATCTGATGATATTACAGTCTATTCAATTGGAATCATGTTATTTTTTCTAGTTTAAGTGCCTGCAGATGGTAAATTCAAAGCAAAATTTGTTTGAATGACTGCGTTGAGGTTTAAATTCTCTCAAATGGATGTTTTAGCTAGGAACTGGGGAATAATATTAATTGTAAATCAGACAGCAGACCTAAATGTGATCCTTAATAACTGCTTTCATTGAGGTTTAACTTACCAGTGTGTGGTTTCTTGTAATGGGACACTTTGTATAACTGCAATGGGTTTTTAAATGAGACACAGTTCTTAAAGGGAAGGTCACTTTGCTGCCAGTCAATGAGGCTTTTCACACACCTTATAACTTGTATCATAATTTGAATCCCAAACAAATTAACATATTAACCTCTGGAAGCAGTACAGAATTCCTGAAAAGAAGGATTGTGAACTGTGAGCTTATTTAAAATACATTTCAATCACATTTTTCAATTAAATAGTTTGTTGTGTTTACTTTGGATCCAAAAGTAAATGTCAGTGCTTTACCAGTATATGGATATATTCCATTATTCTGTTTGGTTTAATACAACTTGAGGCAGTCAGCAATGCGGTAATAGATAATACTCTTTTATTGAGATTTTCCATTTACACCCATTCGTTTCATTCATTTTACATTTCTTTTAAAGATGACATTCATGCATACAGACATACATTTTGTTTTAAAAGCATTTAAAATACATTTAAAAACACCAAGACAATCGTGCTTTGTACATGGTTAAAACAGACACAGATTAAAATCAGCATGAAAAAAACCTGTGCTGCTGTAAAAGTGACTGGAAAAAAAGAACCATCTATAAAAAACAGTGCTTGTGAGGGCCGGGGAGGGCTCTCTAAAAAAGTTCAAAAGTGAACATAAAACAGAACAATAAAACGATAGAACTAAAACAGGGACAGGGGAAAAGGGACAGTGTATAAAACAGTGAGTTAAAATTCTAAAATTTTAAAACACTTAAAATGTAACTTTTAATAGTTAACATTAAATATCTTTTAGATACATAAACAAAACAAAACAAAATCAAATAAACCATTCAAAATAAATCAAATAAAAATCCATAAAACTGAAACAGAAAGACTACATAAAACCAGGGCACCGTTCAAAAACGGTCATGCCAGCTAAAAAGGGCGGAATGCTGGCATGACAAAATAAAAGGCTTAGCGGTGCCCTGTAGTCCTGCTCCTAGGAGCTAGCGGTTCCAGTTTTTTCATTCATTCCATCTTCACGTCCTGAAGTCCGGCGATCCTCCACTCCACGCGGGCCTTGTCCTTCCCGAGGGTCCGGATGTCCAGAATTACAAAGTCCTTGATAAGAGTTTGTGCCCTTCTGGTCGTGGTGATTGTGTCTAGCTCATTCTTGTGATAGACACAGACGTTACGGCCCTCCCACAGGATCTACGGTAATAGATAAGGAGAAGCTTCAACCGCACAGAATCGTGGTTATAACTGCACAAGGTCCCTAGATTGTTTAGCAGCAGAAATAGAGGCTGTGACACAGAGAAGTCATTATAGCAGTGCTGTGAAATTTCAGTGCTGAAAACTTGGGCAGTTGGTATCTGTGTTATGGTAACCACTTATCATCAAGCCGTCTTTCTCAATCTCATGTCACCCTACCTAAATGACATTGACATGCAGGCTGTAAACCGCTTCACTGCATGTAGTGAAAGGTGTATTTGGAATTAACACATTGACAGTGGGAGTGTCAGGTCCAACACACAAGAGAATACCAGTCCCTACATTTTGGACTGTACCCTCTAGCTTTTGTAGGGCTAAGTGAAAATGTCTGTTTAGTAAAATAGTATCTTTATACTGTTTTTCATGCTATGTAAACCAAGCGAGACACCATTTGCAAAACAGCATTAGTATAGATTTGTGTATCTTTAAGCTCCTCTTATGGTATATACTATAGTGGTTGTCAAAAAAAAAGCCTGCAAAATGTAGAGAAAAAAACATGAAAGGATTAACAAATGGACCTTCTTCATCTAAGAGGATAATTAGCATTAGCCTGTTTGTCTCTGACATGCTTTGATTATACTGAAGTGCATTTTATTTCTTATCTAAACTACATTGTATAATGCAGAGTGCTTTCAATGATGATGTGGCAGAGTAATCAACCAAGAAGTGCTGTTTTTGTAATCCATAAATCTATAACATGTTTTTTTGTTTGTTTTTTATAGATACTTCCATCCTCTTCAGTTTAATGAAAAGACAAATATAAAATCTTAGAAACTGCAAGAATGAAGGGTCCATGACTTTTTAACCCTTCGAAACAGCAGTTCAAGTATATTCTGTAACATCTTAATATTTTTCAATTCATTTCAATTCATTACATTATCCCTAGCTACAACCTATTTACAGAAAGAAAAAATTAATAAGGCCTACCATACACTTAGTGTCACCTTATATTCCTCAAAACAGACTAGGACCAAGGCATCTGTAAAGTGTCTGTTGAAAATCTTTTATTTTTAAGAATCATTTTCCAGATTTCCCTCTTCCCGTGGAGAATTAAATGGCCAACGTGAAGTGTTTTTGTTTAGCCTCCTGTCTCTCGTAGATCAACCAATCTACCTACTCCCTTCTAAACTTTCTATTTATCTTTGCTTTTCCAGCACAAGAGGGACACTCAAAGGACAACCAAATATGTGGAACTAATTATCGTAGCGGATAACAGAGAGGTAAGAAGGAGGCATTCATTTCAGGGTTTGTTTAAGTGCTGTTATATCTCCCAGTGAAAAGAAAAATAGGCGTCACAGTGGCATGGAAATAAGAAAAGAAGGACAATTGTTTAGAAGCATGGTGATGTGAAAACAAAATTCACAGCAAAGAGATGGGTTTTTTCAGGGGGGGGGGGTTTCAATGATACTTTCATCCTCTTCAGTTTAATGAAAGGAAAAATAGAGGATCTTAGAAACTGCAATAATGAAGGGTCCATGCCTTGTTAACCCTTCAAAAAAGCAGTTCAAGTATATCCTGTAACACTGCACATGAGACCGGAAAACGGGTGTTCTGATATTCTTGAAATCATCTCAACAATTTCACCTTGACCCATGTGTGCTACATACAATACATATTGCAACAATTCTGGGGGGAAAAAACTGTTTCCCTTTCGGACAGAATTGGCATTTTCCTAAATATTTTGGTTCGTCTGTAACTGATATCAAGCTTTAGCTAATCGTATGCCTAGGGTTGGTAGATTTAGTTTAATGAAACATATGTGCTAAGGCGTCTGTTGAAACAGCTGGGCCATTTGGTTTGTGTACATTTGAAAAATAATATAGAGATGACATACAAGCTTCCAGCTGTTCTGGTGAACAATAGATTCATACTAACATTGTATTTTACAACACAAATTTTATTGAATGTAAAATGTTCCTACAAACATTCTAATTTGAAATATCCTTTTTGGAAACATCACTCCAGTTATTAATGTTCTTTTCTGAAGTTACTGGATGGTGTGATTACATTTAACACACACTATTAGTCTCATCAGAAAATGTATCAAACTAGATGCATATTGAAACAGTTTGTGTTGTACAGGTTTATACTTTTCTTTTACAGGGCTTTAGTATTCCAACTGCATGAATGATCATCATGCCTTTTTCTGTGTTTTTGTAGTTGTACAGCTTATGTTGTTTGTCACGTAGTGTTTGTAAAAAGATTAACATTTTTCTGCATAAAACATGAATCCAACCCATTTCTAAACTTCAGTTTCAGAGGCAAGGAAAAGATGTTGAAAAGGTTAAACAGCGACTGATCGAGGTTGCTAATTATGTCGATAAGGTAAGATAATAGAAATACTACCATTCAAATAATAATCAACTCAGCATAATGCATAATAGACTGTGATCATCTCTTGCATCTGCCTGTTTAGTTTTACAGACCCCTGAATATTCGAGTGGCCCTTGTAGGTTTGGAAGTTTGGAGTGACACAGACAAGTGCTCCATTACCCAGGATCCTTTCACCACGCTGCACGAGTTCTTGGATTGGAGGAAGCTCAAGCTGCTGCCCCAGAAGCCACACGACAATGCCCAGCTTGTGAGGTGAGGAAATGTATGCCACAGAGATAACCAAGAATAGGTGATAGACTAGTCTAGACTTGAACCATCCCAAAAGCTTCTTGTGACATCATGAATTTGCAATGTGTTACCCTGAGTAAAGAGTGCTCTTTTTTCAGGCAGTGTGTTGAGGACTGAATAACAGATATTAGCTATTGATAGAGGAGACCCTTCTTGCCATCTCATGGAGGAATAGTAACCATATCAACTTACAATTGAATAGTAATAATGGTTTTGTAGGTACTGATTGGATTGGATTGATGCAATATATTGTAAACAATATTAAAATGCCAGTACTATCGTTAAATGTCTAATTTGTTCTGAATGTGTAAATGGTTCTACTTTTACAAACCTAATTAGCATATTGTCTAACTGACAGCAGTCAACAGTTGCTCAAATTGTCTCTTTTTAAATCACAGCTTAGATCCTTTTTTGTACAAAGTTTTGTGTTTGAGGTTCACTCTGTTCTGTGGGAGGTGTTGTTCATTTTCTACAAGACTGAAAACAGATGGTATTTCCTGTTGCGTGGATACAATTTTCGAAAGCTTGTCCAGAAGAGCATGAATATCACCCCTGACAACATGGTCAAAGGCTCTTTCTGAAGTTCTGAATCCAGCTAGCATTCGGATGGGGCCTCCTTGAGAAAGCACAGACCTCATCAATCCTGTATTAAAATGGTCAAATGTTGAACCAATGTACAGTATATTAGTTTTCCTGAATTTCCAGCATTGATGTTGAAAGAATATTGGAGTGATATTAAAGCTTTCTGAAGCTGTCAGAGCTGGATAATGTCACGGAGAAGGATAAAGGGTTGCTATACTGGGAATTACAAGGAGATCCAAAGGAGAATATAATATGCTAATTGGAAGCTTTTGCTTAATCCAGTGCTTTTGTCTTTTATTGTTTTTAACAGCGGAGTGTATTTTCAGGGGACCACCATTGGCATGGCTCCTATAATGAGCATGTGTACCGCAGAACAATCTGGAGGAATTGTTATGGTGAGTGGTGATTTCATAGGAAATGTGACAGATCTTTCCAGTCCAATTATTGACTTAATAAAGGCTTTTCTTTGAAGCTCTAAATCAAAAAGGAAAAAAATATTACCTCTGCTTTAAGATTAAAAACAAATACATAAATAATGAAATATAAACTCTCAAGGGGAACACAACCTAACTAGTAGGAGGGGGTTTATTCCTCAGGGCTAAGGGAAGTTGCACTGAATTGGGTTCATCCCACAATCGTGGATAGCTTCCTTTATCCGGATCCCATCCAGCCTATGGGTTTGATACAGACCAGCACTCAAACACAACAAATAAATTCAACCAGTGCTCCAGAATGGTGTAAGAGGGCCATTGTGCTACTGGAGGGGCCGTTTAGTCAGGTGGACGTTAAAACAAGGTCCTGTCTTCTCTGTAAAGATCCCAATGACAACTTCTGAAGAGAAGTAGAGAGTCAGTCCCTGTCCTCCCCCCCTCCCCCCCTGTGTTATGGATATAATGCATTGCACATAGAGAGTTTACCCCCGTATCATAGATATAGTGCAATGCAGGTGAAAGTGGACTGAGAGAGCTGTCCAACAGATGGCTCTTGAGCCATGTACGTCTCACAAGATGGCTCTCTTGATTTAGAGGTGAAGGCTGGACATTCAGTAGAATCAGCCTGTCAACTGATTTTGTTGACGTCATGACTTTAAATGTCATTGACATACAATGTATAAGTTACACTTATTACAATGATAGCTACATTACGGGATGCCAGGTTAACAGCTTGTTTCCAGATGTTTATCCTTGCTTCCCACAGGTGACAATGGTTTAGTTGTGTGATTAAAGGACGACATATAAAGTTAAGAGGCGGAGGAATGAAATTAAACAGTTTTAATACTCTATTAGTTATTCTGGGAGACTGGTTTTGGAATGCGTTTTGCATTTCATGGTTTTTACAATTCTGTAGTTTGTTAAAGAATTGTGGTCCCGGGCATATATCTGTGTCAAGCTGTTTTTCATGCTGCTGTCCTCCAAAAAAATTGGAGCTGACTTCTGAACAAAATCTCTGTTTTTTATGTTTTATATGTTCTGAAAAGAGGGTGATAAATGTTTTGTGATCTAAAATGTTTTGCATATGCAGTTTAATGGGTCACGCTTTATTTTAAGGGTAGGTTTTTTTTGTTTATTAACTGTTAACAAACAGCTAATAAACATGTTAATGTACATTATTTATAATATATTAAATAATATATAATAGGACAGCTAAAACTGCAAACACCAGAGCCCTATGGATGATCAATACCCAGTCGATCACATGCTTGAAATCGGTTCAAATTGTTACTGTAGTAATGTTTAGCAAATTAAATCAGGTTTTTTTTAACCCTAACCATAAGCTAAAAATTAACAATGTTTGTTAACAGTTAATAAACTAAAAAAATGGTC
Source organism: Acipenser ruthenus (assembly GCF_902713425.1). NCBI lineage: Eukaryota > Metazoa > Chordata > Actinopteri > Acipenseriformes > Acipenseridae > Acipenser > Acipenser ruthenus. The sequence continues at coordinate 34,655,356 of NC_081201.1, read as the reverse complement.
CTTAAAATAAAGCGTGACCCTTTAATGTAATCTTGATCATTGAGAATAGCCATGCTATTCTTAATATGCATGGCTAACCCTGCTTTTCATATAGATGGGCAGGTGCACAAACCCAAACCAGACCATACTGAATTTGTTTATTTTTATTTGGGATGAACCAGAAGAATTAGAATCCTCATACAGGCGCCCAATTGGTCACCACCATGAGCAAATAAGACAAGAAGCAGGAGACATACTGTTGACTTCTTGCTGTCTCAGAGCACTGTCCAGCTTACACACTGAACAATATATCCAAATGCATTGAACCTGTTTTCATGATTTTTTTTACAGTGAACCCAAACTGATCCCTGGAACTAATCATTTAATGTAAGAACCATTTGCACAGCCTACATCATTCCTGAATGTCCGCCACTGAGGAACTAAATTAGTTGTGCAGTCTTAATAACCAGCGTGTTGGGAAGTTTTGACTTTTATTGTCGAGTCACATGACTGAGGATGAACTTCACCTCAGCCAATCCTATATATAAAAATTGAAAACTTGTCTTTATAATCGTTGTTTTGTTTCTAAGGTAACACAGTGTTTCACACGCAGCATTCAATAAATGTCTTTGTATTGTCATGAAGCGAATGAAGTCTAAACAAAAAAAAAGTTTGCCTCGAATAAAAAACTGCAAATCACATTTCTTCAAACTGCTCAAAAGCCCTTCCCCTTTGGGATACCAGGTCTATAATTAATATCAGATGAAAACACAAACTGACACAGCTGGTTTTCTTCTTAGTCTTCCATGAAACAGTTAAGTAGCCTCTGTTTTCTAGAGATGATTATATAAAATGAGGAACCCCAAGTTTGACATCTCCTTGATTATCCTTTGGTGGAGGAATTGTAGTATTTTTGGGACTCCTATTGAATAATATAGAATACAGTATATATATTTTTTGTATAATGCAAGGCATATTTCAAGGCTTGATGTAAGCAATTGTCTGCACACTATTAAGTCCTGCAGCCACCATATGTCAGTTTTGACTGTAATTAAACTGATTTAAAAAAGTGCGAAAGCTTAGACTACCATTGCATAGAATTACAGATAAGAGTACCATTGCATTCCAACTATGTTCTTAGTCAGTCACACCTGAGCTTCATTAGACATATCCATATGGCTATTAAAGCAGTAATAAAAGCTTGAAATGTATTGAACTATGTGATAATGTGAAGGCCCCCTAGTGGCTCACATGGTAAAGGCACAACCGGGTGATGTGCAGGGTGAGTCATATAGTCAGGGGTAGGCAGGGGAATGCATGTTCGCGTCCTGGCTGTGCATAGTCCCTGGGGATTCTGCAGGTTAGGGAGGCAAATTTGCTAGGTACTGTTTCTTCGTCACCGCAATACAGTGGACACTACTGGCCAGACGCCCGGTGAGCTCAAAGAGACAACATGTCTGTGGGTTAGGAGATAACGTCAAGCCCTAACAGGAATGCAGTGATAAGAGATTCCTGATTCCCTTCCAGGACCATTCGGAGAACCCCCTGGGTGCAGCAGTGACTCTGGCTCACGAGCTGGGGCACAACTTCGGAATGAACCACGACACCCCCGAGAGGGGCTGCAACTGCCGGGTCTCTCCAGACAAGGGGGGCTGCATCATGACTCCCTCCACGGGGTGAGTTCAACCTGCTGGCCATCCATAGCATTACAACAGAGATGTGCTGCAGATATATGGTAATACAACAGCATAACTTGTCAGTGGTAGTGCTCTGTACTTATATTACTGACTGATCCATTTTGCAGTGTTATTACTGTCATCCAAAATACGGTTGATTGTGGTAATGCTGCACAAAAATAAGTAGTTTCAGTTTGATGATTTTTTTTTCACGACGCCTTACATTCACACTAATGTTTTTAAGTGATTTTGTACTGGAACCTTTTTTGTTATTCTCTGATTCATGCTTGGCCTGTTTTCTTCATCAAATATCAGGCTGTTTAATTTCTTAATATAAATTTGTAAGTGGTTGAGACAGAAAATCCACTGTTGATCTACTTTTAGACGTGTTATTCTTGTCAATATCCAAATGAAAAGCAACTCTTTAAAAAAAGGGGGAGGGGTGCATATATCTTTGTTAAAAGGTTCATTTGGTGCTCCATATTAACCTTTCCAGTGTCCTTGGTGATTGTTCTAATATGTATTTATCACAACATGTGAATGCATTGCAACTCTTAGGGTTGTCCGTGCTCCGGCTTTGCTGGCCACGGCTCCGGACAATACAGACAATAATTAAAATAATGTATGGAAATGTCCCGTTGTACAGTAACAAATGGTTCAACCCAATGCTCAACATATCTGTAGAAAATTTGAGCCAACCTCCAAATAACTGCAGCCACTTCTCAAGCACTTGAGCTGCAAAGTTGATGTTTTTGCTGGACTCTGCATATTTTGATTGGACTGCATCCATCAAAAGTAGTGTAACCCAATGCGCAATTATGTGCTCATAAAATAACCCAGTTTAGGGCTGCATGAAAAAACGAAGATGCTTTAAATCCATACTTAATAGAATAGGTGGAGAATAATAAAACCAGTGAAAAGAGTAAGAGAATACTACATCAATCTGCCCTTACTCAAGAAAGTGCAATGACACCCTGTGGGGATTTGAAATATGCATGTAATGAACTGTAGATGGTAAATGTCTTCTTTCATACAGTATTTATTATCAACAATCTGTACACAGATGGAAAGAGTAACAACCCCCCGATACATTTGTTCCTTCAGCTAAAAGTTTGAGCTTCAATATTTCAATGAAATATGAAGAGCATTTGCCATGTTAATCTAAATACTTTATTACCGGTAAAACTGATGTACAGTATAACAAGACTCATAACTCTTAAAGCTTAATATAATCAATATGAAACTTACGATGAAGTTTTCAATTTGAAAAACGTTCAGTTTGAAAAGCACTTGCTCTGATGGCTATAGTTCTTATAACATTTTAATGATCAACAACAGAGGCTCTCTTTCTACTGTATTTTATTGTATTTAGTTATGTGAATTTGGGAGGTCAGTAAATCACTGTAAAACACCAGTAGAATATAGGGGTAATAGGTGGCAGCAGGTGTACCTGCCTCTGTGTAGATCATTAAAATATACCCCAGGTGTACCTGCCTCTGTGTAGATCATTAAAATATATCCCATTGTCTTTATTACCCTGACCGCGATCTAAAGGTATCATGAAGATCAAGGTGTATCAAATGGTTCTGAAGTTGACCAATTAAAAGAAACATAGCGTACTTATTGTTAATGGAAACATGTTTCATGCATGCTGGACAGACGTGTTCAGATTTGAAATTCTGGGTAGTTTGGACTATTACTAGTTAAAAAAAAATCTATATTTGCATAGTTATTTTGTTTAAACTACTAATAAAAAGTGTCAAACCCTTTAATTGCACTTCAGACACACCTAATGTTTGTGATTAAGAGCCCCATTAATTTACCTTACAGCTGGCAAAAATGGTTTACTAAAACTCAAGCAACAATAATAGAAAGCATTTTCATTTTGATTTATCTCTGTTAGTCAAAATACAAATTGCACATCCCAGCATAATGTTAATTGAATTAGGTCCTGTGTTGAGTGTAGTATTAAAGTTTGTTGATGTTAAAGTGCTGGGTTTATTTCTGTTCAGGAATGAGTAAATATAGTATTCCTTGCTGTAGTGTGGTCCCCTGACAATTTTTTTTATGTCTGCAGTTTTTTACAGTTATAGAATCCGCAAAATCTGTTCTTTAATGACTGCAGACAGAGTAATCATGGCTGACGAGTAAACAATTGTAATTACACCCCGGCTTTGTTTATTTGTGTTCATATCTTCCTCTTTCTTGGCAGGGTTCTGTGCTTGTTCTCAGATATTGCTGACAACTCCTTCTTGAAGAATTACTTCAATTCAGAAATTCCATTTCAAATTGCATTGTTTACCTCTCCCTTACCTTTCAAATCCTTGTTAACCCATGGTCTTGTCAATTTCCTCAATGTTTAAAGTTAAAGAAGCCAACAACGACCTAGAACCGTTTATATTTGATAACATTATCTGGATTTTAGAGTTGGGGACTTGGTGATGTCATGAATTCAAGTGGAACTCATCAGCAACTCATTTGTGTTTGTGAATTACATTTTGAAGGCAGCAGTGTGGAGTAGTGGTTAGGGGCTCTGGATTCTTGACCGGAGGGTTGTGGGTTCAATCCCGAGTGGGGGACACTGCTGTTGTACCCTTGAGCAAGGTACTTTACCTAGATTGCTCCAGTAAAAACCCAACTGTATAAATGGGTAATTGTATGTAAAATAATGTGATATCTGAATAATGTATAATGTGATATCCAAGTTTATTCTAAATCTCAAAGAGACATGTTGATAGAATTTATTTTAATTTTTTTTACAGTATTTAAAATGTTTAAGAAACCAGCACAGGATAGCAAATCAATTCAACCCTGTATATATCCAAAAGATCTTTGGTGTGAAATCTAGGAATTACATTTTGAAGACTCCATTGGCTTGCTTTCCCAATCATAATTTTAATTAACGTTTGTGGAACACACATGGTTAGCTTGCTGGTGTTTAAAACAATATTATCAGAGGCGGAAGAGTATAGTTCTCCCTCTAATCCCCTGTAACGGAATGCTAGCACAGTAACTCAGCTGGACTAATAGTTGCTGTATGCTTGGGATTTACATTCCAAGCAGATATCAGCTGCCAGTGAAAATGAACGATTGCACAAACCAATTTAAGCGCTAATCTGGATTTCAAAATACTACAGTGTTCTTAATTTGAAGAGACGTTTTAGCCTATCGATGAGATTGAAAAGGGAGAGCTCTGATGCTTTGGGACAGAAGGAGCTTTTAAAAAATGGTTCTGCCTTTGTGTGTTTTTTCATCTCTTTTCCATCTGGGAAAACAGCCACCAATGGGGAGTCTGTATGTGAAGTGGGCTATCTGAGCCTTCATCTAGCAAGCAATGCATTAATATTTTCACTGTTTGCAGTGCAAACAGTGAAAGTGTAACTGTATTATGTAGCTTAAAAAATGGAGACCACTGTTTTCTCAGCAGTTTAAGTGATGGATTGCTGGACTGCAGAACACACATTCTGTGTACTACATCATTCCACAGTTTATCCTTGTGTGCCCTATTGGGACACGTTAATTGTAGCTTGCTTGTTGAGTTTTTTTTTATGTTACACGTAACAATCTTTTTTAAATATGTCAAATAATTTTTTCAAAACCATAACTACACCTTTAAGTCTCTTCACCTTTTTGCATCTTACTCAGTAATTGGGTCTGGATCCTTGTGTTATGAAAGGCTCACTGAATTGAAATAGAAAAAAATGGGCTTTCATGTATCTTGTCAGCATGTCACTGCTTTCACACACACTGAGTCCCCCGAAGTCTGGCGACTTGTTATTAATGGGGCTGCAGTGCAGAGGCAAGCATGACAAAGACTAGGCCAGGGGTCAGACAATCTCGAACTGATTATGGCTGTATTAGCTGGCTGCCTAGTTTCCTGCAGGAAGCACAGTTGTCTGGGCACTATTCCCTTTGTGGTTTGTAAAGGCAGATAACTGTCGAATGAAGCCGACCTACTGTCAAGATTGATTCATTGACTCGGTGTCGCTGCTTTCATGAACAAGGCTGTTGCTTGCTTCTGCTGGGTATTTACAGACGAGAATTGAAATTGTTGTACATACTATATTGCATTCAGCCATTTCTAATCTAATATACTGTGTATACAAAACTATTTATATTATCACATACTGTGCAAGCCAAGATCACTTCACAGGGTTCTGCCACCAAAACAGACAAAAAGAGATGAGGTAGTGAACTTCTACTTTTAATATATATGTTTTTCAGATAAATCTTCCATTAACTTTCTAACCTGTGAACACTGTTTTTTTTTATTTTTTGTGAAGGCACTTTTTCAGCGCCTATACAAAATCTGAAATACTTTACTGTGCCACTGGAATTATGGCTTATGGCTTATTGCACTTGTTCAAATTAGCAAGAGGTATGAGACATGTTTCTGAAACTCCAGCAGTGTTACACATAACCCAATTTAGAATTGAACAGTATTCACCATTTCTTAATAGTACAGCAGATGAACCCAGACATGTTGGCACTGAGGACCCGGAGGGTGCCTTATTCCTGTGCAGAGGGAACATGGCTAATGACAAATCTCAAGCTTGTCTTGCCTCTGTACACCTCCAGGACAAATGAACGTCTTTATTGCTTAACCCAGTCCGATTCTTTTTGAAGAGTCACTTATTAGCAGCAGTTTCAGCCAATAGTCTGTTCAATTATACATCACTAGCATATATCAACTACCATGAAGGTATTTCAAGGAAATCATTTGACTAGGTGTACTAGATGATGTTTGGTTATCTTCAACAACACTAATGAGTCAAATGTAAACCTGTCAGTACAAAATCAGTTGCATAGCATCAGATTAACTAATACCGTTAAAAGGATAGCTTGTTTACAAAGATCAGATGATTAGAAGTAATTTTAAACACAAAGGTTTCTCGTGTTTCGTAATTGCATTGCTTTCTTTACAGCACAAACACACTTCAACGTTCAGAAAACAAAACTAGGATTTGGGTGCTTAATCGTTTTTTTCAGCTGTTGAGAACATTTCCCTAGGCAGCAGTGATACAGACAAGTTATTTTTAAACATGATTATGAGGACCCTTATAAAGAACTTCTCGTCAGCCCTGCATACCAGGTTTATTTTACTCAGTTATTTCAACATTAATTGAATATTCGTTTACATTTTGAAAGCATGTTTGAATGTAAAAATCCATGTTCATCCCAGCGCTATGTAATAAGGTGTCAACGTTCCCCTTTCCACAGGTACCCCTTCCCCACAGTGTTTAGCAGTTGCAGTAAGAAGGACCTGGATGTGAGTCTGGAGAAGGGAGTGGGGATGTGCCTGTTCAACATGCCTGAGGTCAAGGTGCTTTACGGAGGACAGAAGTGTGGGAATGGCTATGTGGAGGAGGCAGAGGAGTGCGACTGTGGAGATATAGAAGTAAGTTCAATACAACAAAAAAACCTTTTAGTCCACTTTCATTTTAGTCGCTGTGCAGTCTTAATGTAACGCTTTGTACAAAGATCAAGCAAGTGATATGTATTTGCGAAATCTGTGTTCTCTGCTAATATTGAGATAGCTATTTACTCCAATAGAAAAAACACCATTTTCAATTCTACAATGAATATGTTTGATAACTTTTTTTTATGTTTTTTTATGTTTTACATTTTATTTAAATGTAACAAAGCATTCTCACTTTAACCTTCTCTACAGTAACCTCATATTGGAAATTACAAAACCAGATAAGAAATATCTCCACCACAAAAATCTTTCTGTTGCCCCATTTCTGTCAATGCGCTGCAGCCAGGGGGGCGCAAAATGCAAAAGAAATGTGCAAGTAACTGACCCAGAACAGGCATTTCCCAGTACTGAATTCTTTCTGGTATGTTATTCCCTATTCAACAACTGTGGATGTGTTGATAACATCTGTATACTACAGCTGACAAGTGTATCAGGAATCAAACTTTCTGTACATACTGGACCAACGTATGAAAATAAAGTCCTTCTGGAAAAGGGTGACGCATGTTGACAAGAGCCAAAGCAACAAGCCCTCCACCTAACTACAGAACAAATATGCTCCAATCAGGGTAATCAAAAACTTCTCAGAACACACCACCAGCACTTTTAGTGCCAGAATCTCATTAAAACGTAGTATTCGTTTCTATAGTACTTCTCTCTAGCATACCTCTTGAATTACAGTAAAGGTTGTTTTAGTTCTATCAACCTGACATGTCTGAAAGCCTGCCTGATTTTTTTCTTACCACTGATTATATGCACACGCTAGTCACACACATACTGATAATATATACATAGGTTTTCCTTTATAGATCTTTCTTTCTATGAAAGCTTGTGACATTAAATTGTGAAACTCTGCATGCGCCTTCATAATGGTGGGAGACTGAAACGCAAAATTCAACAATGAAGCTTTCCCCAAAACCAGGAAAGCCTGCCAACTTTCTTTTTCTCTTGTATTTTTCAGGAATGTACGAACCCTTGCTGTAACGCCACTACCTGCACTCTGAAGGTCGGTGCTGTTTGCGCACACGGGCAGTGCTGTGAAGGCTGCAAGGTGGTTATTGACGTTGCTCAGTTCTACTGGTGCTTCTGCTTTGTTCTGTCTAAACACTGTCAAAACTACGGAATCCCTTTAATTAATCGCACTATCACATGTTTCTCGTAGCGTTCCGTTGGAATGTTATGCACACACTGCTTGCTGATTTAAAAGGCTTTTCCTTTTACAGCTGAAACCAGCAGGTACCCCGTGTAGGGATTCCAGTAACGCGTGTGACCTGCCGGAGTTCTGCACAGGAGACGGTCCTCACTGCCCTCCAAACGTTTACCTGCATGACGGGCACTCCTGTCTGAAGGTGGAAGGGTACTGTTACAATGGGATCTGTCAGACCCATGAGCAGCAGTGCATCACCCTCTGGGGGCAGGGTGAGTATCGCTATTGACAGCAGCACTAAATGATATAGATAGGGATTCTTTTATTTTATTTTTTTATTAATACTAACCCAGAAAATGCATAGGACTGCTGTGCACTTACAGCCACTCTTCATGAATACAGTCCTTACTGTTCCACAGAAGAAGGAGTTACATGAGATTCCACATCAAACAAAATATATTTTGGACAATGTTGTCACTCCAAAGGCTTTTCGCTGTAGTTTACCACCTATATCTGGTTTATCCTAATAGGATCATCTTAAACTAGTAGACACTAGATTCTCAAATCTCTTTACTTGAAATCATCATGAGCAGTTTTTTTTTTTCAGAAAGGAAAAATACACCTAATACAATTATCAACCAGAAGTAAACAACTCTGACATTTCATTTAACAGTATTAAATGGTCTTAAGTATAAAGAGCAAGCCACATATTAATTTTAGAATTGTAAAAAGTGTATAGTTTTTCTTTCTTTAAAAAAATGCTAATTTCAATCTGGAGTAAATAGCTTCGTAAATTCAGCCGTATGCGTTTTTTTTGTTTTTGTTTTTGTTCAATCATTTGTCTTCAAGATTGAAAGTTTTGTTTTACTAGATTTTAAAATTGAAAGTTATTTACGAGCTCTTAGAAACCAGTGTGGCTGCTTTGCTTTCTCCCCAGGAGCCAAGCCTGCCCCAGGGATCTGCTTCGAAAGGGTAAACTCGGCAGGTGACCCCTATGGGAACTGTGGGAAGAACTCAAAGGGATCCTTTGCAAAATGTGAAATCCGGTATGTTCCCGATCACTTATTTTTTTTTTTTTTTTTTACTATTAAAATACGTTATACTTTTTTCCAGTTAACACATTTCAGTTCCCTTTTTTATTGATATTCCCCACTGCTGAACAGGGAAATAGCAATTCCTGTCGGATAAGTATTGCAAGGCAAATGCTGGAGGCTGTGTGGTCCAGTGGTTAACGAAAAGGGGCTTATAACCAGGAGGTCCCCGGTTCAAATCCCACCTTAGCCACTGACTCATTTTGTGACCCTGAGCAAGTCACTTAACCTCCTTGTGCTGTCTTTCGGGTGAGAAGTAATTGTAAGTGACTCTGCAGCTGATGCATAGTTCACACACCCTAGTCTCTGTAAGTCGCCTTGGATAAAGGCGTCTGCTAAATAAACAAATAATAATAATGCAGTTCCATGTGGTTTAGTGTCAGCGGTTTTATTGTATTGCTGTGTGTTTTGCAGAGATGCTGAATGTGGGAAAATTCAGTGTCAAGGAGGAGCCAACCGACCTGTAATTGGTACGAATGCTGTTTCCATAGAAACTAACATTCCCTTACAAGAAGGTGGTCGGATCCTGTGTCGTGGCACACATGTGTACCTTGGGGACGACATGCCCGACCCTGGCCTCGTACTGACTGGCACCAAGTGTGGAGATGGCATGGTGAGGAACACAGCCCACACCCCAGGGCATCCATTAAACATGACCATGTCCATCAGTGTGTTATTAGAGTTTGGCTTGTTTCTGTACGTCTTTATATATTTTCTTTCTTTGTTTTAAAACCACGGAAATCAAATAAAACCAAAAATCCTCAAAATGTAAATGAATAATTATCAACTGTGAATGTCAAGTTGAACAGCTGATACCTGTGTCAGTGTTTCAGTGTACTGTAATGATGATGGCCATTGACTTTGTTTCTTGTCAGTTTTATAAGAAGAGTTTATGATTGAGTATTTTAAGTTATTAATGATAAGATGTGACAGCTTATCATTTTTGTTTTCTGCTTCTGTCTTAGATGTGCCTGAATCGCCAGTGTAAGAATGTCAGTGTCTTTGGGATTCATGAGTGTGCTGGAAAATGTAATGGCCGTGGGGTGAGTACCGAAAAGTGACTTGGAACTGAGAAATATTAAGCAATATATTATATATTTGGATTCAACTTACTTGCAAGTCACTGATATAATTTATTACGTGCAAATTAAAATGTGCATTAGCTCCAGTTATTGCATGACCTATAACATTTCATACCATCTCCACTGATTATGTAACCCAAATAATAGTGATTTAAACTCAACAGTGTATATACTCTTAATACCTCTAATCATTTCACAATATATGCATGTAGTTTAAAATCATCTCCCATTGGCCCTGACTGTTTACAGCAATTAATTTAAGTCCTACTTAAAATGCTTTTTTCTTGTCTTGGCACAAAAAAATAGGGAAAAGGTTTTAGCGCTTTGATGAGGGCCAAAAAAAAAATCTTGTTCGCCAAATCCACAGTACCGAAACATACACAGAGGAACCCATTCCGGATTTGTTTAAGATATCAATGTTCAAGATAATTGGATCATTATATATGTCGACAAAAATAGGAAATGCACATGTATCATGTTTTAAATAATGCAAAAACATTCCAGCTGCTTCAGATTATACTTTTGAGATTTTGGGGATGGAATTTCAGCTGAGTGACTGACCCACTACATGTATGGGAGAGAAATCACTGATGCTGTTTTATTCCTTTTGTGAAATACTGGGAGAATCAGGACCTACTGGACCCTTCTATAGTACTCTAAAGAAAAGGCCTGTATGTTTATTATAAACATGTAGCATTGGCATGGGGTGTATACTGCTCCCTCTTCCCTTGGGTGTTGGTCCCTCTTGGGCAGACACAGTGCTTTTTCTATCCCAAACTTCTAGTCTTCAGTGCCCTCATTCCAGCTTCTTTCATCACCATAGGACCAGCAGTAATATCTTTTCTGTTTTGCTGTTTTGAAGGTGTGTAACAATAACAAGCACTGCCACTGTGAAGCCGACTGGTCTCCTCCTCACTGTGAAGTTCCAGGGTTTGGTGGCAGCCTGGACAGTGGACCCATGAGACTTGCAGGTGAGCTCCAGTGGAATGGTTTTGGATTGCTGACTCGCATTCAACATGTCCACATTTCAAGAGAGCATTTTAACACACAGACAGTACCTTGCTCGTAAATTATTCAAGTGAATTCATTTACATAAACTGGAATTAAAAGTGTAAACATTTTTGAAATTCAGAAAGTTAATTTGTGTTACTTTTACTTTTTATATACTGTATATATATAAAAAGTAAAGATGTTTGTGTCATTTTCTGGAGTGCAGTATATCTGTCATGTGCAACATTTTCATTGCTTTTTGATTCTAACTTTTTGGGGGGGAATGTTTTGCAGACAACACCAGTTTAACCGTAGGGATACTGGTAACTCTTATAAGTCTAATTATTGCTGGATTCATCATCTGCTTTAAGAAGAAGACTTTAATCAGGCTGCTATTTACAAATAAGAAGACAACGATAGAGAAATTAAGGTGTGTTCTCATTTCTGATTCTTGGTTGCTCACGTATTGTTATTCAAGAATACATTTGTAACCACTGGATCACTGTTACGAATTATGATTGTATTATGTATGTTAAAATAATATATTTAAATGGTACAACTATTCACTGGAGGATGCAGTCAGTGCTCTTATTTCTATTTCTCTTTTTAAAAATTATCCATCCAGAGAAATCTGTGATGCTGCGGTCGGTCCGCCTTTTTGTTTGTTGTGGTGTGGTGTCAAAGGGTACTATTGGCCTCTCTTTTGGGAAACAGCTACTTTTGGTCATGAGACCCTGCATTAGCCAATTGTGATGCAAGTTACAATATAAGGTCAAAATGATTTTGTTAAAGAAAGAAAAAAAAAATTAACAATCAATTTTCCTTCAATTTTAAATAACAAAAAGCCTTTATTTCAGGTCTGTGGGTCCAACAAGGCCATCAAGTCCAAACCAAACAAACCCGGCCTACAGCACCTCTCCATCCAGGAGACTGCCAGCCAAGCCACACAATTCTAGTATATACAAGGTAGGGTATAAAACTTGGTGTGCATTTTTAAACTACACAAGTGATACAGAAGTGAGCCAATCCAATTCAAAATGCTTTACAAAGTCTTATACCGTAGATCGATTCTTTACACATGTAATAATTATATGAAATGTTTCTTTTTTCAATTAAATATGTTGCGTTATTATTATATGCTTCCAATAACAAGGAATAAAAATGTTGCTGTGTTTTCAAAGGAGTGTCTATTTACTTTTATTTAAGAGCATGACCACTGTATAATAGTATGAGTTATTCCCAATTCAATTCCCAAGTTTTCCGTTGCAAAACAAAATATATGAGCAATCGATTATATTATAGATTATACATGGTGGATTGCTAGAGCAGGTCTGCTGGATTGTAACAAGTCCACATACTGTGAAATTATAGAACAAAAATCAGATTCAACCTTTGAAAATGTTTGCTTGGCATTTCATACAAATATGTTTTTAGTTTTGTTTTGTTTTATTTGTGGGTTGAAGATATTTTAGGAAAGCATTATTTTCATTTCTGTTAACAATTACAAAATCAATTCATCACCCTTGTATGAGGTGGATTTTTTCAAAGGGTTACACATGGTATCAATTTGTTTATAGTTTTAGGAAGAAAATACTAAAAGGAACTTAGTAAAATTCTTTGTGATGTTTCTTTTAGTATTACTATATTAGTGTTTGTATCCAAATTAACAAAATTGAAGCCACAACTGCACAAATAATTCACCAGCTCCCTACACCATACTGGATGTTGGTATTGGCCCTGATTTCAATACTACACTGCATGATGCGTACTGTTTCTTTGCAGCCGGCTCCTCATGTCTCGGAATGCCTGTTGCCCTCCCACACAATGCACAGCCACAGCATGAGGAAGCTGCCACTGTTCCAGCCGGTCCACATCAGCAACCCCATTCCAGTATCACTAGGAGCAGCGGCAGCAGAATCACGCCCCGCTGATCGGATCCCACAACGAGTCCTGCCACCCCTTAACCAGCTGCTGCCCTCCAGGCAAGGGCTGCCAGTCAGGAGCTTGCTGTCCCACTCGTCCTTCAGACAAATACAGGTACAGAAAAAAAATCCATGAGACAACAAGCTTCTTCATATCAGTCCTCGACTCAAATCTGCTGTCTTGCCCATCATGACTCAAACTGATACATACCTTATATAGTTTCCCATAGTAAAAACATAGCAAAGTGTAATCAAGCATAGTGAACACATGGTAAAGCATAGGTAATCATTGTACAGCCCACAGAGGTATGGCAAACCACAATAAACTACAGGAAAAACTGCAAAATTACAATGCACATTTACTGTTGTAAAGGGAGATGTGTGTGGGATGCCAGGTGCTAGCTTGATATATACATACTGTATACATAAACATCAGTCCCTTTGTGAAATATATACAAAATAAAAAATAAAGAATTTTCCTTGGCCCTCTTGTAGCACCCTGGAATGGACCTAGGCTAACAGGCAACGTTTTCTTTAAAGAGACAGTGAGACAGTATGTCTTCTAGCTACCCCAGTCAAGGACAACAGTTTGGTGGGCAAGCTCAATAGCACATTACAGGCCAGTTTTCCAGTTGCTGGCACCGGGTGATGGCTCATTGACAGATTAAGGAGGCTGTGTGGTCCAGTGGTTAAAGAAATGGGCTTGTAACCACGAGATCCCTGGTTCAAATCCCACCTCAGCCACTGACTCATTGTGTGACCCTGAGCAGGTCACTTAACCTCCTTGTGCTCCGTCTTTCGGGTGAGATGTAACTGTAAGTGACTCTGCAGCTGATGCATACTTCACACACCCTAGTCTCTGTAAGTCGCCTTGGATAAAGGCATCTGCTAAATAAACAAATAAAAAGGGGAGTTAACTGGCAGAGTCAATGCTTTGCATTGTAACAGGTTGATGGAAGAAAGCACCGCTAAGTTTGAGAGCAGGTTAGCATTTTGCTGCGACAAAAATCTTATAAATTGTGTATTTTTGTGTTTTTTCCTTTTAACGTCAAACAATGAAGTACTGTAGTTATTCAGTTTGAATGAGGATGGCCAATGGTTGTTGTATAAACACAGCACTCCATGAATGTTCACAGAGTATTCTTGGGGAATACTAGATTTCTCAACACTTGTTATACAAGTAGAATTTGAGAGCCTTTGCCTAAAGATTTTAAAAAGCCACTACATTGCCTGCTCTGCAGTAACAGTAGTTACCTCACAGTAGGGAAAAGGTTGTCTGATTTTTGGCTATGTTCTTCACTGTTAATCACAGTGCTTGGCCAAGAACTGGTGCCCATTCACACTTAATTACTCACGAGACCTACGTTTTTCGAAGCATGTTGCTGATTAGGCTTGTAACAAGTTCACGGATAAGGGAAAAAAAAAAACTTTAAATCGAAATAGTGAATAAAATAAGCAGCAGGTAGACCGAGATTACTGTAGAAAAAATATTCTTACTTCAGTTCAAGTAATTTGACAAAGTTTAATTTAAAGACTATTAAAACATTTTTTGTAAGTCAAAGGCTTTTAGACCATGCACAAAATTAGGGTCACAACAGCTGGTAACCAAATCGCTACAGTTCTGTCTGGAAACTTTGAAGAATCTTCCAAAGGCACTGTCTGAGGCAAGTCATTTAAAGAAGCTTTGTTTTGCAAGGCTCTCCAGTTGCAATAGGGTGCTGCACTGTTAACCACATGTGGTTTAACTATACCATGACATAGAATATTGGTTGAAATGAGAATCGGTCTGCCCTAAAGGCTCATGGGGTTTTCATATGTAACAGTAACATTTCTAATAACAGCCCATGATCATATTAGACACCCAGGATATAACCAAGCCACAAAATGGTCCCCACCAAAAGAATGCTTATTTTTACTTTACAACAAAGTAAATAAGTATTTAACCCTTACATATTTTTTTACAAAGAATATATATATATATATATATATATATATATATATATATATATTTTTTTAAAAGACAATTACGGCATTGGTATGGCTTAAAATTGAGAAATCATTAGTTCTGAAAATACAATTAATTGAAAAGGGTGTTTCTTGAGGATCGGGCAATGTCTGTAATTAGGAAATTTACTGTACAGTTTGTACTAATTGCTTAGCCCAATTTGATAGTTTCAGTCTACAGTGTGCAGATTATTATTTGGTGGTATTGGAGCTTTGTATTAGATAAGCAGGAGAGCATGTCTGCCATGTGAGGTACTCGATCTTTTACTGTCAGAAATCCACAATGTAGAGCAGCCTTTAGCCATTAACTCAGCCTCCTTAGATATATTAAAAACATATGATAACTCTGATGCCTTCAGCAGGAAGCTGTCTGGGAGGTGGTGTTGATGGCAAATGTTTACTACAGTATATACAGCTGTGATTCTCTTCGTTATCAACATAGTAGACTGTGAGCACCCTCTGGTGGACATTTACAGTTTAGAGGTGATCACACTGCGGTAATTGTGTGTTTTAAACAGGAAACCTCGAAGCCCAGTCCTCCTCAGAAGCCACTGCCAGCAGACCCACTGGGTAGAGGTTCCCAACTGAACAAAGCGCCATCAACACTGCCTGAAACTTCAAACCCTGTGCCTCGGATGATGCAGCCAGTCAGGTTAGTAGTTCCACCCTAAACTTCACACTTCATTTCAAAATATATGTGTAAGCCGTTACTTTATGCCTTTTAAAAACAAGCGTTTCATATCTCAAGTTTGTCAGACTGCTTTTTTGTCTTACCACTGTACAGGCAATATCGAAGTGAGAGTCTTTCTCACAGTCTAGATATAATATTTGTACGCACCATTAAAGAAAAACAAATATGTTTTGAATAAATAAAATAACTGTTTTCATTGGATTGTTCTGTGCCATTTTGACAGAGTAATTCCAAGCTGGAACAGTACAAAGAAGCCCCCTGTAACTACCTCATAAATCAAACGAGTAGAATTGTCACCAGTAAAAAATAAACTGTATTGTTTTGATTTTACAGGCCTGCACCCAAACATCCCCCAAAACTGCCAAAGCCTAACAACATTGTTTATGTGAAGTGACAGGGAGTGGAAACAAATACCATCAACAACTGAAGACATGAATTTGCACTATGTTAAGACTTAAGTTAATCAACTTCAGTATATATGTGTATAAACGTTAGACATTGTGTCTCTATGTGTTTTTGAAAGAGACTCTGAGCTAACACCTTTGGTGCTCCACCTCAAGAAGGTGCTGTGTGTCCTTGCTCAGGTACATGTTAATGTATTTATGTTTAGTATTTATTACAATGCGGTGCACTGTGGTAGACACTTTTGATGGTAACATTTTTGTGATCTATTTTAGTGAACTTGAACCGTTCTGATGTTTTGCACCATAGCAAACTGATTTGTTTTCCTCAATATGTTGGGAAAGACCACAGAAAAATGTGCTGTGTAATATTCTGTGAAACAAGATGTTCAAGGGGAAACATTTTGGCAAATTATGAATTTGTAAATTATAGAATGCACAGGTAACAGAATGAGCTGATTAACTACTGGAACTACTGCTCAGCAAACATTGATTTCTTGAACTAAGATGTATTTCTAGGTAATAATTGGACATTTAGATAGACCTACTCCAGTTGTATCCAGGATCTGATGAAGTGTGGTTTTATGACTATTTCTGTTTTCCATATTGAATCGGTGCAAAGGCATTATTTAATAATGCATTTCAATGTTATGATTTAAAAAAAAAATAAAAAATAAGGTAAAACAGATGATACATAGTATTTGGTTTTGAAGTTAGTCTCTGCAAAAAGTGCCAGTTTCTTTTTAACAATAAGGTAAACTTACTGATTTACTTATGAGAGTACATGCGGCCCCTTTTAAAATGATGCCTTTTAATATATTTAAGGCCCATGCCTCTAAGGCAGCTAGGGAGAGCCACATCTGCTCTAGAGATAGCATCATACATCTGCTCAAGAATACATCTCTCAATAAACTTTAAGCATTTACCAGAATGACAATAGTCTTATAATGCCCAAAGGGACAAGCATACAAATGTTTATATGATGACCCTGGATAATGCATCTGTTTAGCAAATGTCATTATTTAAATTGTTTTACTTTCAGCTCTGTTTGTCAACACAATCCAATTTAAACTGCAAAGGACCAGTAAAAATGCTTGCACTAAAACGTAAGCAGAGGAGATTGTGTCCCGCATGAAAAAAAAGAGAAAATGCAAATGTATTGGCTTGGCTTGTATCCTCCAGGCTTGAAATGAAACTCTTCTTTGGCTAAGCAGTTGGGATGTCATTCCAGATTCAGCAAACACAAAAAAAAAATATCTAAAAGGTTTTTCAAATGTATTTTAAGTTTTAAGGTGCTTTTATCATCTGTGATATGTATTCCATTCACTGGCCCTCACTTACTCTGGATCTCTCTTTAGTAAGCAGTTGGATTAACGATCACAGCACAAAACCTTTTTTACTTGTGGCAGAGTGCTGCTCCCTGCAACTGAGACTAGACGCATTACTGTAGCATCATACCTAACGCATAACATGAAAAAATAAAAGCAAAGTGTCAAATTGTTTATTCAAGTGGGATTGACATTACAAATCTGTCTTGTGCCAAGCAAGTGGTGCAGATGTAACTGATTTACAAAGATGAAACTGACCAGTTTAACCACTGCATTGTTCTAGTAACACACATTTTATTGAAGTACTATCTATATGTTGGTTTGTTAACAAACTGTAATGTTTGCTTACCTTACCGGTTATAGATTCACGTTACTGCTCTTGTAAATATGATCAGTATGCCATGTAATACTTTTTTTTATTTCAAGGTGTTACTGGTGAACACGTTCAACCATTTTAGGAAATAGCTCTTTACAACAAAACAAGGGAACTATTTCCTTGTACAATAACTATTAAAAAAAGTATTGCAAGAAAAACACTTGGTTTGTTGTGTATTACTCTGGTCTTTAAGTGTTAATAATAAGAATATATTTTTGTATATTTCAAAAGCTAATCATATATCATAGCATAAAGTATCATACAATGTGGACCATTTTTATTGTACACCAAAATGAATAATGTTTTCGTCTCTTGAAGTGCACAGTCTTCTTGAATGTTTTAACTTTTTACAGTCTTGTATACTGTAGCCTTCTTAACTATTTTAATTGCAGACAAAAAGATCTGCATCCTTGTATGTGTCCTATGACTTCACACTAATGTAGGTTTTTGTTTTCTAAGAAGTTGACAATGTTCTAAGAAAAAAGAAAACAGACATTTTAAAAGGCATCAAAAATACCTCTTGGTTAATCAAATATATAGATTTAAAAAAAAAGGAATTTAAGGTATATCTGTCTTCCAAAAGCTTTAGCCATGTCCAACACACCAGCTCCATACTGGAAAATAAGGGGAACATAAAAACCACGAACAGCAAAGACATTCAACTTAGCACCTAGACTAATTCTCTGGTAAATAATTTGTTTCAGCCTTTTCTAATGCTACATGTTTCTGATACCATGGCAAAAAGTTTGATTTTGCATTACAAATTAGTTTTTCACATCATGAATTAAAGAAGGTAGGTGTACAGTATTATTATGGGGGTGTTATTGTACCTCATTTCTAACTTGATGATCTGCTCCCTTCTCAGACAACAACTGGACTAACTCCTCATGGTTATTCAGCACAGCGACCTGGAAATAAATATAAATGTTTTTAAAGCACCCTAAACCACCAGTACCATGTGTAAGAGTATCTTAATGTAAAGTCTGTATGCAAAACCTTTAATTAAGTTTCAGCATGACTGCACTGTCTAGTTAGGATTTAAAGAGTAAAAATAGATGTCTTACAAGTACATTTAAATGTGCATCCTGAGACAATCCAGGACAACTGGCAGACAGTCGATACTGTTCAGCACAAGTCAAAAGAAACCACTTTTCTGATATGCTTGCTTTGGCAACACCGTACTGTCATAAAAAGCGCACTAGTAACTGGTACCAAGATTTATAACAATTTCTACAAATGTGTAGCCTCTAGCTCAAAAAAATAAAATGCTTAGCCTCTGCAGACAAAGCTTAACCTATACCCACCCTTCATGTTTGCTTTATTCCAAAGATCAGATATAAATATAGACATAGATATTTAGACACGTTGGGTTTCTATAAATGTATCGGACAAAATATTAGCAGATACCATGAAGGGGTTCTTTCCCCTTTATCCCGCATATTCACATCTGCTCCAAAAGAGAGGCCACATCTGCATTGCCAGTTACTGCAGAAACCCTCATCAGCGGGGTCCACAGGGAAATGTTACCCTTGACATCATCCTGATAAGATCAACAGATATGTGCATCACTATTAAAAAAAATGATTAGACATTGCATTTAGAAACAGTTATGTATAAACAAAAGTGGCTAGTTTTGAGAACATAATACTGTTTAGATAAATGCTGTATAAATCCATTAACATTTAAGTCATTCCATTTGTTAGAAGATGTATAAGGAATTGAACTGATGAATCCCATACCTTGCAGCCATCATGTAACATATAATCGATAACATTTAGGTGACCTCCATCGGCGGCCCAGTGCATAGCTGTTGAACTGCCCTTGTCAGGGCTTTCCCAAGAAGCTCCAAATCTTGTGAGATATTTAACATCCAGGTGTCCAGGAAAACAAGCCAACATTAAGCTGTAACACAAGGAAATACAAGGTTACGTAGACACTTTTAGGCAGCAGTGTGGAGTAGTGGTTAGGGCTCTGGACTCTTGACCGGAGGGTTGTGGGTTCAATCCCCAGTGGGGGACACTGCTGCTGTACCCTTGAGCAACATACTTTACCTAGATTGCTCCAGTAAAAACCCAACTGTATAAATGGGTAATTGTATGTAAAAAATAATGTGATATTTTGTAACAATAGAATAAGGACGTCTGCTAAGAAATAAATAATAACATAAAAAAGGATTTCTGAATGTCAGCTTTTTTTTAGAAACCATTAATATTAAATGAATACAATAAAATAGATAAGCCTCCTTTGTTCATATAGTCCTTTGTTAAAGTGACCCAAAGAGGATTTTATGAGGAATTATCAATTGATGCAATACAGTAATTGAAGTTCATACCTGTCCTTTCCACTTCGACTCTTGTAGTTCACATCTGCTCTATGATTTACCAAAATATTCACTAGCCTAAAAAAAAAACCAATAAGATTTACATTTTGAAAGTTACAGGTTTTCTTTAAAGACTTTTATATGTAACTTGAGAAATTCAATGAGAACTCCAGTGTTTTCATATATATATATATATATATATATATATATATATATATATATATATATATATATATATATATATATATATTAATGTGTCACTTTTGTACATACTTTTAGTATTCCTGACTTTGTAACACATTTAGATTTGGTTGAACCCTTTGATGTGTATTTGAGTGTTACTTGTTGTTTCTTCCTTGAGCAGTTCTTATTGTAGATAAATTTTAAAATACATTTATGAAGAACTTTCTGTACTCACTTGTAGTTGAAATAGATACTACAGGACTATATACATAATCTCCAGAAACACTGGTTATTTTCAGTCTAAATCTATAAGGGGTACTGGGTTCAAGACCCTCAACAGTGTGCTTTGTACTATATCCTCTGTAAAAAAAGAAAAAAAGAAAAAAACATGAGTCTCAATAGTGTATTGTCATTAAACGTTGAGATTATTTAAATACCTATGTCATTTAAATGATTTGAATACAAAGTGAACAACACAGCATTACCTTTCCCAGTCTTAATAATACTGTACTGTATTAAAAACTGAACCATAGGCTCGTTATTATACTGACATGTAAATGGTCCCATAAGTGTGTGTCTTGGGGTCCTCTTCCTCGATAGAAAAGTGCGGCCACTGTTCTTTGCAGTGTGTGTATTTAATCCCAGTACAATTCAATACTGTGATGATTTACTTTACCAACAGCAGGAGGATCTTTTTTCAGGATTGGGGGCACCCCTTTAAAGAATTAAGCAAAGACAAAACTATAGTTATGCAATGCTGTTGATCCAGAGTAAAATAGCTCCCACTTAAGTCATCTTTT
The DNA here is from genome assembly GCF_902713425.1 of Acipenser ruthenus. NCBI lineage: Eukaryota > Metazoa > Chordata > Actinopteri > Acipenseriformes > Acipenseridae > Acipenser > Acipenser ruthenus. Next base: position 34,633,890 of record NC_081201.1, on the reverse strand, counting down.
TTGGTCTGTTTTTTTCTTACCAAAATATAAGAACATAAGAAAATGTACGAATGAAAGGAGGCCATTCGGTCCATCTATGCTCGTCCAGTTCATAGTAGCAAATCAATCTCAAATCTTAAATTGGATCTTAAAGGATCCCAGTGATTCAGTGACGATTTTACCATCTCAGTACCACTAGAGGTCAGTAAAGACTAGGGATTAGCAACTGGTATACTGGAACAGACTAAAAATCTTTCCAGCAAGTACTCTGTTTGTATGATAACACAGAAACTGGTGGAATTAGATAATAGGCAAGTTTTTTTTTGTTCTGTTTAATGGCCTCCCCTGATAAAAATAAACATTACATTTTGTATTTGTTTACTTTAGGACAATGAAAGTCCACACATACATGCATATTTGATCAGAAGGTAAGAAGCTGAACACAAGACAAGAGTAGAATTTAAGCACTGTTCTTAAAGTAGCACAAACCATTTTTCTGTTATGGAATACCTCACATTATTTAGGTCTTTATAAATGAAGCGGGTGAGTGGGTGTGTTCAAGGCTACCCAGCAATACTATATCGACAGCTATAAGTGTCAACGGTATTTAGAAAGTATTTTGTTACTATAGTAATTATCCATAGTAATTGCATTCTCCTTTTCAGTCCTGGTCTTTATTCCAAACAGGTCCTAAATTAGTTCATTGCCTCTTAGCAGCTTGAATTAACTACATTAGAACCTGCTTGGAGTTAAAACCTGGACTGGATTAGATCTCAGGGGCCAGGTAAAGGCAGAGTTGGCTTCAAGGAATAGCTTGATACAAATTGAGATTTTAAAAAAATAACTGCCTTTAGTTAAAGTTAAAAACAGAGGTATGGATTCAATCAAAGCAATTGGTATTGATTGATTTGTGTATTTGCCTGTTTGTTTGATTGTTTACAAACTGTGAAATCTGAGTGAACTGGTGTGCCAAAGGGACTGAGCATTGATATGACTGCTTATTCCAGGTGTAAAGTACTTGTATTGGGAAGAGCATACAAAATTCAGGGTTTACTGTCTGGTAAAACAGGCGTGACTGCTGAGTACAGGTGACCAGAAAGATAATTGCAAAGATCAAGCTTATTTAGGTGATCAAGTAACATATTCTAAATAACCTAAATAAGTGATAAACCCAATAGTCATATCCTTAACATAAATGACTGTCTTTGCCCAATACCAGTGTATTATTATTATGATCATCATCGTCATTATTTTCTTTATGGGTTTTGCCTGTGTATTTTCTTTGTTCACACTCCTTCCCCCATCTGCTCCTTCTATTCTATTGTCAAGTTCCCATGCTTCCAATATATGTCAAGTTCCCATGCTTCCAATATCATTGCCTCTTTTTTCGTCAACCCCCCTGAAGCCAATATAAATGTTAAAGAGTAGCATATGGGCTGAATGCCCAAGCCGAACACACTGCAGCTGCAGCCCTCCCACCCATTGTTCCCCATTCTTCCCCCGCGACAGCTCATGCAAAGGGGGTCTGAGGCAGGATTAGATGCAAATTGGACAGACCTCAGGATGGTTTGCATATTATCATTATTATTATTGTTGTTGTTATCTTAGACCTGGGCCTTAAGGTGAAGTTATTAAGGTTGGAAAAGCTATTTCCGTGCCGTTAATTGCCCCACCCTCCTTTCTTGTAGCTTAGTTCAACTTTTTATGACTAATATGTTTATTTAATTTTGAAACATTTATTGACCTACAATGCTCTGCCTTTGTAGTCACGATTATCAATATCCACCATGAAGTCTGAGTCATTTTATATTCCACAGGTACTGCACTGATGATCTGCTTCTCCGAGCAATGATGTCCGACCCTCTCTTGGAGCACTATGGTGTCATTGTCATTGACCATGCTCACGAAAGGACAGTCTGCACTGATGTGCTACTGGGGCTGCTGAAAGACATTGTGCTCCAGAGGCCTGAGCTCAGAGTTGTTGTAATCACTGCTCCCCACATGTGCAGCAAACTACAGGCTTAATATGGAAACACTCATCTTCTAAGGGTGGACAATAAGTGCCAAACAGAGGTGGTTTACAGCAATAGCACCACAAGGACCATTTTTATGCTGCAGTGAGACTGGTGTTTGAAATGCATCACACAAAGGAGGACGGGGACATAGTTGTATTTTTGGCTTCTAGTCAGGTAAAGAATATTCTAAATTATAGTTGAAGTATAAGGGGTATCTAATATTCCGTCTGGTTATAGGTTGATCAAATCAACCCCTTACTCAAGTAGACAAACTAATGAAGGCATTGGCCCAAACTTTAATTATTTTCTTACATAAAGTTTTACCTTAACGCCAAAGACAAAAAAAAATATATATTTAACAGTATTGCTTTCCCAGCTTGGTAAAAACATTTAAAATCCAATTGAAAGTGTCTTTTTTTAAGGATGGATAAGTGAACATCCTAGGAAAGACCCACCGTTTCATTTCAATAAAATGGTTATTAGAAGTTTCTGAAACTCACTTGACGTTGGACCAGCAGAAGAATACAGGTTAAAGGCTTATCAACTATTTGGTGATGTATTTGTATGGAAGGAACCTAGAGTAACTGTACTTCATTAGCCAAATACTCCCCAGCATAAGTGACATGCAATATGAACAACACATCTTCAACTTGGCCATGGTCGCCTTTTTGTAAACAAGCCATCATTAATAATATGATGGTTCTATAGCATTTAACACTCAAGGATAAACAAAGTAAGCCCCCCCACAAAAAATACTTGTAAAACTGCAGTTTCAGGATGTTAAAGCCCAACTCAGTGGCTGGATAAAACTACAGCGGATACTGTATAGCTAACACTTCCCAGGGTGACATTGTATATTGTATTAAAGATTAATGGCTATTCACTGTAATGTTTTTTGGCTCTTGGCCTGTTTCTGAGTTTTGTTTTTCTCCTCAAAGCAGACTGTGACCTCCTCACTAAAAGTCCACATCTTGATTTGCAGATGGCTGTTTCCTTCATCACATGATTATATATTTATGTGTTTTATTTTTAGGAGATTGACAGTGCTCATAATATCATCAGGCAGGAGGCTGTTAATCTGAGCCCAGATCTAGGAATACTAGTCCCTGTTTCCTTGATCCCAGGGAAAGGTGGTTTTGTGTCCAGACACAGCGAAGAGCAGGAGAGAAGCAGCAAACAGTGCGTTAGAAGAGTCTTCCTGACTACCAGCAAAGGGGGGGGGGGACCTGCTGTGGGCAATCGACAATGTGAACTTCATTATTGACGTCAGTGTTGAGAAGAGAAATGTGAGTGAAATTGCAGTACAGTGCTAGTGAGCCCAGATTCACCACCAAACTGTATAATGTGTATGGATTGAATTTCAGATAATTGTCATTAAACCATGCACTTTTTCCAGGAGCTTGTGCTCTCTGTTCTGTGCTGCTTGTAATGGTATTGGTTCCTGACAGTTCTCGTTTATTTCCCTTTGTTAGGTTTACATCCCAGGATCAGAGCCAACTCCCAAGTGGTGCGACCAATCAGTAAAAGCCAGGTTGAGATACGTTAGCAGCTTGTGGGTACAACAGGTATGAGTTTCAACTACTAGTTTCAAATCATGCTGCCGATTCACTTCACTTTAGAGATTTTAAAGCTTTAGATATCCCAGTACAGGTTCTCTACAGTGCTGGTTTGTAATGGCTAAGGCACCATACAGTAGGGGTACAGTGGTGAACTCTTTACATTGTACCTTTGTATCCCATTACCATCTATTGAAATGCATTTCCATATGCAACACATGCCCAAGGCCCACAGACACCACCACTTCCTGGTTCTGGCGCTGTTATTAGGTTTACCATTTCTTTAGCCCGGAGAATTGTTTTAGCACAAGAATGTAGACTAGGCACTGCCTGAAGGAGGAGGAACCTTGTAATGGCATGCCTTGATTAAACTGTCTTACTTGCTATCTGGGATGCACATTTTTTCAGGGGCTTCAGCACATTGTGTTTCATATTAATCAGCAGAACTGTAGACGGTTCAGTCCAGTCTTTTTCATCTGTTGTAATTACGGATGGGCCAGGCCTGTTGGTCCCTCAGCCGTACAGTAGGAGCTCTGACAGCGCCTGGCCAGTCCCCATTGTTAGAACACAGGGCTCGCTTCTGCGTGGGAATAGCTAACTCTGGGAACTTTCCAAACGCTGCATGTTTGCAATGATGCAGAAGACCACATAAAGGGGACACTTGTTAGCGATTTATAACTGTGCTTCATCAGGTCCATCAGCACAATGAACAGGAAGAGGAACCTTTCGGTTTAAAGCAGGGACATTTATGGAGACAAAGATAAATCTATAACCTAAAAGAAAAGTATAGGTTAAAAAGTAAATGCAGTTTTACCGTTTTGCTAAATTAATAATGAACTGTATTATACTCTGGGAAGCTGTAAAGTAAATGTTCAGATCCAAACTTTATGTTTTGCAAATCATGGGCTTCCATTGTATGGCCCATACTAGACCTTGGACTTGAATACCCTTTTTAAAGTGCTCTAGTCAGTGTTCATAATACAGGTCAGGAATCCTTTCTGCTTCTATATTTATGACAGAACTGGAAACTGGCTCTGTATGAAAGATTCACAAACACCAAAAAAGAAACTATTTTTCTTTCTGGCACTTGCTTTTGTTCGGCTTGTCTGTGGTCCCTTTATGATATTCTTAAAACATTCAACTTGGTGATTTATTCAGTGAACAGACATGAAATTTGACAGCACATTTAGCAATAGCTGCATAATGGTTTCAGTAGGAAACGTTGCTTTAGTTGAGTGGATCCATCTTTTAAGTCACAAAAAAAAGAATCTTGTGGATGATGTTGGTTTTCTAATGCAGAGATTCTTGATACCACTTTTTTAAATTTCACTCAGATACCAGAAGTGTTGTAAAATATTTTTAACCGATATAAAAGAAATGCGTGTTATCATTCTGCCAGATCCGGAAGGTCTAATGCAGTCTCTGGAAGAGCTGGATTATCTGGCTGCCCTGGATGACGACGGAAACCTATCTGAAATCGGAATCATCATGTCGGAATTTCCACTTGATCCCCAGATGGCAAAGACTCTGCTGGCCTCCTGTGAATTTGATTGTGTGAACGAGATGCTTACCATAGCAGCAATGCTGACAGGTATTTAACCGATACCTTGATAACTAATCGGGGGCAGCAAGTGTATTGCGGGATTACATTTGAATTTAAATTTTTATTTTAGTTCCATGATAGAATTCTCATTTTAAGAATCGTAACCCTTGGTGCCCTCTCTCCAGTGACATATTGCACATTAATTAAATTATGAGTCTGCAATCTGTTTGTAGATTGAAGCGCTTGTGTCAGCATTGGAGAAAGGGTGTTCTATACACATTTTCTATTAATGTACTTATATGTGCTAACCCTGTCCCTGTTCTCTTTGTATCAGCTCCAAACTGCTTCCTGGAGCCTCCTCCTGGCTCAGAACAGCTGGCCCTCACTTGCCACATGAAGTTCCAGCACTCATGTATTAAAAGCGGTATCTACATAGTTACAGTGTAATACTTAAGATGGTTAATAATTAGCTGGTACTTCCCCATGTTGCTTCCCCTTTTTGTTCAAATCCATCAGTACATAAAGTAGCTGACAAATATACAAGTGACATGCTGCCACCATATATTCTAGGGTAAAGTTTAATTTTGCAGTTTTTTTTTTTTTTTGCTGTCAAAGTAAAAAGGAAAAAGGGTTTAGCCTCAACCTTCTTTTCAAGCTTTGAGCAGCCAAAACAATGTAAAAAAAAATTAAATCTTTCTCTTTTCAGGTTTATTGAGATGGCTCCACAGTACTTCTTCTATAACCTGCCCCACAGTGAAAGCAAAGAGATGCTGCAGCTTATCATTGATCACATTTCTTCATCGCAGTGCAAAAGAGAAACTGAACATTCAGACACTGACTAACGAAACCCCCGAGGAATGTCAAACACTCCAGGCTTCCAAAAGATGTGTTATTCAGTGAAGTCTGATATTGGACTGTTTGTTCTGAGAATGTACAATGCTTTTGTGATGACAGAGGAACTCAAAGCACAATCCACAAACAAAAGGATCTTTTGAAACTTTTTTTTTTTTTTTTTAACTTCAAAAAGGGAAGGATGTCATACAGGAGGACTTAAAAAAATTAGCTTTACTTAATTTTCTGTATAAATTGTTTAACAATGTGACACTGTATGTACAGTGTTTTATGGGTGATTTAAAATGATTTTAAAATCCAAATAATTAGATCATGGCATGGAAATTCCACACAGCTAATGGCAAGTACACATTATGGATTACAGATATTAGACACCAAGGTCCATTTTAATCTCAACGCCAGCTCACATGCATTGGAGCTACTGGGAGTCCAATAGGAAAAAAAAGTGTGCTTAGTGTACAGAGTTGGGTGTTTTTTTTAATATACCTGTGTTTTTATACAAATAAACAAATGATTAAATGAACAGGTAAGAAACCATTGTGTTCCAAAGGTTACACAGTTCCTCAAGGTAACGTTCATATTGACAGGTACTCTCTCAGTTTTTCCATGATTGGACTGATACTCTTGGCTGGGATTAACATTACAGTACGGAAAGGTTTCATTGGAACATCATCAAAAGACCATCGGCCAGCAAGACAAGAGTCGCTTTCCTCTTGGACAGAGTAGTTGAACTTCAGAACTGCATGCTGCAGGGAATAAAGAAAGAGTAACATCTATTATGTTTACCTACAGTAATAGAATTTGTTCATCATAATTATATAGAAGATAAACATACAATCTTGCATTGCAGAGTAATACAATTGATTTGTTAGCTTTAAGTCATCTTACCTTTTTATAACTGCAGTGTGTATACAATAACACATCCGGTTCACAAGTGCAATCATATAGTAAAGAAAGTTACCTCATGAAAGAATTCCTCCTCGGCATTCGTAAACATCAATTCTTCTTTCTTTGGTGCGCCTCCTCTTAGTGTGCTGTTATTTTTTCCTGCCTCTTTGAAGGTTTTGCTTATCATGATGTAAAAATGGCACTTCCCAGTGGGTTTATTGGTTCGCTGGGCTTCTGCTATTTCTTCCCTAAACAAACAAAACATTTTTTTTCTTCTTACAATATTATGCCACAGTGGTCCCTATTGTTAATGATTTAGTTTTAGTTACTTAAATATTAAAGGATTTTAATATTTTATGGTATGTGATTTGGTGCCATCTTATGGCAAAATATTGCAACTGCACTATTAAGGGAAATTACATTTTTGCACCCGTCGAGTACAAGAGTACAGAAAGCAGTCAAATGATTTACAGGAAGCAATACTTACTGTAGCTGTTTGTGCAAGGGCAGAGCAATTTGTGGTGGCACATTGATGAATCTCTCGCTCAACAGGAGGCCCACAGGCTTTGTGGTGTCGTTCAGGATTTTATCCAGCTGCTCAGCGATGTTCTTAGGACAGCACTTCTCACAGTGTTCAAGCACAAGCTCCTTAATCTGCTCAACACACTCCGAGCCCTTGAAATTGCATGCAAAACAATGACAAATACATCTACCTTTAATCAGGGTAACAAAAAGATTCATGAGGATAAACTTCAAGTCTTAATAATGTTTATTAGATTAACTGTGATACACAAAGAATTGGCTTTCAAAACCTCAAAAGTCTTGCAAGTGTAAATTTAAAGCAACAGGTGTCATTGTTTTTATTTACATATCACTCTTCAAAAGGCCAGCTTCATATGCAATACTCTCTGTGCATCTAGTTACTCACCTTTCTTTCAGTGAGATTTAAAAGACTGATGAATCCAAAGACTTCATCTATATCATCATCATTATCACTATCCTCTGGAATGTCAGCTTGCTGGAATGAAGAAAAAAAACAAGGTTTGCAAAATAACTTGAGGGCATAGTAAAGAATTTTATATATCACGGAACTGCAAAACAAGTCAATAATACTCTGACACAAGCAACAACTTTTTTTTGTTTATTATTTACAGCAGAAACATCTAAATTAATGAATGTGATACTGCAGTGGGTTCAAACTAAGACACCATACTCCTGTTTGTTTTTTTTTGTTTTTTAAGTAAAAGTATAAAACTATCATGATATATAGTCTTAAATGTACAATTTGAGTTGTGCTTATTGCACCTACTTGTTGATTGCTGACGCAGTAAAAACATGTTATCAACATTTCTTACCCTGATAACACTTCCAATGTGGTTCTGCTGGATTATCAGATCAGTCAGTTGAGACAGGTTTATATTGGCTTTCAAAAACAGCTGTGAAAAAAAAAGGTTTACAATAAGCCCACACTATCAAATTCAACATTGTCATGTTTCATTTTGAACATTTTTCAGGAGTAGTTTAAAAAATCTTCGATGTTTAGTTTTGACTCACCTGTTTCAAAAGCTTTTTGATGCCGTTAGAATCGCTGTCGGAGATTGTATGTGCTTCAAAGTCGACAGTTATCTCCTGCAAAACATTCCGACACATCATTACCAATCCACAGAAGTACTATCAATTAACTAATATATATATATATATATATATATATATATATATATATATATATATATATATATATATATATCCAAACGTGTACTCGTAAATGGAACATTACATTACATTAGACGACACAGGTGGGTGTTGCATGATAATTCTACCCCCCCTTTTTTTTTTTTTTTTTTTTTTTTTAAATTAGGTCAATTATCACCCTGGACAGAATACTGGGTGAGAATTGCCCTAGGCTAATGTTCACCCTACCTGGACAGAATACTGGGGTGAGATCGGACAGAAGTTTGTAGTTTGAAGTGGGCAGCCTGTTTTGTTATCCAAGTATTGCTTACTATCTTCACTCTTCTTTGTTTTACGTGACAATGGTTTTAACAGTAACTTACAAGTATAAACTACGGTAAATAAACCGCAGTATAGTAGGTGTTACATTTCTTAACCTGTAATTAAACTCCTGATTGCGAAAAAAACAAAATAAAATGCATTGCCAGAATAAGTAAACATAGAGACATACGCAGCGTGTGAATAGTTTCAAAAGGCCTGACTATCACTCGGTAAATACCTCGTTTATTTCTTCGTCAGAATCCTCACTGTCGTCGTCGTCTCCGGAGTCACCTACCCCTTCTATCCCCTCATCCGAGCTTTCCTCGTGGTCTTCCTCCGGCTCCTCTCCCGTTCCCAAAGCTCGTTTTTTTGCCAAAGACGCCATGCTTCCAAACACACACACAGCACGAGACAAGGAACAGAATCGGGACGGGAGTCTGCGTAGCAACGAGATTTACGTGAAACTGAACCTGTGCGTTCGCCATGTTGACTCCTATATTTCTATACTTACGACGCATTGCTGACACTCTGTTGGAGCCGTAATGGCTTGAGTTTCACAACTTCCTGAAACTGAGACGAGAGAGGCGGGATCTGGATGGAACAACAATCCGGCGACTGAAGGGAGAGTTCAATCCATAGCACGCATATTTGAATAAACACAGATATCAGAATACCTGAATCATTATTAAAATATAAGTTCTGAAATTTTTTCTGTTGTTTTTTTTGTAGGGCCTTATTTAAGTATTATTAAATTATAAATGCCCTCTATTTTCTGATTTGGGACGTTCCATTTGTTAATTTCCTTTGACCTATCACATACTCTTTAAAAATAGTTGTTGTTATAGTACGACTAGATGGAGCCTAAGAAGCAGGGATGTTGAAGTATGTATTATTTTCTTCTTGGTGTAATTATTAAAGTACTTTACAGTGTATGTTATAATACGCAACACAGTTTTTTTTGTAAAAAACGGTTACCCGTTGCAAAATACAGCACGGCATGTTTTGATTCGCTTCGTTAGTGAACGTCCAGCTGTACTCAGGTCATCACCGACATAACAGAATCATCCGAAAGAAATGTTGATGTGAACATGCTGTTAACCTCACTTCCGTAGTAAGAAAAAGTAAAGCCAAACACAAAACATTCTATCACCTTCCGTTTCTATGGTGAAAATGGTTGTCACATTGTTAAAGTATGTAGGACTGCGTACAATTTGGAGAAAGTACAGTGCTAGTGAAATGTACTGTAGTACCCCATCGAAGCCTTGCCTTGCACACAGTTCAATTCAGATATATCCGCCTATATGTTTACACGAAACTGACATGTGTACAGGATTTAGTATAGCCCCTTTTGCTCTACATTTGTGTACATCGTTGTCATACAGGCTACAATCCATTCAGGTTAGAAGAGAGACGGCATTTTCAATATAGACAATGTGATCAATATAGTCATTTCCTTTCAATTTGCTATTCTGAAATTGGTGAAACTGCACATACAATATAAAATACAAGCATTGTCTATTTAAACAAAAAGCTATCGTTCATCCGTTCACTGCAGTTACAGCATTTTGTTATCTGACTTTGTATGTTCCATTTATCAGGTCGCTCATTTTTACTTGTCATTGGGTGTGGAATAATTCTGGGGAAGCTGTTAACGCTTCTGTTTTTTATGTTGCTAAGTTTTGAAACTCAGGAATAAACACGCAGTCTATCAACGTTTTTAACTTTTACCGTGACATTTCAGTACTCTGTGTTTCCATTCGCTATGAAAGTTCTGTTATTAAAAGAGCCAAAGGAAGGGGACTCTGGATCTGACCCGTATGTTCAGGTTAGTGACCAAATGCACGCTTTACTCTTGTTATTAAAAAAAAAAAAAAAAACATTCTAGTAAATACTTTTTAGGATACTTGACCAACATTTTAAACTTCTTTAATGTAGTTGAGTGCATATTTTGGAAGCAAAATTGTGTGCTTACTATAAATTGCATTGTACTAGTGTGTTAAATCTTACACATATTTACATGTATTCGACTATACATATTCGTTGATATAGTCATTGTTGTTGTTGTTGTTGTTGCTGATGATATTAATAATATTGTTGTGTTTGTTTAGGAGTTAGCGTCATATGGGTTGAAAGCTACCATGATCCCTGTCTTGTCTTTTGAGTTTGTTTCCCTCAATGCATTATCTGAAAAGGTAAGAATATAATAACATGTAATAATAAACCAAGGCTTATAAAACCTGAATATAGAAAATAATACATGTAATATCAAGTAATATGATCTGCCAATGGAGCAGGATTTCAAATATATATATTTTTTGTAAAACTCTGCAGTGAATGTTGAAGGTTTTCCTTTTTATCTGTTTCTTTCCTTTTTTTAAAATTTCCAGCTGTCACACCCAGATAAATATGGTGGGCTCATCTTTACCAGCCCCAGGGCAGTGGAAGCTGTGAGCTTGTGTCTAGAACAGAACAGTAAAAGAGAAGGTGGGTGATGCTGATATGAGAGAGGAGTTACAGTATAGAGTGCCTTGAATATCTATAAGACGACGTTATTATTAATTTAATAACTGCTGCATATTTACGTTTCTAAAAACATTGTGTATTTTTATTAGAAAGTGTTTGTCTTTACCGTACTGTTAAATTTTTGCATAATTGCTTGGTTTTTCAATGGTACAGTCGTTTTCATATGCCAAAAACCCTTATTGTTTATGCCACGTGCATTCAGTGAAGAACATAAGAAAAGTTACCAACAAGAGGAGCCAATTCAGCCAATCGGTGCTGGTCAGGCTATCGTTTTAAATAAGGAGTCAGTCCATCTTAAACATAGAAAGTTAATATGAGGGATGAGGTGGTACAGTGGGTTAGAAGTTTCCTGAGCCTTCTAATGTAGTTATAGTGTCCTCCCAAGTATTAGCTACATACAGTTAGCTCTATCTTTTATTTTTTAATTATCACGTTTCATTTTCGGGTTGTATCTGGTGTAGATTATGCTTCCTTTTCACTTTTCTGTTAAATGCTAGGCAGTAATGTAAAGATGGCAACAAAGCAGTACCAACAATCATGTTTTGAACCTGGCGAGTCAATTAAAGATTCAAAAGCACATGGAAACTGTATTAGCGACCAGGAAACAATAACAAATACACTATGATTTAATCAACTTGAGCTGGTATAACCTAATTGTGTTTCCTGCAGTCTCCATCGCTAGGGTTCGGTGCAGCAGGGCTAAGGTGTCCTAGTGACTTCCTTCATGTTTCTAAAGCCTGTATGCTGTCTTATTATCCTGATTCCCTGTTTGGAGCGACTGCTTCATAAACAGCATTGTTGGTGTTCAACACAGCCAATACCTTATAAATTGGGGCATGTTACTGAAAGGACACTGCCTCTGAAAAGTAATCATTGTCACCCTGACCGAAGAAAGTGGCACTAACCTATTATATACTAACCCAGCTGCAACAAAAAGGGGTTTCCTCTTAGAAATAACAAGCTGTTTACACTGAGTCTTCTTTGTAAAGTGACAACAGAGAGGTGCTTTATAACCTTTTATATTACAAGCACCTGCCTAACTAACTTTCTGTTTGGTTCAACCTGCTCTTTAAAACCTTAGCTTTCTGCATGGAAAGTAATCCTTCCCTTGTCCTTAATGCAGTGGACTCGGTAGCATTTTAAACCTTGCACCTGCCTATGAGGCTTGTGCCCAAAACAGCTCCTTGTTTGTGTATTCAATAGCCCTGCAAAGTCTCTGTACATTACATATGCATCTTGTGGATCTTAAGATCTCACATTTCATTGAAATAGAAAAAAAACACATTCACTAAATGTAATGTGAAATCTACAGCACATCTGTATCAGCTGCGTTTTAATCCCACCCATCAAGAGTGTGATACAGCTGTGTATAAACAGATCTGATATTCCCCTATGTTTTGAATAGTCAGCCCTGATTATACACAGTTTTACAGATAGGCTGACGGGATTACAAAAGTTTCTTGCCCCAAAGATCTGCCATCCCCCCCCAGTAACACTGCCAGTAACCATTAGCAATATCTAGAAATATGAATCTACCTTATTATCATCAGCATCAGTTTCGCTACTGGCCAATAGTAGTTGAAATTGACTTTTCTACTGCAGGAGAGAGTATTTCTCAACAGTTGACTTCACTTCTATGTTGGGAGTTTATAGACATCTGAAGGAACACAAGATGTTCCACAAAACAATCTTTACTACGTTCATTTTGCTATATTAAGTGGTGGGAGAACATTTTTCTTGTTTCATCGAAGGATGTTCATTTTAATTGTGTCTTTGATGCACCAAGACATCCATTGCAATCAGTGACATAAAACAGGAATTTTTTTTTTTGGTTTGTTTGTTTATTCTTTGGCATGCTTGTAATGCAATTTCTGTCTTGTTTTTACAGAATGGATGGAAAGTTTGAAGGATCAATGGAATGCTAAATCTGTTTATGTTGTGGGTAAAGCCACATCCTCTTTGGGTAGGTCTCACACTGGTGATTTCATTGTTTTCTATACCTTTTCTTTGATGTGCTTTATTATTGATCCACAATTCTTTACATTCTCCCTATGTTCTGAATTATATTATTTGGATTCCACAGTTCAACCATTCAGCACTACAGAGCAGTGGAGCTGTTTAGGCATTCCATTTTAGAATTATCACAGTAGTTGACCGTGCAAACCCAAGTTTATGCTTTTTTTTTTTAAAAAAAAAAGGAAAAGTTAGAGTAAGTAGCAGGGTTCCAAAAAATATAGCGTTACACATTCCCACATGTTGCTGCAACTGTTTAAATAATTTTACACTTATAACTTTAAAGTCTGTTTCAAAGCTCTTGACAAAATGTCTGCTTTAGTGCACTTATAATGTAAGGATTATTGCCCACATTGTCAAACAGGTAACACAGCAATAACAATCCATGATGTGGTACGGAACAGAAAAGCAAGAGCACTTGTTATGTTTTTTTTTTTTTTTTTTTTTCTTCCTGCGGTGATTTAGAGGACTGACCTCAAACCCCAGTGCATTAGAGTGGCCATTTTGAAAAGAGCTTTGAAACAGACTTTAAAATTTTAAGTGTAAAAAGTACATTATTTAACAGTTGTAGCAACACGTGGGGATATGTAACTCAACGAGAAGTAGACTGGGACTGTTTCCGTTTTGAGTTCAACATCTCCATATTCCAGTGGCTTAGTTATAATTTTTTTATTTCGTTTCTGAATGTGCACTGACTACCCTCCAAACAGTATTGGGTAGTATAGATTAGTTGCATTTCTAATGTCATGTTATCCTAATCTTTCTTTGTCAAGGTATTTATAAACAAGGTATACATTCTGTATACTTAGCCTGTAATTGTATTGTCAATGTCTATGTAAATTGTGCCTCTATTAAAGCATATTTGTGCACGGTCTAATCTGAAACTGTCAAGTAAATTAATTCTGATGCTGTTTTACAGGATACCCCTTTGAGGTTAGGAGATTCAAGTGTTAATAGGTGCTCTCCTGTTGAAGTCCATATGTTATTTACTCAGCCCAAGTAATTTAATTTACACAGTAGACTGCTTCTCCTGCCTTTAACATTAGCTGATGCTCTGATAATTGGACAAACCTCAGCTGTGCCAGGCATCTATATCCTGTTTAAATCCCTCACTGTGATTAGTGCTGATTTTTTTATTTGCATGGGAATTGGTTTGCAGCAAGCAACAGTTTGCTGTTTAGTTGACAGCTCATAGTAAGTGTTTGGCGATGTAACCTTTACACTCTTGCCCTTTTAGGATATGACTGATCTTGCACATCTTTGTTGGTTTTGAAGCAGTAAAACAATCTTCAAATGTGGCAGACACATACATTACATGATCCTTTGTTGGTATTATTTGATGTCCTCGTTTAGTAGCAAAGTAAATGAACATTTACAGTGTGTCTAGAAGTGTGTCGTATGAAGTGTTTGGCAAGCTATGCATACTGTATCCAACATAGAGATCAGTATCTCCCTTTCAAAGGGGACAACAGCACACATTGACATTACTTTCAAGTACAAAAATAGTACCACTTCTGTCTGGGGAAAAAATATATATATTGATAGTGTCAGTTTAAAACATCTAATTTATCCCAACAGAAAGCTTAACAGTGATGACTGGTATTCTTCAGAACTCCTTTCCTTCCATTAAACAGAGTCCAAGTGAATGTTATCCAGTGGTCTCAAACCTTTAGATACCATCATTTAAGCCTCATTCCAATGTAACACTGGAGCTAACCCAAAGCATCTTTCATTGTCTGTATTAAAGCTTTGTTTATTACCCCTTGTCTTGAGATGGTAACTTCTGTAAATGCTATTGTATTCCTTTGTTAATGTATTTTTAGTTCAAGAAGTTGGCTTGATCCCTCAGGGTGAAGATACAGGAAACGCAGATAAGCTATCCGAATATATATGTAAAAGTAAGTAGCTGTTAAGTTTTGCATATACACTCCATCAATTTTAAGCATATACACTTTTGATGCCCTTCCAGAGAGTTTATCTATATATTATCATCCTCAGTTTACTGCACTATGTGTCTTTTCTTTATACACAGCTGAAGAAGGGCTTTGCCCAAAACGTCCTGAAATATGTTTTTTTTAATCATTTAAACTTTTTGTGTACATTATTTTTATTTTATTTTTATTCTTGTCAACCTTCATTTTAGTACACTGCAGTTCTACCTTTTCTGAAACCTGTTTATATATATTAAAAGTATAGATCCACCGTTTACCATTGCATTGAACAAACACATATATCAATAGTACAACTCTCTTTACATTTGACAATTTTTATTTCCCCAGAGGAAAACTCAGATTCGCTGCCTCTTCTTTTTCCCTGTGGATCACTTAAAAGAGAAGTACTACCCAAAGCGCTGAAGGATAATGGTAATATATACAATCTCCTAATACGTTGATATCCTTTACTTTCTGTGTAGCAACCCAGATAAAAGCACACTTCAAAAAGGCGTGCTGAGGTTTCAGACTAACAAGGCTACATTGCATACAAAAGTATGGATATGTTTGATATGTTTTAATGGTTTTCAATATTTAAAAAAAACAGATCTAACATCAACCATTTTTTAAATCAAGTCTAGTTTCATAGAACTAATCATTTCCATGTTCAATCTTGGCCCCCACCGTGGTAGATGGCTGCCAATGAACAGCTGACGTTGGCAGTGGATTAGGGAAAGTTTGAAAATATATAACCTCACCTTCCCCTGTCTACCACAGGGGACTAGAGGCAAATAATTAGTCATTAACTAGACTTGCGAATGCTGATCTTTACTTTTAGCTCCTGGTTTATTAATAGCATAGTTGACAATTCCTTAAGAATGCATTTCGATGAGTACATGCTGTGACAAAGTGTTATTGATTGCAGGTGTGCCGTTGGAAAGTGTGACTGTCTATCAGACTGCCCAGCATCCCAATCTTCAGAAAGCCCTCAGTGAATATTTCTCAAAAGAGGTAAAACTGGAAAAAAAAAAAACATGGTTTGATTGAGCATCTATGCCACCAGAGCCTTCCATATTGCTGCCTGCTGGACAGCACTACTTGCTAATATCTGTAAAGCACATCTTCAGGATCAAACATTCCCAGGAACCTGCAGTTCAGCAGCCAGACCGTAAGAGTAGGATCATTTGTAATCACAAATACATTTATTTGTTATTAGACCTGGATATGGTTTATATGTGTAATTATATCTTAAAAGGCTACATTGAAACTAAAATCTGGCCTGTTAGGCTTTATCATGTCTTCTATCATGAACATGTGTGACCACATAGGTGAGAATGTAGATATTGAACCTGATGTAACCTTTGGATTTGGAGTTTCTTGTGTACCGTGGCAATGTTTTCAGCAAACTCCTAGTCAATCAAGCCATCTTTTGTTCAAAAATCATATTGCTTGGCACCAAATGGCACAACTGATTTTTAGCATAAGACTTTAATAGATGTAGTTTTGCGTTTGCAGGGAAGTTAGGACCTTGGTTCCACAAAGCAGCCCACAATTACAGTTCCTGGGGGTTCCTTTAAAAGGCTGTTGTTTGCATTCAGTTTCTAGGGTTAAAGTCTGCTCACTAGTGAGGTAAAGGAGGTCACCAGTTTTGTTTAGCCTGTGCCTCAAGGAGAATAATGAACTAATTGGCTCTATTGATCTTACTGTCATTGTAATGGCACGTTATTTTTCTCCACACCCATGCTGTGTGCACGTGAGTAGTCAGTGTACTAGATTTATTGATTGCTATTGGGGAGGCATGCCAGTATGCAGTATACACTTCATGTTAGGTTGCTGGTAGAGTTTCATGAATTTGTTCAAAGCCAAAGGAGTTTTATATTGGAGGGCTACAGTCTGCATTAATCTATTTATACATCTTTTTTTTCCCCTCTACAGGGCATACCAGAAAGCATTACTTTCTTCAGTCCATCAGGAGTAAAGTTTTGCCTAAAAACACTCCAGAAATTGTCAGGGAATCACATTGATCAGATAAAGGTATGAACCTAATCATAGTAATTAGTGCTGGGACATATATGTGAATATTCAAACAAACACTGCTTGAAATGTATTTGTGGCTCAAATTGCCATGCCTGTGTTCATTCATATAACAGAATTTATAAATGACTATCGAAAATGTGTCATGCAGATATCTTGTTATAGTGTTTGTAAATTATGGGTATAGATTAATAAATGGATATGTGTTCACTGGTTAGCGACGTTCCAGGACATTTTTAGGTGCTAAATAGACGAGCCAGGCTGGGTTTCTGTAGAACCTCTTATTCATGGTATTTCACAGTGTACATGGATTTGCTTGTGAATGCCTGCTATGCGTAATGGATTTAAAAAAAAAAAAAATTAGGGCTTGTCTAATGTTGTTTTAAGACAGAAAAACCTCTTGCAAATGTGAATATTTTTCTAATAGTAGTTGTATTTCCACGATTAGATGCCAACCCACTTTTTCTTCTTTTCTTTTTTGACCTTTCTGCCACAATATCAGATACATATGTAGAGTACAGCCATGTACCCCAGGAATCCTGACCTCAATAACTCATGCTTCTGCCGTGTCGTACTCTTAATCCTGTGTAAAGCAGCCCGTTTCTACATAGAGGAGTGGCTGGTTAATTGTTGGATTTGTAGTGTTCCAGTTGGATGAGCATAATGCTCTGTATTCAAGAAAGGAAATGATCCTCATTGAGTGAGGAAAGGCTGTTAGCAGAAAGCTAAGCTCCCTTAAACAACGTTTGTTGCTAATAAAGCTAATTTACTATTGTTGTTTGCCCATTGTAATTGTCACGCAGGTCACGCATGCTGGTAAATGTGACGTGTGAACCTCCAAATAAATCTTATCTAGCCTAGTTCTGGATGAACAGGAAAAATCACAAAACCTGTCTTAAGAATAATGCAACTTCAGAAACAACTTGCTGAACCTAGACAATGTATAGAATGCTCAATTTACTTGAAATGTGCATCTACTGTTATACAGTATAACTTCATCAATTGTAATGTAATACAATACGTTTGTTTTTCTCTATTGCAAGTCATTAGACACAGATAATAATACATGAATAGTAGATGAGGTCAGTGCAATTTCTTAAGGAATTTAACAGCATATTAAACATTTTCTAATAGAAAGCAAAAAAGAATGGCATGCCTTAAAGAAACACACTTTTACTTCATATAGCTCACACTCTATCTGTCATTTGTAAATTTATTTTTAACGCAAAATACATTTCTAGTAAAAATTTCACATTTTATTTCCTTTGAAGAACTTGATACCCCCGCACTATTCATGTATAATGTTCAAACAAACAAAACTACATTTCTAAAGTGCTGGTACTTCAAATAGTATTTCAGTTTTAATTAATGCAATTAAGTCGCTTATTTTGTACTTCCCGGTAATATCACAACATCATTTGTAGTTGTCACTGTTAGAAGTATAGTCCCAGGGAAAGTAATGAACACATATAGGATGTGACTCCTCATACTATAACTATCACCTGTGAAAAGTAAATGGTTGCTGGCGATTAGAAGTTGGTGACACGAAACATATACTGTAAAAGATGCTTGCTCAAGTGCCAGGAGCCTCTTAATCACAGAAAAGTGCTGTAATATATATCAGAAGGGACTGCGGTCTTAATTTACCTTCTGTGGCTGCTCTATCTTTTGTTTTCTCTACACAAAATCACATGGCACAAAGATCATAGGCATCCAGTGACATCAATCCGTTATCTCTGTGGCAAACATGATGGTGTACAGTTTTATTGCTGACTTCCCGAAGCCATCGTGCCCTGGTTCCACCAGGCTTGTGTGAGATGCTTAGAGAAACACGCTATTACCCACTGAGACAATAGGACTGGGTGATTGACAAGTTAAAAGCATTTTAAATGCCACTCTAAAGGAATGTTGATAAATTGTGATAATTAAGCTGTTGCCGTGCTAAATGGGCATACGAAGCAGCATCGTTGTATGTAAAATTTTGCATGAGAGTTTGCAGTTTGTACAGTGCATTTTTTCTGTTCTGTTCACAGAACTAGAAGTTCTAATGGAAACAATGAAATAACAGGTTTAGCGTTAATTAGTTTGAGGGCTATGACAATAATGAGAGTTAATATCATTGTAATAATGCGTCTGAAATAACTTTGGGACAAGAACAGAGCTTTGATCAAAAGTGTATACATTAGCAAGATGCAAACACATTTTGATAATGACATTTTAAGAAAATTAATTCTGGTCATGTGACTTCATTGTTTCCAGATAATAGAGCCGAAACACTATTCTTTTAGTGAAGTTTGATAATCTGACCATTTTGCGGCCTATAAATGCACTATTCCAGAGGTGTGCAACCCTGGTCCTGGAGAGCCACAGGGTCTTCTGATTTTCATTCCACCTGAGTTCTCAATTACTTAATTCAACCAATTATTTTCTTTATTGGTCAACACGAACATCTTTTCCAGGTCTTTAGCCATTGATGTCTTAAAGATACCTGCAGGATTGTAGCTTAAATGCAATATTTTATTTAAAACACCCTTTATCAATTGTTTGCCGTTCAGATTGAAATGTGATTGTTGCTTTTGTGACCTGGATTAATTAGGTGGATTATATTCACATGCACTATTCGGTTGTAGTGTTCTAGTCACACACATTACTACGAAAGCGGACAGGTTTATGTTCCTGCTCTTTTAACTTGGCATTTCCAAATAGAACTAAAAGCTGATTTAGTTATGCCAATCATAACAAAATCATGAATATGTCAATGATATGACGTTCATTAAAGATAAAGTAATTGCTTGTTTCCTCTGTAACTGTAGTTTGCAGCCATTGGACCAACCACAGCTGATGCCATGAATGCTGAAGGACTGACTGTCAGTTGTTCAGCTGAGAAGCCCACAGCTCAGGACCTGGCGTTGGGGATATCACAAGAACTTAAGAAAATTAATTGAATTCAACGCTACCTGTTATCTTCTGAGCTACAACAGAATGTGTAACAAGTGCAATACAACCAAGAAAGCCAAGAAGTCATTGCTACTTCTGAGCTGAGAGTCAAGATTTTAACAGAAACATAGAGCTGAATAAAAGTTTTATTTACTCACCATTATGAAGTATGTGTATTCATGTATGTTTTTATTCTGTAGTTATTATAACATGCCTTATTTTCCACAGCACACTTCAGAAGTGATGTTTTTGTGTTGTCTTTTTTTTGCCGTTCCATGGGGGTTGGGGTGGGGTGGGGGATGCTGGTCGGTGAATGGGCAGGATTTCATTTCAGGGGTTGGGTGCTGGTGATGATCTCAAGGATTTCGTTCCGGTGGTGGGGAGTGAGGGATGCTCGTGGTGAATCGGCAGGATTTCGTTTCGGGGGGGTGGTGCTGGTGATTAATGATCTCTGAATCAACTCACAAATACAGTATGTGACATCTGTCAAATGCTTACTGCAGTTAATGCTACCTTGCTGTTATAATTTTTTTTTTAAAGAGGTCTCTTAATAGTGTGGTAGGTACCCATTTCCTGTACACTTTTGCCAACATGCAAATGGAAAATCGCAATTTAAACACACTCTGATGCAGTTTACTGAGTTTGTGGGTCTACATAATACATAATACATAATAATAAGAAATTATGATTCTATGACACACAGAGATGGCTTTGTCTCCTGTGATTGTGTGGTTAGACAGCGTCCACATACCCTGAGATTATGATACATTCAATAACAAGCAGAAGGAGGTTAGCAAGTTTAGTCACAATTGGACAAGCAGTTCTCTTGATATATGAAAAACTGTAAAGCTTCACACAGGTACGTGTGGCAAGTTAGGATGTTTTGAATTTACAATTCATGCGTGAGAAATAATACATCTGCAAGACAAAGCCCTGCTGGCAAACTAAGTGGAAACTACAACAGTGAAACTTTGCAATTTCGCACACACTGCATAGAAAACATGAACACTCGGGAAGTATTCCAATAAGAAGATAATTACAGGATTTTTTTTTACCAACTGTAGTGCATGTAACCCCTCATTAGTAAGGTGGAAATGGATAATAGCCCCTATCATGTTCTTGTTTGCTGAAGCAAACCATCAGATTATCTTTCTAAAATAGAATTTTCTGCAGGGCACTAAAGGTAGACTGCGTGCTAGAGAAGCAACCAGTTCAGGCTTTACTGAGATTCTAAACATTGGAATGACTCACTAAAATAGCTGAGTGTCGTTTGTACAACTGTAAAGGTAAATCCATTGCATGCATTATCGAATTTGATCAGGAAAAAAAAGTGTACAATGTTCTACTTTGCCTGCTGTATTCTTTGCATTCAGAAAATAAAGGAACCAGGCAAGCGTAACACACATTATGTCAAATTCGTATCAGTCAAAAAGCTTTTTTTTCTGACAACTAATGTACACCATTATATCCATTCCAAGGTGTTGCACTGTTGCAAGTGCCTGCAGTAATACATTTATTACCTCGACTAACAAATTTGTTTTTCAAGGCTGTTGGATCAGTATAAAGTGCAATAGCAGATTGATCCCAGTTTAATATTTCATCTAGTCGGTTCTCAAAGGATCCCAATGTCTGAGCAGCAACAACAATGTGAATTAATAACCCATCCCATATCCTCTCTATAAAATCTATATATGGTTTCTTATGCAGGATGTGTTTTATATAATATAGCCTAAAACACAGAATGCTCTATACAAATAATTGGCTTCTCTTTGAAAGAGGTGAACATTTAAGGAAGCTCAGTTAAATATTTAATATTTTGAGCCCTTTATTATTGAACTCCTATTTTTGTATTATTTGTGTTATTGTTGAAAGGCGCGTGTCTCCTGTCTCGCTGCCCCGGGCTTGACAAACGATCACCTTGGTGTAAAATTCTACAGCTTTGCTCTCTTCCGATCAAAAGACTTTTGTACTTTTCACACGTAATCACAAACTATTAACTGATACGCGCTTATTGAAGAACACAGGAGTATTTAGTAGTTCAACTTTAGAGAACTGTAATCAAATCACCAAAATATATTAAAATTAATAATCATTTAGTCTTTACTTACAGTATATTGTGTCCTTCACATGTTTGTGCAATAACACATTTTAATATCATTTCACAAGTTGGGAGAACAAAGAAACACAAAAGAGCATAGTGTTTGCAAATATTAGAATTACAATAAATAAGCTTAAGGTTACCCTAAGAAACCCCTTCAGTATATTGTACATGCAATTAAAATGATAAACAATCATTTAAAATACAACTATCTCTTTAATATTATTATTAGCCTACTATTTGACATAGAATCAATAGCATTGCCTTATCAATATAAGGTTTTTTTTTTGCTTGTTTTTTTTTTGTTTTGTGGTAGCCTGCTAAGAAATTACATTTGAAAGTTATGTATGTAGATAACACGCACCTCTTAGATGGAAACCATTTACAAGTGCTTGCCATTTAGTAGTATACAGGTGACGGTGCTTTCATTTTCCTGAGAAGAGAAAAAAGAAACAAGCCAGTTAACTTTACCTGCGCAGCCACGATGCTGAGTTGTATCCAGCTGATTGCACTCGCCTGCGTGACCCTCATCGCTCGCTGTGCGGCTGAGAAGCTGTTCCACAGCAGAGATCACTCCGATGTCGAGATTTCAGCGACTCAACAAACCGCGCTTATTATCGACCAAGACGCTGCACAGGTGTGTTATCAAAATAATAAGAACAATGTTAAATGTGGGTTTGTAATCTTTGAATTTTAATAAACTGGTAATCAATTTGGATTCATAGGGATTCGTTATTATCTGTACTGGAGTTTGCATTAATGAATTCTGCAGTAAATTACAGCTTTCCTTGTTCAATTAACCGCGGGCTTTAGAGTCATCTCCTATGGTACTGTGCATACACTACTAAGTCTGTGTATATCTGTCACATACTTATATAGTGGACACTAATATAAAATACCGGTGTAGTGGTACCTCATCAGAAAATGGTATGCTATCAAAAAGTGGTCTATTTGTATTTCGAGTCTTTTATTATTATTTTTTTCGTTTTACAATATATACACTGATAGCGGTATAGCATACAGTACAATGTGAAGCAAGAAAGTACTGTATTGAATAGGCTACTGATGTATGCTTGCTTATATACTTTTCAGAATCATTAGTTGTGTTCATGAGTTGCTACAGACCTTACCATTGCATTAAAACAATATGCAGATTTAAGCCTGTGGAATCTACATTATTTTTACATGTGATTGTGTTCCCTCATTTAAACAGATGGACAGAATATATAATAATTGTATTAAATGAGGTGTATATTATTATTTGTTTATTTAGAAGATGCCTTTATCCAAGGCGACTTACAGAGACTAGGGTGTGTGAACTATGCATCAGCTGCAGAGTCACTTACAACAACATCTCACCCAAAAGACAGAGCACAAGTGACTTGCTGCCTGTGTGTACTACGTACCAGGGACTCAACATTGCATATGTTATGTTGGCTATAGCTAGATAATAAAGTGGAGGTAAAATAGTGTTTGTAGTATATTCTATATAGGAAAGTTACCATGTAAATATAAGCTATGTTAATATGTACAGACTACAGTTGATCCTGGCTCTAATGGTGTAAGAGTGTCATTTAGTGCAACGAAGTGCCATTCGTTTTTCATCAGGGAAGTCTAGTAGGTATATTTCCTCTGAGAGGTGAGTCATCAAAATTTGACACCAAATCAAATTTCCCTCCTTCTTGACCAATTGTAAAACTGTTGTTTGCCCTGAGAGACATTCCAGCAAAGATCAGAACTTGGCGTATGTTGGTCCAAACTAGTACTGCAGGTTCAGGAGCTGGTTAAGCTGCTTCAGGAGAAAAATGAGTCCATAATGTATGGACCCAATATGTACACACACAGTTTACAGCAGTAGTGCGTTAGGGTTCAGTGGGCTATATCACTTTACTGGCTGGTGGCAAAATTCTGGTGTGAAGATTTTTTTTATTATTTTAGGAATGATAACTCATTTACAACTGCAAATGCTTCATTTGTTTTGCAACTTTCTAGACAGCCTTCTGTTAACTAATTACCTCACTTCTCACATTTTCTCCCAGCAATTTCTTAAAAAATCTGGGTTTACAAAGCCAGTCAACTGGGAAGAAATGCAATACGAGAGTGCACCTGTCCCTGTCAATGATGACCCGGCTACCGTGGACATCCGAGAGGGGGACTCGTTGACCCGAGCTGGAGATGACAGTGTCCCTGAAGACTCCATGCAGAACCCAGATTACATCAACGCTCTGAAAGAGTTCCAGAAGATGTACAACCTACCCGTCACAGGAGAGCTCGATGACACCACCAAGGCTGCAATGAATAAACCAAGGTGTGGAGTCCCAGACAAGGAGGCCAATGACACTAGCATGGTCAATGGAACGTCCAGTGACCTTAGTGAGACACACCACAATAGCACTGCAGGCAGTGACGCTCAGAGTCTGAATCACACCCAGGCTGGTAATGCCACAGCAGGCTCCACGGAGCCAGTCCGGAGGAAGCGGTTTCTGGAAACTCTCTTGGTCAGGAAGAGGAAGAAACGGGCAGTGGACAACATGTTCGGCTTGACAGGGCAGATGGCCTTCTCCAAGAAAATGCTGAAATGGAGGCTCATCGGAGAAGGCTACAGCAGCCAGCTGTCCATTTACGAACAAAGATATATTTTCAGGCTAGCGTTCAGGATGTGGAGCGAGATCTGCCCATTGGAATTTGAGGAGGATAACTCCTCACCATTAGCAATGATCGATATGAGACTGGGCTTTGGGACAGGTAAACTGAGCTTGCCTTATAATGTAATTACATAGATGTAATACAATTTTTTATCGTATCTCCCAATCATATTGTAATGTACCCACAGATTACAATAAGATGCATCCCAATTCTAGCCACAAAAGTTTAGTGGTTGGTGGTCCAAGTATTTATATGCAAATTAGGATACAAGGTGAACTGGCGATGGTATCTCTAAAGTTTAATGTGAGATAGCATCAGATGTAAGATCAGTCACCAACTGTGGTATTTGGGAGGATGTTAAAGAATATGTGTCACATGACTATGAAATATGAGAAAGAACTCAGAGTTGAGAACCATTAAAGAGCATTAAAGGGTCCTTATCTCATGCTGGAACGAGGCATAACATGCACAGTACAAATATAGCTTTGTATAAAATTCACACTTCAGAACTGTGTTTCCTAAAAATACAGTGCAATACATGAAATACAGACATATTCTGTTTCTATCATTCTGAACCTTTTAAAATGGTATCTGTTGTTTGTTATGAAGGGCGACACTTGGGCTGCACACAGACGTTTGATGGGGCTGGTCGTGAGTTTGCCCACGCCTGGTACCTTGGAGACATTCACTTTGATGATGATGAGCATTTCACTGCTCCCAACAGCGACAATGGAATCAGTCTGCTCAAAGTACATACCAACTGCCATTGCGAAAGATCTCGTAAAGAAATCAGTGTGGATATAGCACCTTTGTTGTTTGGTGATAAACATAAATAAAAAGGATTTGTGTTACTGCAAAAAAAATATTTCAAAATTCCCACAAACAGTAACAGTTTTTATATTGCACTTTGTGTTGCTTTTTGAGATGTTTTAAGTAAAAGCTCTCTGGAAACTCTTGTGCAGGTTGCAGTTCATGAGATTGGACACGTTTTGGGATTACCACACATCTACAGGACTGGGTCCATCATGCAGCCTAGTTATATCCCCCAGGATTCAGACTTTGAAATCGACTGGCTGGACAGGAAAGCTGTCCAGCATCTTTATGGTAAGATCCCAATTGAGTTATGGTTCAAGTATTCAGGTATTGATGACAGACTTCCAGTTATACTGTAGTAAGCCTACTGTATAACCAAACACACCAGCATTGTAATCAAATCAGAGTGGAACGAAGCACAGCGGTTTTCAAACAGGAGTTTAGAGATTCTACTCGACACCCCCAGTGAGTGCGACTGTAATATTTCTGCAGTGCATGTTGCAGTAGTGATTTAAAGCTTCCCTATGCTAGAAGCAAGTGGTAAACTTCTCACTACAGTCTGTTCTAAGATATCGTCTAAATGATAAAACTCTGGAATCTTAAAATACACTTCCATTGAAATTCATACATCTACGCTTAAAGAAAATCACTTAATAATATAAACAATTGAATTAAACACAATATTGGAGTTTAAAAAAACCCTATTCAGATGTAATTTGATACTGCTACTGTTTAATGTCCAAATGATACTCCCCCTTGTGTAACGTTCTGTTTACCTTTACTAATGCATTATTAGCAATTCAAGCATGAATCATTAGCAAGGATTAGATTGTTTTTAACATGTGTCTATTTTTATTTATACATTTCTGCCTAGAATAACAAACCTGTCATTGCTAGTTTAATGGCTAGATTATTATAGGTTAAACCTGTGCAGCTGCCAGCGTTGGATTTTCAACAGCTTCCACCTCCAAATCAATTATTTTCTTAGCATGTAAAAATTAAGTTTCAGCGGTTTGTGATGAAGGAAGCTTTTGAAGTGGGAGTGTGCGATATAATAATAGTAGTTAAGTACATGTATATAAACAAGTGATCTCAGGGTTTTTTTTTTTTTAATAAACTAAGTCAAGAACTACACTAAACACGTGTCTTAAGAGTTTTACCAAGGAAGTCAACTTTTTAAAAGCTTTGATATACCTATATAATTTCTGTGACATCTTATTTTAAGATTTTATTTAATGATGTTAGAAAAGAAAATATTTGTACTCCTCTATGTTAGTTTGCAATGCTTTTAAGCTATTCAAGTATGAACATGAACATG
This sequence comes from Acipenser ruthenus, assembly GCF_902713425.1. NCBI lineage: Eukaryota > Metazoa > Chordata > Actinopteri > Acipenseriformes > Acipenseridae > Acipenser > Acipenser ruthenus. The sequence continues at coordinate 34,606,752 of NC_081201.1, read as the reverse complement.
ACCCTGTTTATTTCTGACCATTGAACTTGTGTCCGTTTGCTCTAGTTTTGTCTAGTGCATTTATTAATGGGTGCAATTACTGTTTCTCTTCAGGTGGGTGTGTAGGGCCCTTTAGCACTGTGTTCGACTGGATCCGGAAAGACAGAACCCCATACGGTGAACTGGTGGTCCGATTTAACACATACTTCTTCCGTGACAGCTGGTACTGGCTGTACGAGAACCGCAACAACAGGACCCGTTACGGGGACCCCATCGCTCTGCAAGTAGGCTGGCATGGCATCCCCTCGGATGGCATCGACGGGTTTGCCCACGTGTGGACCTGGAGAATCGATGCTGCGTACTTCTTTAAAGGTATCAATAATTTTAATGTATCAGTCTCGCCTGGAACGTAAATGTAATCGAATCATTGAATGGTTTATAAATTCCATTTTGGCCCACCCTTTCCCTGGAAACCCAGCAAGGACAAAAAGACAGCAACCTTTTTGGCATTTACACCAGTTTCACCTCACATTATTTTTGGCGTATAATGGTGGAGACAGTGTAATATTGTTTTGCTCACAGAAGATGCAGGAGAGAACTAAAAGCACTCTCGTGTCTTTGCCATCGCTCAATGTGTGATTTCATCTCTCTGATTAGGCACTCAATACTGGAGGTACGACAGCGAGAATGATCAAGCATACACAGAAGACTCCGAAGGACGCAAATACCCCCGGCTGATATCTGAAGGGTTCCCCGGCATCCCCAGCCTCATTGACACAGTCTTCTACGATAGGAGAGACTACAAAATGTACTTCTTCAAAGACTCACTGGTAAGGGTCTCATCTCAGTCTGTAAACTGCATTCCTGTACGTCAAAATTGAATGAATAAATACAGTAAAAAGATTAAAGAGTTAGGTCCCGTTTGTACAATATGTTCACTATCTAGTGTCATGTCTACCCTTGATCTATACTATAGCTGCATTTCCTTTTTTCAATAACTTCCCCTAACCATTAGTATAATGGGAGGAGAAATGTTACACCTGGGGAACAGAAAGCTAGGGCATGTGATATTCCAGTTTATAAGAGCCAATCAGAGAGGTCAGGCAGTGAAAACACCAAAGTGCAGCTGGCTAATTGGTTTCTCAATTCTCAACAGGTGTATGCTTTCGATGTGAACAAAAACCAGAAAGACAGTGGCTTTCCCAAGAGAATCACAGACATGTTCCCAGCCGTGGTGGCCAATGACCACCCTGCTGGAAACCTGGATGCTGTGTATTTCTCTTACACCCACAACTCCATCTTCTTCTTCAAGGGCATGTACTTCTGGAAGGTTGTTGACAACCGAGACAGGCTTAAAAACCCATCCTTTCCCTACAACGGACTCATGCCTCGTCAAAATGTGGCTAACCAGTGGTATGACATTTGCAACGTGCACTCTTCAGTGTTAAAAATAAAGTCCTAGAGCCTAGAAGCTGGGATATTTTAATGACGGGTGTAAATGCATTTACTGAAGAAATTCAAAGAGAGATTTTATATAATGTATATATATGAGTGCAAGGGCTATGCAGAACATTTGAATGAATTTCCCTTTAAGATACCTGCAAAAAGAAACCACAATTAGATAAAATTATATGTTCTATCCAAAAGTCCATTCAAATATTTTGTCTCTTTTTTTTTTTTTTTTTGCCTTTTCTGTATTGGGACCTTATGTTATAGACGTACCTTTTGTTGTTGTCTTAATTGTAAGATTTATTTATTTTTTTTCTCAATTTGAATATTTATAATTGAGTGCAGTTCTAGTGTAATAAAAAAAATAAAAATAAACCAAGAGCAATGTAAATTCCTGATTTTGATGCAAAAATATATTATGTATAAATGTCTCCAACTTAATGTTTATTTTGTGTTGTAGATTTGTGTGTTTAAAAAGACAAACATTTTCTGAAATGACAGATAATTCAGTTGGCCTGCCATTAAATGATCTTCATTAAAACTTCTCTCTTGGTTTCTTCACTACATGTTTAACACTTTCTGTGCTGCACTGTTTTGACTGGATATGTGATTTCTAATGCTGCTACCATGCATTTTATTAAAAAGTATTTTTAAACAAGAATATCACTATTTACAGTTGACTGACCCCTTTAAACCTACTTAAGAAACCTAATTTCCAGTATATACTAGTAATTTTGTTTACCCTAGAATATAAATCAGAAACTGTAAGAGGTACAAGACATGCATTAATATCTTCAGTTACTGTTCTGCCTAACAGATCCCTCACCCAGTACCATAGCACTACTGTTACACACCAACAACATTCCCTACCTCTAACATACAGAACTGTTACCTGTTGGACACAAAGATTTTTCAATACAACTCAACCTTTGTTTTAGTTTAATATTGGAACGATGCAGCCCATTTACTTTGATAATTTATACTGGAATAAAAGGTCATATAAAAAAATAAAGAAATGTTGCCAGCTGTGTAAAGTTCACGGTTCTGCCGAGTGACCTGTATGCACAAATTTCAACTAGGACCTTAAATATGCAGTATATACGTACCGATTTCACCTACAAGGCTTGCAGAAATATATTTTCTATCTTAAAATACCAGTGGCCCATTTTGTTTTATTTAAAGTGTTAAAAAACAAACAAACTGAATAGTTACTATTGCACAAAGTCCTCACATCAGAAAAGTTACAAATTTCACATTGAAAAATTATTTGTTTGACATTTCATTTTACAGACATCTTAACATATGTGAATAAACCAGCATTCATCATGCATATTCCTGAACGCTCAACACAATTAACCTCCTCCTGGAGAGGAAAAAAAAAAAAAAAAAGAGTAGGGAGGAGCACCAAGATGCAATAGCTATGTGATCTAATGTTTTGGACAAGGCACTGATGCATAGGTCTGTATGTTTCATTTTAGGCAAGCAAAACCAGACTAAGGCATAAAATACTGTTTTCACTGTCCTCCACTCTCTCTGCCCCCAGGTTTTGAGGCAAGTTGATCCAACAAGTCCAGTATGAGCTCCACTCTCGTGATAAGAGGTGTTGTCTTGTCCGCCCGGAGCAAAACAGAGTACACCTGCTTGTAGATCTTAAATGCTCCCTCCTCCACTGGGCCACTGGAAAAACATATATTATCATTAAGTGCCAGCAACTGGACACAGTGAATAAACAACACAATTCGTAAACAGAAACTGTGGCACTGTGCAAGAGAATGGCACCCTGTGATCTGACCAAAGGTTAAAACTATGTGGCAGTGGAACTGTTCATTACTGAACAAAGTAATTCACATATTTTCTACAGTAGTTACTGTTTAAAAGCAAGAACCATTAGCAATTACTGTGCCATTACAGTGTAATTAAATGACTATTCCTGCCCTGTAATGTAAAGTGCTACCTCCTTTACTTCTGTGAGTTTTATGCTTGTATTTTGGGAATATGCAGATATTACCCTTGACTCTACCCTTACCTTTTCTTTTTTGTTGTAGTCATTAGTTTCACTAGATGGAGCAGCAGGAAGGACAAACTGGGTTCAAACACATTGATCAGCTTTAACACTTCTTCTGTGTTCAATCCAGCAGAGGAGCCACCTTCAGTCTTATTAGGATCACTGCAGTCTTCAGTGCAATCTGACAGCTAAACAAAACGAGAAATTCTTCTAAGATTTTTTTTTTTTTGTGGAAAACCTCCTCTGAAAGACACCCATAATTGAAAATAACATGGATACCCGAGTGATCCTAGTTCAAAGATATTATTTTAGTGGGATGGCGTGCTGGTGAATAATGAACGTATAAAAACTGTCTGCCAATGTTTAAATGCAGGTCCTAAACTTAGATAAAGGCAGTGTTATGTGCATAAAACAGATGAGAAAGCACAAATGAAAAATTTTGGTTAAACGGATTGTTATTGCTCAACTTGCATACCCCCTGGAGCAATGAATGAATTGCTATTTGTTATTCCTCAGTTACCTGTCTCTGTTCCTCTAGAAGCTCCTTGTGGATCAGCTGGAATGCGTGTTTCGTCTCCGTCATAATCTCCAGAGCTCCGGAGAGGGTCTTCAGTTTTGCCGAGTTGCTGCTCTGGCCTGCAAATGGAAGAAAAACAAAAAACAGGCTACTGTTAAATACTAAAAGTGATTCTGAAGAAGCTGACAATTAAAATGACAACCAAGACTTGGATCAAAAGTACGATTCAGCATATGGGATATACTGAAATTGAAGAAGGAATCTATGAAAAAGATCTAGAAGTTTATGTTGACTCAGAAATGTCTTCATCTAGGCAATGTGGGGAAGCTATAAAAAAGCCAACAAAATGCTCGGATACATAGTGAAGTGCTGAATTCAAAATCGGGGGAAGTAATGTTAAAACTTTACAATGCATTAGTAAGACCTCATCTAGAATATTGTGTTCAGTTCTGGTCACCTCGCTACAAAAAGGACGTTGCTGCTCTAGAAAGAGTACAAAGGAGAGACCAGAATTATTTCCGGTTTAAAAGGCAGACAGGCTAAAAGAATTAAATCTGTTCATTATTGAACAAAGAAGACTACATGGTCACAAATGCAGATTAGATAAAGGGCCATTCAGAACAGAAAACAGGAGGCACTTCTTTACACAGAGAATTGTTTGAGTCTGGAACCAACTCCATAGTAATGTTTTTGAAGATAGCATGGGATCCTTCAAGAAGCTGCTTGATGAGAATCTGGGAACAATAAGCTACTAACGACCAAACGAGCAAGATGGGCTGAATGGCCTCCTCTTGTTTGTAAACTTCTTCTTACTGTCACCCTTGACTCCCGATTCCCTCGGGTTTCAATGCTGTACTGTACTGTAACATTGTGGAAGATCCGACCAACTATTTCAAAAATTCCCCTGCCAGTTTTCTCAGAAAATCTATCCTATACAAAATATCCAGCAATAAAAGAAAAACAAGACCCAGCCTAAAGCTTTATGTAAATCATTTTGGATTAGGTACAAACAAAACATTCTCCTGTCATGTTATGCATTACAATAAGGTTCCCTCCCTCTGTTTGGAAGCATAGAGGTTCTGTAGCACTGCATGCCAGGTTTGAGTGCTAATAATGCTGGCAAGAGCTGTCGTCTCTGTAAGATGAATCTCAACCAAGGCGGCATGCCCAATTTCATACCTGCACCCAAACAGGTATGAGCCCCCTATCTGACCTTTCAACACCACCTTTACTAACCCTTAGTAAATGATTGTTGATGAAACAGAGGTCCAATGTACAGAAATAAAACCGTGTGTTCCATGGGCATGCCCAAAAGACTAGCCTACGTTCATACTCCTCAGCTAGAACTGGGGAGAAGTAATTGAGAGTTTACAATTAATCATAATCACAGGGCAGATCCTGCCATTTAACACCTCATATAGTAATGTATTTTCTTGGATTTACATTTTGCCCTCATAGAAAGGCTTTCCTTGGGAAATTGTGCAAGTTGTTTGCAAGAAAAACAAAAAGAGAATTCCACCAGGGCAGGTCTCACGTTTCATTTAAAACAGCTGTGGGGACAAAATCAGACAAATACACCTTAAAACAGGTAAACTAGTTCATAAATCAAATGCTGTAAACACCATGCAGTGAAAGAATTGCTGAGCAAAATGTTAAACTTAGCTGCACATCTTTGATTACAAGGCAAACTGAAATGCGGAACATTTCACTGCCAGCTTTCAGATTTCAGATTTCTTACCTGCCATCTGAAACTCTGCAAAAGCTACCCGCTCCAGCTGCGCCCTCAGCAGCTCACAGGGGGCATCTCTCAGGATCTGGAACAGCTTCACAGCTTTGTTGTAGTGAAGCTCTGCAAGCCCCCGATGCTGTTTCCGCAGGTGTTCGTTCCCCACCTGCAGAAAACCAAAAAGGAGAATATCAATCACATGCATATAAGGATGATTATTAGTGTACACAGGGTTATAGGGTGATGTCTTTAGTAGGTAGTTGCTCAGGATTCATACAGGTTTAAATCTGGATTAGGACCAAACCATGACACATTTTGTTTTGACAACACCCCAATTTAGCATGGGGCAGGTGCTGCTATTATGGAACCATCCACTTGGATCAAATGTTTAAGATGAGAGGCTCTCCTGACAATGAAAGAAAGCAAGACCCAAAAACAAGGGGATTCCATTACTGAGCTCTTGTATTCAATTCCCTATTCAAAACAGACACCCCATGCATGTAGAGATCCTCGCAGTACAGCAAGTGAACATCCTTACTTCAGTTAGCATGGAAACAGGCAGGCTTTGCAATCAAATCATGCATATTTCATCGGGCTACTTGCAAAATACAGTATATCCCAATAAAAGTATATTTCATTCTCGATCAAGTCCAGCTTTGAGCAGTGAGCTACCTGATTTCGAAAGCAGCTGTGGTACATGGAGGCCAGTCTGTGATGGATGGTAGCCGCCCGATACTGGTACAGGGGCTGCCGTGCGGATTCTGTGTGGAGATCGCAGTATTTTAGAGATTTCATCATGGCCTCAGTCACCTCCCTTTCAATCTGGAGATAAAAAACAAAACACAATAAATATACAGTATCCACCACTTACACCGTATAGGGTCATTTATGGCAGCTGTTTATAGCGGACAAATAGTGTTTGCCATTTGCCATTCCCATTGATTTCAATAACAAAGGCATCGTTTATACCGTGTGAAGCACACCGTATATTTCAGACAAACTCAGCTGTTTGGATCTTGTTATGTGCCATTCACATAGATTTAAATAACAAACACACTATTTATACTGTATTAACTGTTTCTGTAGTTCAGGAGGAAAGTGCTGACCAAAATACAAACGAAACTGAAACTGACAACAACAGAGGGGATGTCAGAGGAAGAATTCTCAGCTGTGTCACCTTGGTGACCGGGACGCTCTGCTTGAAACAGACACCGACGGGAAGCGTGCATGCTGCGATTGTAACACAGACATTTCAAATCTTAATTTGAAGTCCTGCTCTGACCAAGAACCTGGACCTACTCCACATGAAAGCAATAAAGATTTGTTAATAAATCCTTTGAGTTGGTCGCCACAGCAATGTTTCATACTGTTCTCTAGAAATAGAAATGTGTTGATCACAGCCTCGATTTATTTGTCCTAAAGATGAACTGACTGGTTCTTTGTTCTTGTCTTGTCCAAAAGTAGTCTGAAGATTTAATGTATTGAGGGATAAAACTAAATGTGTTGTCCCATAACTGCAACAATAAAACAGTACAATACACCTTGAAGGGGTCAAGTAAACCTGTCTTAGTTTTTATGTTTAATGGATAAACTCAAGATCCATTATTTTATTTTTTAAGTAGGTTTCTTTATTACAGATTATATATACATTGCAGTTCAACAGTTCTAGAGTTAAAACCAACTTCCACTTTTTCGTTACTGCACCCAAGAATGTACCAGCATTTCCAGGTTACACTTGCAATTACTACCAACCATTTCATGCTTGATTTTCAAAAGGTATGCACACACTAAGTGTTTTGAGTTTCACTGGGTGTGCATGCGTGCACCTGAAAGTCAAGTCCATAATATCAAACCTGTTGTACAACAATACACCCATGATCTTCAGTACCTGTTCCTGTGCTTTTCTGGATAATGGAGCATAATCCTGCTGCATTGTAGCCATAGTGAAATAAGTTGTAGAAAGCTCCCAGTTCACAGAATCCCAGACAGCTGGATGCATCTCTCTCTTCACAAGTGATCTCATTGCCTTCAAATAATAATCTATGGCCTAAACGAACAGACAAGAATTTCAAAATGGTCAAATGCATCCAGAATATTTCACATGACAAATCTGGTTAAAAAAAAAAAAAGTTTTGCATGTATCTGCATCATTATGTGCTTATTTAAACAGAATATTTGTCCGATATCAAAACATGTAGTTTCAAAATAATTTTCAGAGGACATTGCAGCTACGACCTGTATGATTAATATAAGTTTCTAGACTGCAGAAGACAATTTCTGACTAGAATTATTAATATGTTAGCCGTAAGAAGCAAAAAAGGGTCAACAAAATTATTCTCTATAAAGTGCTTTTCCATTCCAACTCATTTAATTATCATACCTTATTGTAATACAAAGCCTCTTCAGGTGAAAACTCTCCCCTCTTGAGGTCGCTCCCCATCGCACAGTGAGCTTGTGCACAAATCCTCATCAATCTTCCTGTGTTGCACAGCAGCAGAGCAGTGTTGGTGGCATCTCCGATGGCCTCAAAATCCTTAATGCCTTTCTCAAAGCAAGAGAAACTTTTCTTCCAGAGTTCCTGTTCTGCATTGGATACAGATTTGTTCTCTGCAGAAAACGGACATAAAAGAAAGGGAGAAGAGTTTTCATGGAGTGGGAAAAACACTTTGGACGAAAACACTTAATGGGTCAAGTGACTTGCTGCAGTTATACTGCCCAGTCCCTGACCACATTTCGGCGCCTCCTTAAGACTCACCTCTTCAAAAAGCACCTGTAGAACTCCTCTGTTTGTATCCTGGGACACTATCACCCTTCATGTAAATGTGCTTTATTTTGCTCTTATCTGCCCCCTATTTTACTGCATTTAATCCTGTACTTCAGAATACTGTAATCTGCCAAGTGTTTAACCTGTAGTACTTTGTATTTAGTCATATCCTGATGTAACTATCACTATTTAATCATATCCTGATGTCACTATCACTATTATCTGCTGTATTGAATTGTGGTTTGTCACACTTGTACTTTGCTTGAACAAAAGTTATTGTATTTCTTGCTCTTATTGTATTACTTGTATTGTAACACTTGAAATGTATTTGCTTACGATTGTAAGTCGCCCTGGATAAGGGCGTCTGCTAAGAAATAAATAATAATAATAATAATAATACAAAGCGACTTACCAATTGGGTTAACAACACTTTACTCATCTTACCAGGGCCAAATATGAACCCTGGACCTTTTGAAAACTAATACAAGTAATAGCAGAAGCTTAAATTCCTTAGACAGGCAAGTTCCCTTAATAAATAAGTGTAATTTGCTTAGCTGCTTGTGTTTCTCGCTATGTAAAAAAAACATATAAGCATATGCGTTCTGCATGAAGATGAAGTTAAAGCTGTAACAACATTATTCAAGGATCTTCTCACACATTGTCAGAGACTTCCTTTCAGTAGGCCGCTCACCTGCCCGCTCAGTTTGGACTGTGGCTGCCTGATTCATATAGAAGACGCCCACCTCATTCCGGATGTTGCCCAGTCTCTTCAGTACCTGGTTCAGCTGCTCTGGACTCTGTTCCTTGAAGTCCCCAGAAACCACAAGGTCATGGACAGCCTCGTAGCACTTACAGCTGACAGAGAGCTGATGCTCAGGGTCTGTTGCTAGTTCTGTTACCATATTAAAAGCTGTGAAGCCAAAGCAGTATTAATATCTGTTCAATTGTCAAGATAAAAATATTTGTGTGCGTATATGAATACTAACATACTTTATTTTTAAAACACGCTATTAATTAGAAACACAGCGCTTAATGACAATGGATGTCGACAGAATACAGCCAGATTGTTTTAATACTTTAGAATAATGAGTATGTCTGATGAAATATTTTCAATGTGAACAGGCTAAATGAAGTAACTGCAGCCCATTGACCTTGGCAGCTGGATTCCCTGTGAAGACTGTGCAGGATTTCCTGGTCATCTTTAGTCTGGTAGTTGTATTCTTCCAGATAAGCTGCTCTATTACTGGTGTTTTGGGCCAACATCAACTGGATATCCCCACACAGAGACAGACACTGGCTGTGAAACCGCAGAACTTCGGGGTGCAGGCTGGTGCTCACAGAACAATACGCGTCTGCAAAATACAATACAACGCACACAATGAAGAACTGGGTGACAAAGCGGGTTATTACACTAACCCTTCACCTCCAGCAGCCTGGGTTTAAATTGACAGCCCAAAAGGTCCCGATCCGAATAGCAAACGGGGTACTTCAGGCTGGGACTATGGTTCTCTGGTGGCACTCTTTAGGGGAACATAAGGGTTTCACTTCTCTAATAAACAAGTTCAGACACAATTAAAACAAGGTGCTGTCTGTCAATCCACAGTTTTAAAAGAACTGCTGAACGGTAGTCCTCGACTTTCTCACAAGTGGAAACCTTTTAAAGTTTTACTTTTTAGTGCAGTGTTCAATGGGAAGATGGGTGACTGGACAACAGGTTAATGATCATTGGAAAGCTGACTGCTCAACCATGCAGGGTATCTGGTTATTTCTCATGCCAGCTAGTCTACCTTTCCATATTCCCCATCAGGTTTAGGGTTGCAAAAGAGTAATACCCACCGTGGCACTGTAAAGCTATTTTGATATATCTCAAAGCTCTGCCATATTTCATAAGATTGGTCGCAGCATCTGACAGCACATAGTAAGCTCTGGATGCCTTGAGAAAAAGCTGCAGCTTCATTTTATATTGCCAGGAGCCTGGAATTATTCCTGAGCGAGTTGGATGCTCAAAGTCTTCTTGACAGGGTTCGTCTAGGAAGGAAAGACATACACAGCTCAGTTAGCAAGTTGCAATCTGACAATACCAAAAAGTGTGGCAACATTTGAATACTTTATGTAAGCCTTTGACATAATACACATTGGGCAAGACCACTGAATACTAATAGGTTGTTACAATATGGCAACAACAATGATTAAGGGTTTGTTTTTGTCTTGCTAAATGGTAGAAGATGCACAGCAATTTTACCTTTGTCCAAAAACAAGGCGATTTCTTTTTCCACTGCGCTGTGGGTGATGTCTTCATATTTCAGTGGGATGGGGGTGTTGGGATCTGCTGCTGGGAGCTCACTTTCCTTCTTAATACTGCCGTCCACAGCTTTCAGCCCCTTTCAAGATAATCAGAAGACGCTTAAGACACGCTTATTACTTTATCAGAAACATCTTTGCTGATGCTTGCTTAGCTCCTAAAAAAAGGGGAGTTAGTCCTACCCATTGTCAAACTGTACTACCATCACTCTGTTCAAGAAAAAACAAGAGACAACATTAAAATAACCTGCATTTTTATTAGTATATTAGTTACAATCATATATATCAGTATCATACATACTGGTTACCTGCTGCGTAGAATGAAACTGTATTGGGGTTGACCATCCATTTTGGAATACAAGTTACCCACCTTTAGAACATAGCCGAGAACTAGCCGACACCGTTCCTCCAAATCATGTGAAACAGGACAGGCGTAATTAGGCTTTATAAAAAGAAAAAAAAGAAATGTTATTTTCACCCTCTGGTCTCAATTTAAGGAGTTCAAAAGGTATTAACTGAGACTATTGATTTTATTAATTATCGCCAATAATCTTTCATTTCAAAAACATCATGGGGACTCTTCTCAAAGATACATTTTATGTATTTGCTTTTCTTTAGATGGAGTTTGTCTTCACCTGAAATCGTGAAACCTAGCAGTAAATAGCTGATGATTGTATATATAATATCGTCTGGGGGTGCTGAACAATACAAGTGGCTATCCATCACACAAGTGGTCAGAGCGGCTGTCCTCGAATAGAGGAAAAACATGATGTATCATACACAGGTCCTATACTATATTCAAGTGCTATTATATAATACATATTTTTTTAAGAATCAACCCTACTTGTAATGACCACTTAAGGGACCATCTCAAAGTGTTGCATTAATGTACTACTGTATATACAGGGTACAAGTGACTTTACGAGAAACAAAGGTACACCAGGGCTTATCAGAGTGGTCTCTATAGACAGGCGGTCCTTCAGTATGCAGCTGACCCGTATCTGGTGAGTGGACTTGTATTTCTCGGGCACGGAGAGCTCCCCCACTGATTTGATGATGGCCACGGCCTTGCTGTCATCAGAGGGGTCCTTGCTGGTGCTGTAAGAGCCGTTCTCGTCACTGTCCTCTGGAAGCTCCTCCTCCTCCTCCTCCTCGCTGTAGCTGTCCTCAGAGTTCCCGCTGGGCAGAGACTCCCCGTCCTCGCCCTTCTGCGGCTCGTCCAGCTGGAAGAGCTCCGACAGCATGAAGTTAGCCGAGGCAACGATCTGAGGAAAAGGAAAAAGGACAGGCAGCCTGAGCGTGAGAACAGATTCCCAGTCTTGAGGAATCAAATACGGCTCCCGCCCAAAGTCTGAATCGATCCAAGTTTGTTTGTGAAACTTAAATACTTAAAACATTTTTTGTGAACTTATTAAAACATTTTGAAACAATTGACTATTTTTTTTTTTTGTTTTAAAAGGATAAAACTTCCCATTAATCGTGTTACAAAATGAGTGCTTAAGACACATTGAAAATATGCCACTGAAGTGCTTCAAATTCCTTTTTAATAATTTCCCTTTATATTAGTTTTCTAATATTTCTTAGTGGTTTTAGTCAAATTTCTTTATAATGCTCTCTTAGTGGCTTTCAACTAAATCTAGTGCAGTGGAATCCTAATCCTCTTTGATTTCCTCAACTAAGGAAGTCATGAGAGGTCAACTACAGAAAAGGCCAGCAGTATAGTAAACAGCCAACAAAGAGCCACTTGCACAGGCTGAACTTTTCTTCTGAAAGGTACAAGATTTTGCATCTGTGTAGATGGTAATAAAACATTCCATATGTCACATTACATCAGCTGTTACCTGTGGGTGTCTCTCTTGGTCCAACAGTTTAACGCAGTTCAAAAGCAGTGTCCTGATTGTACCATAGTGCTTTTTGTTCTGACCCTTCTTCATCATCATATTACTGGCCACCCTGAAAAAGAACAGCTTAGATATTAAAGATTGTGACTTAAAATTCATAAACCACTGATGGCTTTATTTGTTTGACAGTGCTTACTTGTACAGAAGAACAGCGACCGGCAGAGTGAAGGGGTTCTGGTATTTTTCCTCTGTTGTATCCTCACAAAGGGTAGTGAGATCATACAGCTTCACTATATCACTCCCACTGGCTGAAACAGAGAATTCCAATTCAAAACTTTATTAAAAGAAAAAACATTTACCGGCCAGACTGAATGCATGTCCACCCAGGCTACTTGATGCAAGTCCTGTCAACGGTTTGTGAAAAATTACTCCACGCAAACACGTCACATCAGGAAATAGGGAAACCTTTACACAGGTTTAGTAGCACATTAGCATATTTTGTCTGGCTAAACAAAAATAAAATACAATATATAATATAATAAAATGAAATTAAAAAATGCGTAGATAGGATTAGCCGAGCTGTCAACCCTTTTTTGTGGGACGAGTCATATATTTCTCCTCGATTAAAATCCCAGACGAAACCTTACTCACCTTTAAAAAGCCAGTAGGTATGCCCCTCTTTAGTGCAGTTTGATTTCAAAAAGGACAAGATGTTCTGTGCTATGTCCTTCACCACTTTGGTAGAGAAGGTTGAGTTGTCCAGGTCAGGGATGTCTTCTGTCTTTATCATTTCATATTTCTGCATAAAGAATGCAGATTTCAGCCATTACAGGAATCAACCATCCTTCGTTGACTGCAGCCACACTCAATGTTGTTCTTTATAAAAGCTGAAATACATCTACACCTACCTGGACGATGCCATTCACATGAAAACACATAACCAGCTCGGGGACATTGCACATCAGATTGTCAAGCCAGTAATCTATCCCAGTCAGCACGTTGATTGGTTTATTGTTATCCCTGTAAAGGAAAGTCCGTTCTTACTGCATTTTATACATTGAGAATATATTATTGCTGCTCCTTTACAAGCCAGTTCTAGCAAATACATATTTTGTATAATTTATATACAGTATATATATATTATATATATATTATACACATATATACACACACACACACACACACATACATATATACATACACATGGCAGCTGCTGGCTTTAGTCCCATACTAACGTGATTTCACATCAAAGGGTGCCCTCTGCTGTGCACAGCAAGTAAAGACTTGCAGGCTCAGAAGTCTACTTACCGGAGACGGAGACTGACAGCAGGATATCGACCTCCACCGAAAATCGGCATGTTCGTTCCCACCAACATGTGAATGTCCTCGAATGTCCAGAGGATGTTGCGAACAAAGTCGTTTTTCAGACCCTTTTATGATTTAAAATAAATACATATATTTAAAAAATGTTACATAAGTGCCTTAGTAGCATGAAAGCATGATGTGACCTAAAAGTGAACACACAGGTCAATAAAACCAAAGAGAGATAATGAACCGCATCTCATATACTGCATGTCACCACCTGCACCAAAAACTTCCTATTTACCTAATTTTGGAATCAAATAATGTATTAATAACTTGACTACTGTTAAATGCTACCCCTTAGAATGTGTTGACCTCCAGTGTGTGTTTTCAGATTACCTCCGCACATTACATACTCTACAGCTAGGGTGACCAGACAGCAAGAGTGAAAAATCGGGACACTCAGTTGGTGAGGGGAGGCAAGAAACTTTGTGAACTACTGCACAAAGCAAGCGACGCAAACTACGTATCTTTCTTCTGTAGATAGGCTTTTTTTTATTCCTTTGCCTTCCTACTACAGAGGCTGCTGAACACAACGTAAAACAAACAACAGCTTTCAGAAAACAAACTGGACGCACAGGTGCACACACCAAGAAAAACACATGACGCATCATATGACTGCAGGTTAACGTGACCGGATAGCCGCATAGATGCAATGCAAACAACATGCCCTAAACCAGTAGAGTACACTGTTGCACTGTGAGACAGTACAGCAGCCACATATATGAAATTTCCTAACAAGAAAATAAAAATTTCACATTTTACGCCTGGGTTTTCAATATTTACTCTAAAAAGCAGGACAAATGGCGTCCTGACAGTACCTCGATCCGGATGCAGGACAAAGCCCCTAATATCGAGACGTCTGGTCACCCTATGTACAGCATTCATATTTAAATAAAAAGAAACAAAAAAAATTAAACTTTACATGGATTCATTCTTAATTTCCAACTTAAAAAAAAGAACAAAAACCATTGTGGTTCCTTTGTAAAGGAATGTGGGGTGGAGTTACGTGCGATTGTGTATCATCATACCTGACTGTTTTCCCCTTCATTGAAAAGAGTAGTAAGGTTTTGCTCTTTGGGGGTTGAGGATACATGCCCCAGAGCAAATGTGTTCTCGAGAGGTACACTCTCCTGTAAAAAGTGTAAGCACACAGTTTAAAATATGCACAATTTTAAAAGAACCCAGTTTCTTTTTTTTTTTGGTTGTTTTTTTTTTTTTTTAAACTTTGGTATATGACAAATGAATTAATTTTGATTGTGTACAACTGTCTGGAACATTCTGTACACAGATTGGAAGAAAAACCATATGCAAAAGTTTTTGCTTTAAAGTTTTGAGAATTGGTGTTTTTTTACACTGAAAACGACATAGAATAGAAAGAATTGTGTACAGCAAAATGCCAGGACTGGCATCTTTGTTAGTTACCCTTGAATTACATTTTATATCATAGTGCACAAAAATACTAAAACTTTAACTGCAACTATTTAAAAAACAAAACAAACAAATAGACAAAAAACAATACACAACAAAAAACATCAGTTATCTTGAACACAGTTGTTTTCTGATACTTTCCCAAACTGGCTAGGAATACAGCTGCACCATAATTCAAATGTAATCCTAGGCTTAGAAAATACTATGCATTTTTGTTGCCCTATAGTTGCAGAGCTCTGATACAAGAAGGTTAAAAGGAAGAAATAAGTCTATTCTGAAAGTCATTTTACAAAGCTTTGAGATTTAATGTCTCAGTTTTATAGACCCCATGCAATTTTCATTCATCCAGGCACCTTTTCTGAGATACCTGTGTGGAACGACAGCACCCAAAGAGGCAAAATCACTCATTCTACTTGGCTGTGCAAAGAACACATCCGACAAACTTACCTCAACATCTAAAATAACTTATTAAACTTTCTTTTTTTATATTCTGGCTCAGATCAAGCTTATACCTAAATTCAAGCTTTTACCAACAACAATATGCAGAATCTGCAGCTTCTGTTATGAGTGCACATACAATAAAGTCACCATCTAGAGTCCATAACAAGTTAACAGATACACAACAGCAATGGCAGAGTATTTACTTGTTTGGGAGCAGATGTGTCCTCAGAGACGGACGTTGAGCTTTCCAAAGGTGCAGGCCATGAAGGGCCCATTTCGTCCCTTTCAGGGCCCTCATCCTCTCTCTGTGTAGGCTCCCCAGTAGCAGCCGGTACAGGCTCTGCAGCCCCATTGCCATTAATACTGTGAAAACAACAAAGGGTGCTAAGATTACATTGACATCCAGGTTACAGAGAAGGATGTAAGGCGTGTATAAAACAAGGTTCTTTCATGGCTGTTTGTTTGATCCATTTTATCTGAAAGCTGTATGCTTCTGTTCAGGCATTAAATTTAGGTCATGAAATTGTAAAACCCTTTAATCTCAGAGGATGCATTAATAAGGCAGTACTGAATTGCTTATTGAAATCATTGTATTTCACATCAGATTTAATTAACATTTCACAAGTCAACTAATTAATTTTTATTTATTTTTTCCTAAAAAGATTGCAGATAACAGCAACTAAACCCAGAGGCTGGATGGCTATGTCGACCAATGTAATGACACACAGAACTCACCTGTAGTACAGAAACTTGGAAAGAATAGCCCTTTGGTACCACTGCTCCTTGCTCTTCTTTTTTCGTTGCCACTTCTGATCTACTAATCTTTGATAAAATTCTTTTAACCAGTTCCAGTCGCCAGTCTAATAATTAAGAAAAAGATTAAATAATATACGAGTACTTGAAACGACAGTAAACATAACACTATATTAAGAAATTATGAGCAGCTTCGGACTAATTATATTCCGCACAGCTCAAAGTTCTCAACATACCCTGTTGCCTTGTTTCACAGACTCTCATTAGCACTAATATTGGACTACTTAATGTTACTGTAATGGGGTTTTCTTTTACCTGTGAAGATCTCATGAAGAGTTCCTGAATATCCAGCTCATCAAGTAGGAGAGTCCGTCCCACGCGGTGAACAGCCATGCTGACATGAGACTTGCTGTACGGGATCTTGAGAAGCTTTTTAATGTTCTAAAGAAGAAACACAAAAAATGGGGAAAATATTAATGTCTCGTCTTTACTTTCTGATGATAACAAACCCTAAATATAGTGAAAAAAACATGGAACGGCTGGACACTGTACATACATACCTCAGAATCAGAAACAACATCCACATCATTTCCAATTGAGTCAATAAAGTCATACGCCATTCCAAAGCTTTTAGGAGGAGAAAATAGGTGTTATACAGGAAGGTCCAACAGGAATTTTGCTTCATAAAGTCAAATGAAACCTGCTGAATAATGTTACGTTAACATATAGAATTGCACACCACTTTGTAGATTTCCATATACATAATGAAAAAGTGATAAAAACTGAAAAAATGTGACATTTTGTTGTGAGGTTTTTACAACCTAGCCAGTTACTTTAGTTGTGGATATGTTGTGCGGTTTAGAACAAATATGGCAGGCTGAAGGTCTAACGCTCCTCGGTACTATGCACACCTCTGATTGGCTGAATGTGTTATGGTAATTCAGTCCATAGAGGTGTGAGTAAAGGCTTTCTCTGCTTACACAGCATACATTTACCTGCACCAGAAAGGGTACACATGCTTTTGGTACACACAGGTACAACTCTTTGGTAGTATAAAGTGAAGTGTGCCTGCTGTCTGGCACACCAATGGAACAGACACAAGAGGTTGAGTAAAATATTTTACCTTGAAAAGGGTTTGCTTTTACTGCTAGAGCCCAGAATAGTCGTGCCTACTGGTCCGAGCTCAGTACTTTCACGAAGCCAGTTGGCAGGTGGGAGCTTCAGGTCAGTTTTCTCTTGAAGAAGCGCGTAGGTTGTTGGAGGTGGAGCCGTGGAGTACTTTACCACAGCTCTGCTTTTCACTTCATTAACACTCCCCAGACACATCACTTCTGTCTGGAAACAAAAGGATAATAGAGAAATCAGTACCTAGTCACTACTTCAGTAACTGTTGGGGTACAGCAGTTTCACCCATTCCAGGTTTTAACATGTGCTTCATTGGTCCCAGTGTATGGGTAAGAAGCTCAGGTGTGTCTTATTAAACTCGTTGTAAAGCACGAAACAGATCAACCTGCTATGCAATGGGAGTCTTATATTTCCATCCCTGGGGGGCTAGGTGACATGCATTTCTGTCCGTATTAATTCAACAGTAGTTTTTTTGTTTTGTTTTGTTTGTTTGTGTTTATAACTCACGTGTTTTGTATCCTCTCTGCATTCCAAGGGTGTGTCATTCCCGTTTTCTCCAGTTCCTGCAATCGACACGGAGGAATCGGAATCACTCGCCGCAGCGTTCATTTTGCGTCTGTCCGAATATCTAATGTCCAGTTGTATTCTCTTGTGGCACACGTTCTCTGTCATCAACTGCCGTGTGGTTAACCACACTGTAATCCAGACATCATCCAGATGGTTTAAAACGGGTACACCAACTCCTAATGTTGCCTTCAAGTTAGTCTCAAAAGAGAATTCAAACTGTACTATAAATATAGCCAGGCAGAACGGCTACTTCTCACGCAATCCTTAACATTACAAACCTCTCTGGCACGCTTAAGTGCAAGACCAACTTTGACGTGAAACAAAAGCTGCCGTGTTTTAAAATGGTCCGCCTGTAACTCGGTTTAGCGTATGCATCATTGGGGTATTAGTTTATTTAATTATTATTATTAATATGTGCTGACTGTCTAGAAAGTTATCCTCTCATTGCACTGCCAGTGCTACTGTGTAAAAAAAATAACCCGAAGGAAACCCGGATATACATCAACGTCATTGATCTTTCACGTCCTGTGTTCGAGAACGCTCTAGAAATTCCTCCCTTGTACTAGAATACAGGAACGTTAAACCTTTAGGGGTCCAATCAATTGATCGAAACAGTGTCGGATCTAAATATCGCCACTGTTTAAAGATTTAAAATACGTTCAAACCTGACAAAAATACTACAGACTTACACACACTGCTAGTGAAATTGGTTTTCAAAACGTCCCTAAGTATATTGAAAACCGTTGTCACTTACGACTGCAGAAGACAGCAACTGTACATTGACACTGTTATTGCTCAGGAAGCAAAACGTAACACGGGCATTTATGTACCAAAAACAAACTAGCGTACTAGCCTTGGAAACACTGCTAGCATATAAATCTAAAACTGTATGGGAAATTAAACCTGGGTGTCAATTTATCACATTCCAAACACAGCACCCTCACGTAAGCGTGACTGAACCAGGAAGCGACTATTGCTTTGTTTCTATGGTAACACATAAACTACATTCAGCGTGCTCGACCTAAATTTAAGTCTGTCAACGTTTGTTTCACAGATATATATATATAGATAGATAGATAGATAGATAGATAGATAGATAGATAGATAGATATATTGTCGTGCATTACATTATATTACAATGTGTTGATAAATGCCAATTGACTGTCTAAAGTATGTATTCGAAATAACCTAAAATGCCAAAAGGAGGACATTACAATCCGTCTCTCGACAGTGATGGGGAATGGGTTATTTATTTATTTATTTATTTATTTATTGTACGTAATACAAACTCCATAGTCTATCTAATATATAGACTGTAATATCTGAAATTATGAAGGGACTCATTGTTATATTGAACATATAATATAGGTATTGCATTTGGACATTTAATGTGGATTCCAAAAGTTTCTAATCGTTAAAATGTATTAAACTTCTCAACATTACGCATTTGTAGGATTCTGTTATATATAACGTTTCTTATATTGAAAAAGTACCGTATTTGATATGTAAGTACTGCAGTATTTATGATGTTTATTAACTAATATATTATTTAAGTTATTATTGTTAGGTAATAATTGTCAGGGTTTTTCTGAAGCAGACATTTACAATGCTTCTCTACACTTTGCTATACCATATACTGCAGTCAAATTACATTGGATAGAAGTCTCCCATACTGCTACTTTTTCCATTCAACAGTGAAGAAAAAAAAACTTAAAACTTAAATTAAATAATAGATTGTGAAGAGATTACCGTATACATTCATTTGAACTTTCGCTATCCACAGTGTACCTCAAGTTTGTCAATCGATTTATTACCACTCGAGCTGTTTTCTCATAGAGGTTTGCCTCCAATCCAGCTGAAACGACACATAGCAACAAGCACAGGTTTCATGCTAAACCAGGTGACCACTGCCCTTCCATTTCTACAGGGGAAGAGGTTTCCAAAAACCTTTATACAACAAAAAGGGATAAGCTATTCAATAAACCTGCAGTGCATACGCAGATGCGACAGATTTACTAAGCTTTTGCTGTTCTGTTACAAAGCTAGGATTCGGAAGGTGCTCACTGTAATTAATAGGCGCGTGTGTGTGTGTGTGTGTGTGAGGGAATGCAAGGGTGGCAGGGATGGGGTTAAATCTGCTCCTGCCAGCAATTACAGGTGTGTCTATTCCCCAGTTAGGTAATTGGTGCTAATTGGGGAGTGGCCACATGTAAAATGGAAGGAGAAATACTTTGTTGGAGAAGTTTGTGCTCTGATTTTTGTATTGTGTGGCAATGTTTGTATTGATTATTTGACCAACAAGAACCCAGAGAATGGCCGCGTTGAGAATAAAACTATTTCATGAATGTTTGAGCCATTATAAGCTTTACCATTTATCAAACAAGCTTGTAATCTCTGTGCTTTGTCTGAATCAGCCAACTGTAGCACCTGGAATGAATCAAACTGCTTTGCAACGAGAGTCGAAGCATATCACTGCAGATAAATGATGACCTTGTTATTATTATATGATGACCTAATTATTATAAACTAAGTATTTTTATATTTATAATTTATTTATATTTATCATTAAAAAAAGATGACATTATCTCTTCAAAAGGGACTGGGTCGCAAAAAGGCCCATTGGGAAAAAAGACAGTACGCATCCCACTACGCTTGCCTCTGGGCTCCAGGAGCATTGGGGAGAGAGGACAACTGCACATGCTATCAGACAGACTACCTGGGCTGCCAGGACACCGAGTCCCCTGTGTACAGGCGTTACCCCAGAAGCCACACCAGGGGCTCGAGCCACAGTGCAGCCCCTGCTGACAACGACTGTTTGTGGTTCGGGAGGCACAACACAAAGCAGCAAGCCCTGATTAGCATTCAGTTTCCCTGGATATACTCCTACTACACCAAAAATATCTCGACTAAATATGAGTAGCGGTAATCTTTGGCGGCTAAGAATAAATGCAAAGCAGCTGTTCTTTTTTTGTACACCACCAGCAGCTTTTTATTTTACCAGTCATGCACGCCACAGTAAGGATTTATTTTTTTCTTAACCAGGCACAAGCAACTCATTGATTCCCTGAGACTCTCACTGAGAGCTTTTTAGAATGAAGCACAAACAGAAAGCTGAATAGTAATCACATTAGAAAATGTAATAAATGATGTATAACAGCAGAAACAATCTGCACAATAAATCTTCCAAATGTTGCATTTCATTGTCTTTGTTTTGTGTAAAGGTGTGAGCCCAAGATATAAGACTGGTGACTAATACCATCATTTAGTTTACATCATTCATTTACTTTCAGAAAACCGTAACATCAAGAAGTTCAGTTTAAGAGATTGTTCTTTTCCACATGTATTATATGCTGATATTTTTTTTATTTATCCTATTCAAATATTCATCATTGTCTAGCTTTTGTTAAATTCATATATTTATCAATGGATAGGTTAAGCCCAAGACAAATGTGCTGCAGGTGTTGCTAGTGGATCAGTGCAGGACTATTTCTGAGCCAGCATGGGGTTGTGGGCACTGTGCTGTAAGAGATGCCATCCTACGGATGAGACTGGAACATGGATAACATACAAATTATTAAAAGATTTATCAGGCCCTCGTTAAATAAAATATTTCTGGGTGTATTGAATTGTTGTGTTCTATTGGGGACACTTTTGTATAATAATGGAGATTTTATTATTCATCTGAGAAATACTTAATACGGTACTAAAATAAACGTAAATAATTTTTTACACACAGTACCGTGGTCTTTAAAGTTTTGTTTTTTTTTCCCCCAAAAGATCTTACTTTTGTATTTTTGTTTTTGTTTTTGTAATTCAGCCCAAAACTGAAAATGCTACATTGAAATGCACCTTGGGGAACACATATTTACATGTTGTTGAAAGGCACTAAATTCATTAAAGGTATGTTGCTTTTCCATTTAGAAATTGAAGGAAGCTCTAGTGTCCAGTCAACTGTATGCAGCAAATGTAGCTATAGAATATGTTTCACAATCAACTAAATCAATCAAGTTGAACTATTTTTCAATGTATTCAGCTTAACTAAGAGATGGGATCCTGGAGGGCTACACATTGCTCACCAGGCACATGCAGAAAGATGCAAAATAAATGAATACAGTGAGGGAAGCATCAGTTATAATCAGGGTTATCAGATAGCTTGGTAGGAGCAGTAATTGTGATCATTCTATTTGCATGCAGCTGCAGGAGCATCAGACCTGACTTCCCCTGCATATAAAAAAAGCTAAAATCAATTGCTCAGCGAGGAACTTTTACTGTGGAAAATCTAATGGGATTCTTGGGCAAAGTCATTACTTCAGCTTGCATTATATTACTGTCATGTGCAAAAGAGCTACAGAGATATAAGACCAAATGCACACAATTGTGGTTTGGGTCTTAAGACTGGAACTATTTTCAGACACGACAGTAGAATGCTTTATTGTGTATCTAGGTTGAACCCAGAGTTCAATTTGGCTTCTTCAGTTTCAGATTGTTCTCCTAAAACAATCATTTTTAAGATCTTTGACACAATTAACAATAAAACATTGGCTATCTGATGGCACAAGTTGATTTCCAAATAAACCAAACTGCACTTACATTATTTGGCCACCAGTGGCACTGTGTGTTATGCAACAGTCCTAATAAGTAGCAGTCATAATGTTTTATTCTCGCTAACCTCAGATTGATTTTTCTTTTCAACGTACAGCTGCTACAAAGTATGGAAAGGCCTTTCTCTATTATCCAGTTAATTTATTGATTTCTGTATGGCATGAATAAATGTGGCTGCAGAGGTAATTTCAATAACACAAGCCCAAGAATGTCAGCACAATGAGTGAGATCAGTCACGCTGACTGTTTTTCCATCACAACTGCCACTGAAAATAAAAGCCACCGACAACATTGGCAGAGCTTCATGACACACCACATGGGAGACACTTCCAAAGCATAGGAATTTTATATATCAAAGCTCAGCTGCATACATTTCAAATAAAAACATAATAAATAAATAGCAGTTCTATCAGAGTCTAAAGTCATTTGAAATGGTGGGTCATTGTCTGTTACTGGAAGAAGGGGAAAAACAGTTCACAGGATCCCTTCCAAGAAAAGGCTTTGCTGCATTACACTGTCCTTTAAATATGGTAAATGTAATCAAATCCATTCCAGATCCCAGCTGACTCCCAACTCTTTATTCTGACAAGCCAATGCGCAGTAGGACTCCAAGCTGCTGAGATATTCATATATTTTTTACATACACAGTGGTGGGATCCGCATATATTTTGTATCTAAGAAAAATGTTGATTTTATTAAAAGGTCATGTTAATAACTCTAGTAGTAGTAATATATACATCTTTGTAGGTACATTTGATAAGAATAAAAAACAGTTTGTTAAAAACAGCTGTCCTAATTTCAATTTTTTTTAAATTTGGTATTGTTATATTCAGTTTCATTTTGCAAACCTATCAGTCATGTCTGATGATTTGTTTAACCAGTATTATAATTAGTATTATAAAACCTTAAACTACTATTCCAAAACATAATTCCACACTAGTGACAGAGTAGGTCAGTTAGCATCACCTTTGCCTTACAGTATCATTGTTATTGGTTTTAAAATGAATCCATAACTTCAAAACTTATCTGTGATTTACCGTGCATGCTGTGCTTCACTATGTTTTACCATGAGCGAAGAGCACTAAGCACTAAAAAAATCATGTAACGACTGATACAGACTGGAAATAGAGAGCTAATGCACTGGGATTCGGGCACTTACTTAGTCACTCATTTGCTTTTGAATCAATGTTTACCAATGTGTTTGCTTGTTAGCAGTTACTCAAGCATAATCCTTAGCACAGAGCTCTTTGGCATTGCTGACAAGAAGTATTTATTTATAGGAAGGGCTTGTGTTTGTTCCTTGACACTGAGCAGCACATGGAGGCTTAAAAGGGTTCCAATGCACTGATGAGGTGCAGCATCTGAAAACAAGCATACATTATTACTGCAGAGGCTATCGATCCGTTTCCATGGAGAGAAGATGCTCATGTGTAATGTTTACCGGACTGTATCGGAATGTTGTCAGACAGGTTTAGGACTGATTACGAGATTAGAAGATTTTTAATGGTTACTGTAAGGAATGTGTGTTTCCTCTAGTATAAAGCACATACAGAAATTATTACAAAATTGACTGTACTTGTGTTTTTATTATTATTATTATTATTATTATTATTATTATTATTATTATTATTACATGGTCATAGTGGTTGAGAAATGTGATTTATAGGGGTACAAGCCATTACAAAAATACTTTTGACACCTATTTATCATTTTAAAAAGAAAACCATTTCTAATTTATTGTGATTTTAATGGATATTTAAATAACATATTTTGCAATGTATTTCCTTTTTTGATGATAAGGTTCTTTCTTAAGTTTATTAGTGAAGGCCGCTGGATAGCAGTACAAGAATGATTAAGCTTACAGTATGCTCTTTCTCCACCAGAGGTCAGCCTATCCTATAAAAACAGCAATCGGGTTGTTCTGATCATCAAAACCAGGATTTAAAGTATAGACAGTGAGTGCTTGTTCAATACCAACTTGAGGTGCGAAGGGAGGATTTGAACTCTTGATTTCTCAGATTGTAGGACAACCGTCAGGCAGTCTGGCTATCGGAGCAAGTGGAACTGTCCTCTTTTCAAAAGTGCCCTTATTATTAGGTGTTTTGGGGTTGAACCCAATAAAGTCTGATTTCTACCCACCAAATGGAATCTTTGAAATTGGGGTTTAACCAAATTTTACCCCAAAATGTTGAAACAAATGGTGTTCTTAACCTGACAGCTTTATTCACTCAAAAAGGTATCTCCTTTTTAGATTAGTGTATTAAATGTAAGCTTTTTAAAATGTAAAGCTTCTGAGCAGGATCAAATAAGACCTGATTTCACCCTGTTCTGTATGTTAGGCAGGAATATTATTATTATTATTATTATTAGTTTATTTAGCAGACGCCTTTATCCAAGGCGACTTACAGAGACTAGGGTGTGTGAACTATGCATCAGCTGCAGAGTCACTTACAATTACATCTCACCCGAAAGACGGAGCACAAGGAGGTTAAGTGACTTGCTCAAGGTCACACAATGAGTCAGTGGCTGAGGTGGGATTTGAACTGGGGACCTTCTGGTTACAAGCCCTTTTTTATAACCCCTGGACCACACAGCCTCCTGATAAATCCAGATGAACCTGTTTTCTTTAATTAGCTTGATTGTTTAACCCCAAAACAGTAACAAAATAAAACAAATAATAAATAAAACAAAGAGAGGACCTATCGAGAGTCCAGGGATGTCTCAGAATAAAGTATTTTTGTTGCTGCCTAAGATGCTATGGTCAGTCATTTAGATCAATAAGTCAAGGAGCCTTCAGATATTTACCAGCAGAGTTTTCATTGTCAAGTAGCATTACAGAGAAGCAAATAGGATTAGGTGTTAACATGTATCCAGTCTTATTGGGGTGGGCTTTTGATGGATAAACTGACATTTGATTGCTTCTCCATGATCGCGTCTGTAATGGACAGGTGAGTGAGTGAGTGCTCGATCTTTCCTTTGGTGGTGTGAAGTGAGCCACTGAATGGTATATATCAGGCCAGGTGTGCAAGCTGTGTTCTGTTGGTGAAAGTCCTACAGCATCAATGCCTGGATACAGCAAAATATAGACCAATTAACACTACTGTACTTTAATTGTTCCAGTACTAAAGTACCCATGTCATTAAACAAAGATATCCGCTTCCCAAAAAATAAACCCTACACCACCGAAATAAAATATATATATACACATAACTCTCCTTGAAGCTGTAATGCAAGCATGATTCAGACCCAGATCGTGGCATCGTGTGATATGCATTTACATAAAATAATATAGTATCAGCTATACTTTTCAAATGGACCTCTTTTACTGTACTGTAGAGAAAAGCACATTCTCCAACAAGCACACACTCTGAAACACATGAGCAGATTTCCTTCTAAAACTTGTTAGTGGAAAGGAAAGGTGATTTCATTTCTAAGCTGCCAATAGACAATGAAAAGTCACACCTTATCAACTTTCTCATGATAAAATCCTATATTTAAAAAAAAAATGTATAAATGTTATAGTTTACCCTTGACAAGGATTTCTATGTGTTGCCTCTTTTAGGTCAGATATTGCATTCTATATGTGTAATAATTTATATAGTTATTACACAACTATATAAATATAGTTGTGTAATAATGGTTTAGTGGTGTGATTAAAGTAAGAAGGGTCGGCTTGATCTGCAACATTTAAAATTCCCTTCATAGAATGAGTGATTCATTATAGGCTTGATTAAACTACTGTACCCTATTCTTAGCAAAAATATCACAATTACTGGTCTAGGTCAATATATATATATATATATATATATATATATATATATATATATATATATATATATACTATAGGCCACCTAGAAAATTAAATTGATATTGTCCCACGTGTCCTTATATGAAACTGGCCTTTTTATGTATGCACAGTAGAGGCCACTTGTAGAAGGCCATCTGTCTAATATTCAATCACATGTATACACAGCACAACTGTTGTAAGTAGTTTTGATTAAATATATAAACATGGAGAGATAACCCAGAATATGTATATATACACACTGTACAGAGGGCCGTGTTGTTAATTTTGCAATGCTTAATATTACTGCACAGGGAAAAGACTGCTCAAGGCTGGGTCTTTTCAGAAGCAATTTGTTGCTAGAATAATTAATAAGCAACTTACGAAGCAAACACAAACAATAGAGATTCAGTCAGCACACACAAATTAAGAAATTGTCGGTGAACGTCATTCTATTTCATGCACTCTGTCTGTTCCAATATAGGGGGATTCTTTTGTACAATGACAAAACAGTGAGGCATTTTTCAAAGAGATCCTGCAACACAGACAGGATTTCACGGGGTGAATAGGAGGAGACAATGTCTAAGTGGGGCAGAATAGAGCATCTCAAGAAAGACAAGGAGAGGAGTGGTGTGGGGAGTGGAAGACGGGCCACGGAGCTCAAACAATATATCAGCAGTCAATTTGTAGTCCTGTGTTTCCTCTGTGCGCTCTGAGAATGATTGGCACAGGGACGGCTTGGAGGAAGGTAACCCCATGACCTTTCCCATCTGGGTCAGTCACACAAAACATTGGGAGCGATTCTCCAGCATGTCGGTGTCAATGCAAGTGACAGCTGCATGGGAGGCGTCTTGCATTTCAGCGGCTTCTCCCCATGCATGGCTTCACAGGAGTGATGGCTGCCATTCTGCACGGTGTGAAACAGGGTTGGGAAACTGACAGGGAACACGGAAGAAAAGGAAAGCATTGTCATTTCAGAATAAACAAGAGGCTTTTCAACATACTGTCATTATGAGGTTACAGGTCGGAGTCTTGCCTGTCAAAATATTTATGGATAAAATAACTATGATGGCATCTAATCTCCTGTAAGCCTTCTCGGGCTCCAAAATGAAACTGAAATATATGCACAACAGTAATAAAACGCTTTGTGATGGTGGTCCACTATGAAAGGCGCTATATAAAATAAAGATTGATAGATAATTATAAATGCAAATGTATCTGCCTTAAATGGTATGAAGCAAATTTGGTGGACTTCAGAGCTGTTACATTCAAACTTTCTAGTGCAGCACAAAATATTATTTCCCCCAATACTTTCATAAAATGATTAAAAATCACAATTCATTACAAGAGAAGGACATTCTTACAATTTCAGGTTTACAAGCAGACAGTCATTGGCAGGCAGTAACACATACAGCATTGATCAACTTAATGGACTGAAGCATTCCATGAAAAGGACCTAGACAGACCAAAGCCATGTCACATGGCAATGTGGTTGCGTAGCAACAGGTGCACTGAATTACCATGTGCCAGCTCAATGGTGGAGCTCAGTTCAAAACATGTTCTGCAATTATGATTTATTTCCTATTTGCGTTGTTTATACTAATATAATAATCAATCATGTATGGCAATGGGCAAGATGACTGGTCATGTCACATAATGCATTTCAAAGCATGAGCCAAATTGAAGTTCAATCTTTTTTGATTTTATATGCATTTTCTTACTTTTTCATACGAGCAAATGTCCCATAACATTTGGTCATTATACAAAATGTCTATTTACAAAGATTGCCTGTTACAATACAGCCTATAATAATAATAATAATAATAATAATAATAATAATAATAATAATAATAATAATAATAATAATAATAAAACATATTTGATACCACAGTACAATGTGGTCTTATTAATATTTTGTAAAATAATGGGTGAAAAAAACATGCAAAACATTTTCGTTTAGCTGACCAGAAACACATGTGTGTCCAGATCCATAGAGTTCTCTATTTGTATTGTACTTATTGCGCTTTAGGAGGGTCTCAAAGCAGCCAGATTCATTTAGACACGGACAGTGTTTAGAGCCCAGTGCATGACGACTACACAGTCCATGCACAGAATACACACCACAAGTTTAGTTCTCCTCCCCTTTGTTAAAGATCCTCGACTATTCTGTTTTCATTTTCGAGGCCACAGAGAGGCTTCATGTTCTCAAACCCACCTTACAACACATCTATTAATCTCTTCAGCAATTGGCTGTGATAGCGATCGATTCAAGAGCAGGCAGTGATGGAGAACGCTGTTGAATGGAGAGAGGAAAGTGAGTTTCATTCAATTGTATTACATTTTTTTCTTCATTTTATTCTGTATTTTTTAAACATTGCAAACTAACTTCTGAAAGGGATCTTCGGTAATACTCAATATTAACTGGAAATCAAATGGCAGTACCTTATTATATGATACCAAATCAGTTCATATTCATTTACCCTAACCCCAGTCATAACCCTAACCTAATAATAATTAACAGTTATTACTGTGTAACAGATAGGAGTACATGTAATTACCTCATTAATTACAGTGTTAGTGCTGGTACTTGTTGCATGATAAATATAAATAGCTGGATCTTCTTCTTCCTTGAGAAAAGCATGTTAAGCATAACAAAGTTTGAAGGATTGCTTGTAAGTGAAAAAATGGAAGAGGTGTGTCCTCCTTCTAAAATGTCACTTCAGTTAGTGACATGAAGACATAAAGCAGGCTGACAGTCCAGTGCTGTGAGTTGCCTATCACTTTGTGTAAATGGCTCCTCAGAGGCAGCATGAAAGCCTTCTTTGCTCTGCTCTCTCCTTCTGTCTCAACATCTAAGCTCAGGCCTGGGTGACTGGTACAGCCATCATTTTCAAGCTGTCTTTTACCTTTTCTTTACCTTTATAGTTTCTTAATGGAGATCCATCTTGTACACTATATTGTTCTGCTTTTTAATCTTTTTAATCTTTTTCACACTGGAAAAACACTTCCGAATATACATACAATATGTATATATGTATATTAGTGTGTTTATGCAAGTCATAGGCAAAGTGATTGTAGTGCAGCAGAGGCCTTCAATGAAAGACATTGAAAGACTCTGGCTTTGAAGACAAATTTGTATGAAGAAGCAAAAAGCAAAAATAAAAAACGGGAACATTAAAAAGTAGGTGTTTGTGTCGTGCCTGATTACCATCAGTAACACATCCAGTCCTTCACAAAACAGAGAACCCAGATCAAAGCAAAGCTTAACACAGGGAATGATCTGACAGATCTTGACAACAACATCGTTATGAACTAGCAAAACTCTGTGTGGAAAACCGTTCCAAGGACAAATCCAAAATATATTTTTAGTCCCTCTCTTCCCTCTTTGTTTCAGCAGCCCACTTTACCTGGAGTATGGTTTGATGGGCACTCAGCTGCTGCGCCCTGCTGAGAGGCATTTCCGAAAGGATTCTTCACCGCCTCCAGCGATCTCTAAGTGCAGAGGAGAACTAGGCTGCTTTTTTCACTCACTTGCCAATTTCCACATGCCCCATTACAATGCATCTTGTTTTCTGTCACTTCTTGTAACCCTCAGATAGCAGAGGAGCCGTCAGAGAAGGGGCTCCATGTTTCATTATCCTATCAATTGCTAACACCACATTTAACGCAGGGCTGTGCCATTTATTTGTATTAGTTACTGCTTTTGTAATGAGGCAAGACCTTAGTTAGATACCTTTAAAGTGATTTTTAATAAAAACATATGAATTGCACCTCCACAACACCATACCCATACTGCCTAAAAAATTAATACATATTGAAAACACGGGATTGAAACCTCGTTCACAATTGCATTTTCAAAACATGTTTCAGGCGTGTGAATATGGTAAAAGAAGCAACGTGTGATCATTTTATGAGGTCAATTCCATACACACCTATAGTCTAGTAGTACAGTAAAGTTTCAGACTAGTTATTCAGACATTTGAAGTTGTTCTTGAGTTCTTTGAGTTTATCTGGCTCCCACTTTCACTGAAGTGTAGTTTACAGTTTGAATTGACTTTCCTACATTTTCAATTATTATTATTACCGTATTATTATTGTTATTTTTTAAGACAGTCAACTAAACCAATCAAAACCCTAAACTATAGCTGCCAACCAATCCTCTGGTTGATTCAATATAAAAAAAAACTTTTTTAATTAATTGGTTGGCAGTTTCAGAATTTATGTAAATGGTCCGTCCTGACCTCCCTTTATTTGCTTGTATTATTCATTTTTCAGGATGTAAAATGTAAAGCTATAAAAACTTCTAAATACTTTGTTCTGGAAGAAATACACAGAGTTGTAATCATGTATCTCCTGCCAAGGAATTTGACTCAATACAAGCTTTTGGAATTTGAATTTGCTGCAAGTCATTTCTTATTTCATTTTAAATGTGTCATTTCTGCCTCAAATTATGACTGTGCTGCTAGCATGCAGTGTGCAAACAAAGTGCATTCTCTTTATTTGAATTGAAATAAATAGACTACATGAATAACAAATCTGCTTGGTCAACTTAGTAACAGAGCAAAATGTGTGGATATATCCTTAGTTGAGATAATGCAGCCTGGTGGACAGGGAAGTTAACCCTGAAACTAACATCTGCAGAATCCAAAACCCTTGTGAAAATGGTTGATTGAAAGATTGTGAAAATGGACTACTTTCTATATCATCCCAGGTGAACTGTAGTGCTTTATTCCCCTAGTGGGTGGCAGCATGGATGCAAGGGGGCCATGTTAAACCAAGGTGTTGTCTGATCCTCTAGTGGTTCTACAGGAGAAGGTTGGTGACATTTAACCACTGTACAAAAGGATCAATCCCTGTGGGTATTGCCAGTAGTAACAGCAATGCCACACCAATCCTGTACAAGTTTTGTAAACAGTGTTTATATACCTAGGATAACTTCATTAAAAAACTAAATTGGGTGGGGTTCCAGGAGAACAATGTCAGTAATTTAAATTATTCTAAATAAAAGTAAACATCTATTCATTCCTGATACATTCAACAGCCATTAAATTGCTACGTATTTATGACTAAAGATAGTGACACGTTGCAGGGGGGCATTACATGTATGTGCTCTCGTGATCTCAGTTTGAGATACCTCTCCCAGATGATTCGCTCTGATTTAAACTCTGCTGACACCTGTTTGGAGCAGTGCTCTCCATCTCCATGGCAACTGTTGGAGAAAGAACACTTGTCCACTTACTTGAGGAACCTCATTAAACCAAGCGGCAGGACAGCAGCTGTGTTCTCAATGTGTTCCACCGACAGCCAGCCTCAGACTCCCTTTATGATGCTCAGGTGATCTCCGGCCCTCTCTGTAGACCAAACTGTTGAAAACAGGCAAAATAGAGGGACAGATGGCAGGGTAAATAGAAATTGCATGCATTTTTTATGTGAACGGACTTACTGAAGGGTGAAAAAAACAATGTTGTCTTTAGTATATACACGTCTGCCATTATAAAAGTTTGCACTTTTACTATGCTTTTCCTATAGTTATACTATGCATTTACCACAGCCTGGTCTACCGTGTTTTTAAATAGGTTTTACAATACTTCTCTGTCCTTTACAATGCTTTCCCATGCTTTACCATGATTTCACTGTGCTTTATTACACTTTGCTATGCTTTTACTATAGGAAACTTTTATAAAGGTTAGTTTACCATGGGTTGTTTTATAATAGGGGCAGCAGTGTGGAGTAGTGGTTAGGGCTCTGGACTCTTGACTGGAGGGCCATGGGTTCTGCTGCTGTACCCTTGAGCAAGGTGCTTTACCTAGATTGCTCCAGTAAAAACCCAACTGTATAAATGGTTAATTGTATGTAACAATAATGTGTAAAAAATAATGTAATTGTATGTAAAAAATAATGTGATATCTTGTAACAATTCTAAGTCGCCCTGGATAAGGGCGTCTGCTAAGAAATAAATAATAATAATAATATGCTTTACCATACCTCTCTGTGCTTTACAATTCTTCCCTATGCTTTACCATGCTTTCACTGTGCTTAATTACACTTTGCTGTAATTTTACTATGGGAAACTTTTCTAAGGGTGCTCTTGGCACTAGAGGTAATTGAAAGAGTGTCATGAATTAAATAGTGTTGTCACCAGCAGCAGCAGTAGTGCAACCTGAAGATGCCTCGACTTTCCCTCAGATATGAAGGGTGGTCATGCAGCTCAGTAGTGCCACAGGCAAATTGCATTATCCAGGAACTAAAGGGCAGGGCTGCTGTGTGTGCAAGGAGTGCTGTGATCTTTATATTATACAACAAAGTGGACCTCAATTTGCCCCAGAGCTTCTGACATTTATATAACAGCAACCCCATTTCTATACTACTGAATTCATCTGAGCCGCTGCTCCACAGGGTAACTCCACTGAAAGGACAAATAGTTATGAGGCTGAAGAACCGGTCCCTGTAAAGATGACTCAAGTGTGATACTGCACCTGCTATCCCAGGTTATAAATCGTCAGACCTTTTATTTATGTATTTATTTATTCATGCATTTACTTCATTATAATAAAAAAATTTAAAAAATCAGCGACTCAGAAAACCCTTTTGCTGTCACCCTTTCTCTTGTATGCCTATGTTTCCCCTCCATTAGACCTGTCATTATTCTTTACACTTTAAATCCCTCACAAAGAGGGCCCTCCTACAGTGTGTGTTTCAGCACTGGGTCCATTTTTACTTCCTTACCGGAACAAGCTCAGATCACAGGATTTTCATCGT
This sequence comes from Acipenser ruthenus, assembly GCF_902713425.1. Taxonomy (NCBI): domain Eukaryota; kingdom Metazoa; phylum Chordata; class Actinopteri; order Acipenseriformes; family Acipenseridae; genus Acipenser; species Acipenser ruthenus. The sequence continues at coordinate 34,573,347 of NC_081201.1, read as the reverse complement.
GGAGGATGGAGTGTCACGCTTCTTTGGTTTTCCTACAGAAACAGTATTTAAAAACGGTTACGACAGTGGGATGGTTCATCTGATTTATGCAGGTGTCAAGTGGTTCTTCAAAAGCAGTAGGCTTATGAATTGTTAGGACACAACATCACGACTTTCAGACAGACAGATATCTGTGTCATCCTACTGGAAATGTATGTGTACCCCCAGGCTGTTACTGCCTCATGCACTCCCACATTGAACTGTAAATACCTAGTGGGCAGTATAGTGGAGTTGGCAACAACTTGCAAATAAGTGCAAGCCATCGGATCCTCATGGTATTTGCGGGCATGTTGTCCTCTCAGCTGGAGAAGTCTCTTCTCAATGCCTATATATGTGATATATATTATTGTCGGCTTACTGCAGTAACTTAAAAAAAATGTTCTAACATTTCTTATCATGCTATTCCTATTATGTAATAATTACCACTGAAGGTATGGGTCTGGGTTGTGGGTTTAGACATATACATGTATACATGTTAAAGTTATACATTTGAGAATGTGTTTGTATTATAAGATTGCATGTATGTTATTCAAAAATTGTATTAAAATATGTATTTAAAAAAAAAAATGGATGGTTTTCAAATGCCTACTGTGAACCTCAAACATATTTCTGTTAGAACCTTTGAAAGTGAATTAATTAACCCCCTGTAGTCACGTTCTTTAATTAAATAAATACATATATTGTTTAAAAAAACAACAACATGCACAATAAGGTTTACAACATTAAGTCATTTTAACTACAAGGATAAAAATAAAGAAATCAATTGCTAAATAAAATGGTTTCATCAAGTAATTTAAATAAACAGAGCTTTTCCCTTATCTCTAGCCTTAGATGTACCAGTCAGTGATTAAAGTAGATATATAACTTGCATTGACGTTGTCGTTTATTTCTGGCTTTGTGATATAAATAAAGTGGAATTATGTATTTTCTGGATTGGGGATGTTTGGTTTGTCAGATGAAGATTATTTTGCAGTTGCTGTAAGGCAATTTGATCCACCACTCAAGCAGAACAGACACAAGTGCAAACAGCACATACTGTACAGAGGTAATCTTGAACATGTATTTATATACTGCACCCCTCTATTAACTGTAAACAGCAGCCACTCGTGTAATAAATGAGTCAATTTGGACCTACTGTAGTATGCATGCATAGATTTTGAATGACATTTAGTTACTAACAATCACAGCATCGAAACTGCATATTTAATAATACACAGCTACCATATTTCTAAAGTAATCTATGCATGTTATATAACCCCAATGCTAACGTAAACCCTAACTTTAACTCTAACCCCAACCCTTGGGTTACTTAGGGCTAACTAGGACTGCCAAACTCACTTGTGAACCAAACAAGATGTGAAACCAAGCTTCCTTTAACCTGTTGTGCCATCTAGTCATCCTGACGATATACAGTATAGAGCACCCAAACCCACTGCCCAGGAAAGGAGAAATAAAATGCCTTGGAGGTCTGGAGTGTTACTCAATATGTTGTGACTGAATGATTTAAAGGTTGTTATTATTATTAGTAGTAGTCTTATAATCACATAGATTAGAGACATCTTTAAATGGATCTCTGTCTGCAGATGTCTCACAAACCACACATGTTTCTGCTAATCCAATGGAGAGTACTCCAAGGAACTGACGACTTCGTAATTCATATTAGGGATCATAGCTGTGAGAATAGACTGTAAAATTATTCCTTTACAAAAATGATTCATTTTTTATGACCGTCAGCATGGGCATGCTTGTACATATGTCAGTGTCAAGGAAATTGCATTACGTACACAAGTACACACTATGTCTTCCAAATGATACATGCATTTTTATGTATAAAAAAGCTAACATATTACTGAATAGGTGTTGCAATGAATTATAGACCTGATCATTATTGTAGGAATTTCACCTCAAAGAATTAGATTTTGTTTTCTTTTTTTTTTATTATTTGCTGCAGAATTTAATTGGGGGCTAAGCGGACTCCCCAAAAGTAATATATTTCTGTATAGCAGCAGTCCCACTCTATTCAAAGCTGAATCACTTGTAGGTTTCATTTCATGACTTCAGGTTAGATTTGTTTTTATATTCGAGTCAGTTTATGAGGAAAAGCCACCTAATCTGAAGGCTTGTTGGTTTTCCCCACTTTCCCGCAGTGGATTTATAAAGGTTGTGTGATGTGGTTCAATCCACACCTTCTCAGTGTTAACCCATGAATAAAGCTTGGCACTTTGTCCTTCTGGATCACTCATGTGCCTTCCAATACTACAGTGATACAATGGTGTTAATGCCATTTACAAGCCCTGCCAGAGCTTAACAATATATATATATATATATATATATATATATATATATATATATATATATATATATATATATATATATATAAGGGAATTGTCTTTCAACATAATGATTTGGTTATTCTGATATTTACTGGAAATACCAATGGCTCTCACATTTTCAAAAGTACTGCTTGCAAATTGATCATGTAATGAAATTAAGTGATTGTACTCAGTGTTAAATAAAAATCCTAATAGGATCAGGCTAGAGAATTGAATTTATAATACTTATGGAATCACTTAACTGATAGATAATTGTAAACCCTAACTTTAGGTGTTTAGGTGTTCCGAACCGAAGAAGGGTATTAATGCTATTGTAAAGTGAAATTTTGTTTTTCTAGAAAAAATATATTTTTAATGTGTTTTGTACTGCATCGCATTAAAGTAAGCAGCTGTTACAGTTTCAAGATTCCGAAGACAGTTCTACTCTAAATCTGATTGGCTGAGAAGATCGGTGATGTCTATCATCGTCACATGCTTCAAGGTAAGCCTAGTACGGTAGTGTACAGAGAAGCATGGTACAGGTTTGCCAAGGCATGATCAACTGGAAACTGCAACTGCAATTAAAAAGGTTGACCCAGTCTGTTTTGGTAGTGAAATATTCATTACAGAATAAATCATGGTGTCTAAGACCCTTGAACACTGGTGCAGACTCATTCAAATGTTCCACACAGGGTTGCTGAAACAGGAAAGAACCAGGAATTATAATTGCAATACAGACTGACATTATACATTCATTCTATATGTGCTGCTGATATCCTGGCATGATATTTCTTTAAATTATTCAATGCTTTGCTCCAAGCAGAAGTGAGGCTATGAATAAAAAAATTCCTTAGGCATATGAGCTCTGATAATACAAACAGAAACCCGTTAGTTATAATTTGTTCTGTTTGTCCTTGAAAAGTACCACTGTGTTTCGGAATGAAAAGGAAAGGCCTTTATACAACAAGCCTTGGATTATAATTACATGCAAGGTTATCCCAGTAGGTTCTCCCAGGCTAATTGTCTATGTATTAAATTACCTAGAAAGAATGCAGGCAAATTCTAAGGTTTCAGTCCAAACATTCATCAAGACCTGTTTGTTGTTGCTTGTTGCAGCGGTGGGAGTCTCTCTTTCGAGGTTAGAGGTGGCAATACAGTATGTCAGCCTGCTCCTCATTGTTATAAGCAGTACTCACACAATAGTAGTAATAGTAGGCATGTAACTGTTCCAGAATGACAAAGTGCCAAGCTTTATTCACGGTCAAGGGTCAAGGAAACTCGCAGCTGAAACAAGATTTGTCTGATTAAGTTGAATGCATGGGAAGATCAATTTCTACATTCCTTCCCATAAAAGAAAAAAAAGAATGAAAGAAGAAAGAATGATCTCTAAATTTGATCTAAAAAACACGGGGCTCCTGTCAAAGGGATACAGGTGGGCACCCAGAAGAATCTAGCATCTGCTTTATTCAGGGTGCACCTGCTAGCGATGAATAAATACACTGTCTGAAAGACATGAAACTGGTCAACAACACCATATCGGGGAAGCACACAGAAAACAGAAACCATGCCTGGAATCTATGGGACGCAATACGTGATTAGATATTATATATTTCAATGTTTAAAAATCTAAAATGATAAGCGGAATATAAATGTACAACTATAGAGGAATTACAATACAATACTATGTATGTAGCTATTCATTAATCCAATTTTATTGCTTCAGACACTTCCACATATAGCCCATGAGTGGAATAAAATGTATCATAAATGAAGGTATAGTATATAAGCACAAATTCTGTTAGCTTTAATTTAAATCTGTTGTATCAGTCTATCTGTTTATAGATTCACATCCAACCTTTTATTAAGTGTTTTACTGTATGTGTCTGTACTAGATGAAGAGTCTACCGGTATGGATTTGTGTAAGTACAATATACAAAAGCTATATAGCAACTATGATAACGCCTTATTTATTTTTTGCTATCTATGCTTCAACCATATCAGTGAAAATGATTGTTTCAGAGGTATCGTTGTCATATTTAGGAGGTAAGAGCTTTTTATTTCTCAACTGAACCATGCTGGGACCAATCTTTGAAGCAGTAGACCCCAAATTAATTCAGTTCATCGGGAGGTCACATGTAAACATGACCCCCTCCTCCTGGTCAGGTCAGCAATATAGTGTGGGCTTTTTATGCAACTTGGTTTTGTCTAAAATAAATACTTTTTAAAAAAACATTTTAAAAATGTCCATTAAGAGTATCAGACTTGCCTTGAAATAAATGACACAGTTCTGTCACAGTTATGGACTCAGGTACAGTGTTAAACCAAGTCTTAAAAAAAACCCAGAAAAAAACATTGAAAGATTTATAAGAAACCAACACTGCTACTGTTACTACCAGGTTAGAGGTATAACTGTCAAACATTGCAGCCTGTTTGTTGCTACTGGGAACAGATAAGGATCCAGACTCTAACATTGTACAAATCAGTTTATCTCTTGGTTTGGTTTTTCTTAGTCCCAGCTCCAGCCTGTAGGTAAGTTGTAAGTTTATACTGTTTTACACAATAATACTAATAATAATAATACTAATACTAATAATAATAATAATAATAATAATAATAATAATAATAATAATAATAATAATAATAATAATAATAATAATAATAATAATAATGTTCCTTGTTTAATCTGAAAGTAAGCTGTCATTTGTAATATGATCAACACTCTTTTATACCGCTTTCATCTTCATTGCAGGGGGGGGACGGAAGGTAGATTGAATTAATATGAAGTAATTGATGAACAAAACCAAAGACGCAGTTGTATGCAAGATAAGAGAGTGTGAGTGCTGAATGAGACCGAGACAAAGAATTCTTCAAACACACGAATCAGTTGCTCCGAAAAAATCAAATACATTCTCAGTTATTTACATGATAAAAGTCTGTACACACTATATTTAGAACTACCACTACTACCAGAGGATCAGAGGTTAATAGGGTATCAACCTCTTGGTGCTCTGCGATCTCAGGCACATCATTAACAAGTGGGGGTGGGGTGGGTGGCCTTTATGGCCAGCTATTCATTGTAGTCCATGGCCTTGCTCCTAGGCGTGGGCTTTTAGTTCGCTTGAAGTAACATCTTCTATTTATAAAAACAAAGAAGGCAAAGCATGTTTTATTAAACAATCTGACAGAATGCAAATGCACTCTAATACATACTAATGAATCCGGAATGATTGTGAGGCGATGCTTTTAAATTAATTAGACCGCCTGTATTTTGGGGTCCAAAAAAAAGGAGAAGATTAAAACCTGCGGCACCCTATTTACCATGTTTAATTTACAATTGGGTCTTTGATGTGACGAGTAGAAAGGATATGCACCTGCAAAGTAGAAAGGGCTTTGAACAGATTGCAAACATCTCACAAACACTTCATCTCGGATTTCAAGCATCAGGCTCCATCAGTGCATTGGGAGCCTTGATGATATCTTTGTGTGCTTTTGACTCCTTTTGATTAATAAATGCAAACACATTTCTTTTAGTAACCTCTGTAGCAACCTTTGCATAACAATGCGGTACAGCGGGAAGTGATGTGCCAAAGTCTACTGGCTCCCCCAATCCCCTGCTGCTGCCAGAGGGAACTGAAAGCCCTGTTACTCTGCTCATTTAATAGAATGTAAACTAACTTCAGTGTACCTTAATTAGCTGTCACCATACTAAATAAGGGGTCAGCTCTTGACACGTTACTTAGCGCAGCTTGTGGTGGTCCCGTGTCTCAGACAAGCCTTACAGCATGTCTAGGGGAATTTTTCTTTAGGTGATTGGCAGGATCTTGTCTTCTGACAGTCTTCATCTCCTCTGCTTGAATCTAATTAAACAAGCTGAGAATCAATACATTCCTCGCAGCAATATATTAAGTTGGTAAGAATAAGAGAACATTCACACAACTTGCTGTTGCAGCCTCAAGTGATCCACATGCCTTCATTTTGTAAAATGTAAAAAAAAAAATTCACAATGAGAATATTAGGCCACCAGGTGATGAAAAAGCAAAAAAACAAAAAAAAAACACCTGGTCAAAAAAAAACGTCTTAAAGGAGAAGCGAGCTGAGCCACAATGCTCTGGTTTGGGGGGGTGGCACATATTACTACTGAGTGATTCTAAAATATAGAATTAGGTTTCAGGGCTGAATTGTCACATTTTCATCACTAATTAAACCTTTTTGATTTAAACAGTCATTTTAACATCATTCTGATAATTACCTAGGCTATTCGTTAAGATAAAACCAGATCCCATTGGATTTGCTAATAGATGGTACCATTTAAGAAGACAAATAAACCTGTGACAGTTTCTTCTTTAAAAAAAAAAAACATGGGACGCATTCCCCCTGGAAGCTCTCCATCAGGAAGTGCTACACTGAGTCCTGGTGCACTGCTTACAGTTGTATGCAGATGTCAGAACCTTTCTTTTTTTTCTTTGCATAAATACAATATGCAAACTGTAGCTTATCAGCAAAATAAGCAGGTTTGCCTGGCTGTCTAATATTCAGAAACCTGTACCGGCAAATGACAGCTCCCATAATTGACTTCTATTGCCCGATTTTGTACTAGTAATGAAGTTGGGAATGTAACATTTCTTTCATTACCTATTCATTAAAGATATGACTTGGAAATAGAGTTGCTATGGAGATGACTCTGAGAATTCTGAGCACATTATAAGAATTTCACTGTTTACATCGGTGTTGAGATAACTGATGGATATTTTAGTCGCTGGTCTTTTAGCTGACTTATAAATCACATGAACAGTAATGCAAATGGTTTACCCTCCAAAATGCAGATGTTTGTTTATGCTGTGTGCATTTTAGTCACCTTTGTCACAAGTAACAACAGCCAGCAGTTTTCAAAAAGCATTGAGAAAAAGCAGGAGGAGATTATTGTGTTTACAGTAGCCATAGAGGGTGAGTGTGTGGCTCAGACTTGACCCTTATACCTGCAGCCCAGTGTGCTAGAAGCAGCTTTGAGAATAAGCTATGGTGTTGTATCATCAGGGGAGGAGGGGGCAACCAAATTAATTTGAAGAAAACAAGGAAGGTTTTTTGAGCATTCGTTACTATTGTTTTAGCTGCCAGTAGTTTTGTTGCCACTGCGAAAAAGATGTTGTCATTTGTCTTCAGATTTCAGACATCCTCTCTCTCTCTCTCTCTCTCTCTCTCTCTCTCTCTATATATATATATATATATATATATATATATATATATATATATATATATATATATATATATATATATAATCTTGCTCTTGGAAAGATTGGTCCCAGGAGCCATGATTCTACTTTTCACCGTACACTGTAAACATAGTAAAATGCCTCAATAAAGTAAACTTTTTTATAAGGTTCATTCCAGTGCCCTTAGTTTCCTCCGCCATTTCCAGAGCCAGGTTTAGGCGTGGTTGTTAGAGCAGTGTGTTCCTGTCCTTAGTCCCAATTCATCATGAACATTTTCCAACCCATTAGCCTTGCCATTGCTTCCTGTACTTTGCTTGTCTGCTGCCTTCATTCATTTTCTCTGTTCCCACATACAGTACAGTACCATGATTACTTAATCTCAGGCACATTTCTTTTTTCTTTCCATTCTTCTTATCATTAGTTACTCCCTGGTGGTTTCCTTATTGCTCCTGCCCTGAATGGCATCATGTCTGTATTCATGTCAGTACCCATTCCTCCACCCCCGTGTTTTGATAGTACACATGTGGGTGTGTATTTACAATGTAATTAATATGTAACCACACATTGTAGTTTGAAACGCTTAAAGTAAAGCGTTACCAAAAAATATTTCCTTTTTTTTACTGTACTGTATTTTCATTTAGTTTGCTTTTTTAAATGCTCAAATGAGGGTGGCATAACATTCCATTTGTCATGGAATTGAAATTGTAATAATTCAATGCAATTTATTTCATTCAGAGTATTCTTTACTTGTTTATCTTCTTGTATGGATTTTAGGAACCCTTAGAGGTTTGATTCATATTTAAGACTCATTCACCCCCACCTCCATCTTTTATAGATATTTTTCAGGATCGATCTTCCAGCCACCATGAATGCTTTCTTCAGTTCTCTTTGAACTTTTTGATGTCGTCTCTTTCTTTTCTCCCCTACTCTCAGCATGATGCAACCGTCTCTTTAAGTTCCCCTGTACCGGATTTCCTCTTCCGTTCAAAAACGGCATGACTTTAAGGCTATAACCAGAATGCATGTGATTTAAAAAAAACTTTACAAAGACAAAATTATGGTGAAGTATCGTTCACAAATGAAGGGGAATTGTTTATTTTATTTTCCTTTTTGGGGAAAAAAATAAGATTTGGTTACAAGGGTGTGGGTGCTAGGGACTCTACAGGGTTATGTTATGTATATTGTAATGTGCATCTTTGAGGTGCTTAGAGAATGCTAATACACTTTTTACACTTTAGTTAATGCAGTGAGGTGTAAAGAGATTAACTGTAAGTTTGATTGAATAGCATCATAAAACAGGGATGCAATGCAAGTCATACAGAGGTGCTGTATGCTGTGTGATTGAATTCTACCCCTAAGTGACACCATTTTAGATGCACTTACCTAACCTCTGATAAATCATCCCATCTAACCATTTATGGTCAACTTACGAATTATATACAAGTTACACATGATGTTGTCCTTCTCCATATCATAACAGTGCCCCGATGGGCTTGTCTTAATAGTTTTTAGCGCTAGCTTGTGCTTTTATTTCAAACCTGAGTCTCTAGAAAGAATATTAAAAACTTCTGTTACTAAAATATGTTTTCTTCTTTGGAGGAGACATCAGGTCAAAGTTGCCAGGAAGGAGAAGAGTATTTTGAGGTCATCTTATGCTCTAGTATATTCAAATGCCATCACTGGGGTTTGTGAAGAGACATCTCCTTTGTTAATCAAAAGATATTTTTCTAATGGGGTGGGGGGATGGGGGGGTTATAAACTGCTTCACGTTGGGGTGGGGGTCAGAATTATTTCCCACATTATACACATAAGCAATGTATTATATTCCTAATGGCAATTAACTGTGTATGCACTGTCACATTTGGTAAAGACATTTTACAGTAAGCCAGAAGGGTAGAAGAGAGCAGCCACTATCACTGCTACTTGTGTACATATTTCTGCCCATGGCACTACTAGACATTTATGTGAGAAGCACAGCAGTAACATCTGCAAACGGTTTCTTTCTTTCTAGTTTTCTACTGACTCACAGACCCAGTGTCAGCCTAGAATTGCCAGATAGCATTACTTCGAATACAAAGGACAGCATCAGTCTCAGGAAAAATGTTTGTTTAACGTTATGCTTGGTTTGTGCATTGTAGTGTTAACAAGCATCTAAATTCGACTTTGTTCCACTGCAGTGCAACTTAAATTAAGGACGTAAATCCAAAAGGCATTACTTGTACAGTGTCTCTTATGTGAAATGTAAAATGAAGCCTGTGTGCTATAAAAGGCAACACCAGCCAGTTTCAGTAGTCCTTTTAGGATTGGATTGGATGTAATCAAATTATTGGGTCCCCTCAAAATCCAATTTAAATAGTTCATCTTAGCATCTTTACTTTGCAATATATTGGACTCATGGCTTTAATCAGGTTATAATTATCTTCCATATTTAGAAAGCAGCAGTAATTAAATCATGTACATGCCAATTTCAGAATTAGATATATTTAAATTATCATTGAACATAAGGGAAATGTTCAATATTCCTTGGTGTTGATTAAACCAACCACAATGACATATTTTTAAACAAATTCTATAGGAACAGAAGTATATATTGTATTTATTTCACATAACTGTATTTCTTCTTTAGAGATAATTAACAGATGCAAGTTAATAGGGCATGTTATTAAATGTTGTCTTAAATTTAGTTTTAAACTGTTGAGGCTTAAAAGACTTTCCTGTAAAGCAATTAGTGTAAGCTGTAAAGCCAGGCATATCTGTAATAAAATATAAATATCAATTTAAAAAATAGATTGAACTTTATTTATTATTTGACGTATATATGAGCAAATGTTTAGTTATGCATGTAATTCAATATATATTAATATTTTAACAGCAACATTGATAATTAAAGACTAATCTAGACTATATAAACTTGGAAATGAGTAAACTAATATAGTTGATTATCTTGATGATAAAACATTGTATAAATTATACAGGAAAATGAATATGTGGATTCACAGGAGCAGCCAAGCAAAAGCTTAATATTTTCATACAATATTATCTGATTCCACAAGCTACAATTAAAGTGATTTTAATAGTTATGGAGTTCCCTTATTTGCATAGAATTCAAGTTTACCCTAATGCTGTGCCCTTGATCTGTTTAATTTCATTTAAATTGGAGATACACCCCGTCACAAGGGGAAACATGCTCTACTCAAGACAGCAAAGAAAAAACAACAAACGTAATGCTTTTATATTATTGCCTACCTCGCAGGAGTTAAACTGATAGCAAAAAATATCCCATTAAACACAATTCCATTCAACATGTGCAAGTGTGTTACTGAAGAAACCATTGAGATGACATAAAAAAATCATTTCAAACACAGCTCGGAGATAAAAAAATAAAGAAAGAAAGAAAAATCCTTAAACTGTAGTGAACATTACTGCTTGATGAAACAAGATCACGGTTTTTTCTTTTACTATATGACACTGTGTTTTATTGCACCATACAACATCTTTCAAATGCAATGCCATACTATTGATGACAACTGAGATACAGTCAATTGCAGCACATTAAGAAACCTACAATATTATATGTTCTGTTTCTGTAATATGAAATGACTGCCTACAGAGTTGCTTTTGTAAAGATGCCATTTATTTGCAGTCATGCACCCATTTTGATCTTAATTTTTAGTATTTTGTTTCCCTGACAAGCAAGTTCTTTCTTAAAACCGACACTGCTTGCCACTGTTCTAAGGTAATGCTCTCACAAATTTTTGCCCCAGGCAATTTTTTCTCCACTTCCCATCAGTCACACCATCTTTAGTTTATGTATGACTGCCATACAGGCAAAGTGCAGATTCTAAAAAGAGAGCGGGCATAATATTAGAAGAAAAGAGCACAGTTCCATGGCGGTAGTGGAGATTGAGTGATTCCTGTTTTCACAAGGAACAAAGGTTGTCTGTCACTGAACATCTCCTCGGACCGCAGCTCATCCCTGGGTGTGTGTTTTGAGAAGGTTACATTGAGCAATGCTGGCATTCTTCCAGACTGCTCTTCAGGAAAATATTTACAAATAACTTGACATGCTGTCAGCTAGCAGGCTGCAGCGCAATCACATAATGCGCTGCACTAATGGATTTTTTCACGGTTTGGAGCTGGAAGTAAAGTTCGTATTTGTTTGGCTTTGGATGCTAAAAGATTTCTTTAATTGGCTGTTGAAGCCATACTCTTTATCCCTTCTGGCATTGATACATGCCACAGCTAATCCACAGGACCGTGGGTAAAGACTCTATTTAGATATGAGGTTATAGAAGTAATTGAAAGGTTCTTACAAGGCCAGATACAATAAGTATAAAGGCGCTACACAGATTCAAAACAAGCCTCTTTATAGCCTGATGTTTTATTATGCAATACAGGTATATTATAGCATTGTACAGTATTTTGAGAGCTACTCATTCAGTTGGGATGAAAAGCGGTGCGGACGTTTGTTACAAGAAGTTATTCATCATACTGGGGGTCCGAACATCCTTCGAACCATCTACTAGGTCCCGTTGGTGGCTTAACATTATTTAATGTTGTAATGTGACTCGTAATTGGGGTATACCGTAGATGCCAATATGTGCTATTCAGTCACCCCCTGTCCCATCTTGTCCCAATGATCGCTGGAGAGTCGTGTAAATTGAAAATGTAGAAGAAAACAGCTTATTAATACTCTATAACAACCCACCTCTTGACCAAAGATTTCATGCAGCATCTAACAAACCGCAATGTGTCTGTTGAAATTGTTATTAGGTAGGGGCAAAGTTTAATACCACTAAATCCCTATCAACTTAACCCAGGTGGGTTCCCATTCTCAACAATCTTAATTGCATTATGCAAATTACATTTTCTATCCAGACTCACAGAGTTAAGCCACCCCCCCACACACACACACACAATAAATAAACTGTATTCATTTTATTGAGATTGAAATTATCACACTGGTATGCTGAGAAATAAATATTTGTTTTTGCGCGTGTGATTTGTGTAGGACAAAATATGAACATTCAGCTTGTGCCTCTTTCTTATACAAAACTGAAGTCTGTTCAGTGGTCTCTAAACCTTTAAATCTGCCTTTAACCTTCAGTCATCAACTCCTAAATGAGCACCTCATACGGTTTTTATGCCATTTTGATCTATAAAATTAAGACCCTAATACACAGCTTTATGTCTTACCCTCAAAAAACAGAAGAGATTGTTTTCTTCCTCATCCATGGAAACAAGATTCCGATGGATCAATCCTGTTTTTAACAGATCAGAATTATAACATCCAGGAGTTTCACTTGTGCTACTGTGTATTTCATTCCTAGAGCAGTGCCTTGCCCTATTTCCTCTCTGTAGAAAGTATCTGGTGTTGAGTTGAGTGGACCTGGCATTTCTCAGGTAGAAACAGTAAAACAGTAATTTCCAAAGATAATCCTGATAACAGAAGGAAGCGTTATTCTAAGGCCATGCTTATTGTGTAGTATATGAGTTCTCTTGGTCAAACAACTGTTTTGTTTTCTCTGGCTGCCTTTGTTCCTTACTGATATAGTATTATACTGTATATATCAGTGTAATCACAGCGCCAAGATGTTCTCTAAAAAAAAGAAAAGTGGAGTGAGTTGTAACAGTGATAATATTCTAGACTAGTTCTAAGCGGTCCCTTAACGCAGTTTCCAACTCCATTATTCAGGGAACACTAACTGCTTGGGTTTTTGTTTCAACTAGAAATGCTGCTGCTTACCCAGAACAGGTGTCAGAAACCCATGTATTTTTCAGGATGGGTAATGGGTTCCTAATTATCCTTTTCTGAGTACTTATGATAGAATAAAGATCCAACTTCCCAAAAGCGGAGGTACTTATAGGCTTTTGAGGCCATGGTAACTTCACTCACTTATTTATATTTCAGTTTTCTTTGTTTCGTCCCGGAGCTGAATAGTTCAGCTTGCTTTTCACATTGTTATGTACACCTGTTCATTGCAGCAGCCATTGTGACCTCTCTCAGCAGGTAAATGTATATGATTAAGCCAGCCATGCCTGGATCTCTCTGCTACATTCCAAGGGTGTGCACGAACCCGAACCTGAAATGTAGGGTGTGTGGAAATGTACTGAACCATCTGGAAAAAAAGCAGAGGAACATATAGACTATGTCCATATAAGTAAATTCATATATTTTTATTATGAAGATGGTAGTTATTATCTATTCAGGGTCATATGTGAACATACACATTATGTTTGGTGGTGTTTGAACATGTATGTATATACAGTATGTATCATGAATCAGTGTTTCAGTACAGTGTCTTCGCTGGAGAAACAGGGTCTGTCGTGAGCTTAGGAGTCTTTTTAGCTGGAAACATCATGCAAGCAATTTTTTTTGTTAGGAAAAATGACTGCTACAATGTCCCTACATGTCTATTTCATTACTGTGGTTAGTAGCTTGAGCTATTATTAAGGGTTTTTTAAAATGTTTTTTATAAATGTTAACACCATGGTTATCGAAGATTGACATAAAACATGTGGATTAGAAATCTTTTGCAAGTCAAAAGATAGGGCCAGGAAACAAGTAAAGCTGACAAGATGGATAGAGTCTATTTTATTAACACTAAGACTGGATACTCTTTTAAACCACTTAATACATCACCTTGCTGCCTGAGCGCCATGCATTCTGTTGTCTGCTTGCCAGCAGTAAAAAAAAACTGTTAATGGTGCAATAATATGAGGCTGTGTCAAGCAGCAAAGATTTTGTGCACATTCGGATTCTTTACTGATGTTCAGTTTGTGAAGACTCCAGGCTTCCTTTTTATTGAAGTAAAAAAACGTACCCTTTAAGTTAATCGACTTGTATCCGTCACAGCTGACATTTAATGGAGCAGGAGTTGCACACAGTAGAAAAGGTTACAGAGACAGCAGGTGCTGTTTGCTACATTATTCTATCAACAGAGACCTAGAAATCATCTTTGCTGAGTGTTCTCTTATGACACGGTTGATTTCACTGTATGCTTGGTCATGATAAATTCCTCCTATCTTTGGAACACTGTGTTATGGCTCTTACATCATGGCAGTCTGCAACAGTCAGTTTGTTTCCTCTCTTATATATCCAGAAGACCAGCTATTACCCTTCATAATGTGTCCACTGGGAAGGTCCCCAGTGGTTAACCCAGCAAAGGCTCTGCTTGGAGGGCAGGCTTGGCCTTGGCCTCGTGGGTTCAGTAGCTTGATATTAAACATGGCTTCGGAACAGCCTTTGATCCTCAGTCCTCCATATTGGTTTATGGTTTGCAAGGGCAATGTGATATTTCATTTGGTAAAATTGATTATGAAATTGATTATGAAATTGATTATGAAATTGATTGGCTGTTCCAAATGTTTCAATTTTTTTTTTTTCCCTTACGCAATATTTAATAAAAGGTTTGAAGAATGTCTTAGAACTATGAATGGTGCAAATGCACCTAATGTGAGTACTTAAGAGTGTCATTCAAAGGATATCTCCTTCCCAAATTAAGGGTGTATTTACAAAAAAAATATATAGCACAATCAACTATAGTTAAAACATAGTAAAGTGTAGAAAATTACCATATACATTTACAATGGCATATGTTTATAAGCTTAACATCCTACTGCAACCTTAACCTCTGATACATCCCTTCAAATTTGCTATCAAAATCATCAGCAGGCTTTTCTCTTTTAGAATCCATGCATAGTTTTGCATTTTGAAAAGGTCAGTTTTTGAGATTCCTGCCAGGAAAAAAAAATCAAGCAAAGGCCCCCTTGTAACTAACTGTTCGATCCCACTCAGCCAAGAGTCATTATTCTCCTACCAATCCACAATGTCATTAAAAAAAAAAAAAAAAAAAAAAAAACACGACCAACTGCGGATTGTATGCTTTTTTGTTATGTAGCCAGATAGTTTTAAAACAGTGATCTTTGAGACATTTGCAAACTGCTCGTGGTCTGTTCTGTATAACTAGCAGAAAAGTTGAATTCTGACATTTTTCTACAGAAATGTGTTTTTTAGACATCAGAGAGTGGGATAAAGAATGCTGAACTTGGAGCATGAAGAGTCATTGGGATCAGGATGGGCCGAATGGCCTCCTCTCATTTGCAGCTGTTCTGTTGTTTACGGTCTTATAATCACTGAGATGATCAATGTGATTTATCATGTTATTTTATTAGCATTGGTAAAAGCACCACTATAACTGTGAAGCTTTACTTGAATAAATATAGTGCATAGAGTACATAATAAATTGAGCCCTAATGTGCTATGGTGTCAGAAGCAGATCAGGAGTAGAAATTGGTGTTAACTGGTTAAGGGATGGAAATCAAGCAGCTGTTTTAGCCCACACATAGACATTAAAAGCAGGCAGTATTATCAAGTCTACTATATAGCAATCAACTATGCTGAAGTGGAAAGCAGCGGCTGGATAAACATAGACAAAAAGATACTTCAGCAACCTTGGCATTGATTTTGTATGTAATGTAAATCTTGGGAATCTTACAAAAGTGGCATTTGTTTAAATCTGACAATAGAATTTAATGGCTGCATTATTGATTTCCCAGTAGGGCTGTATATTGATCTGTTGGAACACTAAGCAGAAAGATGCTAATAGAATGACACACTTTAGATTAGTTTGTCATTGTTTTAATTTGGTGGCCTGTCCAGAAGCGCACCGGGTCGTGTCTTTAAGGACAGCCTCTGTTGTGTTTGTTGTATTTTTGTTTTTTAACTGTGTTTGGAGGAGGCAGAGCTCAGACAGTTCCTAAGGATATATAAATGTCACAGAGATTCACTTCTGACGGGGAGCCGTTGACACTGCGCTGACAGCACAGCAATATCAATAGCTTCTGGTTTGGTACAAATTACTAGGGGTTCAACAATTAATCGATTCACTGATTATTGATCATCTGTCCTTAAATTTTACTGAGCTTCGATTACATTTTGGTGAGTTGATGCATCGAATTAGTACCCAGTTTTAAGTCTCCTGTTGCCGGTTTGCATTAAAACCTTGAATGTGAGTGTGCTGCTTCTAGTGCTAGTATGGTAGATTAGCGCGTTGCTAGGATACACACTTCCGGCCTACATTACGTGTTGGATAAGACAAATCAGAAGTAGGCCAAGTATTCAAGTTTTTATTTTTTTATTTAAAGAAGCTGAATTTAGTACGACAGTTACATTAGTCAGGGTTTGTGAGTTTATATCAAATGCTTTGCTTTTGGACATAAAATGTAAACCGTATTGAACAACCACAGTTCAGAAATGACTTCTGTTAAAATATAGTATTTTTTATTATTATTACAATGTTAATCTGATGCGGACGCACACATATTCTTCATTTGTTAAACGTAAATCCTTTGTATTTCTTTTTTTATAATCAGAAGTGTTCTAATTTGAATGCAAGTCGTGCCTTTTTGTTTAATTATTATACTTTATGGTGTTTTTAGTTATTAGATCTTCTGTTAAAACAAATAACTAATGTTTGTTTATTTTGAAAAATAAAACACCAATGCATCAACGATGATAAATGTCAATACAATAATCGAATAGTAAATTAGGATGCCGATTGCACCTCTACAAATTACTGACAACATGACACAGGATACCTAACTATGCACTGCCATCCCCAAACTATAAACCACAGAAATGTGTACAGAAAAATACAATAGAAAAACAAAGGCTACGTGTTCTCATCAGGTTAAGCAATACTGATAATCTGTACATGTTATACAGCCTTGTTCCTTAACTAAGGGTTACAAAATCTTCAAGGCTTACAGCTGACAGTGCTATCCATGAAGGGCTTGAAGAGCCCTAAAGAAGAGCAGACCTCCAGGGGGAGTTACTGTGCTGGATGTGCTTCTGTAGCATGTCTTATCAAAGCCTATGAGTTTCCCCAAAATCAAGGGTCCATTTTGGGTTTTGTATTTATGTTTTCCAAGGGGAACAACAGTCCTTACGCACTTTCAAAGTGTGCGTGACCACGTTTATGCTGCTGCACGTTACTCTAGAGAGTTCAGTGAAAGACAACAGCTAGGATATAGGGCTGGAACAAGCTGATGGGTTTTTATGTGTTTCTTGTTAATTTGTTCTTGGAAAACCATCTCCTGGTTTATCAGCCTGAACTTGTAAAAAAGCAATGTAGAGTGAAGGTAACCTGGGTGACACTTTGACTGTGAGGAGGTTATGATAAAAGCTTGAGAAAATGTAAGACAGCTATCATCCATTTTGAAAGAGGACCCTAAACATGTAGTTGCCTTGTAACTACACAGCAATCTGCATTCTCGCTGTGCTATTACATTGTTATTACAGTGTAATGAGGTGTTAATAAGAGACGTATAATTTGAAAAGTTACTGCGAAGTGTTACAGCCCTCAAGGCATTGTAACCATAAAACAATATGAAATGAAAAACACTGGCACATGAAAACCAAGTAATATCCCGCCACCAAAGCTTAAAAGCACCAACAATACAGCACCAGCCAAACACTCCCACCCAGGTTATCAACAATGCATTGCTGATACACATGGCAGAGCACATATATTTAAAGGTATTTTATTGTGATTTGCAAATTAGGGTGTTTTGCATTATTGGACATGTTTCACAGAACTTTAAGGACTTTTAAGGAAAGTTTGTTTAAGGAATGAACAATATTTTATAAAATATTTTATAAATAGTCCTTCAGTAGATTAGGCAGTGCCTAAACAGCTCTTAAACAGTTGAAAAATGTTTCATGAACTCCAAGATTTAATTTCATTATTTAAAATGGGCTTTAAAATAACTTTGTGAATAGGTGACATTAATTCTTAAAGCATAGCCCAAAATGGTGCTTTCAGCAAAAAAAAAAGTTTTTTGATATTTACATTAAAATGAGTTCTCCAGTGTATTTTTTTATACTATGGTAAAAACACTGTAGTTTTTTTTCACAGCAGGTTTTCTAAGTATCCCTGTAAAGACCCAGACTGCAGCCCCACACATGGAGATTAGCATCTCATTAATTAGACATCTTCTAGAGGCCACAGGCTCAATTGTAACTCATTAAGCTCAGAGTTTAAGCCTGAAGTGGCTTGAACTGTGTTGCAATCACATGTCTTACTTTATCTGTTATACAGGGTAAAAGTATATCAAAGTATGCTACAAACATACTGAACAGTATCGAAAAGCATGGAAAAGAATGGTAGAATGAAGAATGAATGCACAGACAAACCATGTTCATGTTTTATAAGTATATTAAGGAGTGTAACCAGGGGGAAGTCTTCTTCTTCTTCTTCTTCTTCTTCTTCTTCTTCTTATTTACTGTAAGTTAAGTTTTAATGTGTAAATGTGTTTCTAGTGCTTTGCTTTGCAATTGGGCTCCTTCTACTATACCATGAATATTATGAAGTGATCTGCTTTGGGGAATAAATAGATCAATTTGATTGATAATGTGCACTGCCCTTTTTGGGGGGAAGAAAGCATGCTATTTTTCATAATCAGCTGCTGAATGTCTGAGTGCTGTGGTGCAGCCTTTAGCATCGGGTCTGTCAAACCATTCTTCTGTTTCCATATTGATGCAAACTAAGATATTACACACCCTCATTACTGTGACACTGCGCATCTTTCAACAGTCAGCCTCCAATTATATATTCATAGCAAACAAAATTTCCTCCATTTCCTTTTTTCGCTGCGCCAGAGCTGACAGTTTAAAATGCACAACAACAGGGCTAATCACCCTGATTTTGGAGAGCTCTTTGGAGAAATGCTTATTAGATACTGATAAGTAAACAGCTGTGCTTGAAGTCGACAATGTGGAATGGAAATTGAAACCATAAATAAAAATAAGAAGGAAAAAAGGAAACAGCAACAGGGATCTTGAGAAATATATAAGTCAAATACAACAGTGGTGCGTTTCGGTAATACAAATAGCACTGTGCACCAGTCAATTAACCATAGCAGACTGGGAGTCTGTGACACACATATACTGGGAAGAGAGCACATGTGAAAGAAGCATGGTAAAAACATGAACATGAACAGTGAGAAACAGCACCAAATGTAACTTGAAACGATAAAGCACTCCAAGAGAAGACTAATACTGCAGTCTAGCTTTCTGGCTTGATATTATTTATGGGAAAGCCATAGTATTTTATTTTTTTGCATTAATGGAAATAATGCTCCACATTCTCTCCATTAATTTCATGATAATTATGGGTAAAAAAATCCTTAATGAATTGGGCCCCAAATCATCAGCTTGTTGCAGACTTTTCAATGATTTAACCTTCAATTGACTTCATGTATTAGTACATTCAAACCCTCTCCCTAACAAAAAATAGGAGTTATTAAAGACTGGAGGAAACACTTTGAAAATATGCCCCATGGTCTCCACCAAGGCTCTTTCACAAGAGGCTCTTTCACAAGTGCTCTAAATTAAGTCTTTAATTGGGCACTTTGGAAATCAGTTGCAAGTAAATCTAGAGTTTGTGGCTAGGTAAGGTCATGCATGCATGTGAGTTTCAAATAATGTGCTGTGTAATACTACAACCTGTGCTATCACAGTGCTTGAGCACCAAAACATTGCTATAAAAGCAAGGGGGAGGGGGGAGGGGGAAGAAATTAAACCAAAAGGTTAAGTCTGCTCCATTGCAAATGAAAGCAAGGAAATTGAGTTATTAATCAGGTTAGAGCTTTTGAAGGATAGACGGCTGACTTTTTTTCTTGTTCAATATAAAAAGATGACAACTGCATATAAATGAATATTTTGTAAATGCAAAAAAAAAAAAAAAAAGGAAAGTTGTTGAATGTCATTGTCTTATTTCAAATGCAGTAATATAGTCTGTAAATGCGATTGCAGAAAGTAGGGAAGATTAAAAAGGAACCTTATCACAAATGTTCCAAAAAGCAAATTGGAAAGAATTTATCCAATTAGGAGTAATAAAGCACTGAAAATTGGAAGAACAAAAGAAGACTTAGGTTAGTAATGTTCTAACTGTTTTCTAGTCAATTGACCACACAAGATTTCAAGGATCACATACGCACTGCAGAAACAGAAACCATATTACCCAACATAATGAAAAAATAATGGTCTTTTTTATCTTTTTTCCCTCACAATTCCTGTATCCATTGCCTGCTAAAATAAGACAGCATGAAATTGTCAATTTTTTGGAACTAGTCATTTACAGTCCTGGGCAGCCACAGTAACAATCTCTTAACATATTTTTTTTTTTTTTTTTTTTGCTGTGCCTTTATTCAATTACACTGATACCTACACAGGGCATTTAAAATGTTTTAAATATTTTAAACTGACTCATCTCTCTTATACAGTACAAACAGGACCAGACTGACACATTTAAGATATTACAATTACTCAAAATCAACTTGGCAAATTTAGAAAAAAAAAAAGAAAAAAAACTGTGTGTATTTGTATAAAATGTAACCTGATTTTAATCCCCCCAAATCAGAGCCACTTAATCTTGAAAGGAGAAAAACACCTACATTTTAAAAACAAACAACCAAACAAACAAACAAACAAACAAACAAGAACTCTCAGGTTGTTGGTTTCTTAGTTTTGGAACATGGTAAATAAGTGGAGAATAAAAAACTGTAGAAAATGAATAGTATGAATATTGTATTAAAAAATTAAACCAATATAATGGGTTCATTTTGAGAGCAGCAACATTGTTTTTACCATGGCGACCCCCTTGGCCCGTTGTCCACCTTTTAAGAGCTTCTGCCCATATAATCACCCCATTTTCACAATTTAATTGGTTTACTGACATTCAACTGAGATGTAACAACAACTATGATAGGCTTACACACACTGGTTGCCTTGGAAACCAGATGTTGCATATGTAGCCTGATGTTTAAATCATAGCTGAAAACAATTATCAAGAGGACATGGCTGTATTCCATTTATCACTGTGAAGGTTTGCTACATATCTCATCACAAGGTGCTATTTATTTGTGATTGAGGGTGCTGAACTTACAATACAGTAATGTATACAAATGACTGCTGTAAGCCAATTAGGGTTCCTCATATAAAGACATGCCAGCACTACAACAGTCACATTGTAAAGCAATATCACTTCCCCCTTCACTAATTGTCATATTGCTTTCCATATACTGATGTGTGTGTGTGTATATATATATATACATATACAGTGTGTGTGTGTGTGTGTATATATATACATATACAGTGCTCACCCTTTATAGCACTATAGTGGGTAGCCATAGTTACAAGACCGTGCTATTTGTGTTCCGCCTTATAATGAGTGTAAAAGGGCTACTGTAATGGCATTATGGAGCAAATGGGAGCCACGACCCTACCGTGTTATAACGGATTCCGTAGTATAACGGGGTGCGTTATAATGGGTGAGCATATATATATATATATATATATATATATATATATATATATATATATATATATATATATACCTTTGGTCTCATAATTTATGACGTCACAGAAACCCCATCTGGGTAATTGTGAAAAAAAATTAATAAATGATCAAATACATTTCTGCTGGTGAACTGGTGACCAGCAAGAGCTGAAGAATGGTATTTACTGGTTTCTTACAAGGTACTAGTTAGTATACTGCAATATAAAGATGTATATATACTGCAATATAAAGATGTATATCTGCTCAAATCAAGGCCCATGTACACCTTTGCCTGAAGCATCCTGTTTAGTCTCTCCAAGCCTGTAAGATTAGCTACTCAAAAATTGCTTTCAACATCCATATGTGCTTTTGCATTTTCAACCTGTATTCAGACAACCCCAAGATGCTTGTTTTTCTACACTAGTTTATTTTTTTTATAAAGACTTTTCAACAGTAAATATATTATATTGTAAACACATACTGTATAGATTTTTGATATGTTTTAAATACACGTCATACGAGTCCAAGTAAGGCATGCACATTAGCTATAATTATGTTAATTAATTTTCCTCCTGTAAATCGGGGTCTGTACACATTGCTTAGTGAATTGGTTCACTCCATCAAACACAGTCAACAAGCTGATTTGTATGTTATCGTTGCTGAATTTCAGTAAGATGAAGAATCAATACATACTAGTTTGAATGCAAGGCAGGCGCAAGATTTCTGAGAGGAACAGTATAAAGGAAGAATCAGGTACTTTATTGTTCCTAGTAGTTTCTTGCTGGATTTATAAGTTAAAATGATTTTACCCCTCTTTGCAACTGCTTAAAACAGTGTTGTTTATTACATTTGAAGACTGGGAACCTTCATTTAGTGTTGTTGTACTGACTATGCTAGAAAGTGATGTCATGTAATGTATTTAAAAACCTTGGCAAAAAATGAAGTCTTATAAAAAGAAGGAATTTGTATACATTTTCTATTTTTATCTGCCAGATACCCCTTGGCATTTAAAGAGTATTGTTTTGTTTAATTCCCAGAAGCTTTCTTTCTTTCTTGAGTGTTCAAAACCATTTTTTGATACTTCGTAACAACTGTAAGTCGCCCTGGATAAGGGTGTCTGCTAAGAAATAAATAATAATAAATAATAATATAAAAGCTGTAAATCCCTGTTTCAAGTCAATTTCAGTCAGGCAAGACAGATCTAACTGTAGGTGTTTAGCTGGCAGACCATTCCCTATCCAAGACTGTGTCCCATGAGGAACGGTCTGAAAAGTGAATCTAGAGAACAGACTTGAGTGGCGATTTCCACCCCCTGCTTCCCTGGAGATATTAGAGGCGGTAATCTTGTCAAACAATTTAAACACCTTGCAGATTTGTCACATTAAATCAGTGCCCTAAACACCATCCACAATGTTAAGGTAGGGGTTTCTCTTTTTCTTTTTTTTTTTTTTACCACCCCTGTAGTAAGTAATAGTATACTTTTTTTTCAATAAGTGTGACTTCCAGTTCATTAGCAGGGCTGTGAGTCACTGGCCTGATTGCTGTTACAACAGACTCCCTCTGTTGCTGGCCTGATTGCTATTACAACAGACTCCCACTTACAGATCATTAGCACACACAGCATTGAGGACATGACAGGGTACACTTACAGTACGGTAGCAAAAGAACAAGCAAAAGCATAAATGCTGCTTTCCCCCTCGGGGGGATTAGTCATGTATTAAACTGTGGCTTTAAGCCCCCCTGACAGATGCTAATGAAGTGATGTTTACTATTCTGATTTACTACCTAAACAAAGATAAGACCTGCTCTCCAAAACAGTGTAAATGCACAATCCAAACACATCCATTAAACCAGTCACCAAATACATGACAGCTGTCTTCCAAGCGATCAAGTGGAGTGTCTCATTTGCATATTAATAAGAAAAGGGGGCTGTAGTCTTGGCACAAATTGCTGGTATCTTGAAAGAGGCTGTTACTGACCAACAGTTTAACTGTAGGGGCCCTTTTCCCATGAATACCTTGGTATGCTCCCTATCTCTTACTCTCCCCCTCTTTTTCTCTCTCTCTCTCATCTTCTCAAATCTCCTAGTCTAGATATTCTGCCCTCGTGCTAACAGAATCCCACAGTGGTACATATCTATTTTGTACTTGAAATAAGCTTAACAACACCTAAAGGGTAAATACAATTAGAAGCCTCAGAGAAATGCAGGGTAATCAAAGGGGACTGACAGCATCTGTTAAGAATGGAAACGTTTTTTTAATAAAGCCTCCTTTTCTCCCACTCTCCTTTTCATCAGTTCCCGATGCAAAAACAGTCATTTAAAAAAAAATACACTCTTAGTTTACAAACGAGAGGAGGCCATTCGGCCCATCTTGCTTGTTTGGTTGTTAGTAGCTTATTGATCCCAGAATCTCATCAAGCAGCTTCTTGAAGGATTCCAGGGTGTCAGCTTCAACAACATTACAGGGGAGTTGGTTCCAGACCCTCACAATTGCCTCTTATTTTCTGTTCTGAATGCCCCTTTATCTAGCCTCCATTTGTGACCCCTGGTTCTTGTTTCTTTTTTCAGGTCAAAAAAGTCCCTTTGGTCAACATTGTCAATACCTTTTATAATTTTTAATGTTTGAATCAGATTGCCACGTAGTCTTCGTTGTTCAAGACTGAATAGATTGAATTATTTTAGCCTGTCTGCATGTGACATGCCTTTTAAACCTGGAATAATTCTGGTCGCTCTTCTTTGCACTCTTTCTAGAGCAGCAATATCCTTTTTGTAGCGAGGTGACCACAACTGAACACAATATTCTAGATGAGGTCTTACTAATGCATTATAAAGTTTTAACATTACTTCCCTTGATTTAAATTCAGCACTTTTCACTATATATCAGAGCATCTTGCTGGCCTTTTTTATAGCTTCCCCACATTGTCTAGATGAAGACATAAACTCTTAGGTCTTTTTCATAGATTCCTTCTTCAATTTCAGTATCTCCCATATGATATTTATAATGCACATTTGTATTGCCTGTGTGCAGTACCTTACACTTTTCTCTATTAAATGTCATTTTATTATTATTATTATTATTTATTTCTTAGCAGACGCCCTTATCCAGGACGATTTACAATCGTAAGCAAATACATTTCAGAATCACAGTACAAGTAATAATACAATTAAGAGCAAGATAAATACAATGACTTTGGTTCAAGCAAGTACAAGTGTGACAAAATACAATTCAATAATACAGCAGATAACAGTGACAGTGATAGTTACATCAGGATATGATTAATTACAAAATACTACAGATTAAACACTTGACAGATTACAGTACTCTGAAGTACAGGATTAAATGCAGTAAATTAGGGGGCAGATAAGAGCAAATAAAGCGCATTATAAGGAAGGGTGATAGTGTCCCAGGGGAAAAACAGAGGAGTTCTACAGGTGCTGTCTGAAGAGGTGAGTCTTAAGGAGGCACCGGAATGTGGTCAGGGACTGGGCAGTCCTGACATCTGTAGGAAGGTCATTCCACCACTGCAGAGCAAGGGTGGAGAAGGAGCGGGCTCTGGAGGCAGGGGAGCGCTCCTAGTCCGTTATTTTAAGAGCTCCTAGTCCCTTTAACATTTTTGCCTTTGTTATGCTAAAGTTATTTAAAACTGGATAGGAACAGGTCGACATGTGGGGCATATTGCCTGTATCCTCCTTTGTAAAAACTTGTGAAAAGTAATCATTTAATATTTGTTATTTTTTTCTCTTCATCTATGATTTTGCCATTTGTATCTCTTAGACATATTACCTCCTCTTTGAATGTTCTCTTGCTGTTATAATATTGGAAAAACTTTTTTGGAATTGGTTTTAGCCCTCTTAGCAATGCTCATTTCTATCTCTCTCTTGGCCTTTCTAACTTCTTTTGACCTGTGTTTGCAGTTCCAAGTACTCTTTCTGTGTACTTTGTTCTTGGTCCCTTTTAAACGCTCTGCAAAGTGTCAAAAAGTGAAATATTCCATTCTGTGCGTGGATTTAGAAAACCCATAGAAATTAATCAATATGAATCTGAAAAAAAACAAAGTGCAGCATAGAAAAAGTGTGACTTTTTATATATAGCCTTGTATTTTCAACATCGGATACAAATTACAGGTACATGAATTACACTGCACTTCTGTGACATTATTGAATAGATATACTTACAGCTTAATTATATGATCAGGTAAACTACTTTGTTAAATACATGCTGTTAATGTATGCTGTCTGATCCTCACAATCACTCAATTATGTGGTAAGTGCATACAGTAACTGTCTTTTTCAAAGATTCTAATATATACAGTGCCTTGCAAAAGTATTCAGACCCCTGACCAATTCTCTCATATTACTGAATTACAAATGGTACATTGAAATTTCGTTCTGTTTGATATTTTATTTTAAAACACTGAAACTCAAAATCAGTTATTGTAAGGTGACATTGGTTTTATGTTGGGAAATATTGTTAAGAAAAATAAAAAACTGAAATATCTTGCTTGCATAAGTATTCAACCCCCACACATTAATATTTGGTAGAGACACCTTTCAGTGCAATAACAGCTTTAAGTCTTTTGGGGTAAGTATGTACCAGCTTTGCACACAGTTTCGGAGTGATTTTGGCCCATTCTTCTTGGCAGATTTGCTCCAGGTTGTTCAGGTTGGTTGGACGACGCTTGTGGACCGCAATTTCCAAATAGTGCCACAGATTCTCAATGGGATTGAGATCAGGACTTTGACTGGGCCACTGTAGGACATTCACCTTTTTGTTCTTGAGCCACTCCAGTGTTGCTTTGGCCTTGTGCTTGGGATCATTGTCCTGCTGAAAGGTGAATTTCCTCCCAAGCTTCAGTTTTTTAGCGGACTGAAGCAGGTTCTCTTGCAGTATTTCCCTTTATTTTGCCCCATTCATTCCTCCTTCAATTTTAACAAGATGCCCAGTCCCTGCTGATGAGAAGCATCCCCACAGCATGATGCTGCCACCACCATACTTCACTGTAGGGATGGTGTGTCTTGAGGTATGGGCAGTGTTAGGTTTGCGCCACACATAGCACTTTGAGTTTTGGCCAAAAAGCTCTATTTTGGTCTCATCTGACCACAAAACCTTTTCCCACATCGCAGCTGGGTCACTCTTATGCTTTCTGGCAAACTCCAGACGTGCTTTCAAATGTTACTTTTTGAGTAACGGCTTCTTTCTTGCCACCCTCCCATACAGGCCAGTGTTATGCAGAGCTCTTGATATGGTTGACTGGTGCACCATTACTCCACTCCCAGCCACTGAACTCTGTAGCTCCTTCAAAGTGATTGTTGGCCTCTCTGTGGCTTCTCTCACAAGTCTCCTTCTTGTATGAGCGCTGAGTTTTGAGGGACGGCCTTTTCTTGCCAGTGCCTGGGTGGTGTGATGCAGCTTCCACTTCCTGATTATTGATCCAACTGTGGTCACTGGGATATCCAAACACTTGGATATTATTTTGTACCCTTTCCCTAATCTATGCATTTGTATTACTTTATCTCTAACTTCTGTAGAATGCTCTTTGGTCTTCATTTTCCTTCAGATTCACAGCCTGACCAATGATCCTTCAACAGTGGGGTTTTTATCCAGAAAATGTGAAAGCAACTTTAATGGTTCACAGGTGGAGGCCAACGGTAAGGTAATTGTGTCCTCGTTAGGGCAATTTCTTTCATCGGTGTAAACTGGGAGCTTCTACAGCACAGGGCTTGAATACTTATGCAAGCAAGATATTTCAGTTTTTTATTTTTCTTAAAAACATTTCCCAACATAAAACCAATGTCACCTTACAATAATTGATTTTGAGTTTCAGTGTTTTAAAATAAAATATCAAACAGAACAAAATGTCAATGTACCATTTGTAATTCAGTAATATGAGAGAATTGATCAGGGGTCTGAATACTTTTGCAAGGCACTGTATATTTGCACTCAGTTTATAAGAGATGTTGCTTCATGTCGCTTACACTCACAATCCTGCTTCATTTGTGTAACCTTTCTCTTTTGCAAGATTGTTTATATCCATAACAACCAATTCATATCCATATCAAATATTTAAAGTATTCTAAAATAATAATAAAAAGGCATTTTTTCTTAGCATGGTTAATGCCAGGGCTAATGCATGTTATCATTATCCAGTCAGAATGTCTGCAATGTGTCAAAATATGATGGGCTGTAAGTCGCTCGTTGGTAAATAAAATTCTCAGAACAAATAGGCAACCCAGTACAAATGTGTCTCCCTTGATTTCTCAAGTGCATTAGTACAATCCTTTAGAGCCAGCCAGGATCCACAGTATACAAGTGTATCCTTTTATAGGAGGCACAGCTTCAAAAATCCTACATTTAATGTCACCTTGGAAGATGCTTTCCAGTTTTGTTTCCTTTTGTTACACAAGCAAGTGATTTACCATCAAGGTTGTGCACCTCCAAGTAGTCTAGATAATGTATTCAGTTGTCAAAAAGGTAATCTAAAGATCTTTCTGCAGTCACAAATCCAAAGCTGTTGTTTATTTAGATTGCTTATGCAGGTTTGACAGCATGAATGGGGCTATACTATAAGGCATTTTAGTTTTTACTGAAATAAATGACAAAATACATAGGCTGGCTTTACTGTTTTTCACCAGCAATGTAGCCCCCCAAAATACTGATAATATAGCCATGATTTTACATTTTGAACATTTATGTAAATTAACATTACAAGGTTGTCCCTGATATTTACTAAGGAACGTTTATATAAAATAAAAAACAAAAACAACGCCTCAGGGATTCAAATAAAATATTAATGTATTGGGCCTCATTCAAAAAGCAAAGGATTGCAATGCATTTCCTGTAGTGCAAGTGTAACAGGCAGTGCCATGCTGTGAGGTGCACTGCTGCTACAGATACAGCTGACCTGGCGGTGAGGCACAGTAGTCATAAAGAAGTGCAACCAGTAAGCCAGATATATCAAGACACTAGTAATCAAACTGAGTGCAGGACACGTGGATTCTTCATCATTGCAATCTGGGACTGCAGAATTCCAAGAGAACATCTAAATATAGGGCAACACTGTTGTATTGCACCTTTGAAATGAACAGTTAAATTTACTAATCAGGGCACGCAGGGAGGGTGCACGGAAACGAATGGTCTAACTTTGTGAGATGTCAACAGGAACAGGGTTTTTTTTTTTCTAAATGCTCATCGAGTACAAGAAAAACACGGAAAAGGAAAGTGAAATGATTTGCAAAATCAGATTGTCCTGAAATATCCCCTTAAATGAGAAAAACATCCCAAACTTATAACAGAACAGGTGTGCAAATATGCAATGCATCTACATCCATGTTATAAATAGATCAACCCACCACTGAGATTAATTGCAGGGCTTGGCCTCACGGTTGTCAAATAAACTCTTTTTTAATATAAGTGATGTTTTTTGAGTGAGTGCATTGCATCGCCTTGACAGATAGATTTGATGCTACCGGGTCCACTGTTTGAGGCTAATAGATGTGTGTTTTGTCAAACTAATTTCACAGAGAAAGAAACCGATATTACAGAGGGAATTATTATCTTTCTACTCAGAGCCCAAGATGAAGATGAAAATAAGCTGTACTATTTCCTATTTACTGTGTGCTCAAAGAACATTTCAGTTCCAAAAGCCTTGTACTGTACACTGTATTGTCCCCAGAAAAAATGATGACCACTTGTCCGCGCTGGCAATATGCTGCGTAAAGATATAAGTGAAAAACTCAAATCATACAGTTGTGATTTCAGTATCGTCACCTGGGAATTCTACCTGAATTAATCTAATTCCATATTCATTTCATGAGAACAACTTATTACATGCCAGTAAATAAGGCACATTGTGTAGGAAAACCAATTAAATAAATCTACATCTTTTAAGATGTTTGTATATTTTCTGCTGGAAAAGGCAAAGAGTTATACTGAGGAAGCATCTCTTCTTAACTGTGGAAAATCAAAGATAATATCTGGAGAAAAAAATTCAAATCCTTCTAAATTACAGTATGCTAAAATCCTTAAAATCCTTTATAAAGCACTTTCTGAATATGAATGAGGAGATACGATCAGATTTCCCTCACAATGTGATAAAATACTTCAAATTGCAGATATGTCCTTGCTAGCAAAAAAATTATCTGATATAACACACCCAATAAAGTTATCCAACCCAACAAAATTAAAACTCCAACATTTGAATCAGATAACAATTCCATCCCTGCCTCATTTGTTGCACATGTTTATAAGTGCTACTGTGGGTAATGCTTACTATTTGTTATGCAAGTTCAGACTGTAAATGGGACTACATGCAATAAAACTACCGAGAAGTACTGTATACAGTCTCTTGCACTATAGCCAGAACTCAACCAACCAATAATATAACTTGTAGATTGCCAAAATGTTCATAGATTGAGCATCAGATAAATAACCCAAATGTATCAACTAAATGAAGAATAATGACTAAGATTCAATTTATTTTAATGAGTAGGTTCCAAGAATTATGTAAGTGTAAATGTTTGTAATCCCAGATTGAATGTATGATGAGATTATCTTTTAGAGTGATGTTGTTATTTTTAGGGCTGTACAATGACTGCTGTCTGTTTCTGGTCATCTTGCCAGGACACCTGTTAAAGAGGCATCGTTCTCAATGGGCTTTTTACTGGTTAAAGAATGAATGAATAAATAAATAAATAAATAAATAAATAAATAAATACTGGGAAGTTTAAAGTCAATCAATATCAATGCTAATAATACTTACAATAGCTTATGATGAGCTTATGAAATTCAAAAAGAAATGCTTCTTACAATAATAATAATTATAATGATGTTTTGTTTTTCTTTCTGTTGTCACTATTTTGCAGTACCGTATTGCCATATGGTGTACAAAAATGCTCATAATTTATAACGTTAGCGATTTAGCTGGCACCTAAATACCTTTCACTGATGTCATTGCTTCCCCAACCTGTTAACGCGAAGCAAAGCGTATCGATCTGGCATCAAGCCATAACTTTTTCTCTGACAAAGAAAAAGTAAAGTACCCGACCCGTGTTTTTTTTTTCAAAGTCCGTTTAAAAGTTTGTTTTTGTTCTTTGCATTTGAGCAGCGAGGTCATCTCGTATCTACAGCAACCCTAGGAGACTGCTATCTGTTCCAAAACTCAGAATATCTGCTGGGGGCGAGGCTGGCTCATGTGGGTTTGTGTCATTGGTTTGTATGAAGAGACCCCGCCTTGTAAAAAACACACACACACACATACACACATACACATTCAGACCCTACCTCTGAAACCTCTCTGCAATCAGAAAAGAAAACAAGAGGCTTTTCTTAAACCAAATACCATTAATGTAGCTAATTGGGGGCATATATCACTCAAAAATTAACATCAACTCTTTTCTACACATTCTCCAAGAGAGGAGAAAGGTCTCTCGATTTGTTCCTGCATCGGAAATTGCTTTCTAGCCTGCACAGTTAGAGCTTGGAGGATTAAGTTTTTTTTTGTGTGTGTGTGTGTCATTTTTAAGGTGGATCAGTTGTCCTGAAGAGAGGATCGATAGGAAACGAAACGAGGATGGTTATGTTCCTGGGTGCATAACGACGTTGATTGTGCTTGCAATATACATCTGATATTGAGGTAAGAGTAGGATTTTTGCAAAAGTGTTATAATATTTTCCTTCGTAAGATAAACACCTTAGTTGTACTAGTGTATCTGTCCAGCACAATGTCCATGTGTTTTCGCTTCACTGCGCCACCCAAGAAAAGGGACGAGCTTGTGTTGTATTTTGAGGACATCTTTCTTTGCTTTGGTCACATAAGCCCCCTCAGTCCAACCTCAAAAAATATACCTTCTATTTTTTGGCGCTGATGAGTTCATCCTCGTTTTTAAGTCGCGGGATCAACAAACTCATTTAATCTAATGTATGAAGGATTTCAATTAGCAAAATACTATCACCAGATTATAATAATACATGTAGAACAGAAAAACCACACTGGACATAGTTCACAGAAGGACGGTCGACACAGGGGGTGCCTTTTTTTTTTATCCCGCTAGTATAATGGGATGGTACATTCCTGGCATTATTTTGATTTGAATTTTAGAGGAAGACCGTTAAGCGGTTAGCTGTGAAGCTTTGCTCTTTACTTCGTTGTTGTAGTTTAACTGAAGGGAGAGGGCGCCAGGAGGGAGGAGAGTGGAAGTCTTTTGTTTTGCTGGGTTCTGTATTGTTTGCTTAGTGCTGAGTGTGATGGACAACATCTGCTCACACAGATCAGCAAGGTTACTCGCAGTTTAGAGCTTCGAAAACTCGTGTCGTCTCAAAGAAAAATTGACTTTTTTTGCTAATGACTGCACGGTCTCAGCTATGTGTTACTGTTACAGATGGCGAAAACGTCCCGACATGTCTTTGCGCAGCTGTGACCAAATAATAATTTGTGTTACTACTGTGTGCTGTATTATTTTGAAACATTATTACCGCCTTTATAGTTATACTTTTATTTTAAGGTTTTGCAAAAGCAACCATGTACATTTCTTAGTTACACATTTAGTTACTGTTAGTGTTGACTAATATTACACATTTTTCTTATTTTTTTGTTATTATTTTTTAATTGATGTTTGTAATGCACTGTTGCCTATCATTATTATTTGTTTGTTTTTGAGTCGAGACAGTTATACAATTTGGAATTGTTTAGGCTACACCGAGGGCGAATTACACGCGCGTTTCACCGGTAAGACAATGTTGTTAATAAAAGGTTCACATTAGTAGCATTGGTACGCAGTGCCTTTACAGGTCGTTGTGCGTTATTTTCCATGCAGTTTTATTACTTAATAACGTGTTGTATGAAAAGACAAATGACAGTTTAGTTTTTTTTGTTTTGTTTTTTTAGTGGCTATTTTTGATGTAGGCTATAGCATAGCTACTCAACACTGGTGAGTTTTGGCGGCATTCACAACATTTTTTTTGTGCCATGATTAATGCAGTAAAAAAAAAGTGTGGTTTTCAGGAAGTGTTTGTGACGACAAGCGTTTCACACTGTTACTTTATTTAACTGTAAATTAAACACACTTTACAGTGAAGTCGCCTTTGTTTTAGCAGTGCTTTTTAGTTTTAATGATTTCGCAAGAAGCGAATGTTAAACTCTTAATATTGTGAGGTATAGAGTACTAATTATTCTCAAGGGGTTTTCTGCTGCAGTTTTTCATTTTTGTATTATTATTGCTGTGACGTAGCTTTACTAAAATTACCAGGGTGTGTGTGTGTATGTGTATATATATATATATGTGTATATATATATATATATATATATATATATATATATATATATATATATAGTTCTGACAATGCAATAGGTACAATAATATATGCATACTACAGTATATGACTGCAGGGACAGTATATTTTCACAGGGTGTATCTGAATTCTTTAAACATAAAGCAACTTTTGAATTTAGATTGATATGTGTATGAATTAGAATTGGACATGCATTTTACAAGAAATACCATGGGTGTTATCTAACTGACAGTATGTAGTGACTACACAGATGTGTTGGAGCTCAGTGTGTTCCCTGGTATATGATAGAGCATACATTAAAATGCTTAGCTGCACATGTTGCTATGAAGACCTCCACAAAACATCAATACTTTAAAATTGCCAAAATGAGTTGATTAAGAATCTGTATAAATAGCCATTCGAAAATACATGATTTTAATTAAAGCAAGAACAGAGATTACAATTGCATGACTTCAAGAAAACAATGCCAAGGTCTTGCCGTAGCCAGCTTTTTCTCCGGACCTGAGTCCAGTAGAGCACCATGTCGCCAGTGCCATCCGCAGGAGACAATCACGACTAGCCAGCCTTTCCCAGCTGGCTACAGCTGTACAGGAAGAGTGGCGGAACATCCCACAGCAGTCTATCCATAGGCTGATCAAGTCAGCGTCAACGCTGCCAGGATTGTGTTAATGCTCAGGGAGGTCATACCCAATACTAACTTTTTAATGATTTCATTTTGAGTGTGTGACGTTTCTTACTGAAAACTTATCATAATTCTCTGATCTGTATTTTCTTTTTTTAATTTAGTAGTCGCCAATAGTTTTTTTTTTTATCATTTTCTCCCAATTTAGAATAGCCAATTATTTT
Source organism: Acipenser ruthenus (assembly GCF_902713425.1). Taxonomy (NCBI): domain Eukaryota; kingdom Metazoa; phylum Chordata; class Actinopteri; order Acipenseriformes; family Acipenseridae; genus Acipenser; species Acipenser ruthenus. Next base: position 34,539,311 of record NC_081201.1, on the reverse strand, counting down.
TAGGCTCAGCTTACCGCTACCACCCCCGCGTTGACCCCGCGGAGTGGCAAAGACGAACACACGCTGTCCTCCGAAGCGTGTGCTGTCAGCCAACCGCTTTTCACACTGCAGACCCACCATGCAGCCACCTCAGAGCTACAGCATCGGAGAACAACACAGCTCTGGGCAGCTTACAGGCAAGCCCGCAGGCGCCCGGCCAGACTACAGGGGACACCCTGGCCGACCTAAGGTGGAGCTCGGCCAATTGTGGGCTGCCGCCTGGGAGCTCCCGTCCACGGTCAGCAGTGGAATAGCCTGGACTCGAATCGGTGATGTCCAGGCTATAGAGCACATTCTGCACTCCATGCGGAGCGCCTTACCGGATGCGCCACTCGGGAGCTCCCTTTGATCTGTATTTTTGTTCACATTTTCTGTGATTTTGTATGATATCTATGTTTAAATATTTGATTAAATCCATTGACGTGAGTGTTGCGTTTCTTTTATGCATCAGTATATATATATATATATATATATATATATATATATATTAGTCTAAAAAAGCTATTTCAGTAACTTTAAAAAAATATTTATCGCAGGCTCTGTTTTAAAAGACTACTCACCGTGTCTGTTTTGATAGTGAGAAAAAAGACCTGCTGTTTTGATTCAAGTAAGATATAGATCTTTGTGAGATGTGTAGGGGAAAATTAGCTTCTTTCTTTTGTGGTTTTAGCATTCTATTTTCTACTATAACCAAGTACTTATACAGTGCCTTTCAAAAGTATTCAGACCCCTGACCAATTCTCTCATATTACTGATTACAAATGGTACATTGAAATTTCGTTCTGTTTGATATTTTATTTTAAAACACTGAAACTCAAAATCAATTATTGTAAGGTGACATTGGTTTTATGTTGGGAAATATTTTTAAGAAAAATAAAAAACTGAAATATCTTGCTTTCATAAGTATTCAACCCCTACACATTAATATTTGGTAGAGCCACCTTTTGCTGCAATAACAGCTTTAAGTCTTTTGGGGTAAGTATGTACCAGCTTTGCACACAGTGTCGGAGTGATTTTGGCCCATTCTTCTTGGCAGATTTGCTCCAGGTTGCTCAGGTTGGTTGGACGATGCTTGTGGACCGCAATTTTCAAATAGTGCCACATATTCTCAATGGGATTGAGATCAGGACTTTGACTGGGCCACTGTAGGACATTCACCTTTTTTTCAAGTAGTATTTCCCTTTATTTTGCCCCATTCATTCTTCCTTCAATTTTAACAAGATGCCCAGTCCCTGCTGATGAGAAGCATCCCCACAGCATGATGCTGCCACCACCATACTTCACTGTAGGGATGGTGTGTCTTGAGGCATGGGCAGTGTTAGGTTTGTGCCACACATAGCGCTTTGTGTTTTGGCCAAAAAGCTCTATCTTGGTCTCATCTGACCACAAAACCTTTTCCCACATCGCAGCTGGGTCACTCTCATGCTTTCTGGCAAACTCCAGACGTGCTTTCAGATGGTACTTTTTGAGTAACGGCTTCTTTCTTGCCACCCTCCCATACAGGCCAGTGTTATGCAGAGCTCTTGATATGGTTGACTGGTGCACCATTCACTCCCAGCCACTGAACTCTGTAGCTCCTTCAAAGTGATTGTTGGCCTCTCTGTGGCTTCTCTCACAAATCTCCTTCTTGTTTGAGCGCTGAGTTTTGAGGGATGGCCTTTTCTTGCCAGTGCCTGGGTGGTGTGATGCAGCTTCCACTTCCTGATTATTGATCCAACTGTGGTCACTGGGATATCCAAACACTTGGATATTATTTTGTACCCTTTCCCTAATCTATGCATTTGTATTACTTTATCTCTAACTTCTGTAGAATGCTCTTTGGTCTTAATTTTCCTTCAGATTCACAGCCTGACCAATGATCCTTCAACAGTGGGGTTTTTATCCAGAAAATGTGAAAGCAACTTTAATGGTTCACAGGTGGAGGCCAATGGTAAGGTAATTGTGTCCTCGTTAGGGTAATTTCTTTCATCGGTGTAAACTGGGAGCTTCCACAGCACGGGTTGAATACTTATGCAAGCAAGATATTTCAGTTTTTTATTTTTCTTAAAAATATTTCCCAACATAAAACCAATGTCACCTTACAATAATTGATTTTGAGTTTCAGTGTTTTAAAATAAAATATCAAACAGAACAAAATGTCAATGTACCATTTGTAATTCAGTAATATGAGAGAATTGGTCAGGGGTCTGAATACTTTTGCAAGGCACTGTATTTGAAAGTATTATTTTATCCCCAAGGCCCAAGCTTCATGTTCTGAATTATGCGCTACACGGCAGTTCATTTTAGCACCTTTGATTCATCACAGACTTACGATAAATCTAAACCAACAGTTCAATATTGATCATATTCTTCAACTACAGGTGCATTCTGCTAGCAGTAAAGTGTGCCTGCTGGGACTATATTTCTGATTTCTAGTATATTCTACATCTAATGAAAGGTGAATCTGCTTTTGTAATAATTTGTCTGGGAGGCAACTGCTCTGAGCATGTTGGACAAGATAAGAGGTGATGGAATTTAAAGGCCATCATAACGAAACAGTTGACAGAAGCTGAATAAAAGAGACTAGCTCTACAATGTGTGCCACAGTTCATTGGTATTAATGCAGGGGTCAGTTTAAATATAGGCTATTCATTAGTCTCTGTGGACCAAATGGTATCATTAGGTGTTCTTTAAAAACTTTTTTCTTAGTTGTACTACAGGACAGTCCAAATGGGATTCAACATAGTATAGATTGTAGATTATATCTGGCATTTTATTTTTTTAAATATTCAATTATTTATAAGCCCTAAAAGTGCTTAAGTTGTAAGGTTGCCAAGTTTACGGCAATAGGTCAGCCAGCCTGTTCGTACACTTTCATTAGTTTTGATTGGCTACTTCAGAATGACCTTTTTATGTAGAACAATAAAAGCATATAATGGCAGTTGGAACAATATGTCCTAAATGTTGTGGGAAAACTCTCCCAGTTCAGAGGGCAGATATGAAGAGTTGCAGTACTGTAAATGATAATGCATTTACACTGCTCTGCACTTTTATAAGCTGACCACAGTACATTTGCACTGCATGCTTTTCCCATGGTGTACCATGATTTGCCATGTTTTTTTTAACATTTGTACTAGATACACTGTGCTTCTCTACAGTCTGCGGCTTCCTTTCACTGAGCCAATTAGCAAACTGCTTCTTAGTACAGCACAAATGACAAACGCTTTGTAGTAACTTCCTAGTATCCTTTGAAAGCAGTGAGCCACTGCACTCTGTCACCCAGAATAAAGACAGGGACCCCACGCTGTGTTTTCTGAAGATCAAGACACTTTCCTTAGCTCTACTGCCTGCTGCGCACAAAAAAACAAAGAAACATCCTAGGATATAAACTTAAAACATTCAGGGTTTCAATATATAGAAATATATATTTGTATTACAGAATGTGTAAGTAAATTCAGAATGTTAAACTGTGAAGAGAGAGAGCGAGAGAGAGAGGTGTGGAAAGTGAGAGTGCTTGGAAATTCTGGCCTGCGATAGATTTAACTGTTGTCCTCACATCCTTACACCACCGGGCAATAGTCTCCATCTGTCATGTGAATGGTTCACATCACTGTCAGTCCCGCCCCTTTTGAAAGGAACGCCCTCCACCTCCACTCCTAAACAACAAGATAAAGTGTCTGAATGAAAAAACTGCTGAACGGCGATTCTGTGACCTAACAGAAAAATAATTACAAAACATAGTATGAAAGAAAGAAGGAAACTCTGTATGAACAAAAACATTGTCTGTTACTGTATTTATGTTATTTAGTTATTTACTTATGCTGTATCAGCTATATTTAAACAAAATACTGTAAAGACATAAATATTTGGCAAATCACACCCATAAAACCCATTTTGCTCCAGAAATGTTGGCACCCTGTTGCACTGGTAGTAGTATATTACTTCATGATATGTATAGCACTAAGATATTCGTGTGAAAAATGTTAAGGTTTTTTTTTTTCATACGCATAAAAAACGCATAATAAGGGATTGCACATATTTATGGCTTTACAGTATTTTAAGTCATATTTGCTATCCAGCCTTGCCTCTCATTATTATTTTGACTGCCTCATTTATTAAATATGTACTGCAGACTCAGCTAATAGTGGAAAATTAAATGCCCCTCTGGAAGACTATTGTTACCTCCTGCGGCTTCAGGCATTATAGCCCCTGTTGGTAACAATAGTCTTCCCTCAGGTCAATAATTTTCCAGTATATCCCTCCTCTCCAGTCCATATTTACTATATATATTTTTATGATTCATCATTAGGTTACTATAAATCTTGCAAATCCCAAGTAAAAAATCATAATTTTTCATTGTGACCTCCAGATGAATTTAGAATCAAATTCAGTATCAAGACATTAGAATCATGCACAGTTGCCACCCCACACCTCATATTTCTTGTCAGTCAGTGATAGCTATATTTACTGTTCTGGGAGTTCAGTTTTTGTTTTTATTCAATCCAATGCAGATAGATAGCAAGACATAATTGCAGTTCTAGATGTCTTTTTTCTAGGAGCAGAGCAGATAGCGTGTAATCAGGTAGAAGAAAGGAAGCCTAATCCCTCTGTGTGATATGTACAAAGGGACAATACAGGCTCTTGTAAGGGTGAGAGAGCAGCTACAACATAATAAAGGTGTTTTGAAGGAGGGAAGGGTGGGTGGTATTTCCTTGTAGAAATTGCAGTGAGGATCAGTGGATCAGCATTCATCGTAGCCTAAGCCTCAAGAGTATTTGTATCTGTGTGTACGTGTGTGTACATTAATCTTCATACATAACTGTTTATGGCATCAGAGGCTGAGATTCAGATGTTTGAAACCTAGGCATGCTATATTTATCAATGGTGCTTCATGCTTGTACATGCGGTTGTACAGTTGTGTTTTGTGTTTCCTCAATATATGTGATTTAGGCTTTCTGTATTTTACATTAATTGTAAATTCAGAGCTTTGTGAATGTACAGCAATGTCACACTATGTTTCTCTCCACCCTTGTATATCTCACAGTGTCTCCCATCGTTCTGCGCCTGCCTGTTTTCGGCACATTGGCTTTCTTTTACAGGTGGTTCCTGCTGTAAACCACTGGGAAAGTATATTTGAAAGCAGCAGCTTACAACAAGAATAGCGATCAACTATTGCGTCTTGTTTCAGAGATTACCCTGAATATTGAATTCTAAAGACATTATTACAGTATGTTATAAGAGGGATTATAATGCACAAAAAAAGAGTTAAAACACCAATTGATAATCCATCGGCGTGTTCTGAAAATATGTTCTAAAAGGTGCTAATTTGCTTCCAGAAGTTTCCTTAGCAGATGTTGTAATAAAAAATCAAATGTTTGCTGTGAAAAAAAGGCTTTTGTTTGAGAAGCCAGGAACGTTTCTTTGTTTGGAGGTGAAGTGTTCAATTAAATTCCAGTGAGATCCCAGGGGGGTTAGGGACAGATTGCCATCCTTTTTGGTACACACCCATTCTCTTGGGTTTAATAGATTCAGCCTGCTATTGAATAACCCTGGCTGGTGTCTTGTGCAGTATTTAAAAAATACCTAACTCTAGTTGCAGCTTTGATAGTGGGTTTTGAAATGGTGTTTAGTGTAATCAAAACTATATGTGAAAATGTAAAATTTGATATAAATACAAAAGTATTGTGCTTGCTGATAGATGCCTTTTTTTATGAATTCATACTGTAGACAAGCCTGAAGCACACACTTACTTGCCCCTTTAAAACACTGATAAGTCTTTGCTTCAACACTTTTTAGATCAGATAACTACTCCTTGCCTTATATACTGTGCAATCAATGAGCTGGTTTTGTGACAGTTTAATTATCCTAGTACTGTGGTTGCTGCTAATGAAGGGGAGTTCTCTGATAGTCTCTCCGAAGAACTACAGTAGGGAGGCTCTTGACTGTTACTGGAAGTGTGTCTTCCACCCTGCAAGGTCAGGGTTGAGTCAAGGAAGCGTCTGTTGTAGACTGGTATAAAGTACAGCTGTGGGCTGGAGGGGGAGGGCACTCGGGTGATATACTAGTTCTGCGGCAGGATTCATACAACCGTTGCGTTCCTCTCAGGGAAACAAAATACCCCATTGATCTCATTACTTAGGACACCACATCAAAAGGTTAATGGCTTACTTTACTTGGCTTCTGTTCGTACGCTATTTAACAAGTCATTGAATTAGAGGAGCCTTCCTCCTTCCTTGTTTAAGAGGCACTGTCTTCATCAAGATATCTGGCTTGGCAAATGTTTTCAAAGGATGAGTGAACGCCTGAAATACCAATAAGCAAGTAGCAGGAGAAATGCTTCAGTTGAAATGCTTACCACACTTTGGTTCTGCAAATTACTTAAACCCCTCTATAGACATTCTGAAACCAATTCCCCAGAGAGGCAGCATTTCCTTTTCACAGAAGTAAGCCATCTCATATATTTTTTTAACGGCATTATGAACGTACAAACCGCTGGAGTATATTGTTGTAGTTGGACAACTGCACTGTAACTTCAAGTTAAATGATCTGCACAGTAAAATATTATATTGATTAGTTTACAGCATAGTTAAACTGCATTGGACTTAGCTTCTCTGCTGATGTTTGTACAGATTCACATTTCACCGTGGTTTATATATACGTGCCCACCTGGTGACCTTAGTGGTAGTTGCCTTTGGATTAAAAGGCTCTGTGTGGTAGTTGCCTTTGGATTAAAAGGCTCTGTGTTTGACTTTTGACAGTTAACTCAGCCTCTGCAATGTGATTTTCACTTGGCTTGCAAAATAAATATCTTGTGAACCAGAGCTTGCAGTCTCTCCTTGCAGTGTCTCTTCTGCTGGAGCGGATATGGTCATGGCTGCTATCAGCTCAAAATACATTGAAACTCAGCGGGCAGTTAAGCACACAAGTGCATGTGCGTATTTCCTCCAAACCACCAGGCTGGAACGTGTGAAGGGTGTGTGTGTGTGTGTGGAGGGCTCACACTGCAAAAAAAGGATTTTAAACTATTGTTGGGGTCACCTTTAACAAAGAATAAGCCAGCATGTTTTCATATTATTCCCAAGGCTTGTGTAATAGCCTTCTAAAACATTTGTGCGGGATCCAGTGAAGTCAGACGAATGAAAATCAAGTGAAACCTCCACTTGCACTTCCCATGGAGAATGGACAGATGGCCTCCTTCATAGCAATACTTATAAATGTTGGGATGAAAAATAATCATTAGAATAAATGCACCATTTTAAGTCGTAAGTAAGCTCGGTTTTTCATGCACCCTGGAACTGGGCACACTTGAGAACGCTGCCTTATCGAAGTAATTCAGTGCAAGGGATTTTTCTTCTTTTTTCTTTTTTTTAAGGATTATGCCCAGCTATCCGTAAAAGACAACCCTGCTCATTCTCCACATAAAGAAGATGAATTGAGCAGCATGTGAGCATTTATTCTGCTCAAGGGAAGTTAAAGCTGAAGAGTGCTTAGAGCAACAAAGTTGTTAAGTTTTAAGATTTGGAAATTACCAGGTTTGTTTGTTTACTTTGTGATGTTATACAGAAGAGACATTTTTTATGATTATTACACATGGCACTTTGTCAGCCAAAGTGTGACCAATATCTCTGGGACAGTTTGGGATAGTTCAGTTTTTTTTCTCTCTAATTTAAATGTACTCTGGGTTCCTTTTGAAGATGTTCAGATTCAAGTAACAGAATGTATACCAATGTTATACAGCAACAGGGATTATGTCCTAAAATTGATTGCCAAATCAGTGCTAACTCCCTCATTTAAAAACTCTGACACTGTTGTTCAGTTTCACCTTAAAGCTGATGCCCATGGCTGTTCTGACAAACAAGGCAGATAGAATTTCACCACGGAGTAAACATTAAGCAGCACATAAAGAAAATAAATGAAGATTACACTAAAAACCCCAGAGGTGAAATCAAATAGCAGCAAAGTAATTGTGAGGGATGTTTATGGATTCCACTGTATTAAAGGGAGGTGCTCCCTGTAGCAGTTAATGAACACCCACCTGGTGAAATTGATGTACTGTAGATTTAGCTTTGACTAAATGGCAGGTCATTTCATACAAATCTGCCCTGATTTGTTCTCCTGCATGAAAATAAAATAAAACGTTTCTGAAGTTTGGTTGCAGTGATTAATGCTACATAATGTTTGTTTGTTTTTACAAATCATGCATTCATAATCGTGTATTTATTTAATCGAAGATGCCCTGTGTCTAATATATTTGACATTGGGAAAATAGGTATTAAATAAGTATGGGAACATAGCCAGAGCAGTAAAGGGTTAAGTTAATAGAGTGTGTGCTGGATTACATTTCAGTTTTTTAAATGTGTTATTCTGAGAGCGGTTGTTTCATGCCATACCATATGTGTCTGTGTGTTCTGCAGTATGATGAAAGCGTCTTAATCTTAAACACATGCTATCATTCCATCTGCCAGTTGTGATCAACTGGAAAATGTTTGGAAATGTCCAGTTTGTTTCCCCAGTTAAAATTGTGGAAAATCAGTGTCTCAGCTTGCTCCGATGGTGGAAGTTACTGGTCCAGGTTTAGTTTTACAGGCTGGTTTCATGGCGTAGGTGGAAACCTATAAACACCCTCTGAAAAAGATGTCTTTGAAACTTCATTAGCTCTGGTGAACATAACCTAGCACAGGGCACAAGTTCACTAAAGGGGACACAATCTATCATACAAAGCAGCAAATCAGGACCTTCAGTTGTGAAGCATATTGTTTTGTGATGGATGTTGTATCGTGATCTTATTGTGTCTTTGCACCCCTTTGGTCCACATGTATGATATTGTCTCTTGTGAGAGGCTGCACATAACATCAGATACAGTTAGCATGGTGACTGAACTACCCCTCTTCCTCTTGTGAGGAATCTTTCCTGATGCCTGAGCTCTGCCTGCTCTTTAAAGAAACAGAGAACATGGTCTCCCTTTGCTTTGAATCCAGCACCTTTCAGGTGCACTGAATTATTCTCAAACGACCCCCCCCAAACAAAACAAAACAAAACAAAAACAAAACACTGGGGTGCTAGTGTTTGATAAAGCTGCAGACAGTGTACCATCTGCAAACTCCAGGGTGCTTGAGTGCCACTTGGTCTCTGCTGGGATAAACTATTAGCATTGTTATTAAATAGCGGCTGCCACACTGGTGAGCATATTACATCTGAAAGTAAGGAAAACAAGTGTGGCCTTCCTTGTATTGCTGCCATTGTGCACACAGTGATGGGGGAGATGATTAGATAGCAATATACAAAGTCTCTTTTAAAAGAAAGATTATTTTGTTTAGTGCATCCCCAACAAGGTCTGTGCAAGACAGGGTTGTTAAGAGTACCGGCTTAGTAAAAGAGCAATTGATATTGATTTTTCTGAAGCTGCCTGCTTTTGTAGCTCAAGAATGATAACCTTTTAACGGAAAGCAACGCTTAAAATAAAAAGCAACTTGTATGATAAACACTGACTTGTAGGATTTTTTAATTTTTTTAAATTAAAAAACACATACTGTTCTAAAATACTAATTTGTGGCAAAACTAGCCTGTTGTGATCTGATATAATTGTAAATTTTATAGTATTACTAACTGGTTTAATTTCTTTACACTGCATTACAATAGGTACAGTATTTCATTTAATCACTGGGTGGCAGTAGTAAAGATGGATATACACATTTTAGAAAATGGCCTCAGGGGCACAGGTAGGGCTACTGATTTTCCGCGATCGCAGAATTAGGCATTAGGAATGTAATTACGCATTTTGGGAATGGAATTATGCATTTTGGGAATGGAATTATGCATTTTGGGAACTAAATTTTGCAGTGCTTTCTTTTTTTTTTTACACTGCATCATGTGACTTCACTCACATGTCTCTGCTGAAACTCAACATGGCGGCTGCACCAGCGAAGACAAAAAATGCATTGTTTCAGCAAAAAGACAGAGCTAAAACATGTTCTGCTAATCTATATGAGGATGATGCTATTCTGCATCTGCACCTGGGAGGTACTGTGCTCAAGGCGGGGCTTTCCTGAAGTAAGCAAGCTAAATTAATTGCGTATTTAATTCTTGTTTAGTTTATTTCTTTCCACTCTTCATGCAAGCTATAATTAGCAATGTTAAACCACGACCGTTTCTTAATTAAATTATATTAACTGACGATGAAGAAACGAGCTGAAAGCTATTTGACTAGCTATACATTCCTTAAAGGACATTGATCACTTACAGTGTAAAGGATTCAGTCACAGCACTATATAAAGACATTCTGTCTGGAGACACCCTTCTTGTTAAATTTAGCAAATAACAAGAATGTAAATTACAATCAGGTAATACACAGCAGAGAACCTGTGCAGAGCACCAAGTCAGTCAACACACCTTTTATCAAAGTGTTTTTTATATTTTATTCTGGATATTGTAATGCCAGTAAAACACTAAACTTAATTTGTGGAGTACTGTAAATAGGATTACTCTCACATGACATTGCTAGACTGGTACTAAACTGTTTAAAACACCTTCATTTTTAGACTGAACTACAGTGTCAGTGGAGGACTGTAAATAGGATTATCTCACAACAGTGCTGGGCATTTGTTTTCTGAACTGTTGTAAGATAATTAAGTTTTCCTGCGTATTTCAGTGCCAGCAATGAGCCAAGTGATGATTATAAACATTGCCATGTTTGAAGTGTCTTCAGATGCTTTATTTACTATTACAGCAACACAAGTCATATTTATTAATGCACTTATTTTAACTATCAGAATTATATTTATGTTCAAATGCCATGTTTAATTATCAATAAATTGATAAAAAGTGGGAAAAAAACAGAATTGGTCATTTGAGAAACTGAATTTGCTATTCCCCAGAATGGAAAATCAGTAGCACCACTCATGGTTGTACATAAGTACGTATTCTGTATGTTCAAGGATACAAGAAACAGGCATTGCTCACAGGTGAAGGGCTTGCATTGTTGAATTGTCACTTGATTGTTCACGTGAATTAGAAGGTCAGGATGTATTTGTATATAACAAACTTGTTTTTGACCTGCTGGCACTTGTAAAGCATACTAACTCAGGAACCTTATGTTTTATCGGCAGATACAAAGACAGGCATTTTGTAGTGCGAATCCCAAAGAAGTAAATGTAGTCTTGTTTTACAATATTGTATACAGTGAATGACGCTGGGGCTTTTGTCAAATGTATGGATTATTTTTTCTATGTACATTTCCCTACATCTTGTTCTGAAACCATTTACAGTTGATCTCAATTGCACATGTACTTCCACAATGCTTTGGAAATCAATTATAAAAAGTCCCTTGTGGTTGAAACTGGCTTTTATTCCGACCTACAGTAAGTGTGCTACAGTGTGACAAAATGCAGTAATAGGGTAGTGGAATTAATATGGGAGCAATCCCCTGATAAATGATACTGGACTTGTATTGTTCTTTAATTTGTTCATTTGTGTTTTTAAAACCCAATGCCGATAAGGATTTTATTTAATTTTGGAGAATATATATTGATCTTATCTTGCTCAGATCTCATCCACACTGGAAAAGGCATACTGTGTGGAAAGCCCTGTGTGAACATGCTATCCGTCCATGTTCTTGGGACCCCACCACTTCATCCATTAAGTCGCACATATCCAATTTTCCCACAGAATTGCCCTGCGTGATGGGAATTGAGATTCATTTTATGACTGTGTCCTTAACCATACAGTTCCTCTACTGCACCACTAGGTAGCTGAAGAGTCTTATTTAACCTCATTGAAAAGTGTCCTATTTTTACAGTGCTCCATCCACGTGTCTTTAAGCTGAATAAAAGCCTAGTGTTGTTCTAATGCCACGAATTGCCCAAGGAGCCAATCTTGAGAGGGCCACCATTCATACTGTTGGTCCAGGTGTCTTTCCTTTGAAGCCCTGGGGAAGAATGAAATGGGAATTTCCTGCAGAAGATAAGTGTTATAATGAAGGGTTAGGGTTAGGTAAGCAAATGGAAGTATGGGATCTAGTGACAAGAGAAATGGTCTTTACTAAAACAAAACGAATCTACAGCTAAAGAATAAGGGGGTCTGAGGTAATGCTGTGAGGCAAATGGTTATGCTAATGTATTTAAAAGTCTTGGGTAATACGTTTTAATATGATTACATGTTTATTTCAGCTAGTACCAAATGCCGCAGCAACAGCACATACACACACTAAGTCTTGCAATATTTCCCCAGATTTAAGGTCACTACATTGGCTTCTGTGAAGCAGTGCATTGATTTCAAAATCCTGCTCCTCACTTATAATGCTATAAACATATTTCTTTGGTTTGGCCTTTCTCTAGCGATCACTTCGGAGCGCTTTTGGCTTGCTGTTTGTTTTTGTAATGCACCCTGGGATGTTTGCATAGGAAGGAAATTGGTATGGTATGGTACATGTTTATTTCGTATGAATTGGATATTTTAATGTTCTTCTCTCCACTGGATATTTCCATTGAGATCTCATTTTCAAGGAAGATCCCAGGGGACAGACAGCAAGCATGTACTGTATACACACTTCATTAACTATTTATCACACCTGCAAATGGTTTCTAAAAAAAAGACACTGTGTTTGATAGTTTTTTTTTTTAATGTATTTATTTATTTTATATTTGAATAAAAGGCATGTTTAATGAATGCTTCATATTGAAAAAATGAAAAAGAAAATAGGTAAACAGTTCCCTATTAGTGCCCTAATCATTTCTTATTGCAATCATGGAACTTGTGTTTTCAACATTCCATTGATGTGATTCGTGTCTGTTCTGTACTGAGGATATACCACGGTTACCTGAATACTGGTAATTACTGCTATTATTTAATTGTTTGTTTCCTGGGCTAGCTACTGTAATTGGTTAATGGCTGAAGTACAGTATATAATGTTAATGTCAATTGAAGGGCAAATGCTGGGCTGTTTGTTTTATTTGTTTAGCCTATTCAATAAATACAGTCTGTAGCAATGAAACTGTCTGAGGATACACTGGGAGACCAGATACTGTAGATTTGATAACTCATTTAATTCACAAAGAATTCCATGATTGTATTCTGATCCATCGTGTACAGTTGATGCAGTTTGTTTTGTGAGCTTTGTCCCACACTGCAAGGCACTGCCAAGTACCAGATGTCATTAGTACGCTTAAGCAGACCCCTCGCCCGAGGCTAATACAAGATAGGAGGCAGTGTGGTCCAGTGGTTAAAGAAAAGGGCTTGTAACCAGGAGGTCCCTGGTTCAAATCCCAGATCAGCCACTGACTCATTGTGTGACCCTGAGCAAGTCACTTAACCTCCTTGTGCTCCGTCTTTCGGGTGAGACGTAGTTGTAAGTGACTCTGCAGCTGATGTATAGTTCACACACCCTAGTCTCTGTAAGTCACCCTGGATAAAGGCGTCTGCTAAATAAACAAATAATAATAATAGATTCAACATTGAGTCTTCTTCATTGTTTCTCAGTGAAGATGTTTGGCTTTTACTTGGTGAGTTGGCTTTGTTGTCCATTAGCTTAGCTACTGGGATATGAGTTCTAAGATAGATTTGAACCCAGGACTACGCTGTCAGATTGTTGATATGGGGGGGGGGGGGTTATTATTTCAAGTAACTAGACTACAGTACAGTACATTCAGCAAAGCTTAAGAATGCCCACAATACATGATTGCAAAAATGCTGACTTTTCAGAAAAGAACTGGGGCTCTGTCTTCAGTATTTAAAATGTGCACATAGGCTTTGCCAAGTGTAGGCTGATCTCACCAAGTTACAGTGTCCAACAAGCAAGACAATGCTTTTCTGTCTTGTGAAGATTTCCTCTAACCAACAGGGTTAATAAGGCATATTACACTGTGTGGATACAATAGTGTCACTGGCTGTTAATGTCATCAGGAACCCTGCATGGGAAATAAAAAACTGTTGCTGGCAAAAAAATTATAATAATACTGTATGCAATGCAAAGATTTACTACAGTATTGCTCCCATTCCCACAATGGGAGAGGCTGGGGTGCGAGATTTTGGCCAATGAAACAGGGTTTATATCCTTGTAGGAAGAGGGAAATTGAGTGTCTAGATTTATATTCATATAAACAAAGTAAAGTACACATTTTTCCTGTTAAAAACGTTTCATAGAATTAGAATATTGCCTCATTGAAATGTCAATGCCACATCATGCTTCATTTTGGAGTCAGTACTGATGGTTAGCAAGCCTCCAGGGCGTCCTGGTGCTTCTGTTAAGCAGCACAGTAGTGTCTCTGAATTCTACAAAAATCTCAATAAGTGGTCTGAATTAAAAATATCTATGTATCCTGCCTTCATTTATCGTTTACGTTGGGATATGAAGACTCAGCAGCGTGTGCCGACAGGCTCCAGTGGCTGAGCCGCAAGGTCAGTAGGGGTCATGCGAGATGAGGGATATGTGCCCTGAGTGTGTTTAGATTTCCTGTTCATGAGCGAGTGCACAACCCAACCACCACCTTTTCATACTGCGCCTGAGGCCTGGAGCTCACATTTATCGAGCATTAAGATAAAGAGCCGCATTCGGACTAATCAGTTTTCTGTGGTCAAGTTAAAATGCCCAAGCATTAATGGACAACTGCATTCATTAATCAGTGATTAACAGTTGTCAGCGTTTATGATAATAGTTTTGCCAGCACAATGGCCTTCTGGGTGGAGAGATACAATACTGGGACCCTATCAGAAGCCTGGCAGCAGTAGGATATCAATTTGTTGCTTATGGTTCTGCAACGTGGAGGCTGACATGTCCAGCTTGATGGCAGGATACCACCTTGTGTCTGTGAATCTGGAATATCATCAGCAGGGCATTGGAGCTTTTTAATCTGCTGGGGAGTAGACTGATGTTTCTGGACCTAGTAGAAATAGAATTATTCATTTTTCGAATTCTTAATTCTGAATCTGCAAAGGGGGAGAAGGGTTGGATTCCCTTCAAATAGACAAAGCTGTAGAGAGAAGGAAGCAAGCCCCCTGATATTTAGTAAAACACACTCAGGGGGCCTTTCGATTTGCATAGAGATTATAGGTGTTCGTATCCCGGTGGATTCAAATCGATAGTGTGTGTGTGTGTGTGTGTGTGTGTGTGTGAATGTGCTGTAAGGAGTTATAATATGCAGGCTGGCACAACTTGATACTGCATATAGTACACATTACAGTTACAGCAAAAATAGTGTTTCATTCCAAACATGCTTTAGCGCCATTGGCTTATAATTTAAAATATCATCACAGTTTCCTTCATGAATCAATTAACAAGCAAATGCAGAGGAATTAATATACTAGTTACAGTAGGTATAGGACGAAGCTCATTCTTCTGTGTCATGCTTGTTTTTATTTGTGTCTTTTATTGCTTTTATCTGTGAAAGGAGACGTCTCTGTGTTTCAAATGCCAGCTGTCTCAGCTATTGATTTTGTCAGTAGGGGAAGGCAGGAGCGCTGGCTTTTTCCTGCTTTTTCATTTCTCAGCTTGGTCATTTTCAAAATACAATTCGAAAGGGATTAGCTCAGTCAATACGGAACTAATAAATAAAAACCTTAATTCTCAAACTCATTTGTCAAAGGCTTTTCAAGAACTGCTTCTATACAGTAAATGTAAAACCACATAACTTATTGGCTTTTTTTTAAACTTGACTTTATTGCACACTATTTTCTACTACCTATCTGGACTACTGTAAAACATTAACTGTCTAAATGGCAGTGTAGTAATACAATCCAAAAAACTTCAGTATGTGCCAATTACGGTTATGGTAATTACAACAGGAACAAACCTCTATATACAGTCTTTTATGAGCTTCTGAGCAGATCAACATGATAGAGACTGTGGAGGATCCCAAAAACTTCCAGATTGCCAGATTTCAGGATTTGTTGTTTTTAGCTGAACTCTTGCGTTTGAAATCTCACTTATGTTAAAAATAGTAAATCATTTTCTTATTAAGTCGACTGTGAGCAGATTTCTGAAAGGCATTGAAAGCTCCCAAATAAAGCTTATCTCCTTTGCCTCATGGAAAGGTTTTAAACTGTAGCGAGTGTAAAAGAATGAACATGTGAGAAACATGCCTCTGTTAACACCTGAAACAACGCAAAGAATCATGAACACTGCCTAATGATCCGGACTGGGTTCCTAATATTGATCCATGCAAATGCACAAACCACCTTTGTTCTGAGTGAGACATTGATGCAGTAGATCTGCAGTATGAAACACTCCGATTATTGTGCTGGCTACTGTACAGAGACTTCTGTTGCCTGCATAGTGATTTGTGTCAATACTTCCTCCACAACATGTGTCGATCTTAACTTTCTACTGTCCTTATTTATTTGTGAACTGGAGATGAACTTTAGCAGATATCTGTGTCAAAACCCCTCCACTCTGTTATAGCAACGCACTGCATTACTGTAGTTCACATGAGATTCTCTTATTGCAATGTGGAAATCCAAATCGCTTGCCTTCACACTGTTCTGGTTAACACAGAATGGTATTGGAGTACACCGTGAAGCTATCTGCCTTGAACCACATATGTGTATTTATATTTCGGCGAGATAGCACAAACACAATTTTCCATTTACACACAGATTTAAAGGCAGCCCGGCTGAAGAGCATCTTGCACTGTTGGCAATTAATTTTCACAGCTTCGGCGTGCCATCCCGTGGGTTATCATTGTTTCTCTTAAGCAATCTGCTGCTGAGAAATTGATTTGTTTGTTCGGCGCACTTACAGGAACCGCATCATGAAATATGGATAAATGCCACTGTGCCGGCCTCCTGTAATGATAAGGACAAAACAATAATAAAAAAATAAAGCATTTTAAAGAAGCGGCTCAGTGAGATGTGCATTGCTTGTCACAAAACAGATACTGTCACACAGCAACACTGCTGCTTCCTCCTCCGTTAGTATCACGATGCGCGCTCACCACTGGAACAAGAAGTTTCAGTGGAAGTTTTACATTAATTTTCACTTTCAATATTAGAGTTCAAAGCTCTGTTTTATGAAGTTAAACTGAGGTCTTGTCTTCTCTTATTACATACTCCTTGACAGTGAGCGCAGTTATTATGGTAAAAACAGTGATTTATCAAAATCCCTAAAACATTTTTCATTTCTCCACCTCTCCTAATATATATATATTTTTTAAATTGCTGTCGTCCAAATTGTAGTGTTTTCTTTTATTTTGGAAGCTAAGGTGTCTGTAGCAATACCAAATGGTTACAAAACAAAAAGTGCTTCTAGCAGATTGTGACATTTACCGGTAGAAAGCATACGCAGCGATGGCTGGGTTCATCTCGTATGACTCACATCCATCTCGCTCCACATCCACCTCCTAATACTGTATGATACGACACGTAGCTAATAACAAATGCCAATCCCGGCTGAAATATTTGTATTATTCCATTATCTCCTGGAGGGCCTTTACAATCTGCTGAAAACTAAGTGTGACTGAGCACTTCCAAAAGCCTGAGCCATGGCAAGACTTTATCCAGAATCAGTCAAGGCAGGGGAGCTGAGAGAAGCAGTGTCATCAGGCTACTTCACATGAAAGCAGGTTAGATTCAGGTCAGCAGCTCTGAGAGTTTCTGATGCTGTGGATATTTGTAAATACAGCTTTTTCTTTTTCTTTTTTTTTAAAAATGCGACTTTTGTAAGATCACCAACAAATAAAAATGTATAATGGAGTTCTGTTTCGTGGGGTTCTATTTGTATTTGTTAATGACTTTTTAGAATACACCCAAAACAACCCATGTGAAGGATACAGTATACAGGTTAATTACTTAAAAGTATTTTGGCCACTTTGCAATGCTGCCATCTGTTAAGAATCAGTGGGCCATATTTTCAAAGCTCTTTACTTCAAATTGCTATTTGCACTGTGACATCAATTACAATCCTAAAGCAGGAAGAACAATGGAGACTCACATGCCCATATTAAATACCTGAGCTGTTTATTTCTGGTTTGGTACTCCATTGAGGGTTGTGCTGATGGCTGTTTGGAGGAAAGAGCTTTGAATCTACAGTAGATTAGTAGGTTTTAACACATTTTTATGTAGAGACATTGGTATCTACTTGATTTATGTGGCTGATCTGAGCGTAGGTTTTCGTTCCGTTTAAATACTCATACATGGGTCACATAGTTTTAACAATCGTTTTTAAGTGGTAAGCGCTGTTGTAGTTTTATGTCAAGAATCTGACCCACATTCCTCAGAAATGATTATGTTTTTTTAGTGTTTTTTTTAATAACAATGGTAACCTTGACTTTAGCATGTGTGCATGCATTGTGCTGCTAGGCCATTCTGCACAAGCATATCTCCTCTCTCTCTTTGAATAAAATGAAACACAAGTAAGTAAATAAATACTCCCAGAGTCTCTTTTCTTCAGTTTAATGAGTCCCAATAGAAGCGGTTTATTTTTGCTCCTAATTTGAAATGCTCCACTGGAGCTTTGTTACCTCCTAATAAGATGCACTAGAACAATGAAAAAGCATTATGTTTCACAAAGGTCATGTTGATTTTTGTTATTTTAAGTCTGCAAGAAAGTAGATTTAAATAATATATGAAAGTGTAGCGTATGCCCGCTCTGTTGAAGGAGCTTGTCTCTTTGAACAGCGTCCCCCCTGAACAAGGAGTTCGATCCTCATTCACTGCCACCTGTATTTTGTCAACTGCATGCACATTGTGTCTTGTTGATTTTCAATGGAGTTTTTCTATGAGCCTCGGATGCAGATTTGTCCAGGTTTCCAAAGAACTGGTTTTAATGGATTGTGCTCTGTGGTCTTGCTATTAACTGTACTTGACAAGCTTTATAACAGACTTAACCTTGTGGTTTCTGCAGCTATCATTGTGTTGCAGAGATTACATTGGCTTCTTCTTCTCCAAGACAGGTGTGAATTAAATGGTGTCCGATAGTTTATAAGGGTAATAAAGGTCTTGTAGACATGAACCTGTCAGCTCTGACTGAACCCACTTCTGTAGAGTTCCTGCCATATTGAACGTGTAACATCGGAGAGGGTCTCTGCTATTAAAGGTAAACTGAAGTAAGCCACTTTAAAGTTTCAGGTTTGTGGGTTTTTTTGTTTTTTTGTACTGTTCCCTTACATTTTGATGATGTTTTCAATAAAGGAATTTAAAAGTTAGAAAGCTGTAAATGTGCCCCGTCTCTAGTAGGCAGCAGTCAATTGAAAATTTAACAGGGAACCATAATAAAAAACAAAAAAACAAAACAAAACAAAAAAGAATTAATTTATTGCAGCAAATCATTAAAGCACTGCAGATATTTCCTCCACCTCCTTCCATATGCCCTGCCTTCATGCCGTTGAATAGGCTCTGTATAATCTATTATGATTAATAATATTAGAAGTGAAACAGCCTAGCTTTAATAACTCTATCATTAGGAATGAACCAGATATTGTGTTTTCTAAAGGCCCGGCTGGCTTTGATATTATTAGAGAATCACACATTACCTGGAGTCAGCAGTTTCACGCGGTTCAATCTCATTACATTTCCAGGGTAAAGCTGAAAGAAAAAAAAAAGAATTGGAGGCATGCGATGTGAGCTGGGCGATGGCAATATACATGAAATGCTAGGAAGACAGCTTTATGCACCAGGAGTGGGATAAGTGGTTAAGTTTAATGAGAGGAGATAGAAACGTTGAGCTGTTTTTTTTTGTTTTTTTTTTCAATTCCGCACGGTCCCTAAACTGTTTTTGACTCACTTGATATATCGAGTTAATTCCCGTTGCCGTTCCAATAATTCATGCTGCACAGTGTAATGGCTTACGGATTAGGGAAGGCATCAAGTTGTTAATTTTCGGTGTGGAAATTGCAATCCTTGCTGTCCCATCTAATTTTTTTTTCTCTCTCCATTACATTGCCAGTTAATTTGGCTAAAGAAGCCTTGCTAGGGAGATATTTCATGCTGCAGAGAGTTCTGTTTTCCCTATAAAAACGTCCTGCATCATCAACTTTACCACAATAAACACACTCCACAGCCCAGTTTTATCTGGTGGCGAGACGACAAGCCCTTCTCAACTATGCAATTTATGAGTACTTGAATTAACTGGCGCTCCTCATAGTTCAGAGTCCTTTATTGTATTTTGTATTTTTTGCTCGGGATATCAGTTACACCTGTGACCTAATGAACTGTGCTTTTTAATTAGTAAATGCAGCTTAAAGTACTAATGTGTCAGAGAAATGTTGCAGCTGATTTCATTATTCTCGGCTCAAGCACGTTTCCTTTCAGCCTATAGAGCAGATCTTTATTTAACTGGAGTGTGAAGATTTTTTAATGCATAATGGTCTGTCTTCATAAAATAATAGCACGCCAGTAAATGCACAGGGTTCAGTTAATTGACAGGCACACAAAAGTTTTATGAAAACAGTGTCCAGTTGCATCAAACACCTTAACCCTTTCAGTCCTAGCAGGATCTGAAGGTCCCACCTTATCTTGGCACCATATAAAAGGCAAGTAATATATATATATATATATATATATATATATATATATATATATATATATATATATATATACTGAAGGGACTTTAAAGTCACATTTACCAAAACATATGTAAAGAATATTTTTTAGTCTTGTTCTCATGTCCTGTTCTCTGTTCGACAAAAATAATTCAGGACTGAAAGGGTTAAGTAAAATGTCCCATTAGTTTTCCCCTTGAGTTTAAGGGTGTTGCAGAAATTTAAGAGTCAGTGCCCTGGTTTTGAGAAAATGGATCCTTAAGTGTAACACGTAAAGCTAATACTTAAGCTGTTTCATGCAACAAGTGCCCGCCCTGTATGTTATATCAAAAGTTGTAGTTTGAGAATTTTTAATACAGAATCAGGTGACTTGAAAGATGCATCACTGACAGGCATCAGCAGAACAGCGTGCTGGCATGGATTCGACAGGTAAAGTTGTAAAGACTTCATGCATTTTATGCTCGTCCATGTAAGCTTTCACACTCTTTCTTTCTCCACTGTTTAAAAGGATCTAGACCCTTTGAACGACTCATTGCAACTTATATCTTATTACATCATCTCACCTGCAGGGGACGGCAGTAACAGTAACAGCAATGTTTGTCACAACTAGATTTCACTTTCATGTTGAAATGATATATGCATTGAGACTTGCTGGCAGTCCCGGTGCCATTTGTTTAATGTTAATATTTAAAAAAGATGAGCAGCCCAGACCAGCAGAAAGAGTTTCCCCAAGGCCCTGAACAGCCTATAGATAAAAATGGGATTAGCCATGATCATGTACTGTACATATGAGAAAGAATTAACATTGTGTGGCTCCCTGTTGGTAGCAGAACATTGACACAGGTGGGATACAATGAAGAAATAGTGTAGGGAAGTCATTGTGGTGGATATCCTTGTTAGTGCTGCTGTACAGTGCTATCCACTGAGGGTCCTTTTTGACAAGGTTTTAAGTGTTACGTAAGTTTGGTTTCCCTAGCACTATTGAAATCTTTAATAAACAACACCTACTTGCTCATATTTTGCTTTTGCGTAAGCTTTTTCAATGCTTGCAAAAATAATCCCTGCATTCTGTCCTTGTGGACAATGGGTTATTAAATGTTCATATTCTAAATTTCCATTTACAGCCTTCTGTTAAATGTCACAAACAAAATATCAGTGTCAATTTAATTATTTTTTTTTTTTTTGGACAAATCCACTGTTATAAAAGAACATTTGGGGGGAAAACCTTGTCTGCTAATAAAAACAAGTTAAAATGAAAAAATAAAAATGAAGAGAAACAACCAAATATGAAATGAAGTGTTGACTGGACACACATACATGAAACACAGTGGTGTTACCCAGGGCAACACGCCCACAGAGCGAGTTCCACGAACGGCCAGCAGCTTCCCCCGAGATTCTATTAAACACATGGAGTTTAAAATCTAAACGTCAATGTATTTATTTTTGCAACACAGCTTAAAAAGAAAAGAAAAGAAAAAAGGACCACAGGCTGTATCATCTGTAAGCTTTCCCTATCAAGCCCTGTGAAAAGGTTTTGACACAATGGGTGATGGAGTTGTATTATTCAGCTGGTGGCTGACAGGCCCCTACTGTGCTATTCAGAGTCCTGTGGGGTTCATTAAACAGAGGAGTGCGGCACCACCAATAAGCCAAGACACAGAAATCTTCAGTTTGTCAAAAAATTACTTTCTCAAGAATACAATCCTGTGCCAATTTACAGCTGTTTCAGTGCAGCAATATGAGTTATCACCACCTATCCTTAGATGTTGTGATTATACATACGTTATACAGGACAGGTTTAGGCCCTTGGAACAAAGATAAGTTATTTAAAGCTAGTTGTTAATTATCTTATTACCCCTTTGGTAAGGATGCATGACTGTCAGCTAGTTAAATAATCAGTAGCTGATCAGTCGTGCATCCTCACGGGGTTTTTAAATATAAATAATAAAAGACGCAACGCTTTTACCCGCGCCGCAAACAAAAATACAAATAATAATACATAGGGGCGGGACACTCCGCCACAGACCCCCTTGGAGTTACTTGGGGCTGACATGACCCCACACCCCAAAAATCACTTATATATTATAGAAATACTACTCTATGTAATTCCACGTATTACATTAACAGGATAAAAAATAATAATTGGAGGCATGTGATAGTTAGGATGTGAGCTGGGCGATGGCAATACAAAAAAAAAAATGCATTGTTTTTAATCTCATAGACTTTCATAACGCAACTCAATTGGCTGAGCAGGTTTTTAAACAAGTAACTGAGTTGGTCTGCTTGTGATGTAGTTGTTCTGCAACCCTACAGGTTTAGATGAATAAAATAAAGTGTAATATTCATGAAACTGATAAAGAAACCAACAACACTCCAGAGAAGTTTACAGCATGTGAAATGTTATTTCATCCATCAGTACAGACTAAAAAAAAAAGTTTTGTGAAAAAATGTGTCTAGTGTGCATAGGTGCAATATATTTAGTCTTATTAACGAGAAGAAGAAAAATTATATTTTTATATGAAACATACCTTCTACATATAATGAAATGCATGCTGAGGTGCATCTAAACATTTAATTCAAACAATGACATAATGACATGCACATGCATAGCACAATATGCCTAAGAGCATATTCAAGTTACAAAACCATTGGCAACTCTAGGTTTTTATAACTGCTTTTTAATTAATGACTGAAAGAGACTAGACAAGGCTTTTTTAAAATGAACAAAACTAAACCACCTTACAGGCCAATAAAGTAAGCCAATGTCTGAAACTATTGGCCCTCAAAAATGCTTTTTCACCCATTTTTAAGAGGGAGAGTGGGTTGGTTTCCTTCAGTCACGTTTTGGCTTCTGTTTTCCATGAGTACCTGACTCATTTCCATGTGACCCTTACTTAAACCCTAGCCGCACTGATAAAGCAGTTTTATTAGGATTCACTGTATTTGGTTAAAAATGACGTCCAGCCTCATCTCAAAGACACTGTTGAAACAGAAGGGTAGTGTTTCACTAGTAGCAAAATAGCCCATTAACAACACTGATGTAAAGTGAGTGGTTGGAGTAGAATACCCGTGAAGTTTCCAGCCCGCTGTGTTCTGTAACTTTAGAGCTCTCTATACAGTGCTGTACCTGGCCAGATCAGACACACCAATCCTGCCGCAGGTGAATAATTCAGAATTAGACACTTAAGATTACGTGTTGAGTATGTCCTATACAGGTAGGTCTTTAGTGCATGGTAGATATGCTATAGGCTGTACTGTATGTGAAAAGTATTGTCAGTCTTTTTTTTCCTATCATTTCCTTGAAGCACAACAGTGTGTTGTTTGTCAGCTTTTCTTCTGGAATGTACTGAGTTCAATAGCCTGTTTCTAAAATAGCAATGAACTCCACTGTTCTCACGTTTTCAACATGTCTTTCCTGTTGCTGTAGGCTTCAACTACAGTAGCAGGAGATATTAGGGCTCCCCAGCTGAGCAAGCAGCATGGATTGGTTGTTGCCAGTAAAGACGTTTTGGTGGATAAAGTTAGTAAATTTCATCAACGCAGCAATACTGTGTTTAAATAAATGGTTGCTTCTGACGTTTACAAAGTTAAAATTCAGCCATATT
This sequence comes from Acipenser ruthenus, assembly GCF_902713425.1. Taxonomy (NCBI): domain Eukaryota; kingdom Metazoa; phylum Chordata; class Actinopteri; order Acipenseriformes; family Acipenseridae; genus Acipenser; species Acipenser ruthenus. The sequence continues at coordinate 34,515,223 of NC_081201.1, read as the reverse complement.
TAGAAGTCATTAAGAATGACTGAAAACGGACGCCATGGCCACTGGTCAAAAGTCTTATTTTAGTCCATAAGGTGGCGCTGTTGTACAAAAACGGTTGACATGGTGTGCCACCTGCTGGGACTTCGTGGGACTGCAGCTAAAGTCTTTTGTGTTTTACTTTGCCAGCTAAACATGAGGTGAACTGTACAGAGATGAGTTCCCAGTGGATGAAATATTTAACAGAAAGTGAAATGTCTTGAATAAAACTCAGAAGGGTGAGAATTAACAAATGTTGTGACTGTTTGTTTTGTTGGGCTTTGTGTAAACCGGGAGTAAGCTTTAGCACTTTATTTATTGCCTTGGTGCGTTTCAGAAGTGTATCCGGTGCTAATCAATTTATGAACCAGTATTATCAATAAAGCTGTCATAAGTACAAACTACAATAATAAACTAGGTAATGCATGTCTGCAGCTCCAGAGGTTGATCTGTTTTCTTGGGGTGATGAATTGCTATTTTTTTTCTTTGTTGGAGATCAGCAGTTTTATCTATCCATTAATTCAAACAGCCTTAGATTGTTGGCAGACTATAATTTTAAACCTTGTTTCACTGTAAGAGGAAAGCTGTGCGCATTTCAACCTGTCTTCTACCTTCAGATAAGCAGCGGCAGTTTGCTGATTTAGAGTTTGCTGTGCTAACCTAACAGCAGTGATGACATTAGTGGAGAAGATGGGGAGGACGTGGGTCATATTTTACTAGTCCGAAGATGAGGCAATGCTTCGTTAGCAGTCCTGTCACGTTGGACGAATGATTGTGATGTTGGATCAGGTAATATAAGTAATGCTTGGGTTATTCACTGTGTTATTGTATTAAATGCCCTCTTGCTCTCTATCTAGCTATTTATTTGGTTCACATAACCAGTCATTTTCGCTCTACCCATTTTTGGCAACACAACAGATAATGTGTTCTTCATATTTTTCAAGGTAGACATCGCCTTGGCAATTTAAGGATTTTTCCCAATGGTCCACTATCAACTTTTGACCATAAATATATGTATTAATGCTACAAATGTTCAATACATTTGATAGTGAGAATATTCCATTTATAAAACTTGTAAAATGTTATTGTGGTTAATGGTTGTATGTGGTTACATGTTACTAGTGACGAAAAACGTTTGTTAAGCTTCAGAGTTGATGGATAACTACTACAACTACAACTACATCTACTACTACAACTACTGCTATTGCTACTACGACTATTACTACTACTAATAATAATAATCATAATAATAATAATAGTCAGATTAATTTCAGAATTGGACACTGTTTACTCACATAATTTTGCATTGCCTACACAGGACTATCCTTCTCAGTTTTCTGCTTATCTTACTCAAAAATCAGCGCCTTAGCGCATTGTACTGACAGTTACTTGCAGAATATATAAATTATATATTCTGCAAGTAATTATATTCTGATGTTGATTTTTCAGATTCATTATTTAAAAAAAAAAAACAAGTCCCATCCAGACCGTAATAACATCTGTTAAATGTACATACAGGGTTTCCTTAGCGAGGTACATGAACATAAGAGCCCAAGCAAACTGACTGAGAGCTACAGCTGTGAGAACATGCACAGGGAGACCTCTGGGTGTCACAATGTGTGTGTACTGGTGGTATCAAACCACAAAGGAAAACTACTGTGGTTCAATAAACGATGTTCAACAATTAAGTGCAGTGAAATTAGAAGCAGGTGTTGTACCAGCTGTTACACGCTCGCCATGCTGTCGTTTTCCGTGCTGTCCGTCCGTCTGTCTGTTTGTGTACTCCGGCATCTCACTTTCAGTCTAATGGTGTATCTGCTGGAGTGTGCTGTACCTGCACACTGTTCACTCTGAATTAACACATTCACAGTGGGGAAGATAGCGGCCACATGCCTTTGTTTGTTTCTTACAGTAGAAGTGCCTCTAGTTATCAGACACAGTTGATTGTTTAGCCATTGATGGATTGAATACAAAAAGTAAATAGCTGCTTTCTAGTTGTTGTTATTTTGCTGTTTTGCTGTTTTGTGGCGATGTGACAGTAATTTAGCACTGGTATAAGGACTAACCAAATTACACACGGGAGATGCAGCCCTCCATAGTCTCTCACACCACATCTGCAGCTGATCTAGCCGTGCTGGTACTGACCACCAGTGTATTTCAATAAAACTACAATTTTGAATAAAAAAACATTGGAAGGTTGTCCTACATGGCTGGAAGCCACCAAGGGACTCATACAGAATAAGGCAACACAGTTATGGCTCTAATGTTCAATAGAGAAACTGGAGTATCCTCTGTTTTGCTAGCCTATAATTTGGGTGTAATTGATTAAGGTCGTCTGTTTGCTGTTTTTTTTATTTTTTTTTCAATCTCAGTCTTTCACAATGCCTTTTTTGTGTGTGTGTTTGTTTTTTTTGTATTGTTTTTTTTTGCTCTTCCGCTTCTCCTCACAATTCACTTCTGGACTTTATCAAGCCAGCGTTTTTCTTGGCCCCCTGTCAATGTAAACTGGAATACGAACCGCATTTGACTGGATGGGATACTCTGCCAAGGCCAGGAGAGGCCTTGTAACCACCTTTTATTTAGACAAGGAAACCCTGAATCATACTTTCATTGGTTTTATAACATGGTTTCCTGTGAGAACGCACAGGAAGTGGCTGGTCAACTCCAGGCCACGGCTCCAGACCGTGTGTGGCTCTCAGCGGGATTTTGTTTTCCTCAGAACTGATTTAGCATTAGATTTGCAGCCAGACCCAGCGGGGTTAACAATGAAGGTGAGAGCTGTGTGACTTGGTTAATAACAAAACCAGGCCAGATACCTCACAGCTGTCATGCATTAAAGAAGTCTCCCACCCAGAATTAAATACAACGGGGAAAGAAAAAAAAAAGGCTAAGCTAGCATAATAGAATGTCACAGTATTTTTAAACAAGAAAGCATCCACCGGGTACTCTTTTTTTTTTTTTTTTTAGTCTCTCGATTTTTCTTTTTTATTATTTTGATTTTGTGTGTGCCAAAAGATGAGACGTGCACAGAACACAACACTGCATTCATCAGCTCCTGCACTGAGAGGATAGAGTGCCAGCAAGCATGATAGATGCACTGCGGGTTTGATCTTTTCTGATGGGAAGATGAAAGTGCTTGGAATACTGCTCTTATATGCATTTGTCCTGCACCTCTCGTGGCGAGCAAGGCAAGCAGCTTTGCTTTTCACTGTATAATTGCCAGCCCTGTCAGTATCAGACATCCCTGGCTAGGAAATCTACAATGGTGGTCCATTGCAATACCATGATCAACTGTGTGCTGCTGTATCAGCTATATGTCTTGCAAATCCAGTTCATTTCATTTAGAAACAAACTCTGAAAAGAAATAAACGAATCAATTGTTTTCCTTTTGAATTCACATCATGCCTCAGTGCAGTGTAACTCTCGTTTTGAAGGTTTGTTTTGCTGTTTCGTTTTCACGTTGGCCTGCGTTCATACAAACTGAAGGGCACTGAATTTGTTTGGATCATCCGTGTGTAAAGCAAGTGGGAATGGAGCCTCAGGGTTGCTCCAGGGTAAAACGCTATTGTAGTATTATGTTGGCATACCAAATTACCAAAGCAATGTTAAACCAAAACTGCAGTAATGTGGTCATTGCAGTTGGCACTGGATTTTTTTTATTTTTCAACGAATCATCCCTGAACCCCCTTAGTTGGTCTACCCCAGTTTAAGAATATCTAATAAAGGAAGACCGAGGGAGGTAATGACCCTGGTGGCCTGGATACATTCCATTCCAGTAGCTTCTCTTTCCTGCTGCTGCAGAGTCCAGAGGCTTCTTGTGAAACAGTGGGAAAGCATCCTTTAAGACCTCCCTACCCAGTTTCACATCCCATTGTCTTCCATCACATATCCGAGTTCCCAACCAAATAAAAGTGTAATCTATTATTTTTAGCTGTCGCATTCCCTACCAAGCTCTTCCTGTTTTTCCCTGCAGACGCTCCTTGTTTTGATCCAGTGGTGAAAGATTTATCTCAGCAGCAAAACTGAAAACGCCTCTATTGTTTTATCAGTCACAGAGAGTGGGAGGCTATGGGAGCAGTGGTTTTATAAATAATTGAAATAATAACATTTCCGCCCATTACTGTACTTTGATACAGTATGTGGAAAAATATATATTTTTTAAAAATGGTTCTGGTATGAACTTTTGTTTGGGTCATTTCAATCCTCTCAGGACCTTTACAGGACACTTTTCTGAACTTTACAGGACACTTTGTACACGTTTGTATGCGGTAGAAATCAGTGGATTAAATATTGATCCCTTATGAATCTCAAGAGAAATGGCACAGATAATATGGATTTTCAGTTAGGCAGACTGTGTTTGGAGTCTGAAAGAAAGGTGTAAACAAAGTGCTCTGTATGAAAAGCAATTGCAAATTGGGGCAAAGGGCAAAAAAAAAAAATCTATGTAGTTAAAGCAAAGGTGTGTACTGTCTTGATCTGTAATCAACATGATACGGCTTAAATAATAAACGTTGATTCTTTCATTGAAATTTGTTAGTGCACGAGTTGGGGGAATAAGAACATAACAAAGTTTACAAACGAGAGGAGGCCATTCAGCCCATCTTGCTCGTTTGGTTGTTAGTAGCTTATTGATCCCAGAATCTCATCAAGCAGCTTCTTAAAGGATCCCAGGGTGTCAGCTTCAACAACATTACTGGGGAGTTGGTTCGAGACCCTCACAATTCTCTGTGTAAAAAAGTGCCTCCTATTTTTCTGTTCTGAATGCCCCTTTACCTAATTTCCATTTATGACCCCTGGTCCTTGTTTCTTTTTTCGGGTCGAAAAAGTCCCTTTGGTCAACATTGTCAGTACCTTTTAGAATTTTGAATGCTTGAATCAGATGGCCGCGTAGTCTTCTTTGTTCAAGACTAAATAGATTAAATTCTTTCAGCCTGTCTGCATGCCTTGTAAACCTGGAATAATTCTGGTCGCTCTTCTTTGCACTCTTTCTAGAGCAGCAATATGCTTTTTGTAGCGAGGTGACCAGAACTGAACACAATATTCTAGATGCGGTCTTACTAATGCATTGTAAAGTTTTAACATTACTTCCCTTGATTTAAATTCAGCACTTTTCACTATATATCCGAGCATCTTGTTGGCCTTTTTTTATAGCTTCCCCACATTGTCTAGATGAAGACATAAACTCTTAGGTCTTTTTCATAGATTCCTTCTTCAATTTCAGTATCTCCCATATGATATTTATAATGCACATTTGTATTGCCTGTGTGCAGTACCTTACACTTTTCTCTATTAATTGTCATTTGCCATGTGTCTGCCCAGTTCTGAATGCTGTCTAGATCATTTTGAATGACATTTCCTGCTGCAACAGTGTTTGCCACTCCTCCTATTTTTGTGTCATCTGTAAATTTAACAAGGGTGCTTACTATACCAGAATCTAAGTCATTAATGTAGATTAGGAAGAGCAGAGGACCTAATACTGATCCCTGTGGTACTCCACTGGTTACCTCGCTCCATTTTGAGGTTTCTCCTCTAATCAGTACTTTCTGTTTCTACATGTTAACCACTCTCTAATCCATGTTCATACATTTCCTTGAATCCCTAATGCGTTCAGTTTGAGAATTAATCTTTTATGCGGGATTTTGTCAAAAGCTTTCTGGAAATCTAAATAAATAACAGCATAAAAGACAAAAGCTTGTCTGTTTTTCAGGGAACACAAAAAAGATAGAATGTCAAAAATACATAGCTGAAAGGACTGTTTTAAAATAAGTAGACTTCCATTTAGATGTGCTGTAGTTGGTTTTGTTGGTACAATACTATATTTTCAACAGAAGTAGTATTTTAATTCAGAACAATATTATTCTGAAAATATCACTTGCCAAAAGAGACGACTGGACACATGGACTGTAATACAGTACATACTTTTAAATCCGGTACATAATGTAGCAGTATGTATAATTCCCCATTAACAACACAACAGCAAAATGAAATCAAAATGTTACCCATGCACAGAACTGCTTAAAATGTAAACGCAGTGCAATTTAGCAAAAGATTAAAAAATAACAACACAGTCTCCAGAATTAAAAACGTATCCAAAGTCAGTATTCAAAATTGCAAAATATAGTGTTCGATAAGGCCCTAATGTCACAGTTCACAGTTCAAAAACAACTAAAGATCACAGATTTAAAAAAAGAAAAAATGCATCACAGATCTGTTTCATGATTAACTTTTACATTACTGTGCCTTGTCTCGTTCGCTTTGTTTTTGGAGAAAGCGCTGTGTAACTGCAGCGCACAATAAAAACAGACATCCCAGGAAAAAAAAAAAAAAACGCGGGCTGTGACGGATATTCAGATCAATTGTAACTTTGAAGAGACGGGCTTTGTATCAGAAAACTGGTGACGGAGTCGGAAGTCAAGTGTGACGGGTAAGTGGATTCATGTGTTACATACATATGTAATGGGGATTGATTTTATTCTTAATACAAGGACGGTAAAACGCGACTGACATGTATCGAATTGTTTACAGTTATTTTGCAGTTTCCCATTTTTTTTGCAAATCTGGGTTTTCATTAATCATTTATTTTACCTTAGCACATATTGCCACCACATGGCCAAACAATATAACAAAACTCTTATTGTGGGGTAAACTAAAAGGGAACAATAGTTTGTCAATTGCTACATAAAGGTTAAACGCTGGGGAAATATTTCAAAAATATTCACTGTTTCCTAAATAATGATCTCATGTGCGTCAAATTTGTGAGTGTTTTCTGGCACGCTGAATATTTTCACACATGTGTTTGCAGGGTGTCTGTCTGAGCATCCCTGTGATTTATGAACTGTTTGGAGATTGAGTGATGATTGTCAACGCCAGTCGCTCTCAGAGTTGAGAGGATTATTATTTGGAGTGACTCTGCTAAGTAAATTTGGGAGCATGGTGGTGTGAAAAGGGGAACTGGCAGGGCTCTTTCGTCCAGGGCTCGGTTCTACAGGCGGTCGATGAGTAAACAAGGACAGGGTTCTGGATCTTACAAACATCGAAGGATTTGAAGTCTTTTTTTTTTTTTCTCTGTTAGAACTTTGCATGCTTGTGGAATGTTGCCAGAGCCTAAATTCTGAAAGCAAGTCACAAGTTACAGAGATCCAGGACAGTTAGAAGGGAATGCTGTCAACCCTCGCAGTGATGTGTCAAGTACACTGAAATCACTTTCATTACAAAGTCATTCACTGGAGCCACAGAGCCAATCACAGATGATTTCTGAAGATGGCAGTCTGGCTCTGGGGATGATAAGAAGTTTTGTTAGTTTTAAGTTATTGTTGGAAATATCATCTCTTGAGGTGTTTCCTGAAAAATGTTATCAGCACCACAAAAGCAACATGTTGGGTGTGTTCTGAGTTTCTGCTTTGCTTCCTGAGCTCCACAGCAGAGCTTGAAGATGTCAGGTTAAGCCAAGTGAGCAGAAGCATGCCTACAGAGTCGTGGCACACTGGTTTTAAGGGAGGGGGGTTGCATCCTAACCGCGAAAACAACCACTGGGTGGTAATTCAGAGTTTTGTGCAGGTTTTTCATTTATTAAATAGAATTTGGGATAAATCCTCTTCTTATCTACTATCAGTCAGTGCAACACCTACCTAGAATATGGGTTGATTTTAAATGCCTTTTCAGTGTCATTGCATTCCCACCTGAGGTGCCAGTGGATTAAATGCAATTTATGAAGCTTGGAAATACAGTTTAGCCAGGGCAGGAGCCCTCTTCAGCCTGATGAGATTCTAGTCGTGAGCTCAGATACCAACCTGGCGGTCAGGGGCAGGATGAAGTTAACTGCATATTGAGGCTACGTGTAAATCCTACCCGTCTGAACAGCCAGGTCTGGGATTCAAGCTGACAATCTGCTAATGTGGAGAGTCAAGGCGCCAGGGCACTAAGTGTATTGAGCTGCTGTGATGGCTAGATAACCAGGATTTTTTTTTTTTTTTTTTTTTGCAAACTGGCTATTCTGCTCATCTGAAAAAAAAAGAAGAGTGTAGCTATTTGAAAAACTGCAGCAGGGTAGCGGTTGTAAATTACTTCAAACTGTTTCAGATTTATGTATTTGTGCACACACCGAAGTACTTTGACAGAAACATGCAATTAATTAATGGTGATGAATAACACCATGAAACCCAGCATGAACCATCCCAGTCATACAGGTCCTGGAAACGGGCCCAAGATGTGCCGGGGCATGAGAGGGAGGCTGGCTGGTAACGGGAGGCAGCCTGTTTAAATAAAGCGGATCTAAACAAAATACAGCCAGTTAAATCTGAGAACCAACTTTATGAAAGTCAAACATCTAGCAACGCATGCACATTTTCCCGGTACCATTTCTGTCTGCAAAAATATGTAAAAAAAAAAAAAAAAAATCAATAGAAAGGTACTGTTTAGTTCTTGATACGGTGGTGGTATTTCGGTTTGCCGTCGTTTAGATGAATTGAGTAGACCCCAGTGTCTGAGGGTAACAACATGGACTTGTCTGTTTGGTTAATGTTGTATGGAGTACAAGTGGAAATGGTTCAAGCTGAAATGTCACTCTGGGGTTACAGAACTGGGGCAGAGCATACCCTCCAGATTGTATTTCAGGGCAGGCTGCAGTCAGGTGATTCTGCGTCAGGTTTCTTACTGGCACACACCCTCGGAGTGAACTTCTCTAACAGAAAGCATGATCGTGTGATTCAGAAACACATTGTAGTCGTTCCGGTAAGGTAGAATGTTACTAAGCAAAACTGAAACTTCAGTCATCCCTGAATGAACAAGATAACATCCTGTAAATGGAGTCTGGGAAGTTATTTCACAACCTGTGCAGATTTATTCTAAATTTACAGACATTTGTTCTGAAGAATGTGTTGTACTGTAACCTATGCTTGGTAAAAATAATAATAATAAAAAAAAATATATATATGGTGTCTAATAAGAAACTCAGAATTAGAAATGTAGCATTTGTCAATGTCTTGCAGTTTGGCTGTAGCTGTTTCAAACGGTATGCTCTTGTGCTGTCCCCTAGATAATGTCAGTGCAATGCCACTGTCCATGAACACATTGAAAATGTACAATCATGTTGTATGTTGTAGGTAGACTGCATCATTCATTGCAGTAGCATTGTGTTCTTATCTTCATTGTATGTGTAGATGAAAGAAGAGCTGAGTTCTCATTGATTTAGTAATAAGTGTTTACATCACTTTAGTGACCCCTTGGGATAGTCCCAGCTAATTAGTCAGTCATCAGCAGGGCGTTTATCTTATCCATGCCCTTACAAAAGGGTTGTGCCCTTTTTATGATTCCACATAATACCCCATACTATTCAGTGCCCTGAAAAGCCTTTATGCTGCTGTCCAAAAAGGATAGTACACAGCTGCTGCTAGTCTTGAGTTACACTATGGTAACAGCAGCTGCTGCTAGCTGAGAAGTTCATAGCGCCCTCCAATGGCCAAAATGTACAATTACACTCCGGATAATTCTAACACATGACAGGGTTTTACTGAATGTCTGTTGTATTGTTTGCTGTATGTCATGCTTGTGTGTTTTTTTTTTTTACTATGAAGTGGACTAATATGGTGTTAATCATTTCTATTTCAAAACGCTTATAAAATATAAAATATCATCCAAACTTAATGTGGGTGGCGAGTTACAGCCAGTGTTCTGTGTTCACCCTAGAGTTGTCTATTTGTGTTTGAACTTTTATTTACAGATTATTTCTAAACACTTAGACCGGGCACTCCAGCTCACATGTTTGTGCCATCGGGCCTTAAAATGTTCAGATTATACCGTTGACCAGTTGCCATTTTCTCATGCATAGTAACATTAAGACACAAAAGAGGTTTTTGGGAAGATCTATAGACAAATTACTGAAGTCTAATTCCATATTGATTTAACCTTCAAGCAATAAAAACAAACAAACACGCTTAGTTCTGTAAGCTCATAAACTTAAACATCTTGAAAGTCTGTGAATTACTACTGTGTTGGTTTTAAACTGCTATTGCTGTATGTCACACACTTTATTATAACATTATCAGCTAAATCTGGACACAATGTGTAATATATAAAACCATTTTTCAGTTGTAAATACGTCCCTGTCGTGTGTCAAAATGTGACCCTAGCAAATCTTTTAATACAATTTTGAAATTGTGCACAATAAAGTGGAAATCTCTGCATTTGAATACACCACCACCACTCTCTCTCTCTCTCTCACTCTCTCTCTCTCTCTCTCACTCTCTCTCTCTCTCTCTCTCTCTCTCTCTCTCTCTCTCTCACTCTCACTCTCACTCTCTCTCTCTCTCTCTCTCACACACATGAAAAATGGTAAGGAAAAGTAGAAAGATCAACACAACTATACAGCAGTATTCTTTATTTCAGTAGCTATGTTATTTATATATTTCAGTAGATATGTTATTTATATATTTTTATTACCACTATGATAACATTAATAGTATGTGAGATGATGAAATGTAATCAAATGCAATTTACGGAAACCATTGTGTGTGTTATTTCAAACTGAGAAGTAGATCCAAAGATAAAACTGGCGATTTCTATACAGTGGGCGTAAAATATTATATCTGCTAGTTAATATGTTACTAGATAAGGAGTTAGCAACTTGTTGGCAAATATGTCACTGCCGGTATTTCTTAATTTAATAGCTGTAAAAATTGCATGTTTTATAGGAAATTGAGCATTGAAATTCAAGAGACGACACATTGCATGCTAAATTGTTGGATTTAATTTTTAACATCTGTATTGAGTTACTCAATTAAAATGCATTTTTTGTTTTAAACTTGGAAGTCATCCATATCTGACAAATAAGAAGAGCTAGATTTTTTTTTTAAGGACTGCTGCATGCATCCTAGTACAACTAGTACACTATGAATACAAAGACGAAAGGCAATTGCCATTAGTCATATTGGTGGCCTATATTAACCAATATTACATTACAAATATAGTAACCAATATTACATTTTTATGTCATCTCAGGTTCTGATTAAGAGATTTTGAAACGTTTTATGCCGACCATAGATCTTTTTCGCAATAGATCTGTTTAAGACTTTGCTCTGTGTGCTTGTTTTTATAGGTGTTCTGCTGACGTTATGCTCTCAGGAGAATCCTGGGCAGTTTATTAGGTTCCTGAAGATCAGCTTCGCCTATCTAAAGGAGGAGAGAGCACCTGTGATCTGAGCATGGCTCTGATGGACAAACACAAAGTTAAACGTCAGCGACTCGACAGAATTTGCGAAGGTAAGGCAGGATTTCACACTTCACGTTTTTGGGTTTTTTAATAGACGCATCTTTGTAAATACTTGAATGCTGCCCTAATTTAGATGTCACTAATGCAATTCACGCTGATGTTTTGTGAGGTTTTTATAATCAGATGTGCGAGACAGTGCTGAATAGCATATTGACACACAGTTCAGATATACAAATCTAAATTGCAATCTCAGATTAGGGGGTTTATATTACTGGTGCTATGCCTTGGCACAATGTGGTACATAGCTACAACCTGAAAACACAATTCTGTAAAACTGCTTTTTCATGCTTATCTGTGTCATTTCCATCAGTGAATTTGGTACAGACACTTCAATCCGCGAGTAGGTTATTCATTTCAGGTAGCTGTAATGCCTCAAATTTCTTTTGTGTATCTACTTAAAAAATGGTCACTTCCAGCAGTACTCAAATACTTTGGTAGACAGTGTGTTAGTTCACAAAGACTGTCCATATGCAGTGAAAACAGTTTTTCACTGCATATGGACAGTCTGCTACAAAACAGTTGGCCACACTGTGATCCCTAATGGTGCATCCAGTGTCCGCCTCCGAATACGAGCATGATGGAAATGGATATGTTGGCAGTGCATGGATTTCTAGCAACGTCAGACGGTGGCACAGCCCGCCCTCCCCCACCCTTACTCTGAACAAGGCCACCTGCACTTTACTGGACATCCAAAATGGGGTAATGAGCAACCAAGCACAGCTGATGCCTATCCATTCTCAGAATATCAATTGAACCCAAATGCTCCGCTAATGTGCAACACACGCTCTGATTCCTGGAACTAAGCCCCAAGTGCTTTTGAATTTACACAATTTTCAGAAAGTGGGTTGATAGGGGAGGGTAAGGGTAAGGGGGATTTGGAAGCTGGGAGGTAGGACGGGCATTGCCAGTTGTGCCAAATGGTGAAGACAGAGCTGAGAAAAGATTGTTAATTGTGATGGAATGATGCTAGGCAATCTTCCATTTCAGAATTGATGGCCAAGAGAGAAGGCCACCTGCCGATTGATTTTAGTAGGCTGTTGTGTCAGAAAAGACATGCCCCCCTCCCCACATTCGAGACAGGCTTGCTTTTTACAGCATGGCTTTCCTGCCAGTACAATCTGTACTTCACGTTGGCGCAGCTGTAGTTTGTAAATGTGAAAACGTAATTACTGGCAAAGTGTGCAGAGAACAATCACAATGTATGTTTTGTGGAATCGTGGCTTTAAAGCACATCAAGTTTGCCCCCTCATCATCTGGTAAACACATAAGGAAACATGCCAGTCCTTTCTTTCCAGGGGCTTGTATTATATTTATTTCAGCTCTGCGAGTTTTGTGTACCTCTCTCCTCTCACTCCAAATGGCCACTTTGATGAGAAGTTGGCAGAAGAGGAAAAATCATGCGGGCAAGGGGAGGTGGTTGGGTTTTGAAAGCCAGCTCCTTTGGGTAGATGTTTCCAATCAGATCTGTCTTAGCTCTGGGTTTTAACTGGAATGAAACAGAAGGCATGTTATAAAGGGGACAAGTTAACGAGCACTGGATTTCATTATGTAGCTGTGATTTTTTTTTTTTTTTCTTATTTTAATTTTATATTATGGCCAGCTGTGGGACTGGTTTAATTTCTACATGGCTTTTAGAGGTCCTATTTGTGTATCTGGATTGGCTCATTATAACTGCAACATCAAAGCATTGCGTCAATACACAGCATCAGAAGGACGTATTTGGGTTTAATGGGCTACTCTCTGGCTTCTCTAGGAGGGGCAGTGAGGGTATTCACATGTGTTTTGAGGTCCCCAGTGCCTCCTTTATTGCTTTCCCTTGTGCCAGCTTTGGCGCTTCGAAATCCTTTTCCCTGATGGTGAATGTGATATTTTGTAAAACATACAGGTTTCGCCAGATGATGCAAGGATGTAATTATATTACTATAGTACTGTATGCATAAACAATCCAAGTACTTTCATTAAAAACGAAAACAGTAAAAACACTTGACTGTACAGCTGATACTGAGAAAACGTAATTGAGTTCAAGCACCGTGTCTACAATGTGTGTTTTGTACCCTTTTAAAACAATTAAAAATGTATTGAAATTTGCAAAACTGGTACAAAAAAAATCTTAGAATGCTCAAGTCAAGGCTAAAAACATACCATACTGTACAACTTATTTTAAGATTTCTGGTCTACACTAAATGAAAAGGGTTGCTCCTTGGGGTACAGTTTTGTTTTCCTTTTATCATATTGTATGTACCTTGTGTACTGTAAAGTACCTTTGCAGTGATCGTACTCTGGATCACATTTTTGTATGAAATCGTCCATGAGGAAAAAACAAAATGAAGATGGAAACTTCCATGGCGCAAATATTTCACACTGTTGATTTAATCCTGCTTTTCTAGCTAGCTGTGCTACCAGCTACCAGATCACGTCAGATCTTGGAAGCTGAGAATTACGTAGTTCTATTAAGCGCCGCTTTTATTTCATCAAAGCAACCGCAGCAAACGCTGGGCTTTCATTTTCTATTTTTAAGGAGAAAATGGTTTTGCATTTTTTTAGTATGAGACCTCATAAAATTTCAAAGGTTCAGCCTTGTCTTGTGCAAAGATTTTGATTGAATGTCTTCTGGCAATCTCCCGGTGACAACTTTTAAAGTCAGTTAAAGCTGAACAGAAACCGGTAACAATGAACAGGTTAAAGCTGAAAACGCTTGACCAATAGCCAAATAGTTTTGAAATCATGTATAGTCATTTACATTTAACACTGGGAGACATGTAGACATCCAAAGACTTGTCATCCTGTGCACACAGCAGTATTAAAAGAAAAGTGATTATTCCTTTAACCAAGCACAGGATTAGTCCCTATTTCATAGCCTGCTTAGGTAAAGGGTTCAGGAATTATGCTATACACATGAACGTTAGCTTTACACTTTTTCTCCTTTGTCAGGTTTTAGGGCACTGTAGGGACATAGTAAAATCTGGTGAAATGGATAAAGCAGATGACGCATTACTGTATTTCTTTGCATTTGGGCTGTGCCTCTGCTATACTAACCACTAGTCAGATCCTAATTGTGTAAGCCAGGGATAATTTGAATCTCATTGCATTTCTGGCTGTTTTTAAAAGCAATGTCCCTCAAATCCTGTCTACAGATGTGGAGCTTCAGGAAATTATAACCATGTATTAGCAACATGTGGAGTTCTACCCAGATACTTGTAAAACTTAGCCTGGGAGCTTGTTAAAACTTTTATATACTGTACAATAACTGTAATTGACTTGAATTTTCAAGTTCCTTGTCAAACGGCCTAATTTATTAAGTCTAATGAAAGTTTAATGGCCAAAAAAGTTCTGTAGCCGACACTATCTAAATCACATGACCTGCTTTGTGTGTGCATTGCTTGCCAAGTCCCAGGCAGCAACATGTCCTGAAATCAGACAGCATGCTCTTTCTGAAGCCCTCTGTATAACGAGTCACCAGAGGGGAAGGGGGCTTATAATAAAACTGAAGCAATACTGCCTCCAAAAGGGTTAGCTTCACGAGAACAAAAGGGTTACCCAAAATAATGCACTTTTAAGCATATTATTATTATTATTATTATTATAGCTAATAATAATGATGATGATGGAGATGTAAATATTTTTATTTTATTTAGTCAGCTCATCGATGACAAAGCCTCACAAATGGGTGCTGACAACACAAACAGGCGACAGTGGTCCCATTGTGTTACCTGTACACTATATATAAATACAAAAAGTAGAAACATTTACAGTATTACAGTAGAATATCTAAACCATATAATATCATTAATATTAAATCTAAAAATAATAGGGTATTATTTCCATGTCTGTATTTTGTAGTATCTTTATTTTCGTGCCTGTTGGGATGATGAGTGCTTTGTCCACTGCGTCACTCTGGCTTACTAGCATTCTTGACAGGTATATCCACGGCAGAGCAAACTGAATCTATTCAGTGTGAATGAATAAGCAAACTGATCAAATCTTCACAGCCGACTTCTTTAGCTTCGAAATGAGGTTCAGGACCATCAGGCGTGAAACGGACCCAGACACAAAACTAAAAATGAGGTAGATCGCACAGCACAGGAATGATAATGCAGGTCGGAATGTAATATAAGAACACATTGCTTAATTTTATCACATTTAGATGAAAGTCTAATCCAGCGGCATTCGTGGTTTTAGATAAATAATATAATACAAAATAATCAATGGCGTTGTTCCAAGGTGTAAGTGCTTTCAGCTGCTGCCGGCCCACATGTGACATTCTTTTGGCTCCGAGTTCCTGCCCAGTCCCCTGATTATAACTCTGCCCTAATCCTGGGGTGCGCAGCCTTTATAGCCATCTGTGCCCCACTCTATTCCCTCTGGAGATCCTGTGACACATTTCAGTTTAATAGAAGTACTGAAGGAAAAGAAGAAAGTACAATGACAGTGTTGCGTAATTCGCATGCGGTAATCTTCCTGCAAACAGGGGAACTCAAAGGCTACCCTGACATGTTTCATATGACAGTGAGTGATATATGATATTTAATTGAGCAGAAGACTTAATAACTGGGAGCACAACCCAACATAATAATACACGCAGCACCAGGACGGAATCTAATGATAATGCATGCACCACAGTATTTGACCTAATTGGATGGATCCTCCACATCATGACAGTAGGCAATCGCCTGGCACCTGTATCCTCAAGCACTGTGCCATATAGTACAATTGGCCCCCTCTTACATAACGTGTCTCTCCCCTATAGCTGTGTGAATAATAGTAAACCTACAGACTCAGGGGAGTTTTACTCATGCTGTGATAAGTGCAGTCAGTTCACATTTAACAGGGACCTGATTGCTGGCAACTGGTCATGGCAAAAATATTCCTCAAAAAGGGTAGTTCTGAAATCCAGGTCCTTATACTATCACAGTATAGCCCTGTGCTCACATTTGCTAGGGCTGTACAGTACATCCAGCACTGTTCGAGTAGAGTACCTGGACCTGTTTAACCGAGCTCCCTTACTTCCCCGTTCTATGACCCGTTCACAGTTCTTAAAGCTGTAAATTCCAGATTACATTTTAGTAATTTCCCTTTCAGAGATAATGAAAGGATTTGGGTACAGTATTCAGATAACAGCAGGCAGGCTGAAAGTTGATTCGGGGGATGGTGGATGGTTTAAACTTTGGATGCCGAATGCATGTTGAAAAAAGAAAAGAAAAACAAAACAAAAGATGTGTCTTCTCCATCTTTTTGGTTTGCCTTTCTAGTAATGTATTCTGATGAAACCTGTGCACGTAAATGTGTTTTGACATCTTTTATTGCAGCTTGCCAGCTTACATTTGTACCGTATCTTTCGGCGCTGTTCAGTGGATTAGCTTTCAATCAAGGTGGATTTAAAATGTGCTGACACCGACCAATTCTTGTGCAGTCTTTTATTAATTTCCTGTATACTTGTTGGTCTCTCCCTCTGTCTTTAATTGTGTCCTCTTCCTTTATTAAAACAGACACACCATTGAAGTGCACAGATGACGATATGGAAATGCCATTGGTAAAATTGCATTGTATGGAAGCGGGGGGAGGGGTGTTTGAGATCATATGGGCGACAGCATTAGCATTACGCTTTATCTGGCTCAAGTGATGTCACAGGGAGCAGAGGAATTAAGAAGGTTTTATTTAGCCCATAATCCCTCATACCAATTGCCCAAGTGAGTAAAATGTCCCAGAACGGGGAAGGCTAAACCTCAGGATTAAAGTGTTGCAGCCCACTCCCTCCCCTCCCCTTTTTTATTTATTTTTCCCTCAAGCTTCAAGCCAAACACAAAAGGAGACCATGTCATGCTGACCACCATGAAGTAGTAAGGCTGGATTTAAGGTGCGTTGTGTGTGAGTATGTGTGGTGTTCTGTTTCCCCCTCACCATCTACTAATATTTCCAGAAAATGAATAATTCAAGGATTGCCTGGTAACAGGGAGATACTCGATAGCACCGCCTCTGGATAATAAAAAAAAGCCTGGCGATCAGGTGAAACAATACCTCAATCTTCCACTTTTTTTCCTCTCTCCTTTTCTTTTGATGTAACTGTAACAGAAGACTTGAAAGAAAACACCCTGCTCTTTTTTTCTCTTTAAAGCTGTGTTCTTTTTCTCTCCAATGCCTGTTTCCAGTCAGCAATCCACAAGTATCGGGCGCTCTCAGAGCTGGGACGCTGCTGGATGGCATGAGGGGAATTGGGAAGGGGAAAACAGCTACCAGTACCACCCCAGGGCACCAAGACGGAGAAACTCTTTGACGTACGGGGGAGACGGTGGTGGAGGCTGGGACGAGCCACCACCAGAGTTACGGTGGAACGAACTCGAGCTCAGGAGGGAACCCTATTCCTACCAAGACTCTCTGTACGACCAGGGCTACCCTGAGAGGCATGAGCACCGGTCCGTGAGAAAGAGCTCAGTCCCGGATCTGAACAGCTACTACGAGAGGCAGACAGACGCTGCCATGACGGGAAGGGGCTCCTTGCCTCCTCAGGATTACTACCACCACGACCCTGCGATAGCAGCCCGGCCACCTGAAGATCCTCGAGGCTTTTATAAGGGAGAGCAGCAAACGCTTAGCAGATCAGCTTCACATTATGGGATAACCAGTGGAGGACGACCAACTTGGGATCAAGGACAATCCAGGCCTCCTCCCCCCCCACCAACGGCTCACGAGATGAGCCGAGTGTACAGGGAATCTGCTGCCTCTAAGATGATATCAGACGGGCAGCGCATACGGAGCAGGGACCCTTCTCTTACCAGGTACGGAGTAGAAACAGCAATTCCCAGGTACGGGGCAGAACCACCCCCTATGAGCGGCCGCTCCGTCTACAACGATGTCAATGGCCGTCCCTTGGACCCCCGGCAAGCCACAGCCACCTGCTTGGTGGTTGATCCAGCCACCCAGGCTTTGGACGGCAACCCGGAGAACCATCACCGTGGGCTTGGGATGAGGCAGGAGGGCGCCAACTCTTACAGCTCAGCAACCGGGCAGAAAATGGCCTACGATGGTTACGACGGTAGTGCTGGCGCCAGTACTAACCCAATGGGACTTGCTCAACACCCGTCACAGAAGAAAAACATAGATTCTGATTTCCTTGCTCTGCTGCGGGCTGAGGGCCTCTCGGAGAGCACCATTAGCGCCCTCCTTCAGCAGGGCTTCGACTCGACCAGCCTCTTGGCTATGATGGAGGAGAATGACGTGCGTTCGGTGGCGCCCAATCTCGGGCAGGCCCGCGTGTTGTCCCGCATGGCTCGCAACTACAAGATGGAGCTGCAGCGGCAGCACGAAGCTCCAGTCAGCGTGCATCAACATCTGCGGACCCGCTCCAACAGCTTCAGCCACCGCAACGACCTCTACCAGCAGCAGCAGCAGCAGCAGCAGCTGCAGCTGCAAAACATGGACCCCAGCGCCCTGCAGCAGCCGCCCATCTCCATGCAGCCTGCCTCGTCCAGGATGGGGGATGTCATTGGCAGGAGGCCCTCCAGCGCCCCAACCCAGCACCTGCTGGAAACCGCCACCTATGGCCCTGGGATAGGGGCGCGCTCTCCTGCGGGTTTCCCGGCCAGTCCCGGCAGCTACAACACACCTGTCTCCCAGAACCGCCCCATGTCAGCCTATTCAGCCAACTCTGGGGTCGCCATGACCACCACGCAACATCCGAGTCTTCTGAGCTCGGCCCCAAAGACGGCGTACTCCACTACCTACACCATACCCATGGAGCTCATGAAGCGAGACCGCAGCCTGTCGGCCATGTCGCCCATGCACAGCCCACACTGCAGCCCCCAGGTCCTCCGCAAGGGGTCCCAGCAGGAGGCCTCTCTGATGCACAGTGGCTCCACTCTCCAGGCGCAAAACGTTAATGCTGCCAACCAGAAGCTCACCCGGCGCACAGGGCCGCCAGTCATCATCTCCACAATGGCGTCGCCTGACTCAAGTAATTTGCTGTTTTAAGCTTTTCTCTCCCTTTTCTCTTTTTCTTTTGTGTGTCGTGCCTGACTGGTTTTGTACTCGTCCCCTGTGTCCCAAATGTCTGTATTTCTGGTACTTAGTAAAAAAAAATAATAATAATCTTACTTTTTAATAGACATACATACAAGTCAAACTGTTGGTAGACACATCCCTCCACCCCTTAATCCATATTATTCGATAGGGTTTCTTTTTTTTAACACTAATTTTATTATTTATTAGGGGTGGGCAATGATATGAAAATTGTATATCGATATCGTACATGTATTTTGATATCAATAACAAAACACAGAAAAATGTCAAAAATATATGGAAGTTAACAGATATTTACATATGAAAAGCAATAACTTACTTTAACTTAGTGGTGCTTTGCTTCACAATATCCATGGAGAAAAACAAGGTCTTGTTATATTGTTTTACTATTCTATCATCAGGCTCCTCAAAACCAAAATATTTCTATACTTCCCTGCGCACAGACTTAGGGTGTTAATTTTCTAGCCAATCTGGAAGTAACTGAATCTTCAGCTGCTCTGCGTATAAATGCTGACTCTCAAGATCTCTAGAAGTATCAGGTATGGTGTTGTGCCGAAATTTGCATTATTTTGAGATGTTATTATTATTATTTTTTTTTTTTTTTAGCAGACGCCCTTATCCAGGGTGACTTACAATTGTTACAAGATATCACATTATTTTTACATTCAATTACCCATTTATACAGCTGGATTTTTACTGGAGCAATCTAGGTAAAGTACCTTGCTCAAGGGTACAACAGCAGTGTCCCTCACTGGGGATTGAACCCACGACCCTCCGGTCAAGAGTCCAGAGCCCTAACCACTACTCCACACTCCTGCCCATGTTATAAAAGTACATCGCATTTATAATACCAAAAGTTTACATTTAAAAAATACATTAATAATAGCGCCAGTAATCACATGGACAAAATGCAATGACCCGCTGACGCGTGTGCATATCTCAAAATAATGCAGCATGCAAACAGCATTTGGTACCTAAACACCAATCAATGGAATAAAATGGTTCAATAGTACTTCAGTTGTGGTGTTTGCCTGCGAGACTGACCATGATTGGTAGGCATGGGATTTGTTGTATCTTAATATAAAAAAAAAAACTTGATTATACTGCGTTTGTATTTTTAGCAGTATTATCAATAAAAAGTATGCCTCTGCGGGCGTACGTGGATTTATTTGTGTTATCCCATGATATCGCGATATGAAAATGATTGATATCATATCAATGTGTCGATATTGGTGCCCATCACTGTTATTTACCGCTTTAGACAGTACCTCTGTCTATATTACATGCAGTGACACTTTTTTCTGGTCTCTCTTACTGTTTTATTATTCACCTCAGCTGTCTCCATAGGCTGCTTTCTCTTGGCCTTGTTGTATATTTGAATGTAAACGTAATCTCCTTTAAAACAAAAAAAATTATTTGTGCAAATATTCCAGTCCCTTTTATTATATAGCTATGTTTTAAATGAAAGCGACCTTAATATAAAGACGAGCTGTCTATTAGATCAGTTTTGGCAGGTGCCCGTGGTATTGTTTCATGTTAATCTAATTCATATTTCTTTTTATGACGGCAGCTTCCAAATGGTCCCTAGTATATTGATTTTTAATGTAGATGTAGCTGTTCGTGAAAACCTATTGTGAATATGCATGTAACTACCGTCCAAAGTGACATATTTGTTACAGTAACAAGACCCCTCCCCCTCCATGGTGGCCTGACCTGTAAACGGAGGTTTTTCCAATGCATTAATTAAGCACCAGCTGTAGTAAAAACGTTGCACTTCAGGATGTGTAGTAGAGAGAGAGCTGTTCACAGAATCCAGAGCAGCATTGACTTTCAAAGGAACGTAATGTTTTGTTGCCCGCTGTGAATATTTGTAAAGTGAGCTGGAGCAGGTGTGTGGCAGGCATTATACACATGGGGGCTATATATACACAAACACATTGCCATCTTGGTGGATTCTCAGAAAAAAAAACAAAAAAAAAAACGTGTTTTGTGACTGTGGACATTTGTGCTTTTTCCCCAAAATAATGTCCCATGAATGTACTGTTGTTGTTGTTGTTGTTGTTGTTGTTGTTGTTGTTATTTCACATTTCCTGAACACTGTGTACTTTCACAACCTCTCAGTTCCGCTAACACCTGGAAGCATTATCGAAAGTGCAACATATATATATATATATATATATATATATATATATATATATATATATATATATATATATATATATATATATATATATATATATATAACGTGATTAAAAAGTACTCACCGAATCAATTGAAAATAAACGAATGAATCTACCAAAGCAGCCTTACTTTATGCATGTAAACATAAAAAAAGAAAAAAATGTAGTTTTCATCTTGAGACTTTTTTTTTTGTTTTTTTGTTGCCAAGGTCGTGTTTTTCACAAGTTAAACATCCTTTCAGCACAACAAACTCATCTGCATGAGCCTGACATTTGTTGCTTCAGTAATTTCATCTGATAATGGCCAGCTTGCAAAGCAAATCTCAAAGCATATTCCTTAATTGTGTGTTGCTAGGCAACCTGGGTTTTGGTGGTAATCACAGAAAGGTTATCTTCTTATTTAAGTAGTGGGAAAAGGTTTAGCAGAAGTGGGGACCTGTGGAAATGTGTTTAAATTTGCATTGTGTTCAGGTATCTACTTGTTTAGGGAGAACAGAGTTAGGTGATAAAATATTGAAGGAGCTTGACGTGGCAGGGTGTGGGACAATTGACCTAGAAATCTCTTGGTCCAATGTTTGGGATGCGTTGGGCTGTTAATTTGGATTCTGTTTTAAAATGGACTAAAAATTCAGTTTGAAAATACATTTTCTTTGAACTTCTCCCTTTTTTAACTGTCCCTCTTTGAAATTCTGCAATATAACACTGTAGTCATGAGGCATTCAAATACTGTGCTATCTTGTAATGATAATGCAAGTACAAGCGAAATGGCATTATGGGGATAATAGGAGCCATTGTCATACTGCCTCATAATTAGTTTTCCTTGCTTTAAAGGATTCAATTATACTGAGTTATCTCTGTGATAGGCACAAAGAAGGCATTAGATCACAGTTCCCTAACAAGACCGTGTTTAGCAGTTTTGTCTGTCACTATACAGAAACTTTAACACTTGACACTTATTTTGCTTGCTTAGCAGAAGTACAGTCATTTTTATCTTGCCACATCTGATTCCTTGGTTTTAAGTTTCTGATGGTTAAGAAATGGTTCCAGTGATTGTATATGAGTGTGAAGCTCATTAATAATATTATTAAAGGGCTGAGTTTGAAATCATTGGCTTCAGTTCATCTAATTTCATTGTTGTATGTGTGGGTTTACATGGGCTATGGATGTGTCATTGAGATGAACAGGGATCAGCACGGGCAAGTATCACGGGAAGCAGCTTGTGTTGACAGAGTGTGCAGGGCTCGCCTGAGCAGACCGCTGCATACCTGGTTCAGAAATGCAAATCTTGAGGCTCAGTGTTTGTACCCCAGTGTTTCATCTGCACTACAGCTTACCGGAAGGAATACAGCATTTTTGCTGTTTCTTTTAAGGCAAGTTATGCCTTAGGTACTGTAATCCATATTAGCTTTGAGGTTTTTTTTGTCTCCAGGATCGTCAAGTTGGTACTTCATTAATTAATTAATAAATATGAAACACTGCTATTAACCCAACTTTTGAAGTGCCATGTCAGATGTGAAGTATCATTTTTGACCAAAAAATTGTTTCCCCCTGCCTGTGTGTGTATAGAGGAGGTGGGGCAGGCGCCTCCTACCCAGATGTCTTTCTCTGCAACTAGGCAGAGTATTTTTAATCAGATGTTAGCTAAATATGACAAAGACTGCTTGGGCTTTCATGCATTCAGAATATTAGACATAAGGAGAGCACAGCATGAGGCTACTGCCAGTTTGGCATGCAACAAGAAAACTGAGTCCAGCATTGTGTTTGGTGCTTGTGTCTTAAACCTTAAAGAATGGAGCAAAAGCGAAAGAAACTTTGAAAAGCTGTGGTGGGATTGTCTGTGGGATGCTAAAGCATCAATCACTGGGTGTAATCAACGGCGATCTATTAATAGCAGCTGTAAAATTGCGATTAAAGAAAATGAAGTTGTGATTTCAAGTGTATCTGTTTGCAAATATATTGCTGTGAAGAGGGATTATTGCAGAGGCAATCTGAAAGACCATCTGGACTGAAAAAGCAGGCATGGTTTTAGATTCTGTATGCTCACGACTTGTAAGGTTATAATTAGTATGATGATTCAGGAAATACAGAACATGTTGATGCTTATTGTGTGTGTGTGTGTGTTCGTGTTCGTGTGTGTGTGTGTCTTTTAAATATGACTGTAAAGAGAGCAAAAAAAGGTTCCACAAGCTGTGGATTCCCAGTAAGAATCAGTGTACAGGTCGAAACCACTGTATGAGTCGCTGTGTACCTTTTCCAAAACTGCTTAGAAAGTAAACTCTGTTTTTGTTCTACTTTAGTGTCTGACTGTAGAACAATGTATTGCAAAACTGCTACAAGCCCATATCTTAGAGGATAATAGAGATCTGCAGATTGGAGTGCTTTGCAGTCTCTGTCAACCCACTGAACACACCCAGCTTGATTTGAATTGCACCCTTGTGTGTTCAGTGACCCGTATACTATACCACTCCAAGCTTTTGTAAGGCACCTATGCTCATAAGCATACTGCTTTTTGCTCGCAGTACATCTATTGTGATAAAATGCTAATGAAAAAAAATAAATATATATATATATATATATATATATATATATATATATATATATATATATATATATATATATATATATATATACATGTATACACTTTTTTGTTGGTAAATGCATATCAGGAGCTTGTCCTTTCCTCACAGCCCTCCCTATCTCCTTTTGTCTCTCATCTCATTTATTTTGCCAGGCAGGTCAGTTTGAATTATTCATTGGTGGAAAATGAAAACCTAGCAGATATTGAGTTGCAATTTTGAAGTGTCTGGATCAACCCCGTGTGCCAGCAATTGAACAGAAAGACAGTTAAAGAAGATATCCCTTC
Organism: Acipenser ruthenus; assembly: GCF_902713425.1. Taxonomy (NCBI): domain Eukaryota; kingdom Metazoa; phylum Chordata; class Actinopteri; order Acipenseriformes; family Acipenseridae; genus Acipenser; species Acipenser ruthenus. The sequence continues at coordinate 34,490,886 of NC_081201.1, read as the reverse complement.
TGGATTCATTTTGATTCATATATATTTTTTTTTTAAGAACTTGTATTTTCTTTTTCTTTTTTTTTTCAAAACCAAGGCTTTCATTTTTCAGAGGAATACTGTTCAAGAAGTATTTTTCTCCACTGAGCAGGTGCTTACAACATAGCACAGATGTGGCTTCATAGTTACCTTCTGTTATTTCAAAGCTAACCTCCAAAACAGTATTGACTCTTATATGAAACCTTTTTTGCTAAGGGGCTTTGAGCTGATTTCAGGGCTGGGGGGTTTGGTTGTACTAGATAGCGCTGACTCTGACCCCTCTACAGTTCCATCCTTTGAGTTTTATTTTCTGCCAATTGAAATTAAATAGAAAATTGTGTCCTTTTTTTACCCAGAGAAAAACAAATAAGAAAAGTTAAGAACAAGCGGAGAAAATCACTATCTTAGTAACCCCTAAGGATATGAAGAAACACTGGCGTTATTGAAGAATAAATAGGTAACAATATGAACTATATTCAAGTTTATAACAAAGAGCCAGCTGCCCAACGTTTCGATATGTTGTACATATCTTTCTCAAGGGACAAATATGAATTAAAATAATGAAACAGTCAGGTCTTAAATAAACCCCAACTGCCCTGTTTTATTTGGAGGAATGAAGTGAAAGGGGAAACAGCATCTCAGTGTGTTCTGCTTGCTTGACAGCCTGACAGTACCAGACATGTTTGAACTCAAAGTCTGTGGGTCTTTTACTTCATACCATGAATGCAATGGCTAATAGTCTGAAACACAAATTACACTGGCATTCTTTTGATGTCATGTGCTGCAGCCATACCAACTGTATATCTGTGCAAAAAGGGAGAACACAATAATTGTTTCATTTTCCTTGGAGGCATTTTTGGCACGCATGCATGTTTACATTTTAACAATGGTGCCTTTTACCTTTAAACCTAAAAATAATTAGGCTTTTGTTTTTAATAAACCTTCAAAACATTACTGGTACATCTATTGTACTAAATATGCATACTGTATTTCAAGGAAAAAAGGTGCACCATTTTCTTGGGAAAATAGAAAATTCTTCATGTTTATTAATATTGCATTCAGTGAAGGTAGTGGTGCATAAAAATAAAAACATCACATGTTATTTCTATTAATGAGTGGTGCATTATTATTATTATTATTATTATTATTATTATTATTATTATTATTATGCACATATTTCTTCTTACTATTGTGTCACCTTTTACATTTACTTCTAATGAAATTCTTCCAAAAGGTATTTCTTCTGATAGATACAAAAGCTTACAGTAGTTAAAGTAAACCCTAATAAACACAGGAGTGGTTTTATGTTGGGGATGGTCCAAAAATACATATAAGTTGCTGTTTGTTCACTGGAGTGCAATAATGATTACCTGTGTACAATCTGGTAACATTTTCCAGTGTGTGTAGCCAAAGTAAATACGTTTTAATAATCGTTCTTCACAAGTTCCCAGCGACTGCGCTGGGCCGGGGTTGACAAAACATGGGTGGAGGAGGACGACTGTAACAGTACTGCAGAGGGACTTTTCCACATCTTCTTCTGTTTGAACTTTCATTACAAAAAAAACAAGTGTGGGCTGGAGTGAAGAAAATCCCGTTTGAAGCTGATCAGTTACACAAATTGAATCCATTCTGTAATTCACCAAAAAGTGTTCTTCTCAACCCCCGTAGCCTCTCCACTAATCTTTCTAGAGCTTGCAGTTTAATTGGAGAAGACGGCTCTTCGGCTCTTCTGGGTATAGTATTATTTCAGTCATTTAGCAGAAATCCGTTTGCAGTTACTAATAACCTCCTCACGGTGCTCTTACAATGACAGGGTGATAATCAGATTCAGTTGATGAATCAACTCAGGGCTAGAGCTGCTGGATTCACATCAAAAGGTGAAATAGCTAGATAAGGACCATTCTTCTTTGTGCTTTACTTTTACTGGCTGGAAAAAAGTGTTGCATTCCTGTTGTGTGTTCAGTGTTTCTAATGAAAACAAACAGCAGGAGTTTATTCTTCCACATTTAATTACTTTGACTGACCTGTGGTTTTTTTTCCCTCCATAAAACAACGTCTTGTTTATTCCCAAAACTGCTTGGAATTGCTTTTGGGCACGTATTTGGAAAATAAATGTAATGGCAGCCAAAAAAATCAAAAATCCAGAAACTTACAAATAATTGTTTAAATTTTCATAAAACAATCCCCCCTAAAAATGTATTGTCAAATTAAGCGTCCCACAATTTGCTCATTCAGCTCAGAATAGTGCAAACCAATATATACAATAAAACTCGTCTTAATTAAACACACCTGGTGCTAGACTGGCTCTTAAAGCTACAGGATATAAAGTGGCTGAATAAGTGACACAATGTAGTATTTTCCTTGAGCTCTGTGCTGTATCTTGTGTTTTGTAGAATTAAGAGCTTGCACAAGGGTATCCTGTCCCCTCCCTGCCAGCATTCAGTTAACACTGTACTTTCAGTCTTCAAGGATTTGTGGAAAGAAAAGTGAAAACTTTATTAACAGTGTGTACAGTAGGGTGTGCAGATGAATCATCTCTAGACTGCTATAAAGTTGCTCTTGAATCTTATTTATTTATTTTTTTTGTGTTATTCAACGTGCAGTGTATTTATTTTAATGTAAGTGTTCTACCACTGCCCTAATGGATTTCTGTTGAATGAAAGGCTTGCCCCTTAAAGGATTAAATAGAATATCTGCAGGAGGGAACCCAAATGGGTTAATGCCTTTCCTTTTTGTGTCAGAGCGGTGGGGGATGGGCATCAGTCCTTCTGACTATGGCATGTATGTACACTCGCCACCAAACAAACATGGGCTGGCTGGCATATTTCATACAGCCGGCCAGGCCAGATGGCTCTTGTCACACAAAGAGAGAAAGTTCCAGAAACAGAATGCGCACCACCCACTAAGACCCCACATCTGCAGTGGAGCGTTCTGCCTCTTTTTCTTTTCCTGCTGCAGTTGGCCGGTTTATGATGTCTTGTTGTAATTCCCTTATTTATGCACGTTCTGTAGACCTCTGGGGTGAGCGTATAGCAGCCTTTTTTTAAAAAAAAATTATTTTATTGATATTAACAATTTTTATTATATTCTTCTGCAGAAAGTAAGTGTGTATAAGAGCCCCCGGTGCCTTCCAAATCGTAGCAGTTCCCTGTAACCCACTCTTTTTTAAAAGGTTTAAATCTGTATCGATTTGGTTTTGACAATTGGCCTGTAAAGGATATGATGGAAATATAGACATAGTTTATTTACATTAGTGGCTGCCAGTACAGGTGCATCTCAGTAGGGTAAGCAGTAAAAACAATGAGTGCCCCGTAGATACATATACAGCCAATAAAATAACAGATTCTCTTCTTTTCAGCCCAGGAAAGTCCTGCTGTGATTTTGTATCATGTATCTCCGTCCCAGTTGTGCAGCTGGGTTGGACAGAGTACATGAAGATGGAGCACCTGTCTCTGTGAGTGAACAGTGCAGGTTAACTGAGCTCCTGGGCTTTTGTTCCTACCATTAGGCTACATTGCCTCCTCTTGTGTTTCATAGCTTTACTACACAAAAAGAGAAAAAGCGTTCGCTTTCACTAGCCGACAAGTTGTTTGTTTCAATTGAAGTAAAGAAAGTGATTTGGCAGCAGAGGGAAATTTTTTTTGTGAGATGTTATTTCATTCATACCCAACTGTTACTACGACTGCTGCAACATTACATATACTGAAACAGTATACTGGGTGACTACAAGATCACTGGCATGGCCAAATAGTGTTGCTTACTGCACTGTATGTGCAGAAAAGAACATCCAGATGCCAATTTGAAGGACAAAATTCATGATGGTGTTAAATCATGTCTCAGAATACTGACATTTTTAATCCTCTCATAAGGATGGAGGTCGTAGTATAAATAAATGGGACCTAACTGAGCCATTATTGTAGTTATATTAATAGGACAAGATTCCCAAAGATTTTTTTTTTTTTTTTTTTGATGATTTGAAGTTTAAAAAAAAAAAAAAAACTTTTAAGAGACCATACAGATCTTAGTGTCTACGGCTCTTCATCGCCCCCTGTGATCCACGGTGGTAATTTGTCTGAAACCTCCATCTGTAATGGCCAGTGTTGTGTGACGCACAGCTGTTATGAATTGGGACCCCTGCAGGTGAGGGGAGGTTAAAAGCTCAAGAGCTGCTCTTTTGAATTGTGGTTGAGTCGCTTGCCTGCGGTGTGAGGGGTCTCTGATGCAAGCCTCGTCTCTGCTTACACATCGAACACGTTTGATGGCTCTGCAAAAAAAACAAATGTCCACAGCAGCAGTGAAAAAGTGACCAGCTGACTTTACTGTATATCTATCCCCTGTGTGTCAGTGAATACATTTCTAATTGCTGCGTAATAATACATTCAGAATATGACTTGCAATAACGCGTATAACGTGCATGCCTGGGCTACACTGGAATCCATCCCAACACTGTATAGAAAACTATTACCTGAGTATAACGAGCAGTGATTCTCCTTACAGTGTACAGCTGTGTGCGAAATATTCTTAAAAATTAGGGGGAGCATTCATCTCTCTGAGAACCTCAGAAACCCTTTCATGATAAGTTTGAATTCTTTTTGAAGTTGCTTAGAGAACTATTTACCACCAGTGAAATGATTTGCTGTTGTTTGTGGTTAGCAGCATTGCAAAAGCAGTGGGATATGTCCCATTGAAAGTGCAAGGGGGAGCTTTGGATGTTAAATGAACCCCATCTCCTGTTGCTTGAGACAGCTGAGCTGCTGCATATTGATCTGATAGCATTTACTTTTGATACTTTAAAAAAAAAAAAAAACATCAGCAGCTGCAATCTGAGTTAAAGCCGCTGTGCTCCCATAGGGGCAGTACAGAAATGAAATGGACCAGAGCCCAAGGATCAATCGATCTCTGTTGAGCAGGAGAACTGGTGGTGACACTTACTTGACATTTCTATTAAACTCAATGCAGTTATACTGAATCAAGCTGGATACCCTTCTAAAAACCAAAACAGCAGAATGTACGTTGACATGTGCCTGTAACAGGTCATTCTTGGTAATGTTTTAATACTTCACTTGGCAACTCTTAAAGGCAATCTTAAGTTCCATGGCGCCATCCAAGTCTGCTGCTTATTATCAGCCACGGTAATGGTGAAACAGAAAATAAATCTCGTACCTGAAGAGCGAGCATCCACATCTACAACAAAAGTTTTACAGCACCAGGAATTTTAGGATTGAGACAAAATAAAAAATAAAAATCATATATATATATATAAATATATGAACATAATTCAGATCTTTTATTTAAGCTACAAGACTCTGGAAACAGTCTAGTGGTTATTTGTTCTCTCCAGGTAATGTGAAAGGGGCGCGGGGGTTGGTGGGCTTGACCTCAATGAATACAATCCCCCCCTTTCTCCCAGCAGTCAGAGCAGCATGCTGGGGACTGTGCAAAGCAGACAGACAGGCAGATGCTGTGGGTGACCCGCAGCTGCTCCGCTTTCAAAGCAGCTACAGCGTCCTTTGTGTTAATAAATAGAAAATAAAGACACATTTTTGTTTTTGTTGTGGTTGGATTCTGTGGCAATACAGACTTATATTTTAGCCATTCATACACTTCATGATAAATGCATTACTAAGAAAATTCCAAATATTAATCATATAAGAATTCACCATTGTTCCCTTTTAAATTATAACGGAGTATGAGATTTAAATCAAAATTTCATCAGAGAAGACTTAAATGAAAAGATATTCTATTGTAGAACATTTTGATAAAAGCATCCCTAATTAACAAGCTATGCAGACCATTGGAAATACAGCAGTCTATTCGAGGAACATGGCTGATTCATCTTTAAACTCAGGGAGTATTTTGTCTGAGGCTTGTTTTAGGGGGATAGAAATCGGAATTCAGAGGTAAGTTTAATTTTGAAAGGGTGTGAGTGGAAGAGGGAGGGAGGGAGGGAGAGAGGGAAAAAGGGGGCTGGCGTTCTTAAAATGCTGCGGAGGCCAGATTAGAAAGAAGAAAAAAAAGGCAGGAAAAATGTGCAGTGCATCAGGGAAGGAAATGGAACTGTGACATGTACAAGCTCTTTGGAGAACAGAGAAGATAGTTTGGCTGGCACTCATATGATTTTTTTTTTTTTTTTTTTTAACACAAGGGCTGGGAAGAAAGACTGTGATTAGTTCGAAAGCTTTAGCCAAGTCAGGAGGGAGTGTTTTAAAGAGTTTGAGATTGAGCTGGATGGAGGGGTCTGCTGGAACAGTCGTACCAGCGCAGCACGGGCTAATCTTCAGGAGCAGATAAAGGACAAAAGGGTTGTTTTTTTTTCTGTTCCCCCGCCACCCTTGATTTTTGTTTTTTGTTTTGCCTTCCTCCTCAAAGGGGCGTTTGTCTCGGGATGGTACAGCTGGAGGAATTGCGGAGGCCCATTTGGAGGTACCTCTCGTAGCCAGAGGGGACTTGTGTGTAAAAAAAAAAGGGGGGGGAGAGGAGGGGACTTACCCCGGGCACACTCTGAAAATCTTGTCGTCTCCTTTCTTCCTCTTTTTTTTGTTTTGTTTGGCTGACATGTGCGGTTCGTAATCAGAAGAATGTGGAGACAACATTTTCCAGGCAAGGGGGCACATTTCCTGTTTCTTTTCTGTTTGTTTAATAAAGTGTTGCATGGGGTTTTCAACTCTGCTTGTGGCAGCTCCTTTTTTTTTTAGAGAGGGCTGGGTGGGGGGTGGGGGGGGGGCTTTTTTTCCGTAATGGAGTAATTCCATAGAGTGTTGCGAGAGAGAGAGAGAGTGTGTGTGTGTGTGTGTAGCTAGTTGATGTACTTTTTTATATACTGCTCTACTGCAAGGGTCTATTTTCTCTCACAGCTCTGTAACGTAGGCAACAGAGATTAATAAGAATTAAGTCCAGTGTTATGCTGCTGCTGCTGCCTGCTTTTGTTTCTGCCCTCTGATTTGTAGCGAGCCCAAGTGGTAAGCACAAAGGCTGCCATTTAGCAGGGAGCACTCTAATTCTCTAGGCAGGGGTGCCATTGGAGTGGCGCACAACTGGCAGCGGGGGTGGAGCAGTGCAAGGGAAGACAAGCAGGCCTTGTGTGCTTTAGGGGGGTGGGGATGGGGACCCGAAACAAAAGAAGCTTATAGTATGATGTACGCTTACACTCTCTCTCGCAGTAACACTGTGTGTGTGTGTGTTTAGAACGGGGTGGAGCAGGAATTCGATACCTTTTGGGGAGGATAATATTGAGGAATAAAGGGAGATACAGCTTTAAATTAAAAAAAAGACTTATTGTTAATCCAGTGCTGTGGTTTACTATACTTTGTGGCGGTAAGATCTGACTAGTTCTTGTGCCCCTCTTCTTTGGAATCATTAGAAGGTAGTGTATTACAGAGGTAACCAGTAGTTTAAGATTTTAGCTTGCACTTACTGTACAACCCCTGTAAAAGATTACTTTTTTAACAGACTCCTACTGTTGCCAAGTTTTTGGGGAACCTATTGGACTGTCCCAACGTTAGAAGCAGCAAAGACATCTTTCGGTGCGTTTTTGTTGCTAGGCAACTGGAAACATGTGTTGTTTCTAAGGGAGAGGCTGGGAGGCTGGGTTTCTAACCACAGGAAGGGTTAAGAAAAAAGCACAAATAAGGCCACTTTTAACCAGGGTTTGACATCATTTCACTCAACATTGACTTTTTTTTTTTTTTTTTTATATAATTGTATTGTTCCGTCAGAGTGTAATTTAGCCTGTTTGAACATTACTGACAGAATGATTGTCCTTTACTCTATAAGTATACTGCACAAATCCTATTTAACTGTTCATAATGTCTTAATAAGCTATTACTTTTCTCTTACACCATGACAAAAAACACAAAGATCCCATAAGTGCCAACAAATGCCGCAGTTTCATTTTTACTGCTCTCGAGGACCGCTTGTCCAGCTGTGCTGGAATTTGATGTGCCAGTTCTTTTTGCAAGGCTTTGCATGTATCAGAATGCTGTTCTAATTTGCAGTTGTGGTGCAGGTTAATGACGGATACAGTATATCTTTAGAACGGCGTGTGTGAATTTTGGGAAACTTTGCATGGAAGTGATTCGTCAGTGAGCTACAGTGTGTGTTCATAATCCAGATGCGATTGGCATATCTACTCATTGCTAGGAAAATTGGTATGGACATTTGATATGGTGGGCTTTTCCACTTGTTATCAATGTTAATTATGATTCTGAGTAATGCATAGTTTACTGTACTTTACTGTACTGTGGAGATAAGTTACTGACGTGTACAGGTTGAAGTATGCATATTTACCATGGCAAACAATACACATTTCTCACTTTTTTTCTGAAACTAATTATCCTTTGACTGGTGTTGATGGCTGCACTGCTGTAACATCAAGTAATCCAATCTGAAGTACTAATACTGATAATTTATTAACACACATATTGCAGGTTTCAGATCTATTCGATATTAGAAACGAAATGAAAGAGAACTGCTGGTAATATTTCATGTAAAACACAAATGTCTCGAGAGCGGGGTGGAAATAATTACACAGCCCTGTACTGGAGGTCACAGCTCAGATACTGGAATCAGACCGAGATTGTCTTCTGCCAAAAGGAGTTGAACGTACAAAACTAAACAGAAGAAATAACTTTGGGTTAACATCCTCCAGTACTGCACTATCCTGCCCATCAGGAGTTTGCGAGTGCATATTTAAATATGTTACAGCCAAAGGCGAGTCCCTTGAGGGTTAATACTGTAGTTTCTCTCTGCCATTGTGTTTTCTGTATTGCCCTAACCCTGTCCCTAACCTGTATCCGTTTGTGTGCATAATTAAATTGTTGAATTTGAGGGTTTGTTTTGTCTTATTTTTTCAAGGTTATCAGTCCTTTTGAATCTTAAGAAATGTGAAACACCTAAAAGAATTGTAGAATGTAATTCTTCTTGTGGGAATTTTTTTCAGGGCCAGGAGATCTGTTTACTGGGAAAATGCATTGCCTTCCTGGATGTGACATCAGAGGGCTACAGTTTATTAACTGAAGTGGGCTGCAGTGGGTTTTGCTGTAAACTTTAACTTTTATTGTGCTTGGTAGCGCTTTATACTTAGAAATATTTAACAGGAATAATTACCTTTCATTTTCAGTGTTTACCATGAATAACAGTCAGTGATGAGGGGATGAGGGTTATACAAAAAAAAGAAAATCCTCATGGATTTGCTATGTCTTATAACAATCAGAATTACCAGCTACTACAGTTGTGAATGGTTTTTTAAAGAGTCTCAGATTGTAGTTGCATTTGTTACAGTATAGTACATCTGCAGTACAGTTAACCCCCTCAGATTATACTGTGGGATGCATCACAGCGTTGCTATCAGACTTGCAGATTCTTTGATAAAGGTCTTGAATGCATGTACCCTTCTAAGGCAGGATCTTCAAGTCAAATAAAGACCCTGCCAGCAGCGATGAAGGATGCAAAGATATCCCAAAGCAGCTGCAGCATAGAAAGCACTGGGCATTGATCACCATCTTCATAGATGACAGCTTTGTTCTTTTGCAGATACAGCATGGGACAATGTTGCGCTTTTTCTGACCTTCCCATAGTCTCGGGCTAACATCTGGAAAGCAACCCCATTTTTACGCTGAGTTCTGTCACAACCTGACTTGCAAACCAGTGATGTGTAGAGATCTGTGCATTGTGTCAGTCTGTAGAGTCAGATCTGTTGCCAGTATAATAAATAAATAAACCTGTGTGGCATTGCAATATGCTGTAATATGTAATATGTATGTTGTACTCTATGAGCCTACCAGGGACCAGACAGCTGCCAAATGTTGCCATAGAAAATTCTGTTTGCATGGATGAGGTGGTGGGAAGTACTGATGGTGAGTTAGTTAGAGGTTCTACTTCCAGCTCTGAGGCTGCTTACTTGACCTTGTGCCTCCATAAACCTTTCTCACTGCTGCATAGAATTCTCAGAGGAGTCCGTTGAGTTTGTGAACCGTTGTATTTATTTACATCGTCGAGTTGGATTTGTTTGATTTTTGGAAGTCAGAAAACATTGAAAGCAATGTTTTTATGTCGATTTTAGTGTTTTCTAGTGTGTTTTGTAATTCATTTTCTGTTGTCCGCCATTTTGCTTTGTTGTGTGAAGAGAGGAAGGAAGCTCAGTGTGGTGACGTAATTTGAGGGTTTGTTGGATCTATGTGATGAGGTTTTAACCAATCACACGGCAGAATTTCTAAGGACTGATTTATTATATATATATAGTGTGATGTAATCTGGATATTGCCATTTACTGCTGTTTTTTGCAACATAATGGTGGTATTTTTATTTCTTTTTTTTTATATTTTAATGAAACACCATATCAGAAGGCAAACAAAAGCCTGAGGTCATAAGCTCCAGCAGAGCCCCAGATGTCGCTTCCCAAAATAAAGTATTTTATAATCCTGCCAAAGCCAGTTAAGTAATCACCATGACAACTGAGGCAGAGGAGCACTGTACTTGCAGTTCCGTTGCTCTTGTTCTTTTTTCTGCTGTTACCGTACAGCTGGAGTTTTACTCTTTTACGTCTGCCCTCTAAGCCCCCATTATATCTCCTTCCCCATCTGCACTACTAGCTAGAAGTTTAAATGTTGTAGAATATACTGGATCTATGGATAATATGACCTCCGAAGCTGGAGCTTCCTGTATGAGGTGATTTTCATCCATAGGAAATCAGTCCACTTAAGTGATCTCCTCCACAGGTTTAATAATATTAATCAAGCTTCAGAATATTATATGGTTTCTCTCTAAAGTTCTAACAGAGGGAGGATATGCAAGGCTAGAGAGCTGGGATGTATACTATGATAGCAATGATACCTCCTTGTGGTACAGTCAGTTGGGACTGAAATGTGTTTGTAAATTGGTATGGAAAAATGTGACCATTATTCTTTTTTGTGGAGTGGCTTTCCAATGAGGCAGTGTATTTAGATTGTAATTAGAACTCATAAACAAGGGGATTACTCAGTTTGGTGACTAAGAGATTATAAAGAGACCACGATCATTATTCATTAAAACTGGTGTCAAGTCTGCTTACCGACCACAGAACTGCCGCTGTACTGCACTGGAAGTCTTTGTCCAGTTAATTGGTTTATCGTTGCTTCACAGTAACATCTGCACAGCGAGTGCTCCAGATGTTGACCTAAAATATAAAACAAATAGTCTTTAGCTCCTCCTCGAGAGATTATATTGTTCTGAAAAGGAGAACTTTGCTGGCCAACAGTTTTCACTGTAATGGAAACCCATTGGCTATAGAGATATGAGTGGAGCTGTGGTCTTGTGATTACTGTTGGGAAGCCCTGTAGAATTTATTTACTACTTTGTGCATTTTCTCCAGTTTAAAATCAAACTTAATTTGCACTCAATTGTGAAATGAATGAAACTAGCACCTTGGAAGGACAGTGTTTCTTCAGTGTACTAACCCCTCCCCTACTCCCTTGCTGTGCAGGTATCCGCCCCCAGATCATGAACGGCCCCATGCACCCCCGGCCCCTGGTGGCGCTGTTGGATGGGAGGGATTGTACTGTGGAGATGCCCATCCTCAAAGACCTGGCAACGGTGGCCTTCTGTGATGCCCAATCCACACAGGAGATCCACGAAAAGGTTGGTACAGATACAAAAACAATGTGAGATTCATCAGCTTCTTATTATGGCGGTTCCTTGGAGATAGCAGGCAATCATTTACAGTACACTATTGTAGTCGCTCCCCCCGGAACCAATGGCTAAATGATGACTAATGTAAGTCACACACACTATTCTTCAGCAGGGCATAAAAAAATAACTGAAAGAAAGAAATATAAGTGTACTAACTGGGCATGTTGGGTTTGGGAGAGCCAGTCTGTTTCAAGCAGGTGACCTGTGTTCCATTACTACACTGCAGTTTTCTCTCTGTGTCTCTCTTGTTAGTTTTATGCACAGTGTATTGGCTGTTAAAGAGTAAGTAGCGGGGATCGGAAAAGTATAGCGTTATACGTCCCTACGTGTTACTACAAACTGTTTAAGTAACATACCTGTCATTTTTCTTTTCATTGTTAACATTCTGATTTTACAAAGTCTGTTCCAAAGCTCTTAAAAATGTCCGCTCTAGTGCACTGGGGTTTGAGATCTGTCCTCTAAATCACTGCAGGAAGAGCAATAAAAAAAGAAAAAAAAATGATCTGGCTTCTCTGTTCTGTACAACATCACGGATCGTTATTGCTGTGTTACCTGTTTGACAATGTGGGCAATAATCCTTACATTATCAGTGCACTAGAGCGGTCATTTTGAAAAAAGCTTTGAAACAGACTTTAAAGTTATAAGTGTAAAAAGTTGTCAGGATGTTAACAATGAAAAGAAAAATGACAGGTACGTTATTTAAACAGTTGTAGCAACACATGGGGACGTGTAATGCTGTATTTTTCGGAACCCCGCTACTTACTCTTTAAACTCTAGTTTAAATAAAGTGGATTTTATTAGGAGTTAATGTCGCTGAGTGCCAAGGTACAGCAGCCCTACCAGAAGCATTATCATAATGGAGAGCTTCATAATGAGTGAGGAATGTAATTACATTTTGCCAGCTTACATCAGCCTTTGCTTTTTACACAGCAGTACAGCAACACCGAATACATGTGCTGCAGAATAGAGGGTTGGACTTTTGCAGAGCCTGCTGTTAGCAGAAAAATCATCTGGTCATCCACATATCGAACCCTATAGATCCAAGAGAGCATGGGCCCCAGCAAGCGTTTGTAATTTTTTTTTTTATGTAGAACAGACATGCACAGATTATAGCATCTGAATGGGTTATCTGAGAGGCTGTGTGGTCCAGTGGTTAAAGAAAAGGGCTTATAACCAGGCGGTCCCCGGTTCAAATCCCACCTCAGACACTGACTCATTGTGTGACCCTGAGCAAGTGTGACCTCCTTGTGCTCCGTCTTTCAGGTGAGACGTATTTGTAAGTGACTCTGCAGCTGATGCATAGTTCACGCACCCTAGTCTCTGTAAGTCGCCTTGGATAAAGGCGTCTGCTAAATAAACAAATAATGAATAATTAAGAAATCTTTGCACACAGTCTTTTTCTCTGTGTTTAACTCCACAAAGATCATCATAAATTTACTTTTAAATCTACATCTGATTTTTACAGTACAGCATACCATTATCCTTTTACTTCCCATAGCTACGAACGTTAGTAATTAATGGACACATTGTATATTGAAGCTAAGCTTATGTCTTTCATAAAAAGAGAAAACTACCCTATCTCCCAATGAGAAATCTTTTTATATGTGAATCATATGGGACTGGTATGATGACGGGACTCAGTCATTTGTCTCGCCAACGCAAAAAGGAATGGGTTTAATGGGGAGAAAAAGGAATCATTGGCTGGTAATACAATAGATGAATGGCAGGGCTGCTGTCTCTGTCTGTCAGTCTTTGCATGAGCAGATCTGTTTTGAAGCAAGAGCAAAGTTTGCTGTGGGGATCTCCTGGCAAGCTGAAAGCAAGCTCAGATCTTGATTAAATGATAAAACTGTAACTCATTGCAGACGCACTGCAACCCAGAACCACTCCGAATGAATGCAAACATCATTAGAAAGTAAGGGATAGGCCACTTTAACTGTCTTTACCTGCAACTCGGTTTACACAATGAGGGTGGTGTTTTTTATAGGAACAAATGAGAGCAGCCTTTTCACTATGAGGGATATACAGCAGTAGGCTTGACTTGTTCAGATGAAGCCCACTGAGTTTCCTAAGATGTATGGTATTGGCAAGTGAGTCTTCTTAAGGGGTGTATGTTTAGGAGAAAGAAGCCAACTTCAGTTGCCATGGGAACCAGTCTTTACATCACAAAAACGAATTTGCTTCATAGAGCATCTGTTTTTACACTTCAGACTTCAGAGGTGAAGACTAGAGTACTTTTCTCTCTTCACAGAATGATGTCAAAAAGAATATTTTTAAACTCCTAAGCCACAAAACATCACAAAAAGATTTGTTCAGAATTTCCATTCAGTTGAACACAGCATTCAGAAATGTTATTTCTCTTGCGAAACATTTAATTGCGTCAGTCATAATTCACAGAGGGATTCTTTGTCTAGAGTAAATCTTGGTTTTTGGCAAATCACATCAGCAATGGAATAAATGTGAAGACGCGCTTTAACCTTGAATTAGCATCCACCAGGAATTCCTGGGCTACTGTTCTAATAAAAGCTTATAGAAATTCAGATAATCATTTTGAGTTTTATATATGTCTTGAGAAGGGCTTGTATAGTTTAATAAAGCCTGGTTAGGACCTTTTTTGCAAAAGGTGTTGTTAGTCTATAGAGGACATATGCAGTAAATTGTCTGTACATACGTAGGTCACACTTGCATTTCACTATGTACAGTACCGACAGTGCATGTCTGTCTTAGTGATCTGTTTTTTTTTTATGATAGTGATAGCTCTCAGTGTATATTTACAGTATGTTGCTAATGTACTTGTTTATACATATGAGATACAAGAAGACATTTTGGTCCCGGGATGAGAACTACAATACTCTGCTTGTGAATATTAATGACTGCATTGCACTATCTTCCATCTCAATATTTAGATTGAGGATTATTTTCCTCCACAGTAAGACTACTGCTCTCTAATAATAAACTTCTAATAATAAAGAACTTCTGAATCCCAGATTTACAGTTTGAATGTTAAAATGCTGCCTCGAGTGAACAGTGAACGTGTAGATCTCAGTTTGTGCCCCTCTGCCCTGCAGGTGCTGAATGAAGCAGTGGGTGCCATGATGTACCACACCATCACCCTGACCCGAGAGGACCTGGAGAAGTTCAAGGGTCTGAGAGTCATCATCCGAATAGGCAGCGGCTACGACAACATCGACATCAAGGCAGCCGGCGAACTCGGTGCGCGCTCCCTGTCTTTTATTTATGTTGTGTGCCTTGTTACTCCAGCATAGAGGCCATTGAGACCAAAGCCTGGCACCCATGGTGGCCCTGACCTGTCAACAAAGTGACAGCAGCACTCATAGTTACATAGTTTAGAGCTACAGCGTGATAAGCAATCAAAACCAGCCTAGCAGTTTAATTTTTTTTATTATTCAGGTTGGAAATGAATGAATCAGCAGCAGCAACTGATCTTTAACAGGAATGATTAAACATATTTACAAGGAATAGTATACCTTTGCAGGACTTTATAAATCCTGTAATCCAGCAGGAGTCTTATTCTTATTCTAAGTCCTTTAAATGGGTAGGAGGAAATGCACCTTGCTTTGTTCAATACGTTGGTAACTCAAAAGTGAAAGGAATGCCAAGCACGGTGATGGATAAGAGAAGTGATTGATGGCCAGTTCCCTGCTCCCAGTAAAGAGCCTGTTATATGAGACTGAAGGTCCAGGTATTTCATAAGTGGTGCTAACGGAGACCTCATTAGGAGCTCCTTGGCAGCGTGCCACCACGAGATGGCAATGCCGCCTCCAGCAGCCCAGTGTAATCCGCTGGTGAAGGGATGAGAAGAGATAAGGAGTTGAAGGGGGTCACCAGACACAAATCTACATCCTGTGTCTTTCAAAAAGAGCGAGACAGAGTGTCAGGCGTGAAATAAACAGATCGCTGCTTTGAGAGCTGAATCTAGATAAAAACAAATGAGGTGGTTCATATGGGTGTTGGGACCTCAGCAAGTGGCAAGCTTGCCTCTGACTCAGGACTCCAGTAAAAGTGCCTGTTTGTAGGACCAAGTCACTCTGGAGAGCAGCTTGGCTCCACTGGAACACCACAACCGCAGATACAGTACAATGGAGACCTTTTCATGTTAAACTGGTTTTAAGTACCAGTTGATTGCCATTGTGTCTGTTCAGCCAAACTGCCATTTCGGTGAACACCAAGTGCAGGCAAAGTACTGTACTATACAGTTACACACATTCAATGTATCATTAGTTGCAGTTATCCAGTAAATAGAAACTTTCCTGTATACCTACATGTATTGCACTGCAGTTAAAGATGTTAATAATATACATTGGAATACATGAGTGGGATTTATTTAAACTCCTCTTGGGTTACTTTCTCAACAAGTGAAGTGCAGTATGTTATCCCACTACTCCGATCCGTCACGTATCCTCAGTTTATCCTCCGCACAGCAGATGGATCCTGACAGACTGGCACAGTCTAAATGTCTCCCCCAGGAGGGACCGTTCACCAAGGGTTCCAGCTCTTTACCATGCTGCGGCTCTCGCTGCTCCCCATGCCCAGCTCCAGCTGTGAGCATCCCCGCCGCTGGGTGACACTGATCGATGGTAACCCTTTATGAGCCTGGCTGGAGCACAGCCCCCTGGGACACCTCACCGCAGAGGAGGTGTACTTTACAGAAACAAGCCCATTGAGTTTTATTGGCAGGAAATGACAAAAACGAACGTCAAGGCTGAAGGGCCTTGTCATCAAGTTAGAGGAGAACAAAGGCATCTCCTTGTGTCTTAGACTCATCAGAAACCCTTCAACACCACACTATTAGAAGAGAAAGGAATAGATGTCTATAGGATATATGTCTATAGCAGTAGAAAGGAATAGATGTATATACAGTAAGCTTTCTTCATGTATGCAATTGGCAGCTGCCGAGGACTTATCCGCTTATGGGGCAAAGCTATAGATTTTGCATGGCCGTAAATGATTGTTTTACCAACATGGCACCCTTTTTAAGATTTTGATACAGGAATTACACTGGTGACGAAACAAAGTAGACCTTGATAAACATAATTGTTGCAGCAACAAAGGACCCTCACCCTCACCATGTGCATTTAACAATTGACTCTCTCTCTCTGTGCATGGTTATCATATTGCGCTGTGCACGGTGCAGTGCTGCTGTTCTGAGTAACGGGCTGTGTGTTTGTGTCCTGTTTCAGGGATCGCGGTGTGCAACATCCCCTCTGCGGCGGTGGAGGAGACAGCTGACTCGACGCTCTGCCACATCCTGAACCTGTACCGGCGGAACACGTGGCTGTACCAGGCGCTGCGCGAGGGCACGCGTGTGCAGAGTGTGGAGCAGATCCGCGAGGTGGCGTCAGGGGCCGCGCGCATCCGAGGGGAGACGCTGGGCCTCATCGGCTTCGGTACGGGCCTGGGGCATGTTCCCTGAAACTTAGTTTATTATTAATACTGTACACTGGCCTTTACCCTGAAACTTAGTTTATTATTAATATCATACACTGGCGCTTGCCTTTTGAAGGGTGTGTCCAAATCTGACTCAAGTCTGGTATGTAAAGGTCCATATTTTGTAGAGGACACAATTAAAATGTCTACCTGAATTTCCAGCATTCAGTCAACAGGTGGCACTGCATGCTAATTAATTGCATTAATTAATGCAATTCTGCCGTGTTCTGCCTCTGCCGTGTGCTATGCATAGGTTAAACGATGTTAAAGGAGAAGTGATTTTAGTCAAAATGGCACATTAAGAAGTCCAGATCACACAGAAAACATCAGGCTTTTTGAATAGTCGTTAAGGTCAGGATTGAGCCCTGTGGAGGGAAGCTTCCACTGTGAAAGTGTCATCAATCTCATGAACATGTAAATCACAGAACAAAATGAAAGGGGGGTAAAGCGTAACACATTATGATGGCATTGTTTAATAGCTATGTTTTTAGGCTGAGCAGAGTGACATTGAGCTGTAATGACATTGAAGATAATGACCCTGATGATTACACTGCAGCTGTCCTCTTCAGTGGAAGTAGTGCATTAGAGCTGCGTCAGGCCCCCTTCTCAGACCATGACAGTTGCCTTAGTCATGCCCAATTAAAAATGCACTTAACACAGAGATGGCAGGAAAACAGACCTTATGGACAATAAATAAATACTTTAAAATTACAGATGAACATTAACCGGTGGTGTGGTGATGTGATGCATCATCATGGTTATGTCCCGAGTCTCGCAAATAGTGAATTACACTTGCTTTTTAATGACTCTCGGTACTCAGTACAGCTTTGGTATTAAAGACATGGAGAAAGACAACATTGAAGACATTGAGGAATACTTATAGTCCAAACGTTTGTATTGGGATTTTTTCTGCAGACTTCTCTTCAGGCACAGCAGTGCACTTTTACCCACACAGCCCCCCATGTTACTTTAATTGCCCCAGACAGCCTTTGGAAATGACTTGCAATCAGTGTTGACCCTGGCTAGGCCTTTTGCCAATCCACTAAACTGAGCTTGCCTTTAAAAAACCAGAACAGTACTAAGGTTATAATGCCCTTAGGGCAGATGAGCTGTCGACCTGCCTTTTGTAGTACGATCCAACTGATAAAGAACCCATCCCCATTCTTGAGATACAATGTCAGATCTAAGCAAGGTGGCCTGCTTTTGTGTGGACTGATCTCAAGGAGCTCGGCAGCCTGTTGATGTTGTTGATAAAAGTGTACTGATTCTGAAGGGGACCTTGAGCGTTCAAAGGGTTGATTGATTCTAATTAGCTTGTCCGGTCTCAGATGAGGAGCTTTACATAAACCAATAGCTGTTTATCTTCCTCCCTCTTAAGAAGTGTTGACCTACTCTCAATATTCAAGGCAGATACAAAAAGAAAAATGCACTGAACTTTTTAATCCCATTTTGAAACAAAAGAAAACAAATTTGCTCCTTGGTTAAGCGTCCGAGGATTTGAAAGTGTGCCTCTCCTGGTATTAATGTTGATTCGACTCCTTCCTGCATTGGAGTATTAAAGACTGCAATACTAGGGGTCTTACGGGGTATTAGATGAAGGACTTACTGTCACTTTCTGGAGGGTTTAGTGTGTGACACAAGGGCACATGCAAATTGTGCTATTGTTACAGCCCTGCCATTCGCACAGGCAGGGGAGGTTTGAGCAAAGACGAGGACGTCTGTGAATATTTTAAGCAATGAAGGAGCCATTCTGTTTGGAATAGAAAGTTCAATCTTAAACAGTTGTCAAACAGTCAGTGCACTGTTGAATAGGCCAAAAGGGTTGATCTTCACGGCTCTGGAACCAATATATTTAGTGTGGTGGGTGTAAACATGTATACCATTGGAACAAGCAGCAGCAGAGCAGCAGCATAATGGTACTGTCAACGGGACTCTCCGATTTCTCTGCAGGGCGCGCTGGGCAGGCGGTAGCAGTCCGGGCGAAGGTGTTCGGCTTCAACGTGCTTTTCTACGACCCGTACCTGCAGGACGGGCTGGAGCGGTCGCTGGGGGTGCAGCGCGTCTACACCCTGCAGGACCTGCTGTACCAAAGCGACTGCGTCTCACTGCACTGCAACCTCAATGAGCACAACCACCACCTGATCAACGACTTCACCATCAAACAGGTACACACACAGCGCCCTGTCCTTACCAGGACATCAAAGAAGCTTAGAAACATGCTTATTGGGGTTTAAAACCCTTTCCCCATTGGCAGTGTTATTGTTGTCCTTTTTTTTTTTCCTATTTGGATTTTTATTATATAACTGTGTTGTGTCTGCAGATGAGGCAGGGCGCGTTCCTGGTGAACTCTGCACGGGGCGGCCTTGTTGACGAGAAAGCCCTGGCCCAGGCTCTAAAGGAGGGGAGAATACGGGGGGCAGCCCTGGACGTCCACGAATCAGAGCCTTTCAGGTGGGACAGAGACAGAGAAACTGGGGAGCCAAGCTGGAGACCCAGTGATCAGAAGGGTGTGGGTTTACATTGTGAAAAGTTCTGCGCATTGATACTGGCTTTTAGTGGGAGTACAGTTATTATGTGGTCATTTATTATAGTATTTCATATTTATTATTTTACTGCTGTTTCTCAACAATATGCTGCAGATGCACAGTTGGTTGTGAGCCAAAAAAAAAAAAAACGTGTGTCAGTACATCATTCAAATTGTGAATTGCCTTGAAGTGTAAACACTGTTATTAAATAAACAAGTGCTAAAAAGGAATCATACTGTTTGTGTGGTCAGTAATCAACACAATTAGTGCCTTGAGTTTAAATTATAGACAGAAATGGCCACTTCTCTTCCTTTGTTGTTGAATGGTATGGTGTCCATTTTGAATTCTCTCTGAGCCTGGTCATGACAACAATGTCAGTAGGATTCTAGTTTTCTCACGTTACAGGTCATATTCATCAGGAATGCTGGAACCAGAGGGAAATAAAGACTTGATAACATAATTGCAGCTATCCTGCTGATCGGAGAGGATATAATAACGCCCGCAGTTTGATGTGCTTCCCTCTGGTGCTTTTATAAAGAGTCTATTCATAACAAATCATTTGAATTGGAAGCTTTGTCTTTCTCAGAACAGGAAAACTCATATTAAATATCTAATAAAACAATCCTGGGATTGAGCAGTAAATGCTTCCGTTGTGTGTCTCTATTGAAACTGTATGAAGACAGTTCACAATGGAACCGAACACTGTATTGAATAAAATGGTTGAGTTCAAAATTTGTATCACAGCATTTCCACCATGTCTAGAACTTCCTCTTCGGACATTTTTAGCATCATCTTAATTAGACACCTAGCAACCCAGTGCATCTCACTTTGTTACCAAAATAAAACAATGACGCTTTGGTGTTCCTTTAAACCGTTCCATTTAACATTCAACAGCCTTTCTTACCAGCAGGCATTTTAAACCGCAAATTCATACCTGCTTTCATTGTGTTAATAGAAATGGCTGAAATGAGAGAGACCAGCAAAACAGCTACAAGGCCTCTCCCTTCAGTCACTGCATGCATAATTGTACCATGTTAACTTTCCTATCTATGTATCTATTTTATAATGCATATATGTGTTTTTTTTTCAAAGTAAAATGCAAAATTGTGACCGAAGGGGATATATTTCAGTCAGTCTCTTCTAATAATTGAATTCATCTGAAAGAAGAAAAATAGCAAGGTTACAATGTGTCACAAATCACGATTGTGGTCTGATATGCACTGTTATTATTATTATTATTATTATTATTATTATTATTATTATTATTATTATTATTACAATTACAATTACAATTATTACTTGGGATCTTCAGTACACAGAATAGACAGGACCTCTGTATAACCAGGATGAACCTTTGTGATATTTTCCAGTGAAGTATGATAGCAGGCACCTGAAAGCCACAATCTAACTGCTGTGTATTTTTCAGTTCTTATTTATTTGACAAAAAAAAAAAGAAGTGTCTTTTTTTTCTATCTGACTAGAGTTTGAAATGCTCCTAATGTGATGGATGTTAGCTGACACGTTATTTTCATTTTCATTAAGTTTTGCCCAGGGCCCTCTGAAAGATGCTCCTAATTTAATCTGTACACCACATACTGCCTGGTACAGTGAGCAGGCATCGCTGGAGATGAGGGAAGCAGCCGCCTCAGAGATTCGACGAGCCATCACTGGTACGGCTTTGCTTCAGAATAAATAGAAAAATTTGTAATAATGAGGAGCTCTGCTCACCTTAAGCGTATTTGCTGTGTAATGCATTTCAGTTTAATTGCAACCTCCAGAAATCTCTTCCATCTACAAATCTGAATAAGGCACCGTGACTCTACATTAGTCTTGCCATAAGCATCACTTCTTCACATGTCAGGTTTCCACTTGATTTGACTAGGCTTTCATAAATACATATCCCTCTAATAGATGTCATCATTATGCCCAGGCTTTTATTAAAAGAGCTCAGGGCTCCCCCATTTGCTCTGACTGTATCTTAAATAACATTAATTCAAAATTGGGTTTGGAGCCAAATATGTTATGAGTCACATCGATCAAATTAAGGAGCCCCTTACCCAAGCCATTCAATTAGTGTTGCTCACCGCGGCTGATCTGCACTTTCAGGTCGCATTCCGGACAGCCTTAGAAACTGTGTGAACAAAGAGTTCTTCATCACCACCTCTCCCTGGTCAGTCATGGACCAGCAGGTTGTCCATCCAGACCTCAACGGCGCCACCTACAGGTAGGATGGAATCCCTGCAGTTACATTTTTTTTGGTTTCCCATCATAAATATTCGCCTAAAAACCACCAGGATGGATGGAAGCAGGTCATTTTTTAAGCCAATTCCACTTGCCAAATATGCTATATTTTATGTACCTCATCTAAATACATTTTTTAATATTTGTATACTGTTTTTTTAAAGCCAATACAATAGCTTATCTATAAGGGGGGGAGGGGAGGGGGAGGGGGGGGGGGGGCATTATAATTATTGGTACTATTATTATTGTTGGAATGTTTTATTTTTCCTTTTTCACGTATTGCTTTGTCCTGTCCTGAAAACACACGTGTAAAAATATTGTTTGTTATGCACATGAAGCATATGGTAATATACATTGTTAAACTGTCACACTCGTGACCGATTGAGAGATAAGTGTGTAGGGCCCATGGACAATCAGCAGGACAGATTATAATAATTTATAAACTAAATAATTATTTAGTGATTATTCAGTTCTGCCAGAGAGACTAGTAGTGCCTATTTGTGCCCCACTATGTGATCGCTTTTGTGATCGCCTGGGTGAAGCAAAAACTAAAAATAATATGTAATTTTAAGGGAAGGCAAGAACGGCAGGGAGCAGTTGCATTTTTTTTGTTGTTGTTTAAAATTCCTTTTTTTGGTTCTTTTTTAAAGCAACCACTAGAGGGCAGTGCTGATTTAGATGTCAAAAGTTGTCATTGTGACACCAGCCCTGGCTTTTGTAAAGCAATCTAAACAAAAACAAATGGTGATTTTTTCTTTCTTTATAAATTGTTATTTTTACATCCTGCCTGAATTCCTGCCTGTATGGACCGGTAGACACAGACAATGCTCTTGCTTTGTTCACACAGCAGAATGAGCCATATCCTTCAAGGAATAGCAGCTGATGGTTTTCAAGACAAGTTATTAATCTAAGTCAAACAAAGGTAACTACTGAGTGAAGGTGGCACTGAAGGGGTAGTGAATGATAAACATGCCTCCCCTTGCTTTGCTCAGCATCTTGAGCATGTCTTCACAATGGGTAGCTGTAACCATTAACAAGCTCACACACTTCCTGAAACTGAAAATAAAAAACAAATGATACATTGAACCAAGAAAGTGACAAAATGTTACTGTATTCAGGACGTGACAGGGCTTTTGACAATAAGGGCAGTGCTAGAAAAGTAAACGGTAGAACTGACTAATCGAGTCTTTGGGCTATTCACTTAGAAGGCAGGATGTTAGGACCCTCTACAAACCTCTTATGGCCGCATTCATTTTAACATTAATTAGGTCTTCTGTGACGTTTCTGCTGAAAGCAGTTTGTTTTTTGTGCCCCAATGGATGTTTTAAAAAAAATAAAAAAAATAAAATAAATAAGGATATCAAAAATAAATCAAATCGTTGACCAACATTTTGCGACTAGAAGACAATGAAACAAAGACATGTCAAAGAATGCTGATCAAATTATTTTTCATTTGGTATGAATACATAGATATAGATCCTGCTTTTTTCCATAGTGAGTAATGATAAGCTAGGGTAACTTTGACTTGCTTTGTGTGATCAGTCCTTTACAGTAACTAGTTATTCTATAGAACATTTGTACTATATAATTTAAATACAAAATTATGGTGGTCCAGTTTCAATACCCCAGGCTTCTGTTAATAGTCATGGTAGTATTGATTTATTAGGAACGGCACTGTATTTCACATTTTAATTAGCAAGGCTTTCCACTCCTGTCAATTCTAACTGCGGCAAGGGTGTTACAGGGAAAGCAACCCATATAAATAATACATAAATATGAAATAGGCTGCAAAGATGTGTATCATAATTCAGACGTATATTTACAGTGCACTTTAAAATGGACCTTCTATATGTGGAATGAATGTATAGAATGCATCTTTCCACACATCTAGTGTAACATATATTTAGGCTATTTTAATATGTGCTATGATATGATATGATATATCAAAGTAGCCACATATTTGCATTTTCTTACAGGGAATCCAAACTGTTTTGCATTAGAAAGTTATTAAAAGTGGTCCACTGACTTGCTTGTGTTTTTGCAGGTACCCCCCCGGCATGGTCGGGGTGGCACCAGGAGGAATCCCAGGCGCGATGGAGGGCATGGTGCCAGGCGGGGTGCCAGTGCCTCACAGCCTGCCCACAGTCACACACCCCTCGCAAGCCCCCTCACCGAACCAGCCCACGAAGCACAGAGAAAACAGAGAGCATCTAACTGAGCAATAGCACTAGAACCAGAGCACTCAAACCTACACACCTGGGACCAAGAGACACTGAGCACAACCGCCGAGACTCAGCACTGGCAGCAGAGACATGGACCACCAACTTGGACTCTTCGTTTCTATTCCTTTATTTTGTTGCATATTATTATTATTATTATTATTATTATTATTATTATTATTATTATTATTATTTTTTGGATGTTCCAGTGTTACCTACAAGTACATGATGGTGAGAAACAAGCTGTGATGATGCTAAGCCCC
This sequence comes from Acipenser ruthenus, assembly GCF_902713425.1. Lineage (NCBI taxonomy): Eukaryota > Metazoa > Chordata > Actinopteri > Acipenseriformes > Acipenseridae > Acipenser > Acipenser ruthenus. Next base: position 34,466,508 of record NC_081201.1, on the reverse strand, counting down.
TTTGAAAAGTCACTACTCAGAAGTACCTCGCCCTCAACTTTTATGTTAGTTAATGTGTGATTTTGTGTTCCCTCTCGGTTTCTTCTCTTTTTGACTCCAGACGTGAATATTGCTTTTGTTCCTCCAGTAGAAATAGAAACAAAATAATAATGAAATATATATATATATATATATATATAACCAGACATCCGAAAAGGAATTAAAGTCGTCCACACCAGCGGCAATCGACAGAGTGAACTTTGACCCTTTCCTGACCAAGCCCTACTACCTTGGACCTTGACCTTCATCGTCCAATAAAAAAAGGCATTGGAAGGAAACAGTTTTCACTTCAACTTCAGCTTTAATGATGGGGGAGAGTTCAATATAAGAGCACAGTCAAAATGAGTGCAAGTGAAATCTTACATTCTATTAAGAGTGTGTATTTTCCATTGAGTGTTGAAGTATTGAGTAAAACACAATTTTGAATATTAAAGGCTACACATAGGTCCCTGTAATATATACTGTACAAGGCTATAGGCCCATTGAGATGTCTAAAGTGAAACATTTGCGCTACACCTTTAGTGTGGCGAATACTTGTGTTCACAGCTTCAGAATAATTCAGAGAAAGGGAAGATCCAAACTTGGAATACACAATCGTTCAGACAACCCAGGAACTACAAGATAGCTGGTTTTTTTTTTTTGTTAAAAGGAGTGCACACAGCAAAACATGATTTAATTTCAGTATTAATTAGGAAATATGCCAGACGGCATGCGATATTTAATTTGTATGAATTAAAAGGCAGCTTGTAATACTTTTGTCTATAATAGAAAGTGTGCCATTATACAGCAGCATGGGGATTGACACACATGTTTGTGTTTGAATTTTGGATTGCCCCTATTCAGAGGCTAGCTAAGGGGTTTCACACAAAGTATGTAAAGACGGCTTTGTTTTCTTTTTTCATATTAAACAGTTACTACCATGCAATGGACTGGAAAGGGTTATAGAGCAAACTGGATTTCTTCTCAACTCAGGAAAACACTTTTTTGCAGATTCTTTCTCCCCCTACATTTTTGCCTGAACCAGAAAACAAAAGTTCAGGATACCTTTTTACCCTTCTACTTTATTGTGGTATTTTTATAATACAAACACATCACGTTTTAGGTGTTCAAATGTTTTGAAGAGTCCTGTTAGATTTGTATTGGCTAGTTAAATGTTCTTATAACCATAGTCTTTATGTGAACCATCCTTGTTTTTTTTTCTTTTTGTTATACTATTGGCCAATTTGAGCCCTTGGGCACATTGTGTACTCAGTGAGTAGGTGAGATATTAAAACCTGCTAGTGTCCCAATAACAGCAAGAAGTGGCCGTCAGCGGTATGTTTTGTTTTTAGTGTCAGTATTTGTATTTGTTTATTGTACAAAGTGAACATTTAGCATTCAGAGCAGTTCAAATAAAAAAAAATACAATTCTAAAAAAAAAAAAAAAAACTAAAAAGCATTTTGTTGTTAGGTTTGTGTCTTCCAGCCGAAATGTTGACTTTCAGAATAAAAAGTCTCTATCCGTTCTCTCTTGTTTATTCCAGCGCTATCTGCAAACACCTGTCTGTGTTCAGAAAATGTGTCAGCCTTTTACAAATTGTCTTCATGAAGAGCTGAAGCATGTCTGTAATGTTGTTTTGGCACCTCAAATAAGCAGCCACTGAGCTCTGTTGATATAACTGGTAAAATGATCCATTCGAATCATGTATTCCGGTATCTGCAGCCATAATCGCATAGTAAGAGAACAGTGAGTGAAAGATTATTCAAATGCAATCTGAAAAAATACATAGGAGGCTAGGATTGAATAATAAAATAAAAGTACAAAATCAAGGCAGTTATCATATTCACAATGTAGTGTGTGACAGACAGACCGCTAAATGAAGTGTATAATGTATGTTATAGTAATACTTAACATAAGACTTACTAGATAGTGTACTTCTGATTCTATCCATGTAACATGTATTTATTATACTTCTGTACGAACATGGTATTTTCAAGTTCACATATCTGTTCAAGATTCAGACATGTATTTTAATATTTGTTCATTTGCAAAACGTTATCAAAGTCTATGTAACACTGTATTAAAGATGGAAAATATCCCAGAAGTAAGAAAGGCCTTACTTTACCCTCGTATTGTAATTACGGTTAAAAACAAATCTTGTGTGCATTTCAGGCAACAACATAAAGCAGACAACGCATATGTTTTATTATTTCCTGCCATTACAACTTCACGTGTGTAGAGATCACTATTTGGCAGCCTTTTTTTTTTTTCTTTTGACAGAAGAAAATGGGACCAAGAGTGGCTGTGTTGATATATAGATAGAAATCCCACACAGAGCAATTTCCGGCAAGGTGGTAAATCGTTGCAAGGCAAAACATGTTGTGATACGTATTTCTCATTTCTGTCAACTGTGTCATTTCTGACACACACAGGCATTTTTTTCCCCTTTGAGTACATGTTGAAAAAAATGTGGATAGTCCCTGATTTGACCCAGCACTAAATTATTCTTTATATTTATTCCTCATTTAAATGTATTGTACAGTTAACGCCATTGTGTATTATTATTACACCAAGACTGAGAAAATGTACCATAAAAATGTAATAATAATAAACACTACAGGTCTCAACATGTCACAACTCTCCTAGAATTATTAGGCATATTATATATTTAAAAAAAAAAAACCTCCCCCCCTCCCCCCATGCTTCACCCTCTCCCTCTCCCTGTCTTTGTGTAAAAGAATGGAAGTACGTCACTGGTTTTTAAAGAATAAAACCTCTCAAGATTCCTGTTTATTACCAGCACCCCACCCACTGAGCAAGGGATTTAGCAGCCCAAGGTCCAAACCACTAGGGGTGCCATTTCACAATAATGCTAATTATTTACTGACTGTTCTTCAATAGCTGGAACATTGTATATTTGAGAAGACAAACTACATGATACACCCTTTCTCAATAAAGACCAGAACTATGTCACAAGGAGCCAGGTGGTGCAGTGGGTTAGTCCACTAGCATCCTGTGCTGGCCCACCTTGTGGGACTGGGTTCAAATCCAGGTGCTTCCTTCCTTTGTTTAAAAACAAATGGATTATTTTCCTGTATAGACAATGATAAAGGATGGTTTTATACACAAAAGTGAAATGGCACAGTGAGCTAATTCACAAGCATTCTGAACCATTACCGAATGGGTATTTACTTCCTAAAGACCCAAATCCTGAAAACTGTACCAAAGCTGCTCCTTTGAGCTTGTGATGCAGTTGTGACCCTGCCCCTGAGGGATTAAAAGGACTGCACTCACAGCTCTCAGCACCATTTTTTTCTTTCAAGACAGAACTGATGGAGAGCCTTGTTCAGATAAGTACAATTGTTGCTTATATATATATGCGCATATTATATGATTTTACACATTTGTATAGGATAATTAAATTAATCGCTGTAAGAGTTATTCTATTTACGTGTATTTGTGTGCACTACGTCCTGCTGTGGCCTTCGAGTAGCTCCTTCCCAGGGACCCAGCAACATAAGTCGGCTGACTTTGTGCTCTCCCCCTCAGGCTGCATAGTTCCAACTGGAGCTTATTATTTTGTCTCGTTTTTGTTGATATTGCCAGTATGAGATTGTTGTATGTATATTATTAAATATTTCTAAATTACTGTTTTTTGAAACAGAGAAGACATTTTCTCATTGTTTTATTTCTGTTTTACAGATACTGCGCGCAGGCCTGTTTGTAACGTGGTGCTTGACACGTGTACAGTAAGAGCAGCTGCTGGGCTCAGCAGCGCTGTGCAGGACCGAGATACTCGCTTCGGCTTTTTGTTGGTTACAGTTACAACCAGTGTCTCGATGCCATTTTGGTGAACAGCTATTAAAAATGAATCACCATTGTGAAGGCTGTTAGTTTATTCTGACAAGCAGGCTTCCCTCTGTCTCATGTTGGTGCCATCCCGGTATCGAATGCCTGGCTGATTTGTGCCAAGCCTCCAGCACTGGCAGAGGCCCACACCAAACTTGTCACCAGCCACCTCCATCGGTTGCGCCTTACAGTGAAACATGCGAAGAACCAGCTGACACCTTCCCAGGCAGCCTTATATCTGGGAGTGCACTGGCCACTGTCGGACGGCAGAGTGCAAAGAATAGCCACCTGCTTGGAGCTCTTTCAGCTCAATGTACTTCTGGGCTTGATGGCAGCAGCTTCCCAGACCATCCCATTGGGTCTTCTGCACATGTGCCCTCTGCAGGCCTGGTTCAACAGCAGGTTCTTCCAGCCCATGTTGAACCACAACCCCCTATTGACAATGTCCCGCCTGTCTAAAGGCACAGTCTTGGTGGAAACAGCTGATTCTTTGAAAGTAAAGGATGGAATCAGCTGGATTTGAACCCAGAACTCCAAAGAGAACAGCACAGTAAACTAGTGAATTAGCCCACCGTGCCATCTCACTTCCATGGAAGAGTGTGCTTTTCATTGATTATAAGGTAAATTAACCTTAAAAATAAAGGAAGGAATCAGCTAGACTTGAACACAGTCCCACAAGAAGGACCAGCACAGTATGCTAGTGAATTACCCACTGCACCACCTGGCTTCTTGTGACAGTCTACTACTCTAACAGGAATGCCTGGGGGTTGTCAAAGACGAAACAAATGGCATGTCAGGGTCTATGTGTCTTCATACATTTCAGAAAATTGATAGTAACTGCATCAGTGCTGTCAGTGCACTATAATCTAGTCATTTGTTTTTTTCAGTTTGAGACTGTGTTAAGTGTGGCAACGGTCTGCAGTTTTCTATCCAAGAGTGCACCAGCATTTATTTTAAAATGTGTTTTTGTTCATGGGTATGTACAGTAGTCACTGCAAAACAGCAAGTGTGTCTGTGTGTGTGTGAGAGCGTATAAAATGTTGAAGTGTGACAGCGTGTGTGTTTTATGTTTGTACATTTGGGATATTATTTCCAACAATTATTTTACTTTTGCATTAAAAATTGTAAAGTTTTTATCAAGTACAATGAAGTAAACTCTAAAACAAAATAAACTTCATTAAATATTCACTTTAGATCTTTTCTTAAAAAAAAAAAAAAAATTCCTTTAAAATAATATTTTAAAAAACATTACAGTAAATTAAACAGATTCTAATTTAATGTAAAAACATTTGTTGTTATAATGTTTGTTTTGTGAACCTTTTTTCCCCCCCCAGGAATAACACCTGTGTTGTAACATCAAAATGAGGTACTAAACACACATGAAAAACATAAGTAAACTTGAACAGTTCTCACAGCAAAAATATGTATTTGTGCAACATAAAATTCTTCAAGATTGAATAAACAAATCAACAAAACCACAAAATCTGCTCAAAACATAATTTGGGGAGGTGAGTGGGAAGAAAGAATAAAGTAGCTCCTCTGCACTGTAGGTCATTTTACAAATAAATCTAATTAATAGATTGCAAAAAAAAACAGGGATTTTCAGGAGGGTCATGAAGGCAAACTAATAATACAGCAGGAGACACATAGATATTTTTTCTCTTTATCCCAAATAATTTTGTACTAGTTTAAAGTCAAAATAATACATTTGAAAAATAATTCCTTCCCTGTAAATATTTCCTTTTGTTTTTCTAAGATTTATTTAAAATTATTGAGTGTGCAGTATCTGGGGTGTTCATAATATGTAAATTCGCAAAGGTAATCTCCTGGTACAGATGTGATGTTGATCTGGCATTTGTGATACGGACTTAAAAGAAGAAAAATATGTGTTTGTTTTTTACTCTCTAAAAATAATATAAGAATAAATATAACTTCAGAAGGAACAAAATGGGATTTCTTAAAATGTGTTTTTGTAAGTGCCCATATTATTAAACCAATATTTTATTTATTTATTTTTTAGATGCAGGTATATTTTTTCCTATTACACAACTTTACACAACCACATGCAGTACATTGATGGATAAAGACTTACATTTGGAAAAAAGAAAAACAAAGCTTTTTTTTTTTTTTTTCCTTGTAGCTCCTCGATAACATTTCAGTAAACTAGAATCTTTATTTCATTACAACCCGGTCCTACTTCGCAGCACAGTACAAGTGTATTTATTTGTTTCATCCTCCTTCGGTGTTAGCCAGAGACAGACCCTTCTTCAGTACTTCTAGATGGTGACTGGCCATCTCACATGTGTACAGCTGTCCCTTAGGATTCACTGTTTCCATACCAAACAGAAATGGCGCTTTCTGGTCTTCCACCAGGTCCCCTTCTCCTCACTCATCGTCATCATCCTCGTCTTCCTCCCCGTCCGAAAGCGATGCACAGGGGCGGATCTGCCGGTAACGATCCAGCCACTTCTCCACCATCTGTGTCACCAGCGGGTGGTTTCGCCGACGGGAGCTCTTCTGCATAGCAACCAGAACTCCACCTTCGGTGACACAGCAGTCCAGCCACTCTCGCAGCAGCTTCTCCTGCTGCTCCTCATTTCCAATCTACAGGGGGTAAAATAAATAGGAGAAAAAAAACAAAAACACATTAAAATGAGGACATTCTATCTGGGCAATGCTGGACAATCAACCATGTTCTCCCCCCTCTGGAATCCCAGCCCACACATAAATCACTCATTTGAGCTCGATAGACTACAGCAAACTGTAGAATAACTTTTTTTTTTTTTTTAATTGCACGACATCATTGAATAATGTTTAATAGGTATTCATCTTTACCTCTTGGGCTGATAGAAAGTGTATGTGCAGTAGCTTCCTCTCACTGTCGACTAATGGCAAGAAGGTAACTGTAACATCGTCGTCAGTGTTTAAATTGGCGCCAGCACCTCGATTGTCATAACCGTCGTTCTCCATTGCAACAAGTGCGGAGAAGTGGCCCCTTGTGTAGCCCAGAGCAATTGGACTTTTCCAGCAGAAGCTCTGTTCCCACAACAAAGGCAAATACACACCTACAGAAAAAATGGGTATGTTAAGATCATGTTCTGGACATTGCCAGCTAATGCAAAAATGACTCGTGTAAGCCTGAAAAAAAAAAAAAAAAAAAGTTTACCTGAATAAGAAAAAAATAAAATATAAAAATGCTTTAGGGTCAATGATATTCTTTAACATTTCCAATCAAAACTGGCTGTGGCATCTAGAACACACTTTCTGGTAACTATTTAACAAAGAAAACAGAAAAGTGAGCTAAATAAAACAGCTTTCAAAGCAAATTCAAAGCACAGAAAAGTCCCAAAATCCATTTAGGGACCTTTGACAAGGGTAAACATCACTACAAATCCTGAATTCAAATCAAACACTTCCATTACAATTAATAGTATGACAAAAAGACCCACACCATGGACCTCATGAAATGTATTGTATTTATATTAAAGTTTATCCACTGTGCTAAATTATTACAGACATAACACACTGTACATAGTTAGGATTTTGAGCTAGCAGTTGTGTGTCTGAACAAACACAAACCATTCCATGTTAAAACAGCAAAGGATAGGGAATGGTACTACTAAGTGGGTAAAGCAACACATTTAAAAAATCATAGAGTCACTGATGACAACCAAGGGCCGAAGTTCCAAGTAAGTGATCTTTCCTCACAAACTCCTGTGGTTACGCTAAAGATACTAGCCAAAATTGCAGTGATAGAATATGCCTGTTGAAACTCCTCGTAGCAAACATGGGCTTTGTACAAACTGGCCTTCGATTTAGGGAAAGTTAGCTTTCAAACATGATACAGTACTTTTACATTAACCTACTAAACCACCTATGACACTGATCCGATGTGTTGAAAGGTGCACCTTTCCTAAAACATGTAGCTTAAGCATAATCTTAAAACAAACTTTCCTCTATAAAAAAATAGCATTTAAACAGTGTTACATACATTATCAGTCTTAATTTTATCAGTACAATATTACAGTTCTGGGTATAAAGCAGCTTACCTTGAAAACGTGTGTACCCTAAAGTCTCCCCACGGAAACTTTTGTAATACTTTACTCCATAAACTATGATTGGCCTACGAAGGATGTGTGCAAGAACAAAAATATGAGTCTGTTCCAAGCTGGCTCCAGGCTTTAAGAAACAAAAAAGTGAACACTTGTCAAAAACTTTAAACACAAAACACTTTAGCACTCTCACTTCTAGGGTGCTTAAAAAAAATAAAATAAAATAAAACTGCCTCTTAATGGCATTGCAGACATTGGCATCAATGATTGTAAAGGCATCCATTTTTTTTTTTTTTTTTTTTTTTTTAAAACACACTAATATTGAAACTAAAACATCTATAACTTCAAAACGTTAAATCAGAATTCTAAGATAAGGAACTCAGTCAAGTAGACCAAAGTGGTGTGAGTTTCATGTAAGTTTAAAAAAAAAAACAAAACACTTGTAAAATCTGGCAGCACACTTTGGTAGCACACCTGGTAACAGGACCCATGTGTATGCAAAGCTTGGATGCATGCAACATTTGTGAATATCCTAGACCATTTACATCTGTGATGAATACACTTCCACCAATTTGAATGCAACAGCGTCCAATTACGCATGATTAAAGGTACTGCATCAACAGATAATTAGAGGTTAACTTCTTTACAGCACTGCTGAAGCCATCCAACCAAATGAAGTATTAAAACAATGCGTTGAGCCAAGTTGCTTCTGTAGGAGAAAAGCATCCAGGTCACATCTGAAAGAACTTTATATAAATCCTGTGCTGCTGAAAATCAGTGCAATAGAAAGTGCACATTGCTTTTATTTATTTAGCATTTTTTGATGTTCCTAAAATTCTCCCTTTCTGCCAAAGTACTGTCAACTCCCCCCCCCCCCCCCCCACCACCACCACCACCACCACCACCACACCACACACTTACCTGACTAGCAAGAGAGAGTATAAACGCCCAGTCTTCTTGCCACTGCTCTTCCCGTAAAGAGAAATGCAAGCCAAAGCTTTGAGAATACCAGGACTCCCACTCCTTCCAGCGTGAGTAGAACCTGCAATGTTTTAAAATGTTTACAAACATTTTTTTTAATGTCTCAATAGGGACATTTCAGGATAAGTTAATTATATCTTGGAACAAGCTTTGAAGTTATATTAAAAGTTATCTATCCAGGCCGTTCACCACAAGGAGGTCAAAGGTCATCAAAACCAACACTAACCCAAAAACACAAGATGCCATTTTCTTCCCCCATTATCCAACTATGGGCTTGTCAATGGCTAGAGCATCTGTATGTGTTAAGAGTGTCTGTTATACATACCTACTCCAACAAGGAATAGGAATTTAATGAAATTGAAATGTAAAACGTCTTACCAATGTGAACAGTCGTGTAAGCTATCATGAAGGGCTTTCCTCAGAACAGAGTCCTTGTCGTAAATGCCCCATGTAGCTTGTAATACAGAATCTAGCAGGCAGTCCCCAGCTGTGCGATTCCAAAGGGCATACAGACGGCTATCCAGTCGTGTTCCGAGCTCCAATGACCAGTTTATAATGGGGGACTCTTCTTCCAGTTCTAATAAAAAGCAGGCTATTAACATCTCATACCCAAGTTGCACATATACAGAGGCATACAATTATGGTAGTCTGGCTCTGATAGAGGTATGCATGAAAAGATAACTTTTTTCTATAGTCTAAATTTCATGTATTCCATAATGAGCTGAAGGAGTTCAGCTTTCTTTATTTAGAACAGATAAATGGATTGTCAGACACTCAAGAGATTTAAAGGAGACCAGCAAGGGTGGAAAAAATACAAACCACCTCCCCTCAAGAGAAAAAGTCATTTAGTAAATGGAGAGAAAACTTAATTAACCTATTTAAAATAGGATATATATATATATATATATATAGCATATAAAGTCGGTAAAGACTTTCATTTTCTTAGGAAACCAAGTTTTGCCACAGCTAAAAACAGCATTATTACCTTATGTCTTAAATATTCTGTAATATTCCTTTCTACATTACCAGACTCTTCACGTCACAGTGCCAGTGGAGAGTGCCATTTAAAAAGTAGAAGGATATATCCATTTAATTCAAATTAAGTGGTGGCTTTGTTTTTGTGTGTTTTATTTTATTTTTTTAAATCTGGTATTACATGGCAAAGAAACATGCTTAGGTTTAAAGAAAAACTGGGAAGCAAAAAAAATACAGCTGATTGTAAGATAATGGGCAAGTCAACTGCTTGTGTCTTACTTTAATCCATGTACAGTATTCTCAAATGATTTACAAACCCAATGCATTACAATGACAATATGCAGAAATAGAAGATTGATTTTACCTTTTTGTACATCCCTGTCTAGCACCTCATCAAATAACTTCTCTTGGACAGAAGGCGGCAAATCCTCTATATCTGCAAAGAGATTGCAAAAAATGTATTATTTATTAAAATGAATGTTACTGTTGCGATTACTTTAATAAAAACACATAGTTTAGTCAGTAAACCTACAATTTCATCAAAATATTTAAATGTGTTCTAGCACTGTTTAGAACAGTAACCCCAAATGTCACCACAAACCATCTTAAATAAAGATGTAATAAATTAAATACTACACCATGTTAAACAAAACAATTGCATGCAGGGTTTTAAAGGAAAGATTTGGAGCATAACATTCCCTAATGTAGAGACTAGTTCATTTATCTGCCTTTTCTGTAATATAATGGCTGTACATCATTCATGTATTGCCTATTTTTGAAAATGCTTCTGAAATATTCATAGCTGTAACAGTATGTGATGCGATTTATGCATGCTGCAATGTAATGCGCCTATTGTCCAAACACAGCTCCTTGATCTATAGCACTGTAGTTAGTAAATCATACGACTTGATTGGATAGCAGAAATACTATCCATTATGACGTGCTAAAGGTATAAATGCAGTGATTTCCTTAGACATCACATCATGCAAATACATTATTATTATTATTATTTTTAATCTAATTGGATTGCCCAAATAGATCTTTTGTTTTCCCAAAATGAAACATACAAAATGTTTATTAAATGATTTCCTCCACCTCAACAAGTAATCAATATACAGAATCCAATTCCCAATTTTAGTATTCAAAACAACCAGTAACTTCTAACATACCTGCAGGTAAAGTGAAGGTGACGAGGTCAGTGAGAAAGTAACAGGCAAAGTCTCCCTTGCGTTGATGGAGGGATGCAGCAATCTCACGGCGGATCTGTTCTGTAAGCTCCAGGCACACCATTGCAGGGATGCATTTTGCAGCTTGTTGTGATACCTGCAACACAAGTCACCAAAGGGCTTAGTAGCCAAAAATGGAATAATCTGACCAACACACACCCTGGCAGCCATAAGTGGGGAAATGGGAATTTAAAATGGAAACAATTATTCAATGAGGAATTATATGTGCAGTAAAAAAAGAAAATAAATATGTCAACAGCGATTTACTGGAACCTCGTGTCACCCTCAACCTCTCTCCTACTCTGAGCACATCTCTACTCCAGCACGCTCCTGTCGCTTCTTCCTCAGCAGCACACACAGAATTCGCCCCTTCCTCACCGACTACTTCACGCAGCTCTTAGTTCAGGCCCTGGTACTGTCCCGCCTTGACTACTGCAACTCCCTCCTGGCTGGCCTCCCTGCCTCTGCTATCCATCCACTCCAAAATCTCTCCTGCTCGCCTTGTCTTTTCCCTTCCTCATTTCTCCCATGATACACCGCTGCTCAGCTCTCTGCACTGGCTCCCTAATGCTGCTCGCATCCGATTCAAAACTCTTGTAGGTCACCTATCGCCGTATTGACCTTTCTCGATCAGATCTGAAGCAATGATTTAAACTCCTGACAAACTCCTCATGAATGTAGTGAGCACAACATAGAATTGGGATAACCAGGTCATATTCTTACAGTAAACAGGAGTGGAGTTATAATCACAGAGGGCATAAACTCATGAGGTCATCTGATCTTAAAACATTACACTACCTTCTTTGGAGTCACTTAAACATAAAATCTCTTGACTACCTGAAATCAAACAGTAGGTCAAGGGATTAATTGATCTGAAGTGCGATATACTGGAGCGGGGCTCCCTCCCAACCCCCACCCTGTGTATGTTGTAATACTAACCGAAACTTACTTTTTGTATTACTACATTTCTTGGTTTGCAGCAACTTACCTCTGTCAGTAAAATTGCCAGCATGTCCTGACGCTGAAAGCGGATAGCTAGATGTACCAGAGTGTAACCATCATCAAAAGCAGAAGGACGATTTAACAGACGAACTTCATCAGCTGTGAGCTGCCGTGCAAGATCACCTCCTGATGACTTGTAGGCCTCTATTGCTGCCAAGTCCCCCTCCACAACACCTAACAGAATGTGTAGAAAATACATTAATAAAAATTACCTTTTCATGTAGGAAGAGCACATTTTAATTAGTCTCTCTCTAAAGGGAAGATACACTTTTAAAATTAGTACCAGAATCTAGTTTTAATTTTACATTAAAATGTTATCTCAATTTAAAAAAGCGTAATGGAGCATGATAGTTCTATTAATAGCTTCCAGGTTCTATGGCATTATCTAAACCCAGTGTTAGAAAGAGTGCACTGTTCCACTTCTCTGTTGCTGTACAGTACCTCACTGAAGGAAACTTCTCACCCATGTGATCCAACACACAGAGAGAGAGAATCCCCATCATACTGTGTCACTGTCTGAAACAGGATTAAAACGCACTACTGCAGAAACTATCACAGAAACAATAACATTTGTACTTTCCACACCCCTTTCTAGAACAATCACACACAGATCTAGTGTACAATGCATTAACAAACTTAGCCTTGTTTTGTTAAACCAACAAGGATCCACCTACACCTCAATGTAAATAACTGGTACCAACCAACAAAGTTCAAGGAAAATTCACATTGGTATAGCAACTGCATTATGTGACTTCTAAACAGGATCCAATTTCACGGTTTGATACTTTCTAATTTATACTGCACTACAGAGTATGATGAACATTTCTCCACCCAAAACAGCAAACTACTGTACATGTAGGTGTTTTATCCTTTAGTTTAGAACCATGCAAACTTAGGATAGGATATACCACCAACAAAGTAAAAGCATATAGGCCTACTCAGATAAACATTGATTTTAAATCTGCAAACGTATGTAACAAATACTCAAGGGCATTCTCCTGAATTATTTTATTTTTTAGTCCAGTAACAGACCTAAGCTTCCCCTGCCATTGGCTGGATAATGGTACAAGAACACAGGGATGCAAGATAAGCAAAAAATGCCGACCTCGGGAAGTAGGCTGGAGTCTCTCTGCTCTCCTCAGACTTCCACTGCGTGACTAACACAAAATATGCAGTTTGAGTAAGCCCACACAAACAGTATTCATCACATGCTCATCATCATAAATATAACTTGTAGTATTATGTCCATCTAGATCACCAAGACCTAGAACCCAATACCATTAAAGAACTTTGTGCCAAATCCTTCTCAGAGAAAAAGAACCATCAGAAGGAAAAAGATTTGTGCCAAACAGACAAACAGAGATAACAAGAATGTCAAGATGTTTTTAGCCAAGATAAGCATGGGCTGCCAGGAGAATCCTAAACACCCAAACATAGTGTGCCTGGTTTCAGACTGGCGACACCCACACACTGTGTACAAACAGCATCAGATTACTAATGCAGACATTACACATTTGTATAAGTCTTAGCACTGCACAACTTGGATATCTTGCTTGTTAAATTACTCTGTTTATTTGTGATGACAGGAGATTTTAGCATCAATGATACCAAGATGCTTTGAATTGGGATTATATGGATAATAAATGCCCCATAGATTCCTAAAAATATTACAACTGCACTTGACAGCTTGCAGACCATACCAATAACTATTCAGTAGGGTAAGACAGGAAACAAATTCAGTCCCATAAAAAAAGTACTTTTTTAAAAACATGGGGGGGGGGGGGGGGGGACAAAATAAAAAAAAAGATATGTAGGGACAATATACAACGCGTTAATATAATCATGGTACTAAAATAGGGGCGGAGAAAAAAGTGTGCTTCATTTAATACAGGTGCTGTGTGGAATTTCCTAAGTAGATGGTCATCGGACAAAAACTGGCGTACGCTTTCCTGGTTAACAACCGCGGGCTACTCTCCAATGAAAACGATTAGGTAGTGGTGGGAATTTTAACTACAAATTGGAGTAGTGGTTAGGGCTCTGGACTCTTGACTGGAGGGTTGTGGGTTCAATCCCCAGTGGGGGACACTGCTGTTGTACCCTTGGGCAAGGTACATTACCTAGATTGCTCCAGTAAAAAAAAAAAAAAAAAAAAAAAAAAACCAACCAACTGTATAAATGGGTAATTGTACGTAAAATAATGTGATATCTGTATAATGTGAAAATGTATAATGTGATATCTTGTAACAATTGTAAGTCGCCCTGGAATTGAGTATTCAAATTCTCATCAAATGACCAAACCTGTGTTATTGATTTTCCTTTTACAATTTTGCTGGCATGTATAACAATACATAAAGTCAGTAAAATATGTACTACAGGCAAGGAATAAACAAAGTAAGGTAATGCTGCAGTAAAGGGGGAGTGCGGGGGAGTAAGTGATGGGGAGTGATGACCATGCTGAACTCTCTCAACTCATTTCACTCGAAGATTTGTGCCAGTGTTTTCTGCCAGTTGCTTTTCAAATTAATTGAATCAAGTGCTTGAATAATCATTTTATTTGGAGCACTCGGGTGCTAGAACTCACCCTGAAAAAGAGCGAACCATCAGAGTACTAAAAGAGTACTCTTTGTAATGTGCACTGAAGAGTTGAGCTTTGGGGTTCATTTCAATTATTGGTTTTAATTTGTTTTTCTACCTGGAAACCAGAGGCACCAACGTGGGATGAAATTCAGTTGGATTTAATGGAAAACAGCATCTCCTGATAGTTCTGTACTTGCAAGAGATTTAGGAGAACTATAATCATTTGTTGCAAAATATAGTGTTTCGGTGCTTTCTATTGTAAGGTTCATAATGAAAGCGCTAAAGAATGAATGTAGTGCTCTCAAGGTCAGATAAGGCAAGTGCAAATACAATGTAGGAGACACTCATCCTTCAGTTCCTGACCAATAAACCATTCCATCACCCTTCAGACACACACAGACAGTAAATTTGACCTCTCTGATCGGAGACCGCTGTCTCCATGAATTGTTTATTTTAGATACTGACTCACACACCCTAGGGATGGGAATTTTAAACGTTTAAACTCTAAAGTAGTGGTTAAACGTTTAATATGCTAGACGTAAAACTGGTCAGATGACAAATGTCACCAAACGCATATTTTTTTTTATGATAAATTACTCAAATTAACGCATCAGTAGTCTGTCGTGTATCAGACTGCTCTAGTGCTAGAGTACGGGATAATAAGGAAGGGGTTTGGCAATTGCCTCCAAGTAGCTTTTCTAATTGGTGCAACAGAAAGACTGACACTGGGGCGGGTTTTATTCTTGGTCGATCTGGCGCTTCATTGGTGCACTGTGTGTGTTTATGCCTGTAGTAGGCGTGGTATGGTATCAATTCCACGGCGGGGTAATAACATTAATGACAGGCGTTTTTTCTAAGTTTGTTCTATATTTAAAATGGCATCTCTAAACAAAGGAAGCCACGTTTGGAAGTATTTTGAGGAACCGGACGAGAAAACCATGGTATGTAAATAATTGTGCCAAACAAAATTGCCGTACCACAGAAAACACAAGTTCAATGCTTCACCATCTGAAATGCAAACATTCAGAATTACTGTGGATGGAGCTACTGATGGCAATAAAAAGCAAACACCCATAACAACATCTGCTATAGATTTGGCTGAACAGGGCATGGTCACGTTATCCCCTACGAGGACAGTGCGTGTGAATCGTGAATGTTGCAGTTTTGAAATCAATGTAAGATTATCCCAATACTGTGCCGACCCATAAAACAATAACAGCGAGGGTAGAAAAACTTAAAGAAAATAGTGCTACAGCTGTTCATACAAAACTTTCAAAAGGGAGAAAAAGTTGCAATTACCACAGACTCGTGGACCCCATTCCCCCATATTCCCATAAGTGGAAGGCTTTTTTCACTTGAAATTCTTCTGTAAGCTTTTGGACTGAACGGTCGTTTATGTTTAGTACAGTTTTTATTTGTATGCTGGAACTACTGCACTAAAGTAAAGGACCTCTGAGACACTTCAAACAGGTAGGCCAGGCATCTCTTTTTACAATTTAATGTAAAGTTGTGTGGATACGTGAATTTGAATACTTTACATTATTTAGTAATACTTGACCATATACAATTAACTGCACAAGGTGACAAACATTACATTAACTACTTAATATATTACTTGAGTGTGTTAAGTTTGGCATTTAAAATAGGTCTTGTGGCAATGTTTGGGAGGTTTATGTACACTAGTATATAGTATGTAGAGGAGAGCGGCATTTGATTAGAGTACTCGGAAATTGTAATGTTCAAGTACTCGTCTCAAACAATAGACTTTTTAATATCAGTCACAGTGCTCTTTACAATTCCAAAATATTGTGCTATTTATCCCAGGTAATTAACTTTTCCAACTTTTTTTCTATTATAAGCACAACTCGCTTTCCTGAAGCCATTTTGCATTAGCGCTGTACAGTGGGTCTTTTTTATTTATTTTTTTTAAACCATATAATTTTGGGCAAAGTTACTTAAAAAAAAAAAAAAACTACAAGCAATAAAACGGAATAGGTTCCTGTTTTTTTGTTAAATAAAAAGTCACTGCACCTGCTCTAAAACAGATTTTGTCATTTTTCAATCACATCTAGTGAATTTTATCCAAATTTAAGTGATACGTTTCTTTTGATGCTCAGTATACTTTGATGTGTACGTGTTGTTTTTTTTTTATTTTACTTTGTAGTTAAGTCTTTGCAATGTTAAAACGTTATTTGTTTATTTAGGATTTATTTGCTTAGACAATACCAACCTGGGCTGTCAGTATCAGAATGTAATATAAAGAGAGTGTGTGTGTATGTAGATATGGTTTAAACATAAAAATGTACCAAAAGCACATCTCTATCAAGCCCATGTTGAAATGGCTAGGTCAACCCCCACTCCCCCTCCCCCTCCACCCCCTACAATAAAAAGAGGCTGCCAGTTAGAATCCACGATTTAATAAAATTTGAAGACCACCCTGTCTAGTTTAGTTTAAGTTTAATGTAATATCAATGTTGGTGAATAAATAAAAACAAATGAGCATACCCCCCCCCCCCCCTACAAACCTGAAAGGTAAAAGAACTAATACCACTTTGGACAAACTGGATTAAAACACTGGTATCTTGGGCAAACAACGTGGCAAGAGAATACTGTACCTGCACCCACCCAGTGTAATGGGAAGCTTGACCTTGACATCTCATAGGATGGCAGTGGCCAGCAGGCACAAGATTGGGAGGATATAAATCCAGCTAAAAATACCACACAGCCACAACTCCATAATGGAAACACCAAAATATTTGCATAACTGAATAGAACCAAGGTCAGCATTCAGTGTTTTCTGTGCATGTGTTTATTTTTGACATGTGCACATGTTAAAAGTTATTTTTACTCCAGATTGCCTGTCTCAGCATGTACAGCTTGCACCGTTTACAAAACTGTGTTGACACGAAGCAGCCAACCAAATATCTAGACTTCAGCTGATCTGAGGTGAGCTATGAGGTGTTTACACACCATATGCTTGCAACCACCCTCCACAACAGTAATAGGTACAAGATGTTCTGCAGCCAGCTCCACATTTATTTGAATGCTCCTACAGAATTGCTCACACAGTAGCATCCATCAAAGGGATTATTCTTTCTCTCCAACAGTGCTCAGAGTACAATGGTGTATATGCATTCAACACAAATCACTTACACTAAATCACTTAGAACATCTAAATTAATTCGTATTTGGTGAAGGACAGAGTGATCTTCTGACTACGGTACAAAAGCATCCCATAGATATGAGGATGCACTGCACATCACACTTCACTCAGGGGCCACTCTCTATTATTAAAATAGTAATGCCATTCTTTTTCTTTTAATAGAATATTTTATAGAGCCCCTTCCTATCCAACACTATTCAACTCAAGGGTAAAGGATAGTAGTTATTTCATGATTTATTCTGATGGCCTAGCTCTGAGCCTTGTTTTTAAAAACTTTTACAATTTAATTTAAAAAAAAAAAGTCTCTTACAATACAGTAAAAAATCTACAGTACTTGCAAATGTAGTATCAACACCCATAGTATGAAAGAATAGTATTTATTGTCAACAGTTCCAACAGTTGCCGATTACGTAATCCCTGCAGTCATCATAAGACAGTCTTAGTATCAAAGAAGCCATTGTATTTATATATATATATATAAAAAAACACGTTCAAATAAGTAAAAACAATAAAATGACAGGTTTGCAACCATTTATATATATTTTTTGGACACCAGCTCCCCACAATTGTTTTATTTTTATTTTAAGTGACTTACCTGCACAAGCATTGAGAAAAAGCCAGTCTGTCTTTCTCATTCTGTTTTTTATTTGTTTCAGTTTTTTAAAGTCAATCGCCAATTCCTCTTTGCTGCCACCTGCCCCAGCCGCCAGCTCAATCCGCTGAAAGTCCATTTTAACCTTGGATTCCCTCTTGGAGGTGGGGGGCGACCTTCTCTGGCCTCCGCTGCAGCTACTCCTCCACCTCGCCCGGTCCTGCTCATTAATGACTGAGGAGGGGTCCTCAGAGTCTGCCAGTTCGATTGCTTCAGTGTTGTTAGGCTTAGGGTGATCACACACAACGCACTTCCTGGTCTTGGGCCAGTTTTGATAGGTGCAAGCTGTACAAGTCCAATGCTGCACTCGTGTGTTCAGTCTGTTCCTGTCATTGTATTCCTCACAGGGATCAACGGGAGGGGGAGCTGGCCTGGAACCTGCACCTGAGGACTGGGGGGACTCTGTAGGGCTTCTGGTCCGACGCTGACATAAGCACTGGGTACACCTTATTGCACGGGGCCAGTTTAGGTATGTGCAAATATGGCATGACCACTTACTGGGGCTTTCTGTGCTGTTCGAAGTCTTAACTCTGGGCCTAGCACTGGAGTCCGGGCAAATTAAAAGGCTGCTCCCGCCTTCTGTGCTCGTGGGGTTCCACTCCCTGCTGCCATCAACACTGGGACTGATTTTAAAGGGTTCTTCTGTGATGATGGTGGCGCTGGGTCTCTGTGCACGACACATCGTACATTTGATTGCGGACGGCCAGTTTTCATACGTGCAGTACTCACAGGCCCACTTTAATCCAAGTTCCGTCATTGTTGGTTAGTCTCTTAGGCACCTAGCGGATTAAAAAAGAAAAGCAATAAATGCTCTATTCTATTAGACTGATAACTGAAATATAGGGCAAAAATGTTAGTTATGTGAAAGATCTAAAACTCAAGTAAGACTAAAGAACTTTGAAATCAAATGCAAATTGATAACTCTTAAAGATTTCACATTTGTAAAGAGAGGCATTTTAAACACTACACACGCAAGATGGAAAAGAGGGGCCTACAATATATCAATCTCTGGAATTTGCTATGCAGTGTATTGCAGTGTATTGGTACCTTGCTAATACAAACTGAATCGTGTCACCGTCAACATTGTCTGTAATAACCCAATAGCAATTTAAAAGATAGTTAAACATTGGGTGTAATTATAGCAGATCACAACAATTCCTTGCTACAATTTTATACAGCATTTAAAAAAAAATTAAATGCAAGTACAACAGCAAGGACAAAAACAAAATCAGGGCTGAAAACTGGGGCAATCCCAGTTTTTCTGGGACGCCTGTTAACTCAGCAAATGTACATTTGCACCATAAAAGAAAATCTCTCGCCGTCATATTTGCAATTTTCATTTCATTCTTTACTTTAGGCACGACTAGGTCCTACTGTAAAATAACCAGACCCCTATGAAGAAAATACGTAGGTCATTTACATTTATTTATAACACGTACTATCTTTTCTGTAATTTCACTGGTCAAAATCAGTACATCTACTAAATATTTTAAACACTAAACATGTTTTTGACCCAAATGACCTTTCATAGGGAGCCCTGTATTGTACTGCAAAACTTGCTGTTACAATTCAGGAGGACTAAGGTTAAATAAAAGAAAGTCAAGATCTCAGACTCCACCTAAACACCAGGCTACACACAGGGTGCTAGAGAGGAACATTCCCTAGTGGTTTATAGTTCCCTGCGGCTTACAAAGCTCATAAACATACAACTAAGCTAAATTCACTGTATGGCTCTATAACAGCAACTACAGCATTGTGTGTTGGTAATGGTAAAGGGAACTGTAAATAGTTTTCAAAAGATCTTAAACTAAAACCTAACTTTCTAAATCAATTCTTAGTTCTAACTAGAATGCAGAGCGAGTTAATAATTTAGCTTGAAAGAAATACAGTACATTATATCTACAAGTATAGACTGCATTTGAGTTTTAATCCCTCAGGTGTAAACAAACAGTGTGCTGCTGTATGGAGAGAGGTTTTTATTTTGGGTTGCAAGCAAAACAAAAGCTTTTTGGGGCTAATTAAGCAAATCCATTCTCACTCAAACTTTTGCCAGCAAAAGAAAATGACCAAAAAAAGTAAACCTTCACAGAGGCTGTTGCAAGATATTGTACTTCGGCACTACTGCTTTAAAAACAATTGTGAGAATTCCCAAAAATGTCGCCCTTGTTTTGTCAGCCTCTCACGGCTATGAACTTCCAAGCATACTGTTACAGAACGTATCAACTTATACTACAACAGCAATGCAATATGGACAATAACTTAATTTAATGGATAAAAAAATGAACATGTACGTTCTGTCTACAAAGCAAAGTTAGCTTTCAGTTGACATGCATTAGCTGGCAAACACAGAAAGCTTGCCTCCCCCTCCTCCTCTGCAAATACACCTACAATGCATACTGTACAACCAAGTATTGTTTGTTGGTTGCATAACTATTCAGGCTACCTAGTAAAAAAAAAGTATATATTATATAATTTGCTGCTACTGTAAGGCTAAATGTCAAACAAAGTGATATCAGTGAGTGAGTCAGACTTCAGTCAAGCTGCAGTCATTCACGTTTTCAGTTTGCTTACAGGACAGACATTTGGAAAAGTCTGAAAAAAAAAAAAGCCAAGGATGCATACAACATGAAGCAAACAGAATTCCTGTGTATCTGTGCACACAAAACACAGTTGGGAAAACAGTAAAGGTTGAAGCCAAACTGAGCGAGGTGACATATTTGCAATAAACTTTTTAAATTCCACCTTACACAGTACCCGAGGGCCACACTGCAGTGTAAAATGTACTATTAACAGACACCCTTTAAAGTCTTTATAATTTATAATTCTCTGAAGTCTATTAATTTTTTATGGAGCTATGTCAGTAAAGAGCTTAAAAGGGTAGTTTCTAAAGGAACAGAGAAAGAATAGGTACTGTATGAAGTAAGAACTTTGTACTTGAATACCAAAACGGTTTTTGCAGTAACTCTGTGAAACCTGAATGGTAATATTAACTCACATAAAATAAGACATGTCACATTTTTTTAAATTCTAAAAGGGATTAATATTTTTTTTCTCCTATCATATACCACACCACAATTTAACACAAATGACACTTAAGAACCTTAAAATCTGCATGACTAATGCACGAATCATACAAATGAGTCAATAATTATCAATAAACAGTAGAAAATTTAAATATCTGGCAGCAGCCACAGAAAAGGATTACCAATAAATGCTTGCACTTAAGTGACATTTTTAAATTAAATGATTCAATAATGTATGTGCATTTAATATAAACTGTCTACCCTTAAACCCAAGAAGGAAACTGCGTTAACACTAAAAAGACAACACTATTTCCTTCAATTATTAAAACACTAGCTGGAGAGGCTGGCATCCGCATTGTACCAGTACACACCAATGACACAGATTGTGCAAGTGCATCACTGAATGGGTGGATTACTACTAAACCAGCCCCCCACCACACAAGCGTATTAGAATTGCACTTTCTCCAAAGAAGCTCAACCTGTGTGTCAATCTGTGTAGTACAGTATCACACTACACGGCAGTCAGGTCACATGGTTACCACCAGAATATTATTGTTAATAATATAACACACTGTCCCGTTCAGGCGTACAGTAGTTCGAAAAGAAATTACAAACGTGACGCTTGCTAAAATGTAATGTATTAACTAAGGCAATGACATTGTGCTCCACTTGTACGGTATATTCGCAACAGATTACTTTGGCCTTACCTTTTCCTGTGTTTATATTTCTCTGAACCAATGCTGAACCACAACAACTCTTCTCCAGGCTGCCCCAGTATCCGACCTCTGCAGGCTTTTCCAAATCCTATTTCACTCCTTCGTTATTTTCCAATCCCTTCTTTATTTACATGACTCCCCGTCCTCGACCTGAACTCACAAACCCGGCGGCTCGACCCACTTGAAAAAAGAACCCCCCTATCAGCCGCCTTCTTCCAATTTTAAACCATTTTAATCCCCATTTTCCTACCAATCTTTCAATCTGTCTCTAATGGCGGCGACGAGCAGAACCGAGAAGCCAAAATAAACCACTATGGGGGGGGGGGTAACGACGTCACACGTCACAGATCAATTTTGCTCAAGCTGATTGGACAGTTATTTATTTTTCCTATCAGGAGCGACGTCTTTTGTTGTTCATGGCAATTATTATTATTTATTTATTTATTTATTTTCCAGAGGAGAGAACTTTAGGAAACTGCATCCGTGCGTTTACCATGTCGGTTCCAAAAAGTCTATAACATACATGGTACTCACTCTCTCAGTTTGAGCCACAATGGCGTCAGCTTCTCGAGCCTGCTCTGTAACAGATGCCTCGGTGATGTCATCAGTTAGAAACTACTGCAGTAGTGAGCCTGCAGTAAAAAAATAATGAATTAATTAAGTAAAAGGAACTTTTAAAAATTAACATTTTAGTTCTTGGATGATGGTTTATTGGCATTTTTTTAGTGGAATATGTTCAATTCACATTGGAGTAAACTGACCAAGAGTTGTTTGTTGCCATTTTTCTTACATATTTATTCTCTTTATCAAACTGTGCATTGCTGCAAACAGAATGACAATTGGACCCCATAAATATGTTGTGATCAATTATTGATCACAACGTAGCCTATGTCTGTAAGAATATGCCTGTATGTTAATTTTACATCCATTTAAAATCACGTTGTAGAAGTGGTTTTGCTAGCTTTTTTCTTTATTTCTCTAAATACCTTATGCTATTCGTTTCAAATCAGTTTAATAATGCAATAACATGGCGACCTCATAATTACTGTGATGTGTTTGTTTCTTTGTCACCTTATACTTTTTTTCCAATATATATATTTTTAATTATCTGAGGATTGTTAGTAGGTGAATAACACTGTCTTATGCTGCAGAAAATACAGAAAAAAAAACTATAGATTAATAAATAACTGGATCTTTCCAGCGAAAGAACTGACGATTGTGGAATTTTTCCTTTTGGTTGCTAGGG
Source organism: Acipenser ruthenus (assembly GCF_902713425.1). Lineage (NCBI taxonomy): Eukaryota > Metazoa > Chordata > Actinopteri > Acipenseriformes > Acipenseridae > Acipenser > Acipenser ruthenus. The sequence continues at coordinate 34,443,027 of NC_081201.1, read as the reverse complement.
TTCTGGGGTTAATTCTGTTGTTGTTCAAAGGTATGCCTTCACAAATAACTGAGTAAATAGAGGTGGTGTGTATTAAATTACAAAAATGTCACATCTGGTAGCAGTAAAAGTCATCAGTAAGAAAAAATACAGGTTTAATCTGGATTAACGCATATCTTTCTAATGGCAATTTTGTCTGTGATGACAAGAGTAAAAGTATTGGGTTTAGTATAAATGACGAGGATTTACATTTAAAAGTACTGTGGCTTTCTGTAAATGCCACTGGTAAAATATCTCCTTTTGGGGCTAACAACAGTTTGACAGACTAGTCTCTAATTACCAGTCAACCTGTATAGCAGGCTTTATTAATTCCAAATGCAGTTCTATATTTAACAGCTTTATTCCAGACCACAGGCAACAGAATATTAATGAAAGAATAATTGCAGATGCAGCACTCAGTCAAAATACTATATATGGGTGTATCCATGGCAAAACCCGTTTCAAGACCAGTTTTCTATGGCATCAAGGCAGACTTGTCAGCTATCACAGCTGCATCTAATTATCTCTTTTTTTCAAAAGACTTTACACCGTTTATAATCCATATCTGATTGGTTTGTCATTTGGTTCATATCATACACTTGGCATAATTAGACGACATGTACCTCATTTCAGAATTCTTATTGCATTGTATAATAAAAATAATATTAAATTCCCAAGTCCTATGGTAAAAACCTGATGTTGGAGTTCACACAGTACATGGTTTACTGTATGTTCTTGGTGTTACTGTTTAACAGTATGAATGCCCTTCTGTATTATTAAAATTGATATAATCGATTATGTAGGACTGTTCATACAAAATTAAAAACTGTCTTATCTAGTCCTTTCATTGTTTGATACTCTATGAAAAAATGACTGCAGTTAAATGGGTTTTAGCATAATCTTTTACATCAGTTTTACTACCTAAAAACACCATGTTCTTGTAAAGTAATGCAAATATACAAACAGTTTAGGCCCCCACACCTTACATTTGCATTATATATATATATATATATATATATATATATATATATATATATATATATATATATATATATATATATACACACATTAGAAAGTAAGTTTACCACAGTTGTACATAAATAGGTCATGCATTACCTATTTTAGTTCTCATAATGCTGCTATTACGACTAGGATACTGAAGTTCAAGTTATACATTTGTGGCGAGCAACAATTATTACTTTCACGTGTTTTATCAACAAAAACGTTCCAATTTGTACAGCAGTATTTTTTTTTTAGTAACCGCTGCCCGTGTATAGAGATGTTAACCACGCCTGCATGTACACGGGCTCCTCCCTTTACCGTGTGTGACACATTGGGTGCGTTCACAACACGCAGACTTTCGTCATTCCGCGCAGAATCTGCACAGAATCAGAGCAAGTTGCCAATGAATTTTCAGAATCTTTGCCGAATCTGCGCAGATTTAGCAAAGTCTGCCTCTCGTGAACGCACCCACTATATGACAGTCAAAATGGCAGCCTCCTTGTGCTGGTTGAATCGCATTGCATTCCACTTTAGAATCGGAGACAAACTTATTAGAGATCTAGTCAGTAAGTACAAATTTCATTTATTCGCGGAGAAACAGACGTGTAACGCCAGGCAGGTGGCTTTGAAGAATGGATCGGCTGTTTTTTGTTGTTAACGAAAGACAAGCTTGACTTTCTCGACAGGAAAGCCAAGTTAATACTTTTTTGAATGAGTAGGTCCACGACTGCCGTGGTCTCGAAACTTTTAACTACAACATCGGATTTGAGCACGAACCGGAGTTTCTTTACGATGTCTATCAGCCCTACGCCGTAAACACAGTATATAACGTTTATTTTGAATTCAACGATTGTAGTGGGGTCTTCCAAAATGCTTCGTAACCAAGGATGTGATATTCTGATCCCACCTACAAAAGTACAGGGCAGGTGTTGCTACGTACGTTACTTACTCGGTGATCAAATCTTGGGAATGTGTGCCACACGCTCATCGACAGGACAATAACGTCGGATCCGTGGCAGTTGGTGACTTGTGCGACATAACTCATTTTGACCACATTACCGAGGCATGCCCCTAGCAATGCAATCCCGAAGTATTATTGGAATGGTACGAGATAATTTTTTTTTTTTTTTTTTTTTTTTTAAGATTTCTTATGAATAAGTAAGACTACATTTAATTAATTAAACTCCTAGGACGACGTTCACTACTTTCAGACAGCTTTTATGTATCAACACAGTTGTCAAGTATTATATTTAACTCCATATTATGACCCAATGACAACCCATCTTTAATGTCACGGTCACAGACAGCTGGCTTCCTGCTAAAGTATGGCATTCGATTCTTGAATAGTTGTCATTACTGATTATTATTATTATTATTATTACTCAAGTAAGATATGCACAGTGTACTTGGAATCCAAAAATCCAAGATAACATCCATAATTATTATTATTTGTTTATTTAGCAGACGCCTTTATCCAAGGCGACTTACAGAGACTAGGGTGTGTAAACTATGCATCAGCTGCGGAGTCACTTACAACTATGTCTCACCCGAAAGACTGAGCACAAGCAGGTTAAGTGAGGAGGGTCACACAATGAGTCAATGGCTGAGGTGGGATTTGAACCGGGGACCTCCTGGTTACAAGCCCTTTTCTTTAACCACTGGACCACACAGCCTCCTTATATTATATGTTCTGCTTTGACACAATCAATTCTCAAACAATTTCTTTTGGTTCAGTTTACTAGGCTGCAGACTAACTTCCTGCTTCCATGTTGCAACCACACCTGCTTAGTCCTTGGTGCCAAAAATCCTACACACACACACATGTGCGCCTTGTTTTGTTTATGATGATTTGACACACAAGAGGTTTAAAAACTGTGTATGAGTAATAAATGAAAGTTAATCATTACCACCACTATTTGTCTGTTGCAGTACAGAATAGTATGACACATACAGTAAAATCAATGACATGCTGGCAGTCTTTAGGCAGGCTCTCCTCTTGTCTGCTTTACGTGGCCTTGGAAAAGGAAACAGCCAGCAGCTACAGGCTTGCTTGTAAGGGCAGTAGTGTAGGGCTGGTACTTTGGGTTAAATTCCCAGAAAGTAACTGTTCCAGGGGGACCTGCTTGAATTGAGTGATTCAATTTGCTAGAAGAGGGGGGGTAGTTTGTTTAAAAGACAGAATTAAAAATAACAGCTGTACTGTACAAGATTCAGGGTATGCACACAGTAGCTCAGGTTGAAATAGACTAATGTTTTCTGCATCCTGTGTTTCACAGAGATGAAGATGTGGACGAGGGGTATGTTATCACAGGAGACAGTATAGGGCTTCGTCTGACAGCTGTGCAGTTCTGGAAATGCAGTGAAGTGGGACTGAAACTCCCATCACACAAGAAACAGCAAGACTGCAAGTTTGTGGTGGCTAAATCCTTACCACAGCAAGGTACTAAACTTGGCACTCTTATCAGGTGAAGAAGTATACCTGTTTTTTCTCTTAAAACACAAAATACTTGATTACATGTAATGCCTCCTCTGTACGATCACAAGGCTAGCTTAAGTATGAAGAAGCACATTACAATTCATTATCGCAAAGTTTGAGTTAAACACTTTGGGAATGGAGGTTGTTCCTAACCCAAAATGTTCGTAACTCTGAAAATTAGTTTTCAATGATTTTAATAAAATGTGTACACATGCTATGTCCAGCCTTAATCCGGTGAATAATGCAATACTCATATTGTTATGGTTCTCAAGTCTTTAAAATACTTATGAATGGAAAAAGGCTACATTTAAGTTACTATTGAAATGCAATTCACAATTTGAATGATGTACTGACACGTGTTTTTGGGGGGTTTTTTTGGCTCACAACCCACGTAACTGTAGCAACACATTTAAACGTTCAGGAAAACCTGGGTTAAGGTAGTGCTGGTTTTTAAACAATGCATTCACGCAGCTTGCTCAGTCATTCAGCCTCCTTTGGCTTTAAAAAAAAGAAACCTGTGCTTTGTTTAAAATTAAAATGTTCCTAGTAAAATTGCCCATACTTGCTTTGAAATGTGCCTCACCTCTCTGTGTGGATACATTTGTTTGTACAGTAATGTTGCCTTCACTCTGACTAGCATGCTGCTTATAGGAGTGCCTATCTGGTTGAATTGCATGCATGGTTGAGTGTTTGTATACTTCCAGCTGAGAGTGGGGTGTTTAGTAGACCGGTCAGTTGGTAAGTTTGGTGTTCGTAACTCTTGAGTGTGAGTGTAAAGTGTATAAAGTATAATACTGCAAAAGCCTTGGCTGTTATTATTTTACAAGGAATTGGAAAATATAAAACACATGAAAAGTACAGCAAATTCAACACTTTATGAATGATTAAAGATTTTTTTTTCCTGTAACTGAAAACAATAAAACATTCAGTTTAGGTACATCTCCCCAGAATAATGTGTTTCTGTAACTTGTGTAGTTGGTTAGTGCAACTGCACGATCATGTATAACTTGTTATGATCGAGTATTTATAATTAGGTGACTATTATATTAAAGTGTATCTGTTAGGGGGTTCCCATTCACTCACCTAGTAAAAGCGAAGCAAGGTGAATAATCCAATCAAGAGCTCGCTGGTTCTCAGCCATGCTTGTCGACAATCTAGTCTGGGGGCCCACAGGGAGCACTGCACTGGCCTTTGTGCTTAGACTAAACACAGAATATAGTGATATGTGCTTGAAAATATAATAGCACCTATTTAAAAGTATAGGAATAGATCATGCAACAAATCCAAAAGATGTATTTTTTTATAGAATATTCTTGTTTTAATATCTCAAGACAATTTAAACAGTTTAAAGACAAACTAATATAGAAACCCATTGTCCTTAGTTAAATATGTCACATTATAGAAACGAGCAGACAAACTTTTTTTTTTTTTTTTTTTAAATACATTCATTCAGCTCTGGTACTAGTGGTCAAACTTGATTGGGATCAAAATAATATTTCACTACATATCAAAAATGAAATGTATGAATTGTCTTTGTTAATCGCAACCTACAGTATTGATAATAATGGACTGCCATTAAAAGTTGTACAGGAATAGATATTTTGTGGAGGTTCTCTTTTTGCACTGTACTATATATTATAAATCCATTTAGTCAAAACACAAGTAGCTTCATTAGATCCAGATATATTATCTAAAAATAGAAAGTCAGCGCAGATTGTACAAACTAAATTAATGTATTTATTATCCATGTACAAATCAGGTTTCTTGATCAAACTGTTAGAGAAAAGTGTCTTCCACTCCCAGGCTGTTCTGATGTTTATTGCCTTTTGGTTTGTAAGGAGTGTTCTCGACGGGTGTCAGTGATAGAACTCTCAGCATATATCTTCTTTTTTTCCTTTACTTGGGGAGTACTTCTACAGGGCTCATCAACAGAAGGCAACAAAACCCATGATTTCATCACGTCCTCCCTTTATTCAATATGGAAGGCCACGGCAGTAAATGACAGTGATTTCAGTGTGCAATTCCACATGGTAGGACCTTTGTGAGTTACTTCCCTTTCATTTCCCCACAGAACATGAACTTGTTATCTCAAGCAGGAGTAGATATGGAAAGGAAGAGGAGATGCAGATTCTCTTGCTCATAGATTTCACTTTGGATGTGTCAACCTTAAAAGATAACGGACTGTTTAGCAAATAGTTTTGAGCACAGATTCTGCAAACTCTAAATAAAATTCACAGAATTGCGCTCTGCAGCCCCCGTCAGTAACAGCATATTTATTTGTGGCACAACTTTACAGTATTGGTTAATAGCATAAGAAGAAATTAGCAATGTAAATAAGCAATGTAAGTGCACCAAAGAGCAGATGAGAGCAACGTTATTCCTGATGAAATAGAGAGGGACAGTGAGCCCTGGCATTGACTACCAGTTAAATATTGATGGTGATTTTGTTTAATTATTATTACAGTAATCCGTTGTGTATCCGCCATGAGCAAGCTCTTCAGCAACATTACAGCGCTAATGCAAAATGTCTACAGGAAAGCGAGTTACCTGATACTAAAGCCGACTGGGCTAAAGAAGCTGAAATTCACCGACGTGTGAGTGAGACAGAACCAGAACCAGGGTTGGATACCGAAGAGTGAGTAAGCAAGCTGAAACTGCAGACAGCCGGGCGAGTAGCCGGAGTTTATTAGTTCAGATTGTAGATCCCACCAACATTTTCGTACTGTTCAGTGTGTTGAGTTGTTAAGTGTGTTGATATGTAAATAAATCCTGTTTGCCTGCGGGCCACATCAACTTCAACCACCGTCTCGATCTCCTGCCTGTCACTCAGCAGCGAATGCACGCACTCACACGGCTACTCTGTCACAAGCATTAACACCCTGTATCTTTATAAACAAGAGATTTAGGGGATCTCCCTAATAAAAGCTGAATCTTACAACAATTGTGTAAATATAGTAATTGTTACAGCTGTGTATAATGGTATTTAAAACAGGATTAATTTATCACACTTTTTACATATCCGCCCTTTCTCTGGTCCCATCGCAGTCGGATACGCAACAGACTACTGTATTGTTTTCTCTTTAAAACACATTGATACACAGATCAAACAAAATATGTTTCTGTATGACAGTCCTGCTTACATAAATAACTTTCAAAAAACGTGCAAGCTAAAGCAAGTATATAATATTTTTTCTTTGTTCCGATTAGGTTTCTTATAGTTTTTGTAAAACACCTTTCCTAACTAACCTCTTATCTGGCTCATAAAAACCAAAGAACTTCGAAGGCCACCGACAATTTTAATTTTTTACCCTTTTCTTCTTTTAAATAAATGTAAAAACAAGGCAAAATAGTGCAAGAGGTAATGGTATGATCTGATTCTCTAGCTAAATCCTAGACAGTGAACACAGACTAATCTGGATAGTCTGTTAACCCCAAAATGGTTTATTGGCGTTACCAAGCGTAACTAAAATGTGGCACCAACTGGATTTTTTTTTTTTTTATTACTATTATTAATTTAATTAATTGTTACTACGATTTCATAAGCAGCCCCTCCCCCAAAGAACACCATCCCTACACAACCCTAAAAGGATCTTTAAAAATGTTCAGTGGCACAGGAAGGGCTTGGTTCCTCAAGCGCCAATCTTTGTGTGTCAGGAATCTGTCGCAAAAGGTTTCCAACAGGGCAAATAAAAATTAAAAACAAAAAAACAGTGGAAGCGTCTCTTCTTAAAATTGTCTGTGCACGGCTTTATTTTCTGGACTTGATTTGCTTTTGCTTTTTTTTTTTTTCTAAATGCCTTCAGCTTCCCCAGTCTATTTGAATTCAGATTGTTTACTCAAGCAAATTCAGGACCCACGTTTCGCTGACATGTCCCTTGTCAGATCTGAGAGGCCTGGGAGTTCCTGGCATCACCGTCTGGCCTCAGCGATGCCGGACGGCCCTCTGCGAGCTGCGAAAATTCACTGTCAGAGGATTCTGAGGGCTCGTTTGCCAGGTTCTCATATTCGCTGCTGTCCTCCTCATCTTCGTCCTCATCTTCCTCCTCCTCCTCCTCTTCCCCTTTCGCTAGCTGCCCCACCACTCCACTGCCTGGTGTCCCTTGTGAGGAGTCGGTGCTGGAGCCATCTCCGTTTCCTGTATTTTTGGCAGCTCCTAGGCTCGGCGGGGCGTAGCTTGATGAGCCCACCGCCTGGGGCCGCGGCAGGTAGGCAGTGCTTGTCTCCGTATTGACCGCTGTGCTGTCCAGGGGAATGACTTCGGAGTATGGAGGTGGTGTCTCTGAGGTATCTTGGTTCTCCAGGCTGTACTCTTCAGCTGCGTTACCCGGACACACTGCCCGAGAGTTATAAGCAGGACATGTGTTCTTGTGTTCTTCCGGCACTTGTCTGCCTTCAACTGCTGCCATTTCCTGAAGTCCTGTGAAAAGAAATGCAAACAAGAAATGCTCATCACTGACTACTTTGGCATATGACATAATTGTCTTGCACCAGTATTACTGGAATTGTACCAGAACCAAACAGACATTCCAAGACCAACAATGGGAATTTGGGGGAAAAAAAACATAATGCATACTTTATGGAGACTGTAAATTCATATTCCATTATGGTCCACTGCTAAGATACGTTTTAAACATGCCTGCCCTCTAGTTGCCATTAAGGGCAATACAAAAAATGAATATTTGAATATTCTTTTTTTTTTTGGCACTTTAGAGAACTGCCAGTGCAAATATTACAACATGTCTTCAACTTTGCGTAACTTTTTTTTTTTTCCTAACTACCTTGGATAAAGTATCTCTTATTTAGGTTGGTGTCTGTTCTATTTTTCTCCTCTAGATCCTAGTCCAGTGTTCTACTAGTCCAAACTGCTTCTACAGATCAGAACCCCAAATAACCAGTCTGATGATAATGCTTAGCTTTCCACTGTGGACACTTACTCCTTTCATCCTCCTTTTCAATTTTCCTGAGAGCTATTTGCTTCTTAAGTTTATTTACTTCTTCTTGAAAGGTTTCCTTCAGACGTTCACTATGTTCCACTTCTCCACACACTGCCTGTAACACAAATAAGGTTTAAAATGTGTTAGTAGGGTTAAGCTCAATAAATGTGTACAGTATATTGCATTCAATTTATATACCTATTGAAACTAAAATGTACTGTACATAAACACACTACAATGCAGCACTCAAACAGTGTCATTATCAGTAGCCATAGCATGTTAAAAACATGCTGCTCCAATACTGGTGATACAATGGCCAATTTCTCGATAAACCTCCTTGCAGCACTTTAAAACTGCTAAACCGGGGACTCCTGAGTGGCGCATCCAGTAAAAGCACTTGCGTAGAGTGCCGGATGTGCCCTATAGTCTGGACGTCGCGAGTTCGAGTCCAGGCTATTACTTTGCCGACCGAGGACGGGAGCTCCCAGGGGGCGGCGCTCAATTGGCCGAGCGTCGCCCGGGGGGAGGGAGGGTTAGGTCGGCCAGGGTGTTCTCGGCTCACCGCGCACCAGCGACCCCTGTAGTCTGGCCGGGCGCCTGCGGGCTTGCCTGTAAGCTGCCCGAAAGCTGCGTTGTCCTCCGACGCTGTAGCTCTTGGGTGGCTGCATGGTGAGTCCGCAGTGTGAAAAAAAGCGGTCGGCTGACGGCGAACGCTTCGGAGGACAGTGTGTGTTCGTCTTCGCCCTCCCGAGTCAGCGCAGGGGTGGTAGCGGTGAGCTGAGCATAATAAAATAATTGGCCATTCCAAATTGGGAGAAAATAATAAAAATAATTGGCACCAACTAAATTTATAAATAAAAAAATAAAAAACTGCTAAACCAACCTTACCTGGACTTTGTCTTGCAGTGCATTGTACACCTGAAAAATTGTTCTGATGTCCTTCATTACCCCGTCTTTGTCAAAGAATTCAGCCCTACAACATTAAAATTCACAATGAAGTCTTCAGAAACTGTGTGTAAATTGCAACCTATCTTATCTCAAAACAAACAAAAGAAGTGTGTGGGCCAGGTGGAAATCGTGGATTTGTAAAATGTATTTAAAAACACAAACATGTTTTTAAAGTTAATCATTAAACAAATGTGTTTTTTTTTTTTTTAAATGTTATTTACTTTTTTAAATGTTTGTATATTACTGAAGGACAGACAAAGCAGGATAAAAACACATTTTAGTACAGTATTTAATCAATTTACTGTGAATGCTGATGTTCTCAGGGTTACACGATGAAAATAACAGTAATACTGTAAATAGGTGTGTTACCAACTATAATAGAATAACATCTTGAACACACAATCGTAGCCATTACATTTTTTTTTTAATAATACTTTATCAATGCATTTGAGAAAGACATTAAAAGATTGTCAAACCAGTAACTGCACATTGTCTTTCGTTTCCTCATTCCAGAAGGTCAGGTCTCAATTCAACACTGTTGGTTCCATAGTTTCAATATTAAAATTGCAACTTAAACATTTGTACTTGCTATTGGTACTATATTGTAACAGTATCATTTTCTATAGTGGTGTAATTCGTTATACCCTATAATGTTTCTGATCGTTCTTCATCCCTTCTTTCCAGTCTACATGCAGAATAGCACTGGCTCCCTTGAAGCAGTGCTGAAATGAAAGAGAAGTTCATTTGAATTTTGACTCACCCCTGTTCCTTTATCACCTTGGCGTAGTTCCAAGATGTATTAGGTACAGATGAAACCTTATACTCCTGCTGGCTTGTATTGCCTAGATTGGGGATGGTAAGCGAGACCCTCTGATTATACCTAGAGAAGAAAACAGAGTTATGGATTCACATACACAATGTACACCCATTTTATTGTATCTGTATACCACAGTGCCACCTACTGACTATTGTCCTATTTACATTATACATTACATAAGCTTACAACCCCGTCCGTAGTGACCTTTCACCCTCAAAAAAAGCCAACCAGACTCCAGGCAGCCAGGAATTAACTATGCCCAGGCAGCTGGTCCCCAGGCAAGGCAAGAATACCAACACCAACATTCACTCAGGCAAACGGAAAATGGTTGACCCTGATTGAGCCTTTAATCTTCACAGGCAGGGCTCCAAGAAATAAAACACTAACCTGCTGTCTGTACACTTCACTGAGTAACAGGTCATCTGCAAGTCAATGGTGAGGACTGCACTCACCATGAGCTTTGTCATAATGATAATGTTACCGACAACAGCATTGTGAGATACAGAAAATCACGACACCTTGACAACACAATACATTCTCCCATAAAAGTTTTTTAGTGTGGTATTTGAATTGATAACTCTTCTAGAAAGGGACATGATGTGGCAGTGTTAGAGTTTGGGTTAAAGTGTTAAAGAACGCCCTGCAAAGTGTACAGGATTGCAGTGTACCAAATCATGGTTCCTCCTGCAACAATGGTGTTTTTCTGTTTCCACACGTCACCCATTTTTTCATTAAGTAGAGTACTACTCAGGTATAAGGAAAGGTTTAATTCAAAAGTTAACCTTTTGAAAAACAGAAGAGTACATGGATCACATTGCATTATCATACAGGCAATATAGCTCAGGTAAAACCCAACCCCAAACATCGCTCGATAATTGCTCTTGACTGTCACGTCAACACAGGAGCACCACTGTAAAGTCACGTACTTTCTGTTTGGCCTGAACAGCACATACTCTAATGCATGTGTGGAGTTATTTGCAGTGGAGATGAAGCTGAAGAGAAGGAAGACGAGGTCAGGCACTCCGAGAATGTGGGTCAGCTGTTTGTGAATAATCTGCTCTCTGAAAGACATCTGCTGTTGTGTGTTTCTGCGAAACCTATACCAGCCAATAACATTCTGTAGGGATACAAACACAGAGGCAATGTCACCATTACAATATAACACAAGCTAAGACCAGTCAACATACAGAATGTGCTTTTGATGTATGGCATCTATGTAAACTATATTTTGGTAGGATTTTTTGTGTCAGTAAATACAAAATATGACCTTTAGGAAATCTAAACAACCTGGATTAAAAGTAAGGTCTGCCTTTTCAAGAAGCGATTAGAGCACAAAATGTAGTTAACAGTATCCCCAAGAAACTGGCAGTATATATAAATCCTAAAAAGACTTCCAGCTGAGGAAGTTAAGACCTAAAAATCATTTCTATTTCCTAAGCTGGAACAAACTTAGTACAAATCATAAGGACAACAACCTTAGCTACAATATTCTTAAAAATTGTCTTACTTTTCTTCTTTCTTTGAGAATTCTTTTGAGATTTTCCTCATTGACTTTACCTGCGTAGTCATAAAAGCTGAAAACAAAGCAGTTTTATTAGTCAATTATTTTTAGATGGTGATAATTATTACTAGACACAGACCACAAATATAGTGACAAAGAGGTAAACACAGGTAGCTGCATGTAGCTGTATAATCACGATATTAAAAATATTAAATCATAGATTGCTAATCAACATAGCCAGCTTGTATTGCTAGTCAAGGTCAGAACCTTTCCAGTCACAAAGCCATTTACTTACCTAAAAAGTTGTGAGCACGGCTCATGGTTATGGATTTCTGTAAAAGATTAAATGAAATAAAACATTGAGTGGCATAACAAAAAGTAATTTGATTTTCACCCAAAAATATGCAAACCTAATTATGTACGGTATAATGCTTTGACAGAGAAATGATTTAAAACCTAGTTACAATAACCTTTCTCAGCAATAACAAAATTAATTTGGATTGCTCTAGGAAACATAATGAACGGTTATCTGGATAGCAGGCTATCACAATGGGTTGCTTTACTTGGCTTTGGAAAGGGCAAATACCTCCAGGAGTTGTGCAAGATGAGAACTCTACATACCTAGCATTGGTTTGGCCAGAGGCCTGTGGTCTGGAGAAGCAACTAATAGGCATAGACTGTGAGAGAGGGTGTTAGCAGTCCGTCCTTATACTTCCCATAGCAGGCAGAAGACTATCATTACCCAAGTGGTTATCTAACATGACCAATAATGACCACAGCAGAAACTGCATTAAAAAAAGGTCACAGAACACCTACCGGTAGCTAAAAAAGAAAATACGGTAATCCATTATCTTGAAAAAATAGGTATGTTAACCATACCGAAATCTTGCTCAAACAATCTCTTCAATTAAATAAGTTAAGTTACTCTAGGTTACTCTTGTTTCTACTCAGTCATGACTATAACGTTCCTCAGAACCTGGATAACTGAATTAAGGCAGGGCAGAGACCAGTGAGTGGAAGTTGTTGAACCTGATAGAAAAGCATTGGCTCTTCTTAATTATGAGCAAAAATGTGGTAGGAAAAACAGGTCTATAATGTACAAAAGGTCTGAAATGACTGCAGTTCAGAACAGAGCCAGGATTTAAATTGGTTGTTAATGGCTTAACCAAATGCATTAGTATTGAGCTTGCTTTGATGGCCTGAAGAAATGTAATAAGCAGCCTGCCACTTCAGACGTAAAGGTGAATTATCTAAGGTTTAAAACTGCACTTTCCTACCCTTTTACAGCTTCAGTACCAGTTTCACAGCTTCCCTTGTCATTGTGCAGTGGAACTTTTTTGTAAAGGTACAGCACTATCTGCTCTGCTACCCTGCTTTAATGAAACGGACAGATGAATGACACTTCCTTTGAAAGGGAAATATACAGTTAAACTTAATAAGTGAAGAGAGCACCAAAGATATTTAAGGGTAGGGAAATTAATTTTGAAACTTTAGTTATTAAGGCCATCCATATTACTACAGTCATGACATGGTTTTCCTTAAAGGTTTAGTGCTTTAAGTATCACAGCAGTGCATAAAGAGACAGGATATAAACATTGCTCAGAAAACTGGAAATGTATTTAAAAAAAGACTTATATTTACATCATTTATCTGCACAGTCTAATCTGATACAAGCTACCTGTTTGATGCAGTTCGATGCTGCATATAATCCAGTTTAGAGCTGGAATCAGGTGGTTTTGAAGGATTGGTTCCTCAAAACTTGATTGAGTTTTGTAAACTCTACATTTATTATCAGATTCAAAACAATTCATTACAAAAGGATTGATTCCTTGTGCATGTAAATGTAGTAATGTAACTTATCATGTTTATATTTTGAGGACGCCAATACCTCAGAGATTAGTCTTTCATACAGAACACAGGAAATAATGCTCTTTAATAAAAAATGTAGTTTCCCCCTTTTTTCTCTAAGGCGAACCGATAGAAGCTGCTGCACTGGCATCAATGTGGACTGAGTAGAGTCAATTTACCTCCAGGGCATTAGAAAGGATTATGCCACTGCTGACCATGAAAATCAATGGAAAGGTATCACTAATTAATAAGCTACAAGGGCATTTTCAAAGACCTTTTATTTACATACCAGTTCCTGACACTGAATATGGAGAGAAACTGTAGAAAGAGGAAGGGAGTATACAGAGGTTCATTGCTACTGTGTTTCTTTGTTTGCAATCAATTTTAAACCTGCCTCTGATAATCCCACTTCTGAGAATAACACTTATTATTATTCTGTGCACTGCAAGCTACAATATTCAGGGTAGTAATCAATGCCGCTTTGAAATAGTGCTGTTGGGAAAACACTCCTAACCATTTTGAAAGTTACATTAGTCAAGGTGTTTTTGTGTCCCTGTGAAAAATGCTGTTTCTGACAAACAGTTAGTGTAATTACACATGCATGTTTCTAGTGCTTTCTTTGGATTCTATCACTAGAAGCGAGTTTATTAAGTATCTTTAAAATAAATCACCGTATTTCAGTTTAAAGTGAAACATTAAACACAATATTGGGCAATGAAGTGGCGTTAGAAATGTTTTAGAGTGTTGGGATTTACCTAGAAGAACACCACATAAGTTCTCACTTTTTAAACTCACAGTTCAAGACAGACACGTCCAAACTCAGTGCTCCCACAATGCTAGGCTTGGAGTGATAATAGATGGCGTTTGTATCCCCAATAAGGATTTAAGCCTGCACTCTTCTGGCTCACAGTGAAGTTTGATAGTCTTGATAACAAACACAAGGTCAACATTAAAAGTCTCACCTAAAACCTGAAGAAACTCTGTGTTGCTAATTTGTGAATCACTGATGCTGAAAGTCTCCTCTTGCCTTACTTCTCCCAAGAGAAAGCCTTCCTATAAAAATACAAACAAATCAGAATTGAAGAGTACATGCTGTAGTACAGTCTACATTACTGTTTAAATTAATTATTTTCTAATAAAGTGCCACTACATTAATAACATTTTAAATACAGTAACAAGTAACAAGAATAAACCCAACAAATGTAAAACTTGTGAAAATGTACTTTAATATAAGCCAATATAATGTACTTCTCATAAAAAGGCACTGGACCCAACTTTTGAAAATAAGTTAATGTCTTTTTGCACAGATCCCGTGACTTTTTTTACAGCCTCAGAGGAGAACAACTGCATATTTTATTAATTACATGGAGACCCACCCAGTACCCAAAGGTACCTCCCTTCTTACACTCTCTCTTGTCTTGTGTAATCAAATCATTTTTTGCTGACACAAACCTTGAACATTAAAACTGAACAGCCTGCGTTATTATGTTTCAGCACCTGGCTTATTTATTACAATTCATACATTTCTCAAATCCAGTAAATAAGACATCTCTCAAAACAATGTTTGTTAAAAATAATGTAGCAAAAGACTGTGTTTAAGTAGTAAACATGTTCGGTATAGCCTATATTTAATCAACATTGGACCATGCTTGAGTTTTAAAGACAGTTCAGAAATGTGGCATAGGAGTGCACTGTTTCGTGCTTGAATCCCTGTGTCAGGCACCAAGATTTCATGAGACTGGTAGAGACAAAGGAGACATTTCATTTATTTATGGACATTATCAGAGAAAGTACAAAGGCAACATTTCTGAGTAATAAATCAACATTAATTGTATTACACAAATTCAATTTAAAGAAATGACTTGCAGGAAGGAACAGTTTTCTGAGTAGTTTGCAATTATTTTTGTCCTCTCAAGATTATATCGTTACCTTTCCACTTTCTTTAATATACGAACAGTATGTGAAAATGATTAAATATTGATAAGAATATATATATATATATATATATATATATATATATATATATATATATATATAGTACTGTACCATTTACTTTTGATTTCAGATGACATAACACAAAACGTGGGTAGGACCACAGAAACAAATATACTTTAAAAAGGTGTACTCAAAAACAACATCATGCAAAAAATAAAAAGGCACCACGGTAAACACTTCAAACTATTGTGTTATTAAAAGATGTATTCTTAAAAACAAAAGGTGAACAAGGGAGACGTAATTTATAATTATTAATTGGTTTTCAAACTGTTAGCACTAATACGAGTAAACTGGTTTCATAGAATAATGTATACTATTACATTAATTATATGACAGTTCTGCGTTACTGCTCGTCAAATACCGGCTTCACAAACTATTTATAAACCGACTCAAAACCTCTGTCAGACCAAGCGTAATACTAGGAATAAAGTCACCAAATGCCTAACTGCAACCCTTTTTATTAACAACCCAATTTCTCTTAGCTCTAAAGACCAAGAAGCTCTACCAGCAGTAGCACTCGCTGCATCAAATTCAGGAAGATGTCCCTACTGTCTGAGAAGAAACTTGGACCGGAGCCCCCAGAACACTGTGGCATATTAAAACAAGCACGACACCAGGATTGCCACGGCTCAATCAATTAGCGTCTCTACTGTCTACGACAAGTGTCTGAGTACATACGTGGTCGGAGTTGCTGTTGGCACTGTGATAACACAGAGAACTGAAAGTATAGCCCGAAATAGAAGCCGCCATGACGGAAACACCCCCACCTATCCCACAACCCAATGCGGTAACAGGGACCTCATCTTCCTCGCGGAGTCACAAACATCCGGTAGCGCAGCTAAAGGTGCCGTGAATTGTAGTTTTGGAGCTAAAATTATTAATAATATTATTAAAGTGACCCACTGACAAAAAAATTGCCCCCGTAAGAATCGCATGAGGGATACCTATAGCTACTGTTGTAACTCGACAAAGTAATGGAAATGCACAGTGGGAAAGAACAAGGTAAAAGGTCCCTCCCCTTTTTGCAGTAGTAGGAATTAAACACGCAGCTTTGCAAGCCAAGCACACTGAAAAGCGACCCTGATGTATTACATTAAATGTCTTATACATTAAAAGCAATTTTAAAAGATCTCCGTATTGTTGCCCCACCAAAACAGATGACTTTCAGTTCTATTCCTCCATTATTTAACTTTTGAAAACTTTCTGTCTGTCTGTCCAGGTGACATGTACGAGGTAGGAGGGGAGAGGGGATATATTACAGTTATAGAATAGATAAGCAATTCTGCCTTTCTCCTCACCCCATTCCTGGATATTTCATTACTTGTAACCTCACACAGTTACAGCCATTTATAATGCAGCAGGATGTTTTCTGTAAGATCGTATGTGAAAATAACCATGGCTTTAAAATAATAATAATAATAATAATAATAATAATAATAATAATAATAATAATAATTTTGTTTAAATATTTAGAATCAATTTAGAGCTGAAACTGTATAAAGTGAAGATACACATTTATCGTATTGTCTTTTCATTTCTACTTTTTTTAGGCTTTCAATCTATGATCAAACAAATACTACACCTATCAGCCGACATATATTCTAAATCACAGGTAAGGGAACCAATGACAAACTGCCCGTGCAATCATCATCTTTTTAGAAGTTGTTGGCGCATGCCATCTAAATAGAGATGAAGAGCGCCCTCTACCTTTATACATGTGCATTTATTTCTTCCCTTATATTTTCTCCTGTTTCCCTATACAATACTTTTTATAAAGTTGACTATACCTTTCTCTTTCTTCATTTGTTTTTCTCTCCCTTCTACCAAAATATAATTTACTGTTGTAACTTCAATTTCTATTTCCTTTAATTTTCTGTTTAATGTTTCTTTGCTGAATATATGTGTTGTGTTTCCTGAATATTATGTCCCACTGTTTCTTGTTCACTGCAATCACTACATAACCCATTCTTATGGCTCCCAATCCTTTATAAATGATAATGTAATGCTGTATGTCCTAACCTTATTCTATTAATATTAGTTTATTCCTCCCTGTTTTTCCCTTTCCCTGTATGTTTTCTCTGCTTTGAGTGATTTTTTTTATAATACAATCTTCCCTTTCCTCTGTTTTCCCATTGGTCTTGCCATACACCCATTATGTTTGCTTTAGCCACAGCATTCTCCTCTGCAGGACTCAAAGGTATTATTATGTCAATTTGTTCATTTAGAGTCGCTTTTTTCTTATTCTTCAAAATCCACAATTTCATTTCCTAAGATACTCGAGTGACTTGGAATCCAATCAGAATATGTCTACCATTTTTATAGCTAGTATGTAATTTCTGAATAATTTCATATATAATATCTATCCTATCTCCTGTACGATATTACAAACTAAAGCTTCTGTTCGGATTCTGTTATCTATAACCAAAACCATTAGGCTCTGTAAATGTTTGCATTTCTATTTGTTTATCATCAATGACTTTTAAAAAAATGGATACAGTGCATGCATCATTATTATTTATTTTTTAAAATCCATAATGCATTGTACAAACGTGTGTCCTCCTATCCTATTCTCTAAACTCGATTCTAATGCCTGTATCGAGTTTAGAGAATCTGTAAAAATCATAATATTTTCTTTATATTCGTCTTATCTATGGCCATAAGCATTGCAATCAACTCTGCAGTAAATACTGATAAATGATTTGATACTCTTCCCCTTTTAAATATTTCAAATTTGTGTATATAGTAAACATATCCTGTTTTCCCAGATTTAGGGTCTTTTGATCCATCTGCAACATCTCTGCCTTTTTTTTTTTTTTTTTTTTTTTTTACATATTCCTGTCCTTTTGTCGTAGTTTCCATTTTATTTCCTTTCTTGTTAATTATTGTAGTTAACAGCTTACATATTTTTGGTTTCTTAAACATCCATTTTAACATCAATATTTTATATATTTTCCATTCTTTTTATTTCCTCAATCTTAATCTCTTTTGCCCAATTGGTCACATGGAATGCAAATCGTGCAATCCTCACTTAGGAATATTGAATTTAAACAGTGCAATGAGTGTGTGTAACGTCGCTGCTAATTGGTGGACGCTGGTTCTTGATTCAGTTGCCGGTAGGTCACAGAGCAGAGCAGAGAGGAAGGTGGATTTGTTCCATCAAAGTTGGGAACAAAAGAATAGTTAATACGCTCTGGGTTATAAATTAACATTCGTGTTACGCGCTAATTAAGAACCTGACTTCTGCGGCTGCACCATTTCGAGAATGACGATGCGTACGCGATTCTGGAATTGTGCACGTATTAACGGTGTTAGATTTTCAAAAGCCATGCACACATGGCAATGAATTAGTTGTCAAAGCACTTTTTATTGCACGATATTACAAACTAAATCTTCTGTTCGGATTCTGTTATCTATAACCAAAACCATTAGGCTCTGTAAAAGTTTGCATTTATATTTGTTTATCATCAATGACTTTTTTTAAAAAATGGATACAGTGCATGCATCATTATTAGTTATTTTTTTAAAAATCCATAATGCATTGTACAAACGTGTGTCCCTTATTTCTGCTCGGCATTTTGTTTGTCCACACAGGCAAGCGATAAGAGAGCATCAGGCAACAAGAACGCCCGCGTTGTGTGGATTTTAACATTTCAATTAACGTCTTGCTGTTTTGGGAAGAATTTTAGATAGAATGGATTCTGCGTACTGTCGTGGTCAATAAATTATCTAATTAATTATAAGGTTTTTAATCCTCGTTTGTATTGTGCCGTTAAGACGCGTTCCTGAAATTTGCACACGAATTGGGTTTGATAAACACCAGCTTGCCCATTTCAGCAGCGTGGAAAAAGAAAGGAAAGAAAAATCAATGTCTGCAGTACAAGATTGTATTGATTGAAATTGGACTTGGAACGCTGCTTGTGTTTTTAATACATTGTAATTGGAGCGGTGATGTCATCTGAAGACGTGGATGAGGGTCTTCGCTAGGATTTTGTGCGTGCATGGGTGTATGTCATTGTGTTTTGGATGCAGAGTGTTGCCTCAGTATTTATTTATTTGTTTGTTTGCAGTTGGGATGAAGCCTACACAAGAGAACTGCAGACTTTCAAAGAAATTGGGGATGTTGGGGAGATCTGGTAATTACTATTTTAATATGTGATGAATGATGTTGCTTAACAGAAAGTGACAGATTGTCAGTGCTGGATTCAGACCTTTAATCTACTGTTCAACGAATCCACAATGGATTCAGTTTTCTTCCCTTGCATCTGTCAATACAGTTTCATACAAACAGCTTCTTTATATATAAATATACAATTTATTTAAAATGAAAGTACATATTTCTGATATCATCTGCTTCTTTCAAAACCGCACATCCATGACCTAAGTAATTATTTTTATTTTTTTAATTGGGATTTCACAAGAAGTGAAAGTGTTTAGATGCTACTTTTTAACTTTGTGGGTTTTTTTTGTTTTTTTTAAAATTATTATTATTATTGAAAAAAATCAGGAGGTATTTAGTATTGTTGGCCAAAGCTTTGCTTTCTTTACTTCCAGTCTGTTTGCATTTTTTTTCATTTCCTCTACATTTCTGACCCAGACTACAGAACGGATCATTCAGAAGCTGCTCTAGACTGTGCTTTTAGTGGTGAAGGACACTGTCCAGATTTGACCGCTAATATTGGGTTTGAAAAGAGTCCTTAATTTAAAGGATACATTGGTTTGTTTTCTCTTTAGAAGACTGGGAAGCAAATACCAGGGTGTCAGATGTACTCGTGGTTGTCATGGCAAAATAGTTTTCTCGCCTTGTGCACAAATTTTACCTGGTTTAATACCTCTCTGTGTATTTAAAAATAAATAAATGCATATATAAATAAATCATTTCACTCCATGGTCTAGTGCAGTAAGCTAGTATTTCCTGTAGATTTCAAAACATTATTAATTATGTTGCTTTAGGGTAAATATTGACCGTGGTCAAGCTGAAACCTTGTGCAGGTCAGGCTTGTGGCAGACTGACCGCATCCTGCCCTGGACCTTCGCTGTGACACAAGAGGGTCATCAGTGTTGACAGCTGTAAATTCAGCACACTCGCTATGCTCCAAATTCATCCTAAATTAAACCAGTGCACTCTCATCCGTTCAATTCACTGGGCCGAGATGACGATTCATTACCGTGTGTGTGTTTAAAAATCACAGTCTAAGTAGCATCTTTCAAAGCTGCACTGCTGCAAGATAAAGCCCTCTTTCATTTGCTGTCTACTTGGCAGACGAATTAGGGAGAGAGTGGGACGGTAAAGAGGGGGGGGGGGGTGCTTACAGTAATACTCCTTCTGTTGGCTCCTGAGATCTGAGGACGTGGACAAAGGCTAAGATGTATCGGCTGGACAAAAGATCTCAGACATAAAACCTAAAATGTGTTCAATGCAACTGTAAACCTCCCTGTCTCTTGTTTGCATTGTAACCAAATATTTTACAACTTGGAACAACTTATTTTATTTCTTCAAGTATAATATCTAGAAATATTATTTTGAAAAAAATGAAGTTTATTACAAATAATTTCTCATAGTTGCATATGCTCTTTCTGGTTAATTTGTGCTTTGCCACTTAAACATGCTGTGTGGTCCTTGTGATCCAGGAAGAAGACTTTCTAAGCCCCTCTCCTGAGCTGTCAGGGTTTGGCGTGTGAATCGATAAAGGGACGTTTGATGCGATCAGTCTGAACCCAGAGAACGCGGCAGAGAGCAGAGAGCAGTATCCTCGGGCTGTGCGCTCGGTGCTCAAAGACGACGGGCTCTTCATTATCACATTGTGTAACTGGACCAAAGACCAGCTTCTTAGCATTCTCCGCAAAGGTGCGTCACCATTTTATTCTCCTGACAATCTGTATTTGGCTTTTCAGCAGCGGCTGGTTAGGCTTTGGCTGTGAGGAAGCAATACCAGTCCCAGTTGTGGAGACTAATAATAATAACAGTAACAATAATAATGTATTTATCTAATAATAATAACAATAACAATAATAATGTATTTATCTTTATCCATGGTGGGGAGTGAGGAGACGCTTATTTGTAAGTGTGCAGGATCTGGTTGTTTGTGTTTCACTCATCCTGTAAAGTTCTTGCTGCACCCCAGTTTGCAGTTTTGTCTTTCAGTCTATGTATCTGATAATTTAGCTGCTTCCTGGTAGCTCATGCAATGTATTTCACTTTGTGTCCTTTCTTATATTCAGGATTTGAGAGTCAGCAGGAGCTGCCAGTTTGGAGGGAGAACCAGTAATAGTGTGACAGTGCTGGTTTTAAAGAGGAAGAAATACACACTTTTATTAAATACAGGACTGAACCACAAATAGCTTTTTTGGGATGGAGTCTGCCTTGTTGTTGCCAAATAAACTTTTGAAAGGGCTTGTTTAAAGGTCCTAGGAATCTACGGCAACATTTTCTACAAAGAAGGACTCGGATTACATGGATTTTTGTTATTTGTACAAGACAGAATTTATACAGAACTTTAAGTTTATGCAACATTAGGAAATCATTTCAAGGTGCTTTTTTATATAAAGGAAAACTTGCATAAAAATATGGAGACATTTTCACAGCCATTACCCTGACTATGTTCAGCATAACTTGACATCTCTATCAGCTTTGGTTTCTGCCTGCTATAAATGCTGAGCCTGCAACCAACTCTAAAGTTTTACTTCAGGAATTTACTTTCATTTCCCCTGCTGATTTGCTCAGTTTTTATTATAAGCATCCTCCAAAGATATTTTTGCCAGCATTATTGTTAGTAAAGTGCTTGTGTCAACTTGAGAGCATAAAGGTTACAAATGTGTATCTTTTACAGTTAAAGTTGTCTCTGAAACAGTGAGAAGGTTGAACCATTTGAAATCAGAAACAGAACAGCAGGTGGGGGTGTTCTCTAAAGTGTTAGATAGTGTAGCACTAATACTTTACAGCACCTGGTCTCTCAGACAGGCACCAGGGCATGACACATTTTGTTTTGTTTTATTCTATTCCCATGTATAGAAGCTGTGGTTCTGGTTTTCCCAAACTCTCACCAAAGTGCCTGAAATGATCCTGGTAGGGCTACCAGCTAGGCAATGAATATTTTATTGTCATGTTCTGCCTGAGATAACAAGAGCCAATTTTAACACTAACTCGGTATCTTTTCCTTTCAATATGTCTCATTGTAAATCTAATGGGGATAATGTTTAGAAAAGAAATAAATATGTTTTTAAGAGTCACCTTTGATATGAACACTGGTGCTTTTTTTAATCAACTTTTTTATGACTATAAAAATGTTCCCCCTTCAAGATATTTTACTCTTTGCACTTCCCTTTTTTATTACAAAATTGCTGGTTAAGGATTGTAGGAGGCTGCTGCTAGAAGCAATGCTTTGGAACTTAATGTTGTTCAGCAACCAATGTAGAACTGATTTACATAATAATAATCTATTTTTATATAGCGCCTTTCATAGTGGACCACCATCACAAAGCGCTTTACAAGATATAGGACTCGGTGTGTGAACTATGCATCAGCTGCAGAGTCACTTACAACAACGTCTCACCTGAAAGACAGAGCACAAGGAGGTTAAGTGACTTGCTCAGGGTCACACAATGAGGAAGTGGCTGAACCGGGGACCTCCTGGTTACAGGCCTGTTTCTTTAACCACTGGACCACACAGCCTACATCCCCATCTTAACTGCTGTAAGGCTCCTTATTTTGTACCTATGGGATTTCTAGCTTGTATCTAGTTACCTTTTTAATTTGTATCGCTTTTAATGATGAGTTTTCCTAGAAAACCCGTCAAGCAAGAACATGTTGACTCTTACAGTATTCTTCCCTGTTCTGTAATACCGGTAGTGGAATAACAAAATGTAGAACTTTGGTTTGTAACCTGACACCCAAATGGAGCTCTCATATGGCTGGAATAGCTGCCATAAGAGAGCTCCATACATGGGTGCAATCGATCAGTGTCAGTTCCATCTCTATAAAGATTGAAGAACAGTAAGCTCAGATGCAGTGTCAACTTTTAAAGGCCAAGTTATTCATAGGTAGTTCTGTACAGTGTTCTACAGTTGCCTCTGCAGTTAAATCCTTTTTAAACCCTGTGCAGTATCATAGGGCACAAGGATTTTCCCATACCAATTTTAAATGATTGTCACACAAATTCAGATTTTTTTTATTATAATTTAACATCTATGTGTACAGTAAGCCATATTCTCTTGCATGCATTTTATTAATAATTAAAACTTGGTGTCTCAGCAAATCCTAGCATTGCCCTGTGTTCCCTGATACCAGACATTCCTTGTATTAGCTTGCATTATGTTTTGCACACAAAAATAAATATTGCTGTCAAACATACTTAGATGCAGTAGATGCCACTTTTCAGCTTGACGATGAATAACCCAAATGGGTTTTGAGGTCCCAATTTATAATTGTCATAGTACCTGCTGTTATATTTCCAGGGCAGAAGGTAAGCTCAAACCCTTGGAATTGTTAACTGAGGAGGGGGTGTCCAATTTAAATAGGGGCACAATGTCCGTTTGCATTAAAAACCCTAACATATCCTTGAGTTCTTGGAAAGTGTTACAGGTTTGCGCAGGGGCATGTTGATTGGCAAGTTGTCCCGATACAACAGACATAATCCTTCAGAAAGCTTTTTGTTTGAAAAGCTATTAAGGAACTATTTAACAAATACGGTTAGGGAGGAGATAAAATATTTCAAAACGTTCTAAAATGGTTGTTGAGTCAATTTTCAGAAAACACTCCTTAAAGTCTTGGCAAGGTATCTGTTTGTCTAAGAACACTCACCCACAAGATGCAAAATAAACGGCTGAGCCAACCTTTTCAGTGCCTGAATGTTGTAATAGTGGGTCAAATGAATCCCTAGCTTGATCAAGCAATCCAGTTAGAAATGTGCATGATTACCTACATGTACAAATGTGTGTGGCACAGGTCAACTGATTAAGATCTAGTGCCCCATGCAGTACATATTGTTGAAGGGTGATGATTATTAGCTTATTTAATCATTCCTAGACGTGTTTACTGCAGAATGGAATCAAATTGCAATTTAGTGGGGATGGTGGTCAACTTTAAAATGTCTTGTTTTCTGATATACAACCAAGCTTAAATATTTGATTTAAAACCTACTGCTGCAAGTTGGGACAGGCGTACACTGTTTAGATCACAGAGTGACGATTTAAAGGGTAAGACGTTGGTATGTACATCTCTGCTCTTTAAAATTGTGCCAAGGGATCCATAAAGAACAAAACTCCAGATAGTTACAATGCCTCCCTGTGAAAGTTGGGGGCAATTGAGTGAAGCATGTTGTGAAATGTAGTCTGATGCCTTCATTGTACCAATAACAGACTTGTGTGCTTCACAAGGGCCCATGTGGTTGTAATATCTAGAATGTATTTATAGTATATAAAACTGGACAGGAAATGTGCAGTGCAGATCTGTGCTATATGCAGTATTTAATGGCAACATGAGCTGATTTTACATCTGTTTTAAACTTTTTTGTAAAGCGTTCAGTGTTATAAAGACGGTACCTCAAGCTGAAATGCAGTGCAGCAAATATTTATAAGTTTTTTTTTTTTTATTTTGTATCCAGGGAAACTGCTTGAAGTATCTTAATGAGATGTTCTTGTGGTGATTTAACATGTTTAGTGAATAGCTGTGTAGAATGTGGAAAGCAATGACTCACAGTACCTGTTTAAAGCAAGACATTCTCTCCCTATTAAGTAATATACATAAAAGCATTAATAGTCTCACAAAGAGAGGTACTGTAGGATAAATGTAATTACCGTGTGTTTGAAATCAGTTTATATTTAATCCGGTGCAGTGCATTCCCCACCAATGGAGTTAGGGTTCATCTCCGTTTTAGCTTTTCATTTACAATGTATCAAAAGAATCTCCAAAGCAGCCACAGATTAAAAATAAAATAAACTTCAAAGGTTTCTGAAATCCATATATGTCACCCTTTTCACTGCCCTTTTTTTAAACGGTTGAACTTCACTCCAATACATTGTATTCACTTTGAAAGGTCTCTGAGAATCAACACCATAGCTTTGTGTTGCTCCACTTTAACTCAAGCTGCCCCATCCTGCTCTGCAAACAGTGGGGCTGGGGTATGAGTTCAATGTTTCCTCTGAGGTGGAGTCTGCTGCAGGGACCATTAGGACTGCTCTATAAGATTGAGCCCTGTGCCCTATGTGAGCCCTGTGCACACAAAGCTGCTGTGTAGTCCCTGAGCTTGTGTAGTCCCTGAGCTTGTCATCAATAAGGGCAATCCAGATGCTTGAACCGACTCACTCACAATCACAAAGCTGTATGTATGTAAATCACATTGTTCCGGATGTATGTATGTATGTATGTGTGTAGAGACATACATAACCATGAGGGTTAAGTATAGGTTGTTGAACATGTGACATTCTTCAAAAAAATGTTCTACTTTGTCAATAGTTTATTTTTTGCATTTTGGAGGTTTTTTCTTCTTAAACAGAATAATAATAATAATAATAATAATAATAATAATAATAATAATAATTAATAATAATAATTTATGTATTTTTTAAAATTAATCAGCTTCTACCCTTTCCCAATTAGCAAACTACTGACCGCCACTATAGTTTATTATTTTACGACGAAGGAGTCTGCGCCACGTAGTCTGACCGAAACAATTTAGTCACAACATATGTAACACTTGAGAGGCTAGTGGTAACTAAGGGGTATGCGACCCGTTACAAAAGAGAATCGTCCATCAACTGACGGCTCCAAATACTATCCAATTCAATATGAACTGAGCATAGTTTCAATTGCCAGAAAAAGTCTACTTCCTTGATGTTTGCTACTCTAGAGTAGACCGTGCCAAGTGCAACAGGGCAGCGGGAAGGTTGAATGGCAAGGAAAAGTTATCGTCGTCTTGGAAACTGCGAGCTGTAACTTGCAGAGGTGGACTGGAGTCCGGTCTGACATTTGTTATAAATCCTGAGGAGGGAGCGCCTAGTTTGAGATGAGTTTCTCAGAAATGCATGAAGTAGATCCCACCCCCACCCCCCTGCAGTTGAGAAATGGTTTGGCTGTGTGCGGATATTGTTACAAAATGTGTAAAGTAAAGAGTCTGCCCGTGCAGTTTATTTCAGTCAGTCAGTCAGTGAGATTATGTGGATTGGTTGTGGAATGTGATGTGCACGAAGGCACGAAGGTTTTTTTTTTGTTTGCATGTGCCGAAGATGACATTATGAACTCAGGCTGACTGAAGACAGATATTTGCGATTGGTCCGTGCAACATCCCAATCCTTTGCTCGAGAGAATATAAAAAGATGCTTGTTCCCGTGGGTATTTTTTTTTAAACCTAATATATTTAACGATACAGTCCTCTAACGTTAAAGGTGATGCACGCAAGTTTCTGTATATGACTTTATTAAAAGTTACATTGATGGAGGTGGTTTGTTCTTTGTAAGTTTAGCATTCAGATTTTTTTTTTTTTCGTCAGCACCTTGATAGAACAGGCTATGCTTGTGTGGAGACACACCAGGCAGTAATGCTTTAACACCAGCTTAAGACGGCTATTGCGCATTTAGTTACTTGCAAACAGTGTATATTGCAAAGAATGTGGGATTTCAATGCCTCTTCGCACGACTTGCTTCCTTAAATGTACGGCTGTGAAGTCGCATTTTTGTCAATATGTCACAGAGGTGGGCAATGCAGTTCCACGGGGGTAAGCCATTGTGTTTATTTACTAAGTAGTATGTTCTCATCCAGGCTACTTCGAGTTTTGTGTTTTGCTTCTTAAGGATCTGATAAAATGACATGATGTCTGCAATGACAAATGCCCCAAAACGAACTGATCCTACCGTTGTGTTTAAAACGTGCTTTGTTGCACCGGTATTGTAATATGTTTGACGAATGCAATGCATCAGTTCAAGTTTATATTTCTGTTGACACGTTATTTTGCAACATTTTATTAAAATGTATCCAAAATAGTGGAACTTGA
The DNA here is from genome assembly GCF_902713425.1 of Acipenser ruthenus. Taxonomy (NCBI): domain Eukaryota; kingdom Metazoa; phylum Chordata; class Actinopteri; order Acipenseriformes; family Acipenseridae; genus Acipenser; species Acipenser ruthenus. The sequence continues at coordinate 34,415,504 of NC_081201.1, read as the reverse complement.
CCGTTCTGTGCATTTGTCTGCCAAAGTAATATGTTTTGATCTTTTGACTGTAGTAGCTCGTGATCACCGCGTCTGTATAGATTATGCATGTTGTGGGTCCTGATTTAAAATGATCATTTTGCCTTGTTACAAGAACTGCACTGTTAGTGTTGTTGGGGGGGAAAAAAGCTCAACTTCCACTATACACGGGCTGGGCATACAAACAATATAGATAGTACAGATGTTAGTTGTTCTGCATATTGAATATAGAGTATGCACCAGTTATAGGTATAAGGAAGCATACGGGTTTATTTATAGCTTCTGCTGCATGGAGTAGAATTGTTCAAGTTGAAGGAGCAGCGTCCGCTTAGCTCTTGTCCTCTGTTCTAGTACTGCTCACATTTCTAGCCCTCCGAAGTACATTCTAGCAAGATCCTTGAACAAACTATCGGCACGTTAAGAAAAAAGCTCCATTTTGTGCATGGCTTTTCACTTGAAATTGTTGCAACAAACTGTATGATTGTATTACGGATGAACAACAAATGTTATATTGGGTGGCATTGTAGTCTCCCTTTCTCTCAAACTGCATATTTCTTTATTGTTATTATTATTATTATTATTATTATTATTATTATTATTATTATTACTGGTGTTGTGAACCCTTCGTATTAGACCCCGAGCACACCTCCATCAGTGATAACCTTATTTCACTTTGTATAACATAAACATAGCGGTTCAGACAGCTACTTCATTTCCATTTTGAACTTTCATGGGATTCTTTTGTCAGGCTTAATGCTCAGTTAAAGTGGAAAAGCTCACTTGGTCATACAGTATGTGAGAACTTGTTGCTAATCTACAGAAATGCAGTGGTAAAAACAGAACATTTAGTTCAGTGGAATATTAGATGCTGTTGAGCAGAATGCCCACTGGGGATGCACTGAGAAAACAAAAGAAAACACTGAGGTTGGCACATGTTTGTATTGCACAACACTGAATGTGCCTTGTTCCTTTCAGCTGACAGCAGTCAGGTCTAGTTTTTTTGTTAGTAAAACACTGGCCAAGTTTGCATTTATTTTACTTTATTTGTTTAAAGATACTCTTACATCTCTAGAGCAAACTTGGATGTGGTGTAATGAATGTATCTGGTGCTTGTTTCGTTGTTCCCATGCTGGTCACAGTATTTATACAGGTTGTGTTTGTTTGTGGAGCACTGGGAACATACTTGTGTCTTGAAGGACTGACAAATACACTTGAGCTGAATCCAGTGTTTTTTTTTCATTAGCTACCTGAATGAAATGATCAGGCTTCAGCTAAATCTGCAGTGAACTTACTAAACGTATTGCAGGCTTATAGGCTAGTATAAATACCAGTGTCAATCCCTGGCACATGTTCTAGCTCATGTTCACACGCATTTATTTCAATGATCTGTTCCACTAACTGGGACTGCAGGGCACTGTTGCCTGATTGTAGAAATGGGTTTTAAGGCCATGGTGGCAGAAACTTTATAGATTCCTCTCTTGAAATCTTAAAATACATGACAAACACCATAACAGTTATTCTTTTAAACAGAATACTGATAATATGCAGAAGTAATGCTAGATAAGCTGATCATGCTGATCATATCTCGGCCACTACACGCACCTGCCGATTCCACCTATTCAACATCTGCAAAATACGCCCCTCCATCTCTTTCTCTGCCACTAAACTCCTGGTTCATGCTCTCATCTTCACCCGCCTCGATTACTGCAACTCCCTCCTCCTTGGCCTTCCCTCCTACGCCTTCACACCACTACAGCAAATTCAAAACGCCTCTGCCCGTATCATATTCAACCTCCCCCACTCCTCTCATACCTCCCCTCTTCTCCACCAGCTACACTGGCTCCCTGTTTACTATCGCTGCTTATTTAAATTCCTTACCCTAGTCTACAAATCCCTCCATGGTCTCGCCCCACCCTTTCTGGCTGCACTTATCACTTACTATGTTCCCTCCCGTCCCTTACGCTCTCAAACTCTGTTGTCCCTCTCGGTCCCACCCTCGCCCTGTGCCCAATCCTGTTTCTGTTCCTTCTCCCTCCTGGCTCCCCTTCATTGGAATAAACTCCCACTCCATATAAAACAGTCCCCTACACTACGCAGTTTTCGCTCCTCCCTTAAAACTCTTTTCACCCTAGCCCATCCCACTGCGTGTCCTAGCCCCTAACCCCTGGTCAGGTCTTTGCTTGCTTGCCCAACCCTGCCCTAGCCTCTGTTCTCACTGTAGCACCACTCTACTTACTCACCCTTGCCCAATAAACGTACCTTCTTCCTTCAGCCTTTTCTTTTGAATGTACCGTTTAGTTTAAAAATTGTTCAGCGCCTTGGTTAAAGGCGCTATATAAATAAATATAAATAAATAAATAAATAAATAAGCCATTCATATCAATGCGGTTTATATGAGTATTCTGGCAAATGGAGCACCGAATGGGAAATAATTAATCTAGCTTCCTTCCTTTCACAACCTTCTCCAAGGCTCCAGTGTACAGCAGGCCACTACTAATTGACCCACCTAACCATCAAGTCTGCAGGGCTGGGGTTGGGAGATCACCAGTAGCAGAAATCTGCTTAGCAATTCCTGAAACAACCCATTGACACATTTGGCTGTGGGATAGTTTTGAAACTGCATGTGAGCGATTTTAATTAGATTTCACAAAGCGCTAAGGATTTCCCCTGCATGAGCGGCACAGCGTCTCTTTTTAATTGTGGTGTTAGCGAATGGAAACATGGTGTATTGTTATTAACACCAATGCGGCAGCTACAAATCACTCTTGATCAGGATGTAATCTGTAAGTAGCTGTAGCTAATGTTTCTGGTCATCTGTGCCATTTGATAGCAGTTTGGAGATAGCTAAACAGTAAAGTCGATAACAAGCTGATAATAAAGCAAACAATAAAATAGTTAAAAAAAAACAAAAAAAACACCCTTCCCTACCTGTTGGCTATGTCTGTCCTAATTGAACGAATACAGTAGGTATTTAAGGTTTTGTTAGCTATTGACCACCCGGTGATGTCATTTGGGAGGTCAGCTTGCTCATCTGCTTGAAGGGCAACTGGACCAGCTTCCAATGAAATGGACACACAGACCAGTGTCCAGTGTTGTTCAACATCTAAATCCATCCCAAATCATCGCTGCATAGTACATGAAACGGCCATTGCTGGACTTTTTTTTTTTAAGAGAATTAAAAGTGGAGGAAACCGTTTGGCAATGTGGCTCTACAGCACTGAAAGAAAAGAAGGCCGCTTTTGAAGCATGTCAAGTTTCACATTTTAGTTTTTGAAATTAGAGTATTGTATTGTTAGAACTTTTCTGTGCCTTGAAAAACTGGCTGCCTGATTTTCTTGTGTCTGCAGAACAAGACTATCCTTGTTTTCTCAAGGAAGTTTTAAAATGCTGTTCAGTTTGTTACAGGGGGGCTTTCCAAACTAGGTCTGCTCTGTAGATATAAACAAAGTGGTGTTCACGATGTCCCAGTGAATTAGATAGTAATTCCAAAGCTAGAAATATTATGGTGGTGTTGTTTACCATAGAATCACTGGAAATGGAGGCTAGACAGTTGCGATTAATTAACTGAGGGAATCGGGTGGTTTATAATAAAGGACCTCATTGAACTTTTCAAATTCAGTGATGAAAATAAGACTCCTATTACATAGCAGTCCACCTATTCCACATATTTACTACGAGTTTTATTAGCCCCAATGTAGAGGTAACAAGCTCAGGTGTGTCCTTGTTAAACTTGAATCAAACTGCTATGCAATGGAAGTATTTTTTGCATCCCTGAAATTGCACATCGTATAACGTATTAACTTATTTTATATATGCACCACTTTGACTAATCCCAGGCTTGGGAAATATATATATTTAATATTTTTTTTAAATTTGAAAACATGAGTGCTTATCATATGTTTCATAAAGTTTAAATATATGTCTCATATATATATAATACAATCATATATAATAGTTTTTTATATCTTCCATATAATTTCAGTCAAACTGCTGTTTAAAAGCAGAACTCAAGGAATAATGTGTTATTCTAGCATCATGCTTGAGAAAACAGCGCACATTGTTTGCAATTGGAAGCAACTTCAAAAAATAAGAAAAAAAAGAAGGTTCAGTTTAATTGCATATTTCCATCCAGTTTTACAATCTCAAAGGCATTGTACAGCACTGAAACATACACTTTGTTATGACTGGTGTTCATAAGTATTACTAGGGAAGGTTCTTGTGTGTAAAATGTGTACTTTTATGGGGTTGAAGTGAATTTTTGTTTTGATGGAGAATTGAATGCTATTCTATTTGCTGATACTGTACATCTCCACAGTGATTAGATAACCCTGAATGCTCATGTAGCATGTGAATGTAATGCTGCTTATGAATTTACATTTGGACTTAAGTATGCTTAATAAACAACACTCCATTAGAGTGGCACTTTAATGCTTTAAAAACACACTTTAAACTGAATTGAAGTAGCCAGTGCATGCTTTATGAGTTCTTGCCAAAACTATTGGTAAAAATAAATAGTATACATTCTGATACTGTACCCATGGTGTCTTCATTGTACTGTATACTATACATGTACTCCTCAGTATTGTGGTGTAGCTAGTTTCTGTTAAGAGTCACTTCCAGAATCATATTTGTGGGTTATGTGAAGACATCTCTGGAGCCATTTTTATTGTATGGGTGTGTTTCCATGACTGGCTTATGTTGTTACTAATAAATTATTCAAAATGTACAAGAATAAAAATGGACTGACAGTGGGGTATTTGAGGAAGTTGAGACAATCGTATATATACACGCAAGGCAATTCCTATGCGGGGAGGGGAGCATTGTTGTTAGGACAAGCATAAACACAGGGTATGCTGCGGTCTGTGTTGAATCTGTGTCCTTGAAAAGGCAGTGTTTGAACAGTTTTGAGTGTAAACACACCAAGTAAATGGTGAGAGATTTCATGAGAGATGGCGATATTCAAGTCTGTATCCTACAGAAGGGCAGTGGTGGGTGATGCATGTTCAGGATTGCACCAGCCTAACCCTTCAGGTACTTGAGCCACAGTGAGAGGGAGACTACCCTGAGTCCACAGGCTAGGCATTGTGCAGTATTGCATGCAAGTTCCAAACATCTATTCATCATCAGGAAGCTGTTTATCTTTCAGTGTTTGCTGCTGTTCCATTTCTACATTCTAGCAATCATTTGACATTTCTGGAGGTTCACTTACAGTAAGTATATTTCTTCTATAATTGCTCATGCAATATTTTTAAACAGCTGTTGTCAATGAAGGGGGGGGGGGGGGGGGATGCATTTGAATTTCCTTATGAGTTGTTTCCTGTGTACAATAGTGCCAGTATGGTAGCATGGAACTGCTATAGATTATCAGTGCATATGGATTAATAGCACTCCTACATGTACACTATATGAATATCCGTACAAGATTTTACTGTGGCGTTCCTCTCACACACATGTGTCTAATTGGAAGTGTCTACGCCATGAATGACAGATGAGCTGAGATCTACAAACTCATTCCACTTGATTCAAGACCGATTTTAATCTCATTCCAGTCTTTCTCTTTGTGTTTTTTCCTAAATGGGGCAAAAAAAAATTCTTAGAAGTAATAGGTAGAAATTACTACTTCCCCTCGAGCTAGTCAAATAGACAGACATTTTTTAAAATGTATTTATCACACTCCTTCGGTTCCCACAGTGAGTCACAGTTTGTAGCTGTGTCTTGAAGGGAAGTGATTTTGTAAGGTTTTGCTTTTGGACAATAGTAGTTAGCGTGTCTTATACCAAAGGTTATAATCCTTGTGAAACTGGATGCTTTTGCACTTTGATTGCGCTGTTGCATGCAAGTTTGCAAAATAATACAGGGTGGGGTTATCTTGTATGACTGCTAATAATATACATAAGATGACATTAGCACATACTCACCTTAGATATGCTTAACTTGTATGCATTTTTAAAGCCACTGTACTCTGCCATTTTTAGTGTGCCAACTTTTGCTGTTTGACACAAGGAACAGAGAGGTTGTTAAGCTCTTACAAATGGTGCACCCTTCCTCGAGCCATGTGATTTGAACAGTCCCATCACCAATATCAACACCAAGTTTGCACTACTAATTGAACTCGGCCCATACTTGTATATATGCATATGGGTCATCCCATACCAACGTTGTCAGACCATCTCAGATTTTGTTAGAAAAATTAATCTGGGGGTTTTTGGGCCCACTGAGTTAAGAAATGGTAATACATTTTTTTTCTTTTTTTCTCTTTTTTTTCTTTCCCCCCTTCGAGCTGTGATCTGGCAAAGGTCAACCTAAAGTGAAAAAGTGACCCTGACCAGAAAAATCATCCTGGGCTCAACTTAGATGCTACCATCATGTGTAGCACCTCGATAGAGCTTTTGAGAAAAAAATACCAGGAGCACCTAACTCACTTTTGGCAAGTTGCCACACAAGGGGCAAGTGACGAGTTTTATTTGAGCTTCAGCCCAATCCTTTACCCTGTAGGGGATGCAGGTCCTAAAATGTTAGTATTGCTGTAAGAACCTTAGGGTCCACTTTCCAAATTTTGTGAAACACCTTTGGTTTCAAGGCCCACACTGGTCATTAACCCCTTCTTTTTTTGGTATTTCAGGGTGTGCTTTAAATTACTGAAATCTTTACATAGAAACGCAAGGGCAGCAGAATACAGTGTTTTGAGAGTTTGTATTTCCATGTTTCCATATTACGGTGTATAATTGAACCTGAAAAACTGCTGCCTAGATTTCATCCAAAGAAAATAATGTTCCAAAAGGCATGAAATTGCTTCCTGGTTTCTATGTATCCCATAAGAGCTGCAAACGTTTCAGGTGGTAGATCTAATGACAACGCCATAAATAATCATTACTCCATTGTTATGCCAGGAGAGATTAAACTGATAGACGTGGTGTAGCCTGAGACTGAAACTTTGAATCCCCCCCCCCCCAGGACTCTCAGGGTCAGAACTGAGAAAGCATGTGTGTGCTGCAGAGGGGATTACTGTGGTGGTGGAAAAGCAAATACAGGGATGGAAATAAAACTCCCTTTGCAAAGAAGTTTCACCCATTCCAGGTTTTACTGTGAGTTTGATTAGTCACAGTGTATTGGTAACAAGCTCAGGTGTGTCTATGCAGTGGGAGTCTTATTTCCATCCCTGTAGTATCTTCTGCTTTTGTTGCACCTGTGAGAATAGATGCGTTCTCTAGACTTTACTGTTTTGACTGAATAGCAGGGTGGATGGTCCTTCCCAAGTCAAAGCTTAGATAAAGATTACTTTTCATTACTGTATTCAAAGGAGGCTGTGTGGTCCAGTGGTTAAAGAAAAGGGCTTGTAACCAGGAGGTCCCCGGTTCAAATCCCACCTCAGCCACTGACTCATTGTGTGATCCTGAGCAAGTCACTTCACCTCCTTGTGCTCCGACTTTCGGGTGAGACGTAGTTGTAAGTGACTCTGCAGCTGATGCATGGTTCACACACCCTAGTCTCTGTAAGTCGCCTTGGATAAAGGTTGTCTGCTAAATGAACAAATAATAACTCCAAATTGATGCCAAAACAAAATGCATACAAACAAAGCGAAACAAGCAAATTAGCTTGAGAATGTAAGCAAACTGAGAACTATCTTTAACTGCGTGTATAGTCAGATATCCCGTTTTAAAATGAAAATCCATGTGAGACCCACATATGGAGACTGGAAATGCACTGCACAGAAGATTAATGGAAGTTCTGATTTTTCTTTGTTCTCCTTGTGGTGCATAGGGGATATTTTAGTTTTCAGCTTGCAAGTTTTCAGTTCACTGCCATGTTACTCTATAATACGTATTTATACTTACACTGCTGGATAATGCAATGCCAGGATTGCTGCAAGTGGCAACACATGATTTCCAGCACAAGATCTAAGGTGGCATGCCAGCTGCAGTATTGTCAAGTATGCAGTCATTAAATATGGACCACCTGGGATACATAATGCCAGGGAAATTCTAGATGACCCTACTGAGCAGTTCATTCATTACCCTCTACTGATTTGTACTGATCTCTAATTAACCAGTTCTTTTAAACCGTTCTCCTTCGCTGTCCACTGGGATGATGCAGTCTATACTGGCTGTTGCAAGTTTAGGTGATAGGTAAAATAAGTATGAATACCTACTGTGTTCCTTTCCTTGCACTGGGGAATCTAGGATAAAAAAGGGGGGTACTGCTTTATAGCCTAGTGACAGCATACACAAATTATTATTATTATTATTATTATTATTATTATTATTATTATTATTATTATTATTATTATTATTATTATTTAGAAAGATTCTGACTTTGCGAACTTGCCGGGACTTGAACCACCAAAGGGCCATCGCTGCTCGGTCACTCCATGCTGTCTTGTTTGTTCTTGAATTACGATGACCTTCCTTTTTCCATCACAGACATCTAGGTTGTCTTGACCCCTCCTAGCATACGGGAATAAGTTACCGACCAGAGAAATTGTCTTACTTAACCCATGACCCCAATAGAGTAACTTCCAGTCATGAACGATTTGCCAAATTAGCATGGAAATTAAAACTAGCTTTAGGAGCCACATCCTGTATTGTTGATCCAAAGTGATAAATTACAGTAATATGAATCACATGCATGTGGTTGGTGTTCTCTGCCGAAGATTAAACACAAGCTATCTCTGTTCTCCCAGTGAGGTTTGTCTTGGCTCCTGTCCCTAGCGTATGGCCAGTGGGGTCTTGTGATCCCTTGCTCTTGTCAGCTCTTTGTTTCCCACGGTGTTTCATCCTCCACACAATGGCACTTTGTTCTGCAGACACCACCAGGGCTAATGTCAGGTTAGCAAGCTCCTTCTCTCTCTTTTTTCTCACTCTCACTTTCTGTACATTGAATTAATTGGATATCTTTTTCAGAGGTTGGCAAACTTTTATGAGGCGAGGTCTGGAGAAAGAGATTTGGCTCTTTAATCCCACACCATGATAGCATCTCCATGTGGCTTCCATCAGCTGTTTTAGAGCTGTCTTGGGTGAGCTGCTAATGGAAGGTGTTAACCAGGAGGTCACCGATATTCACCATATATTCACCAATATTGAAAACTGAGCACAGCACTGACCCAACATTCAAAATTGTGATTCCACAATTACATTTGTGATATCCTATCACCAGGTGACACGGTACTTAAGATGAAAAGGCAGGTGCCTTGATTGGCTGAGTGGGTATTCATGATTTACTGTATAATAGCTTTTATTAGTAAAACGTGTTCAATAGATCTGACTGCCTTGTGACCTACCATGTGGAAGGCTGTCTTTGTTTTGTATTAGCATTGGCTTATTAACCTTCATACTATGGTGTGTGTGCTGTTTCTCTTTGAAGATAGTAGGTATAGACTAAACTGTGTTCGAGACATGGAACTTTCCCTATGCACTAAGATCAAATGATGTGCCTACTTTTAAAATCCCTAAATCGAGATCTAATATGGGCCAACATGCCGTTGTATATCAAGTTATTTCTTGTCACCTTCTCTTGCTAGGACCCCCTTGGAAATTAGACATATAACTCAAGGGTTCTCTCTTGGTTAAATACAATAAATAAATAAATAGGATGCTAGAACCCCAATGCAGTAGGAGTTAAAGAATGCTGCTTGTGATTTTGCACGATGTACGAGACACTAAAGGTCATTAAGAAAAGGAGCCAAGAACAGACAGTGAGACTGGATCGTTTTCCTGCCCGTAGTTTTGTTGCTCTTGCTTGTAGTTTTATGATGTGGAAAAAATATTTTTCTGTTTGCACAGGGATTGGAGGAGGTTTGGAAAGCATCCCAGTAGTCTCCCTGTGTTCAGCCAATGGAAAGCAGTCCCGCTGAACTTTTCAACTGCGGACGCTTTGAAACGGGACACAGTGGCCGGTAAAAATGGATCCTGTTGACCTTTGCCTGCACTGGAATGGATTGGGAAAAACAAGTGTGTTACCATGGTGACCATCCTTACCAAGACACTGGAAAAGAAGGGTGCTGATGATGTAACACGCAGAGCCTCATACTTTGAAATGGTAAGATACCGAATATTACATTTATCGTAAAAACACAGTTTTATTTAGTTTCTTTAACTCTTAGTTTAGATATATTTTGTATCTCTGGGGTTCCCAATTGCCACAGACGGCACTATTCATTGAACCAGGTTTACATCAGATAGAGTTCCTATTAAACCAGTGTACTCCCCACACATTGAGCTGGGTGTTTCAACTCAGTCAGCAATGCCAAGTTCATTTCACATTATGAATTTGCAGTTGCTTAAAAAGTCCAAGTCGCTGACTGATCAGCCCGTCAACAGTTAGTCATATGAACTGCCATCCCTATCCAGTCTGTAAAACAACTGCAGGTGAAAGTTTAAGTCCAAGAGGGTAGATACTCTGGTTTGATCAACTCGTCTGTTTATTTGCAGCATAATCCAAAGATGATGAGTAAAGGGACGACTCTCTTCTCCTGCGGAATTATGGGTAAGTGGTTTTCGAAATAAAATGCGCCTGGCCTTGATATAAGCGGCAAATAAGCTCTTAAAAAGAATTACCCATAATTGTGCTTTTGTCATGTCCCTCAACAGCTGGGTATTCAGATGTCAGGAGTCAACCAGAGCCATATTGTACTGGGATACAGCAGCCAGCATTGACAGGGTTTTGATGTCAGAACTTTCTGTGTGCAGACACAGCACAACAGACCTTCTTATGCAATGCATTTGTGCACAATAGCATGACTTAATAGAAAGTGCATGTTCCATCTTACATCACCATATTTAATACAAATAACCTGCATTGTAACTGCAGTTTAGCTTTAAATGCGGATTAATTTCACTAATTTGGAGTTACAGCACAGTTTCGCTCTGCACCTTCTAGTAGTGTTATATAGGGTAACAGATGGCTGTCTCCCGAGACATTAACAACCACAAGACTGAATGACAATGCAAGCCGTCTGTTCTAGTTCATGATATCATTTGTACAGAACTTTTTGTTTGTTTGCTGACATAGTTAAGAATATACCAGTGTTGCATTGAGTTGGAGGTGGTGCAATAGATCTTACAGTATGGCAGGTGAGAGATTGAGCAACATAAAGTGCTGTAGGTGTTCTTTTATAAAAAGACAATTCTGCAAGACAGTTAAAGTGTGAATAATAATAATAATAATAATAATAATAATAATAATAATAATAATAATAATAATATTACATTAAAAAAAATAAAAATAGCAAACAACAAAGGTATTTCCCCTCCGTCCTAGACACCTTGGGAGTCCTGGGTTGTACTGGAGGTGTTTTGTATTGCATTATTGCACTCTGTGCATATTTATGCAAGTGACACCCAAAGAATTTGTATTTGTATCTCTAGTTTTTACGCCCAAGTAAAAACAACAAGTTGAACTTGTTTAAATGCTTGTAAGACTTATTTCTAAGAGCTTGAAAAATGCAGCGGCTTGCTCATGTTTGTGAATTAGGCACATTACAGTACTGTAGCTATTATTTGCAGTACATTGATTGTCCAGAGAGCTGCTCGTTGTTTTTGTGATTTAAATTGAATGGTATTGGCAAAAGGTTTTTAAAGTCTAGGTAATGGTAATCGACTGTTGTAGGCTTTGGTCTGTGGGTGGTGAGAAAGTCTCCCCCTGCTCCACTTTGCGCTTCTCTTTTTGTTCCTGCCGATCTTCTAGACATTGCTATTATTTCTCAGCAAAGCCGACCCCTAAGGTCATGGCTTCCTGCCATTAAACAGGAGAAGCTATTTCTGGGTCTTTTGTCTGCTGATCTGACCCCTTCTGGCAGTTTGTTGACATTTGCTATGAAACCAAACATTACGTTGAAATGTAGACTCAATTGTTGTAGCTCCTTTCCAGAAACAGACAGGATATTTGTATATGTATTAAAGGAAGGTATAGGCTGGTACAGATTGGTAATTTGATTTTGTGCATTATGCATTGTAACATGTTGCAATTGATGGACTGTCCATATGTATGACATGATAAAACTCAGTGGACTTTCAAATAAATAAATACTAATCCAACAGAGCTGTTAACAGATAGGTAGAATACTTCTGGCAAACATCCAAGTGTTATCATAGAAAGGAATTATTGACACTCAGTCAAACCAATAGGTTTCTAAGCTATACATGTTCCTTCACTGGCCTGGGATCAAGGACACCAGAGGTAGGCAATTTCCCTCTGTCCGATGCCACATTCCAGGAATAACTGGGATCCCGTTGACTGGTATCCCGCGGAACCCCAGACCCACCTCTACTGTTCACTATCAGAAGACTTGGCATATATTGAAGAGAAGAAGACTAATATATATATATTGTTTTTCAAGAATGCCCAGAAACGTGTACCCTTTTACAAGCCACTGTTATTAGTTTTAGTACTTTTAGTATAATTTTCACCCCTTTTCCAAGTATTGGACCTAGTACTATTTTGTAATGGGCAGAAGCTTCAAACATTATTGTAACCTTTTCTAGTTCCTTCATGGCATCAATGAAAATTCCCAAACAACAAAGTAATCTTGATTTATATCACCTGCATGCAAACCATCAGATATACGTCAATTATTGACGTGCATGTATATCGGGCAGTGCTGCAAATGTGTTTATATAAATGCGCTCATATACAATAGCTTTACACAACAACAACACTGTTTTAACTGGTGTGGATGCTCTGGAATTGCCCAGCAGCCTATTCAATACAATGAAACTACAGCATTGAACAGACCACAGGAGGAGGAAACTTTGAGACATGCATTTTATGATATGAAAAAAAGCACTTTAAGAGTGACACTTTACAAAAGCAGTAATTCAGATGTAATTACAAATAGATAATATCTTATTTCTTGTAAAATATTAATGTGATTTATCGATTCATTAAAAATTCAAATGTGCAGCATCATTCCAAGCCTTATTGATATGAATCAATATAACAAATGTTCAGTCAATACATTCGTAGCTTCCATATGGCTATGACTTTGACTAGTTTTGCTTCTCTAACAGAATGCGACAGTTGGGCAGAGCTCAGTCGGAAGTGTCCCTTCCGGAAGGAGACGGCTGGTGCGAATCTCGAGTCTCTGTGGGATGCTCTGCCAGAGCCCTGCAAGGAGAGCCCAGCCGGGGCACGGGAGTCTGGTACAGCCAGTGCCGTCACCAGCCTCATCCGGGAACTGAGCCTGAGCGACACCAAGAGCAGCCCAGCCGCCGCCCCGCCCAGCAAGCGCCAGTGCCGCTCCCTGTCCTTCTCCGATGAGATGAGCTCCTGCCGCTCAGCGTGGCGGCCTGTGGGTTCTCGGGTCTGGACCCCCGTGGAGAAGCGGCGCTGCCACAGTGGTGGGAGCGTGCAGCGTAGCTCCAACGGCTTCACTGGCAGCACCATGCAGCGTAGCTCCAGTTTCAGCCTGCCTGCCCGCTCCAACACCTTCCCCGGCACCGCCTTCTCCCTCGGCTATGACCTGCCCTGTTTCGGACAGCGCCTTGTCTGCCAGCCCTGGCCAGGCTTCCAGGCCTTGCCTTCCAGCACCGGCTGTGGCCCAGTCAGAGACTCCACCGAGCTGCACAGGTCCCTCTCGCTCTCCCACGAGCAGATCTCTGCCTTGGAGTACAAGGCCCCATCGGCCCAGAGCAGCCCAGACTCTACTCCCGAACTGGGGAGACGCACGGGGCCCGGGGGGCTGTCCAGGAGCCGCTCCCAGCCTTGCGTCCTCAATGACAAGAAGATCGGGATGAAGCGGAGGAGGCCCGAGGAGGCCCAGGAGCAGAGACCGTCCCTCGACCTAGCCAAAATGACGCAAGTAAGTGGGCACAAATTAAGAGGTTTAAATATGGTGCAGGCGCAGTAGGTGACATTTTCTAGAAAGTTTTACCATGTTTTAAAATTTTATTTTGTTGCTTGAACTTTCTTGAAAGTGACGCCTATAACAAATATTGCTAGAACAGCTGCCTTCTCATTTTAAGAACACTGGCTCAAGTCAGTCACTAATCCTTCCAAAACTCCACCGTCTCTTGTCAGTCCTGGGCTGTTTACATTGTGCTGAACAGAGCGATTTTGAGATCTGGACTGCTGTATGATTAGGCTGAGACTCACCCCAGATTTCAACAATGCTGCTGTGCTGCCTAACCTGTCAAGGAATAGGCTGTGGCTAACTATGCACAGGAGCCATCATGCGACATGGAATCTGCCTTGCAGCTTTCAACAGCTAAATAGAAAATGTTAAAATATACCAGGGAACTTCCTGGAAGAAACAGACCCGCCGAGACATTATTACTCGGTTGACTCTGAGCTTCAAACACAGATCACAGGATTATGCTTAAAAGGGATACAGGATCCTTTATTATTTATGCATATGTTATTTTTATATAAGGTGATTAACATTAAGGAAACGGATGGCTAGCTTTATCACACAGCCCGAAAATAGGCAGGGGTGGGCCTATTTTATAGTTCTGAAGCTCCATGGGGATTCATCGCGCTGTGTACCAGGCTACAGGGCTGTACTGTACTGGGGGCCTGGCTTTCCTCTGCTCTCCACCTCGCAGATGACGTGACCTCCGCAAACCACTTTGAGTGAGATGCGGAAGTTCATGTTTGTGGAAAGAAACAAAAAGCAAAGTTTTAGACAGCGGCTGTTACTTTTAAGAGACTGCAACAATGCGCATGTAGTGGCTGAGCTGGGGCTCAAAGCCACAGTATCCTGGCTCCGAACTCGTCCTCTTGACGTATTGCCCTATTACCATTAGTGGCGACTGCATTTTTTGTTCTGTGGTAACATCAATTTGTTATGGTCACTTGCTTCTGGTGATTTTGTTACTTAGTAAAATGGTTGTAATAACTTTGTTACAACTGTTCATTGTAGTCGACCATTTTGATTACCTTTTCCATTAAACAACCCTAAACATAAAAGATTTGCAAAGGGATGACGTGGAGTCATCTAAAACAAGAAGCTGAAATCCAGAGACTGGTTCTGACTTACACAGCCAAGCAAACTTACACAAACATTCACACACTTCCCCCTTGTATAGTAAACACAGGCCTCTGCCAGGTCAAGGGTCAAATCTCCCAGACTTCCACACTCAGACGTCAAGGTCAGAAGGAACAGGAGAATGTTTGGCCCTTAGTGATAAGAATTTTGCCTGTAAGAGGATACACCAGCAAGAGGATGTGGGAGTCATTTTTCTGGCTGTTGGGTCAGTTTGGAGCAGCATGTGTGTGAGATTGCATAGCCAGGCTCTATTGGCCAGATGGTTTTTACAAATTAAAAACAAATGTCATAAGACAACCAAGACATTGTAGTCGATTTGGTTGTGAATCAATTTTCAAGAAGAACTTTCTCAGAAAAAATTGAGGTATACACCACAAATACCTGAACTGACACAGGAAGGGAAGGGATATACTCCCCACTTCCAAAATTCAAATTATGAAAGGTATCCGTGGCTTACCTGTAGCTGTCAATTAAAAAAAACGTATATTGCTGGAACTGTGTTTTGTTCAGTACAGAAAAGGCATAATGGAACAGCAGTAGCTACAGCAATCTAGGATTGGATACTTTTTTTGTGCATTATGTATTGTAATATTATTATTTATTTCTTAGCAGACGCCCTTATCCAGGGCGACTTACAATTGTTACAAGATGTCACATTATTTTTACATACAATTACCCATTTATACAGTTGGGTTTTTACTGGAGCAATCCAGGTAAAGTACCTTGCTCAAGGGTACAGCAGCAGCGTCCCCCACCTGGGATTGAACCCACGACCCTCCGGTCAAGAGTTCAGAGCCCTAACCACTACTCCACACTGCTGCTCTGTTGCTATTGATGGGATGTCCTTGTGTATGATGATAAAGCTCTGTGGACTTTCAAATAAATACTTAATCCAACACAGCTGTCAACAGATAGGTAGAATACGCCTGGCAAACATCCAAGTGTTATCTTAGAAAGGATTTATTGACACTCAGTCAAACCAATAGGTTTCTAAGCTATTTATATTCCTTCACTGGCCTGGGATCAAGGACACCAGAGGTAGGCAATTTTCCCTCTGCCCGATGCCACATTCCAGGAATAACTGGGATCCCATTGACTGGCGGCTCAAAGTACTGGTAGGGTTTGGGAGTCGTGGATAACATGCCTTGTCTTGTATCCAGCAGAACCCCAGACTCACCTGTACTGTTCGCTATCAGAAGACTTGTTTTAAAAATACAATTCTAGAGATAATTGCTTGCCTCTTCACACAACAGAACTGCAATGTGTATTATGAAGAACACCGGCATGTAGCTACTTCTTTAATGCAAATCTGAAAAGAAAGCCCTGCGCTGCTGCCGTTGAGTGACCTGGGAGTACACAGGAGAGAGGGAGAGCTTCAGGGTGGGGGGGGGGGGGGGGGGGTTATGAGTGGATAGGTGTTGAGGAATGGTAGGTGGCCAAAGGAAACAGAATCGGTTGGAATTCTGTGAGCTCCTGCTGAGCCGTGGCAGCCCTGTCTGCTCACAAGGCTCCTGGCCAGGTCCCTGGGAGGGAACACAAGTTTCCTGTTTGAGTATTTGAGCCCCCCTCCCAGCTGAGGTGCTATCAGCCAGCTCTGTTTCTCTGCTTTTCCACGTTAGGCCTCGGTTCTGTTATCCTGCTGGTGGGGAAAAATGGCACAGAACTTTTCCCAGAATCGCCCGGGGAAAGGAGAGAAAGGAAAGGGAGGTGGAACAGTTAATCGACTGTGAACAGCAGTGACTCGAGTTCCCGGTGCCTCAGCATCAGTGCATGCAGGTTAATCACTGCAGGGGCCTGCGTTTTCGCTGCTGTCCTTGCTTGGCATGCTTGACAATATGCTTATTCCAACACACCGGAATAAGCATATTGAGAAACCGATGTTAACCATAGCAGTTTGCACATTTTTTTTGTGTACACATAGCTGTTTCTGTTTCTGTATGCATTCCTTAGTGCCAGCACCTCGAAGGGAGCTGGCTGTATTTCTGGTATTATTATTAATCGGGCAAATATTATTATAGTGGAGTTTTACATTTACTAGTTTTACCTCTGTACAGGTTTTTTGAAATATCCATTATTTATTTTATATGACAGTCAAAACTGTCTAGATAGACAGAGTCTAGATAGACAGAGGTGCACTGGACTGTAGAAAAGTATCTTTGTATGTTTTGAATTTCAGATTCTGTTTCCAACTATGAACCTTGGAAACAGAGAATATGAAGATTTGTACTACAAGGTAGCCATTTCCTGTGGGTTCCTGGTTCTATTTTTCTTGTTGAAGGGAGTGGGTTTTACCCTTTTTAAGAATGTAATTTCCACTTGTATAGCAACAGTAAGCCAATTTTTGAGGTCTGTTTTGCAGAAGCATTGGAAGAAGCAACAATGCTTTTAATTTGTACTTTGTAGGCATGTGTTGCTAAGCAACTATGTCAACATTTGTCAGGAAAAAAAGACTTGGTAAGTTGCTCTTCCCCTGATTTTAAGGCTAGATTTGATGTTTTATTTTTGTTTGTGTTGCCTGTGCATTAATGGTAAATGAAAACTGCAGTGATTCCATAGTGTTTGAGCACCTTTGTTGCTTGTTGTGTTTGGGGAATGGGATATCCCTACCTGTTTACCCTGCCACATGATTAATAAATAGCATCGGCTATTCTCATGCGTGCAAATTATTCTAATGAGTCGCATTGGTAACCCACAATGTTATACATTTTCTAGGAATGACATACGAGTTGGGAGGGGGGTATTTATTGCCCTCCCACTTGGACCGCATGTTTACCAACAATCAACGTGTCTCAGTGCAGTAGCATCTTAAGTGTTAATGCAGAATGACCTGAGAGGGTTTGTTCTTCATTTAACTCCTAAAATGTTTTTCTGCAATGATGATATTCATATTCTAGGAATATACAGTCCTACGGCCCCTGAGTCATTTTCTTTTAATATCTATTTGTTTTTTCAAAGCCTTTTATAATACAAGCTAGTTGTACGTAATAGTGTAAGAACATTATGTTATATGCAGAGTATCTCAAGAGATTTATATCTTTGACATGAAACAAGAAGACTATCTTGCTGAAAATGCCAGCCAAAATGCTAGAAAAAACCCCATGTCATTTGGCTAAGTTTAATACTGTATTTCCGTAGTAACAAATACAGAGGAACTTGACTTGGGTAACTCGGATGTATGCAAGCCCTGCCCTGGATATATTGTTTGTCTGCAACATTTTCCAAGGTTCTGAACCATTTACAGTGAACACTGCAGCAGAATAGGAATAATAACTTCTACTGAGACCTTAAGCGGAAGAAAAAAAAAAAAAATATTCTCATACGTAAGTTTTCCCACAGAATCTCTGCACAGCACCTCTATACCAATAGGTAATTGTGCAGCCAATATCTTGGTAAAAACTTTTGTTTAAAGTGTTGTGTGTCAGATCTAATCTGAGATGTGCAAAACTGCCTGTTCATTTTGTGTAGTTCATAAACATCCCTCATCGTCATTGACCCTCTACATCAGGAATGACTAAAATTACAGACTAGTTTGCATAGAGCTCAGACTCCATACTAACCAAAACACTCCGGTATCTCCATGTGTCGGGTATTGTTGCTCAGTTATATTTTCATATTTTCACTACAGTAGGAAGTTTGTGAGATGTGAAAAGAAGCCTGCTGTTAACTAAAATCCAAGTACAGTAAACACATGACTTGTAGACAGTTCTGAGTGTTTATTCATGAACCCTAGGAATGTACCATTCTTTTATTGTAACTTCTGAGTTCCTTACATCTCAAGCCATGGTCCGGCTCATCCTGTTAGAGTGCACCTCAGAAGTGAGGGCTGCTATTCTAGAACCAAGCTGCTTGTTGTAATGGAAAGAATTTGTTACAGACAAGAATGTGGAACACTTCTCGTTCCCCACCCACAGCATATGTTTCAGTTTCACTCAACACTGTAAATATTTCCTTCAAGCTCACTCAACCAGAAGCCAATGCATTACTTTTCTAATCCATCTTGATAATACCAGCGAGTGCAGCACCAGCATGGGTTGAACTTGAGCATGGTTCTCTTCCAGTAAGTTTCAGCTGAATGGCAAAACTTCGACAGTGGTGGTACTGATTTGTGTCTTCAGAATGTTTATGCAAATTAACCCTGGCTGCTAATTATAACAGTAAAATGCACTAAAGTTTTTGTTTGCTCTTTTTTTCTTTTTCTTTTGCAGAAGCTCAGAAATTTCCATAGCCTTAGTTGCCCTGGTATTCCCAGTGAAGACTGCTCCCAAACTAACCAAGTGCCTCCCACTTGCAGAGGCACTAACCAATATGAGGCTGACCTCAGACCTGCTGGGGGACCAGAGGCGGGGCCTCAACAGAACACTGAAGAGGATGGGGCCAACAAGGAGGACCTGTCCAATGAGGAGCTGCACAGTCCAGACAAGGACAGAGACTCCAAGAAGACAGCAGAGAATGTGGACGAGTGTGTGAACTGGGAGTCTGAGAGCAGGACAGCGGGGGATGCTTCTCAGTTGGGAGGAGAACTGGACATTGACCAGATTGAAAGAAACTGAAGCAAGGAAAGTGTTGACTGGTACCCTGAAGAGCTTTGTGGGGTTCTTAAAGTTGTATGAAGCCCTGAAACTAAGGGAGGGGCTGATGCTGGGCACCACAGCAGAAAGCAGGAACACGTCTCAGTCAGTACAAGGGCTCATGTACCCTAGTTAAGGAGATCTTACTTTGAAACAAAGTAGATGTACAGAGTTCGGGCCATGGAATTCGGCAGAGTTGGGAAGTGCAGCATGGTTGTGTGGATCTTCAGCACACTAGAGAGAAATACTGTGAAAGTTTAGTGGGGTGACATGGCAGGGGAGGGTAGGGGGGGTCATTATGTTGTTGTTGTTGTATGGGTCGAGGGGCTTGGTGAAAAGTTTAAAAGCATTCCTCTGTTCACACACAAAACTACAGCAGACGAGAATGTTAATCAGAGAATGATTTTGATGTTGCAACAACCACCATCGGCCGCCGCCTTCTTGAATGTCGGGCTCCGTCTTCAAGCATGGGGATAGCCGAGGAGATTGGCTGGAAGATAACAGAGGTTGTAAAGTACTACAGGCTGGATATCTTAAGCTTTTGCACCATTTGCACCATTTTCTTCTGAAAGGAGATCAAAAACAGTAAGAACTGTTTTATGTTGAGAATTGTCATTTCAGGGCCTCTTTGTGTGCATCTTACTCGTTTTGTAACTGTTAACTGTTTTTAATTTTGTTTCAGAAAACAAGTGGTTTGAATTTTGCAAAATCAATTGATGTCTGAAGTAAACCAGTTTTTTTTTTTAATAATGGGCATGGGGAATAGTCAACTTTTGCAGCTGTAGGCATATACTGCAGTTTGCCAGTAAAAAAAAGGTTAAATTAAGTTTGCTGAACATTCAGCTAGGGGGAGGATATAAACTGTTTAATTTTTTTTTTTTTTTTGGTGAAGCCACCATTTAAAAAAAATAAATCAATAATAAATAAATAAATAAGTGACTTGCAATCATTAAAGCAATGACATTATTTGCATTTGGAGATTTGAATACAATTTAAATAAATAAATAAATAAAAACACACTTCTAGAAATAGTGACATAAAAATGTTACTCTTTTGTGCTTTTGTATAACCAAGGCAGTACACATTTTATAAAATACACAAAACTTTTCAGTTGAAAATGAAGAGCTCTATTAAATATAGTCAATAAAAGGTCAAAACAGCTATTTATTTATTTTTCTCCTTTTGGACCCAAGTATGGGTCAATTGAGTTGCCAGGATATTTAGCGAGAGGGTACCAGAAGGTCACATGCTGCCCATCAAAGGGGTGCCTGCCAATTCCAAGCACAACCAACAGAAGAAAATAAAGGTCCCTGTATATCTAACCAAACTCATGAAGAATTATGTTTTCTGCTGTTAATTATTAATGCCATGAAAACAATTGGCTGACCTAACATAAGACATGAAACCTCTCCAACAAACAAACCAAATTACTACTATGCCTTGTACCCCTTCACTGCTAAATAAGAACTAAAATAACTAAATCTTCCACAGCACCATATGGTCTCCAGCGGTTTGCAGAAACCGATACAAACAAGTGCTATTCTTATTTTGAAACTGTAGGGAATTGTCTCATTTGTTTGAAGCCTGTTGGGAAGGCAGCAGCAGAGCGTTATGCATTGCTCCCCGCAGCTGTTCATATTTTGCGAATGTTTGGGTTAGCCCTGAAACCCTGTGGCAAGACAAGGGGCATCATATTGAGGAACCTCATTTTACTGCTTTGTGCTGCGAAGATTTGGGCCTGTTTTGCTGTGCTGTATAGACTTGTTGCAATTACAGTCATTCTTGAGATGTATATCTTAGGAGAGGCCTGAAATCCCTCCTGATGAGTTGGCATTTTAGGGTCAGCTGCTGTTAACTTTAACCCTTTGCTGCCCAGTGTCCAAAATATTTAACATTGAGAAAGTAAGGATTAAAGACGTATGGGAACATACCCAGGGCAGTAAAGGGTTAAAATCGTATCTGGGGTTTGAAAAGAGAAAAGGCTTTCAGATGAGGTATGTGTTCAGCAGTGTGTGTGTTTTTAGGAAGTCAGTCGGCACACTTTTTACTGTTGATTTCCTACCACAGTGTTGCTCTTTGTCTCTCACTGATGTGCACTTCGTTTAACTGCGGTTCACTGCTGTATGCAGACCAAAAGTAAAAGACCCCCACACACCAGAACCAGGAGATCATTAGAGCCCATATACAGCCAAACCCTTTTTAATACCACCTGCAAGGATCTATACGTACCAATCTGAGCTCACGTTGCTTGTTATTAATCTGTCTGCTGTACACTGGGTATGTTTTTACACTACACTACTCTATCCAGATGTTAGGAGCCCATGCGGTTTGCAGCACTGATATGTCCTGTCGCCTTCTACTCTGGTGGTCTCTGGGTAAGCAGGGGAAGTCACAGCTGTGAAGTGTGCTTAAAGGGTTAGATCAGTTTCTAGTGTTTCATTTCCACGCTGCAGACTGGGCTCAGCAATGAAAGATGAATAGGACAGATGGAGGCAGTAAGTAGGGGACAGGAGGTGCAATGAGTGAGTCCTATTGAAAACTGCATGTAGAGAGTGGGAGTAGTTTCATTGTGGAAAAGGGAATGAGCTTCTTCCTCTAAAATGAGAACTCCAGCACATTAGTAACAACCAGGGGCTCTCAGGAGAGGGCTGGCTTATAGTTTTATGCTTTCAGAGGGGCTGCAAACTTAAGAAATAATTACCAGAAATAAAACATCCAAATTAAGCTTTACTAAGGGGAAATTGGAGGATAAAATCAGCCTCTGGTGTATGGTCGTTACACAGGGTTCAACTTGTACAGGGAATGGAATTTTGATTGGGCCGATAGACTTTTAAGATTAGGTGAGTGTGGAGCTGTGCAAAAGTGATGTCGTATTTGTAACTCGATAAGAAGCTCACCGCTTGTCACAGAAAGATTAGCATTTCCCCCTATCTCCAAGTTCTTAACAGAGCAGCAGACGGGGACCTTGGTGTGGTGAGGCATGCTGCAGTAAAACCCTGCCTTGTTTTCCAGGAGCGCTGTAACCACCCTCCTCGTTAAAGAAACAAAATACATAAGCGCTGAGGGGGGAAACCTCCATGCTGTGTGAAAATAATCCATGTGCCATTTTCAGTGCCAAGGTGTGGCAATGTTGTCAGAAAGCGTACCACTCTATACAGTGTTTTTTTCCCAAGGACTGTTGATACAGCTGCCGCCCAAGCGACTCGGTTGGGGAAACAAATAAGAAAAAAACTTTTTCTGTTTAACGAGTCCTACTTTCTCTGGAAATAAGAACACAAATAAAATAGGGGAAGCAATATGATGTGGACCCAGCAGGTTGAAAACAAAACGTTGTGTGTTGAGCGGTTACACAGGAGTTTCCTGTCAGCTGACCTGGAACTTCCTGTCCACAGCCATCCTTGAAGCAGGAAGCTCACAGCCACAGGCAAGTGAAGTATTAAAGAAAAACTGGGAATGGCAGCTAAAAAGGTGGCAACCGCAGGACCACTCAAAACAAACAGCTGTGTTTCTAGGTGCTGTTGGTACAGTGGATGATAGGTGGGAAGCCAATGCCTCAAGCTGTTCATACACATAGGATTGCCAAAAATAACATAGCAGGCATATATATAAATTAGGGAGATTATTGCTAGTATGTTTGGGAGTAAGGTTCTAAGACTGCTGTAGTGTCATGTACAAAACAGCAGGAGTCTTTAATACTTTCGCTAGCTTTCGTCTTAAACATTTTAATAATGTAATGCATTTTTACTCCAAATAATAGTAGATGTTCAGGTTTTGTCAGTCTGTAGTCAGCATGACATGTGCGGGTCAAGTTGCTGTTTAGAATACAGCATTTACTGGAGAATATTTGAAAATGTGCCAAACTACTGTATGATATTGTCAGGGTTTATGAAATGGTTGATGGTGCTAAGCAAGTTGGTAAAACCTTTTTTGTTGCGCTGACAGATCCTCAGAAAACAAGGGGTGACAATTCAGATGCCACCCCTGGTACTGGAGATTCAAGAACAAGGTAATTTCAGTAGCTCAGTGTGCTGAAACAGTGCAGGTAAAGCAAGGGGGTCTGTTGTCTTGTACAGCACTTGCAAAACATCAGCCCCTGGGAAGAGAGGCAGCTATATGGCTTCGAATGTCCTGAATGTCTGTCATATTACACCACTTTCGGATCACTGTAGGCTGCAGTTAGCAGACCTACTGTATATGACCCCACCTCAGTGTGACAGATGCATATCAAATACATTCTATTCACAGTTCTGCATTGCCTTGTACCCTGAGGTGCTAGGCTGGTGGCTATCGTAATGACAGTATGTGAATACTTGTTCCATTTTGAAGAGTCTTTTTGCTCTGTCAGAGCTAGTGAAATCTAACACCAAAGGACCAGCCCAGTTGTTTTAATTTAAATATAAATGATAATATAACAGGACCGGAACTTAAAACATGCTGAGGTTACCACTGATTTAAAAAAATATATATTGGCAATGATTATTATTGTATCTAAAAAATGTTGACGTGGGATGTGCTTCCCACAGGATCTGAGGCCTGTCTCTTATGCGTACTGGATAGCAATCTAGACTGAAATTTTATAGCAAGGGCCAGGTTGGAATAAAAACTGGACTGGAATGGCTCACTGGAGGAGACATTGAGCAGCTCTGGAGTGAAATTGAAGCAGTATTTGTGTGTGGTGAGAAAGTGAAGCATCATGGGATACTTGGCATTCCATAAGAAAAACGTGACCTCCTCTGAACAGTGTAACTTCTTTCAGCACGGAGCCCCATACATTACACACCCTGCTGTATCCACCTTATGGGCTACTGCTGCCAACTGAGACTGGAGATTGCCATGGAATCCAGCATGGGGAGAGATGGGGGTAGCATGTGTAGGGTCAGTAGCAGCAATAGCATAACGAACACTGCTGTATAACCAGTTTGCCTTGTTAGAAATATAATATACCACCATATAACCGGTAACATCAGAAACTGCAGCCTAACAGCTTGGTCGTGTGCAGCATTCTGCAGCAATTCATCAAGTAAGAAAAACAAGCAGCAGCCTTAAACTATTATTCCAGTTGATATCTTCTTGTAGCTTCAAACTTGTGGGCATCTGTATATGTCTGATTTCTCTGTAACCTAAGATAGCACAAAGGTTGGAATTAAGTCACAACTGTAGTTCTGCTAAAGCAAAGGTTGACAATCTTGGCTCATCCAGCCTATGACATTGCCGGACATAGTTCCAAGCAGTTCCTTAATTGTTTAATTGTATCTTAATGAATAATCAAGTAAATAATTAATGGGCCTGGTCAAGTCATGCAATGGAATGGTTTATAAGAGCCATGGCTGCCTACCATTGTGCTATAAAATTTAATTAGATCAGAAGTAATTGAATTTACTAGGCTTGCGAAATAAAATTAAAATAAAAAAAGATCAGAACCTGCGAAGCCTCCAAGCTACTTTAAAAATCCCTTGAGATATGCAGTACCTCCTGAATTCTATATAGCAGGTAAGGCGAGACCTGGGAGTGGGCACACCTAACTGAAGCGCTAATAGTGGCCTTTGAAGCTGCAGATGAGATTCCACCTTTCTTCAGGACATCATCCTTGTGTTTCCATCGAAAGCACACAGCACTAATGCAGCAGATCATGTCTGCATCTTGGAGTGGCAAAACCTCTACCTGTTTAAATATAAGCCATGTCAGCAGGTGTGCCGTGGGGTGATGTCTCATCACAGGGACAGTGCAGCCATGCCTTCCATAGAGTTGTACTGTGGGCGGGGATGGGGGAGAAGTGTGAGAACTAGTTGAGGATTATAGCACAGCCTTGATGCAGTTTGGGGAATTCATTTTTTGCCAAGTCACTGAGTTAAAGAGGTCGTTTATGTGCAGAACTGTGAAACACATTAAACAGCTCTTCAGAAACAAACCCAGCTAACCCTTAGTCATGAAAATGTAATGTGTCAGAAAGAGCACTCTGGAAAGCACTAGACTATAGTATTAAATGTCACGTTCAAGGCTGAAATTCATCCATAAAATGATAAGTTTTGAATAGAACATTAAAACGATTGGGACAAGTTGCGTAACAGATGGGATTGAAAAACCCTGAGTAGCTTCATTGAATAGATAATGATGTATAATATTCTAAAGTTGCCTCCACACTTTCCTTTCCAAGCACCTTGAAAGAACCACCTCAGTCTCTGTATTCATTTAAATAAATTCATTTAAATGAACATCGGTTATGTTCGTAATAAATCACAAATACTCTTCTGGGGGGCTTAGACTAAGAATGCATTTAAATGCTGGAAAAGGCAAACTGCTGTATCCTTTACAAAACAGATCAGAACAGCAGTAATGTTACAACTGTGCTGTACATTCCCGTAATACACCACCTAGGCAGTACTGCTGCATTGTTTAAATGTCCAATGTACTGCATTGTAATTCAGTGTAGTACAGTGTTACAGCAATATTTGTGAAGGTACGAGTAAAACATGCATGCTTCATAAGTCTTCATGAAGCCTGTATGAATGGATATCAGGTTACCAGGCTCTTCTATATACATTTAGATTACTACCCAAACATGTCTGCATAATTGTTTCTGCACTCTTCATGTAACATGCAAGTTATGAACAAGGTTGTCGGTTTAATCATGGTTAACAGCTTCTGAAAAATAACTGCTGGAGGGAGATAGCAGCAGGATTAATAAAGGCAGTCTGTATTTACTGTACATCCATTGCTCTTTAGATTATTAAATTGACGCCTACATATCCTTGTTCATAAACGTTATACATTTTCTGCATCTCAAAACACCCTGCCAAATTTATATTTATTGGTCCCTGTGTGTGCTAGGTTTGTACATTTATGTGCTGGAAAACATGGGTAACCAGAGAACAATGAAAAGGGTTTTATTAAATTCTTAAATATGGTATAATAATAGCTGGGCATTAATGCAAGCACCTTTCTTGTCATAGCCACCCAGATCCCATACTACTTCTTCAGCGCAATGCATTTTACAGGCCAGATACGTGGGGTTTGCAGCGTATACGTGTAGTATTCATGTAGTTCAGTTCTTTGCCTTTTTGTTTTTTTAACACGTGTGTCATAAACTGGCAATTGCAAATGACGTGACATTTATTACAGCATTCAAAGTCTTGTGAAAGGTGGCATAAAGCAGCATTGGAGGAGGGGCCATTCCACCAGCGACAGCAGAATAGAAATAGCATGGTCTTGTAACTACAGTATGGCTTTTGACTATAGACTGATACTGTAAAGGAGTAACACTGTATGAGTGCTATGATGCAGCAGGTTTGCTTGAGCTAATAGCCTTTTCCTGCTCTTCGCCTTACAGTTATAACTCCTGTAGCCCTATCGAAACAGCCAAAGCAGAAGGCACACTATAATTTTGTCGAGCTCAAACAGCCGTTCTATTCCTGGGAAGGGTGAGGGTTCAAGTGGAAGTTCATTGTCGGAGTGATTTATTATTTCATTGTGGGTATGGGCTATGTCAGTCCACACATGGATCAGATGAATTGAATACAAAACTGTACAGTACCGTACGTACTTCTGCTACGTGTTAGCGGCTTGACTTCAGAGTGCAAACCCTGCAAAACTAAGACTTTGAGTTAGCAGCTTGACTTCAGTAAATTGCAGTCAGTAGCAGGAGTTTGTTTGAGCATACAATGCAGAGTACAAAACCATTAAAACAAAGACTTTGAGTTAGCAGCTTGACTAACTTTCAGGAAATGAATTAGCTCATTGCAGTCAGTAGCAGGAGTTTGTTTGAGCGTACAGTGCAGTATGCTGCAGTACAAACCCAGCAAAATAAAGACTTTTGATTACTTTAAGCTGAATATTTTAAAGCCCAGCCCCTAATTCAGTGTCAATGACCCTTTGCACAAGCAGCGGTATGGTCTCTCAGGAATTTGCTTGTTACTTTTTTTTTTTCAATTTAGTAGTGTCTGATTTATTATTATTTATTTTTTTTAGCTCAGCTCACCGCTACCACCCCTGCGCTGACTCAGGAGGGCAAAGACAAACACACACTGTCCTCCGAAGTGTGTGCCGTTAGCCGCCCGCTTTTTTTACACATTTCAGACTCACCATGCAGCCACCCAGAACTACAGCGTCGGAGGACAACACAGTCCTGGGCAGCTTACAGGCAAGCCCGCAGGTGCCCGGCCAGACCACAGGGGTTGCTGGTGCATGGTGAGCTGAGGAGCTCCCTGGGATCTCCGGTCCTCGGTTGGCAAAGGAATAGCCTGGACTCGAACCGGCGATGTCCAGACTATAGGACGCATCCTGTACTTTACGCAAGTGCTTTTATTGGATGTGCCACTCGGGAGCCCCATGTGTGTTACTTTTAATATGTAAATAAACGTTCTGTTTTTGTACCAATGGTGTGCCATGTGCTTAATTCCTTTTCACCTCCATTTTGCTTCCAGATATACAGTATGTAAATGTGCAGTGTGTCTGCTGAACTGAGATGTAAGTTTAATTTTGTCCCCATTTTCAGTTTGTTCTTTATTTTATAATTTTTTTTTTGTTAGTAGTATAATATAAAAATTGCGAGGTGTCATGTCACTGTGGGCTAACTTCAGACCCCCAAACTCATTTCACAGGTCACCTGAGCTGTGTTAAAATCCAGGCCTCCAGCTTGTAAGATGTGCTAAAAACCTCAACTTAATTTAAAAATGTGATCAATTACCTTGCCGTGAAAGATGACAGCTTTCATTTTCGTATTCAAACTGGATTCCAAATGAATGCCAAAAAAAGAAGTGAACCATGCAAATTAGCTTGATGGTGTGTTTTCATCTATGCAAAGGGTTTAAAATGCCATGGAATTCAATCCATCGCAAGCACTTGTATGTAAAACACATCCATGTAGACAAGTGTCATTAATTACCTGCAGAGTGTGTATCTTTGTCATTCCCGTAATCCCTGCATGTCACCCTAGTTACTATATAAGAAGATAACGGGGTTGGGGTGAGTGAAGCTCTTAGCCTGACCTCATACTGTACATTGGTATTAACCTTTGCTCATGTCGGAGGTTTCCATGTCGTGGGATTGTTGAGTCTCCCTGAACATGACTCAACGAGCTCTCACTCTCTCTCGCTCTCTCTCTCTCTCTCTCTCTCTCTCTCACGACGACAGTATCCATCTCCACACCCTTTATCAATTAATCTGCATGACACTGTGGTTTACATTCTTGATTGGGTTCCGGATCCTATTTCATACTGCTGAGTTTACAGCCTTCCATAATCCCAGCCTCTAATCTGTAAGAAATCCTTGTTCATGTCAACAATCCATTTTGCTTGTTATGATACGTTCCCCTGGTGATTTAATAGAGGACACTGCCACAAATCTACTCCAGTGCATACGTCTGTGGGACTTAGACATCTCAAGTGCTGGTAAAAGTTGAATTGTAATATCTGCAAGTAAGGTTAAATAATTGGTTTACTATATTTATGCATCCATATTGCAATTTAAATTAGCATATCAATATGTTTCTGCTGAAAGTTTGGATTTGGATTGTTTCCCATCTTGCAAACTGAGCCATCGCTTGTAACTGCGGCTTTCTTTCATATTTCAAATCAAAATACTGTATGACAATAAGAATGATAGTGTTGCATTGACATCGCTATACAACCCAATGGCGAAATCCTATAGTAAGTGTTCCATCTTTACACAGACATTACTAAAACACAGCCTTTTTTTTTTTTTTAGCTCCTCTTTCTGTGGCTGGCGTTACAACTACTCTGTGATTTTCTGAAGTAAAGACAAAGCATTGAATTCCTGTGTAAACGCAGCGTGGTAAAATAGTCTGCAAGGCCATCCTCCTTCATCGAGTGGAGTCTAATTTTGGGTTTTCTAAGAAATTACAAAAAGAAATGTGTTTGATTTTAATCTGATTCAGTTTAGGGTAATTCTTGTTAAGAAAACCACATTATACAAGCATGTGTCCTGAAGTTAAAATGAAAGCTTTTCTTCTCAACACTATTACTTTACAAAATACAATGCTGGCATTTTGTTTATAAAATGAATTATTTAAATAGTGGCAAACCTGGGGCCATTCTTGTACTCTGCAATGTCCATAACAACATCCCAGACTGATGTGTGATCTTGGTCACAATGGCAAAGGCTAGTCATGTTTCCACCCACGTATATATGCAAAATAAAAAGAGACACCATAACAATTTTCATTTATTTATTTAAGAACTTGAGAACTTAATAAATCCCCTCCATGACCCACAGCTATCTAACAGTCATGTAGCTATAATGTCAGTTTCCTACTATTAAACAAGTTTAGTGGGTTAGCCACTAACAAGTCATTATAGTGCATTATGCGTTATCAAAAGGTCATTTCTCTACTAAAGGAGCCCTGTGTTCTAAATGAATCTCACAGTCGCTAGAGCCCTTGACACCACCTTCATTCACCCAAGTGTTTCAGGATCCCATCCACAGCTTCAGCCAAGTTGTTCACATAACCGTCTGCCTTGACCGTGGGGTGCTTCTCATCGCTGGGCCTGCGGTCATAAACAGGAAGGGGAGAGTTGGTTTCATTCCTCAGAAAAAAACACAAGCCGTAGTAATCAAACTGTAAATATGTGTGGGATGTACATGCTCATTTTATTTCATAGTGCACTGTAGCAAAAAGTCACAAAAGCAAGCTGTAGGTCATGGCTGTAACCACAAAGGGACTTTACAATGATGTAAATTCAGTATGCTGTGGGTTTTAATTGAGCGTACATTCGTTTATAAACTTTTTATTCTAGTACTGCACAAGGATGATAGACTGGTTGTACCAGTGTTGTACAGCCAGGTTTTAAAACCTTCATGCTTACACTGCATCACAGATTACTGTTAAAATCCTTTGTGAATATGTGTCAACACAATAATCAATCAAATAGTTCAAAGAGTAGTTGTAAAAATAAAAAGGCCTTGTCATCTTAGGGAAAAGAACAACTGTTAAGAATGCATCCCAGCAATGTATAGGCAGAAGTATGCTATGGCAGCCTGTGGCAAAGTGCCCCCCCTGTGTGTGTTATATGTTACGTGTTGTGTGTAAATGTTGGTGTATAGGCATTGGTACACGGGATATAAGCGGTCTGTGTTTCACGTGTGTGTAAATTGTATATTTGTATTTAGGCACGGGGATGGCACATCACATCACGTGCAAGTAAAAAGTAATATGTGAGCACGGGGAATTGCACTTTAATTAATTCACGTGCAGTTGTACCGAGATTACAATTGAATGATTGACTAGCAATCGAATCTCGGTACAACTGCATAAAAGCTGCATGTTTTCACTCACTGGGGGTTGGTGTTCGGTGAGTGGAGAACGGGTTAGGAGACGGAGGGTAGTATAAAGTAAAATAATAGTAAAAGAAGCTCACCGTGTTTGTCTGTGTAGTTCGTTTTGTCTGTCTGGTTATTTTGGCGTGTAGTGCCGTGTCCTGTTTTGTGTTCTGTTTGTTAAACCTTTTTATTTTGTTAATAAACGCTGAGTGCAGCCATTGCACTCAGCTCAGCATCACCACCGTCTCTGTCTGTGTGTTTCTCTCTCTGGTCTGAGTTCCTCCCTGCAGCCATCTTTGTCACACGTGGTGTCAGAACCGGGACAACAGCGCCTCCAGGGCTCAGGCCAGAGCGGGAACCGCAGTTTTTTTTTTTGTGGAAAAGTAAAAAAAAAAAATGGAAGGCTGGAACTGGAGAGACGGCTGCAGTGAGCTGGAGGATCTCCTCGGCAGGTTGGAGGACCAAGGTTGGTGCCTTGCCTGCGGGGTGTATGGGCACACGGTGGCTGTCTGCCCCTTCCAGGAAGAGGAGGAGGAACCAGCCCAGAGGAGGAAGGTTAGCAGAAGGAGGCAGAGAGGGGGAAAAATGAGGAGGAAGCAGAGGGAGCCAAGGTGGTGCACCATGTGCATTGCATATGGGCATGAGGACGAGGACTGCCCAGAGCAGGAGCCAGGGGAGGAGGAGCCCGAACGTCCTGCGCCTGAGTGGGAGGAGCCCGAACGTCCTGCGCCTGAGTGGGAGGAGCCCGAACGTCCTGCGCCTGAGTGGGAGGAGCCCGAACGTCCTGCGCCTGAGTGGGAGGAGCCCGAACGTCCTGCGCCTAAGTGGGAGGAGCCCGAACGTCCACAGCCCGAGTGGGAGGAGCCCGAACGTCCACAGCCCGAGTGGGAGGAGCCCGAACGTCCACAGCCCGAGTGGGAGGAGTCGGTGCGTCCACGGCCCAAGAGGGAGGAGTCGGTGCGTCCACGGCCCAAGAGGGAGGAGTCGGTGCGTCCACGGCCCAAAAGGGAGGAGTCGGTGCGTCCACGGCCCGAGAGGGAGGAGTCGGTGCGTCCTGTGTCCGGAGGGGAGGAGCTGAAGGCCCAAACCCCTATTTTTTTTTGGGAGGGACGAGGGCGTGAAGCTCAGGCTCCACAGCAGCCGCTGTTTTTGCTGCTGAAGGGAGCCCAGCGGAGACGCCCGCCACCAGCTCTACCCCCGCTGTCGGAGGAGCCGGCAGCGCCACCAGCCCTACCCCCACCACCCGAGGGAGAGGAGCAGGAGCTGCCTCTGCCTCCACCACCACCCGAGGGAGAGGAGCAGGAGCTGCCTCTGCCTCCACCACCACCCGAGGGAGAGGAGCAGGAGCTGCCTCTGCCTCCACCACCCGAGGGAGAGGAGCAGGAGCTGCCTCTGCCTCCACCAGCTGAGGGAGAGGAGCAGCAGCTGCCTCTGCCTCCACCAGCTGAGGGAGAGGAGCAGCAGCTGCCTCTGCCTCCACCGCCACCACCACCGCAAGGAGCAGAGGAGCAGGAGCTGCCTCTGCCTCCACCATCTCCAGGAGCAGAGGAGCAGGAGCTGCCTCTGCCTCCGCCACCACCACCGCCAGGAGCAGAGGAGCTGGAGCTGCCTCCACCACCGCCAGGAGCAGAGGAGCTGGAGCTGCCTCTGCCTCCACCACCGCCAGGAGCAGAGGAGCTGGAGCTGCCTCTGCCTCCACCACCGCCAGGAGCAGAGGAGCTGGAGCTGCCTCTGCCTCCGCCACCGCCTGGAGCAGAGGAGCTGGAGCTGCCCGTACCTCCGCAGGGAGTACGGTGGCCGGAGCCCCAGAAAGGGGAGCTGCCGGCCACGAAGAAGGGGGATGAGGTCTGGAGACCACTTTCCCCAGCAGCAGTTTCGCTGCAGGAGTTCTTGTGGCCGGAGCCCCACAGGAGGGAGCTGCCGGCTATGAAGAAGGGGGAGGTCGGGGGACCACCTGCCCCCGCAGCTTTTTCGCTGCAGGACGGGACCAGCATGCTGTCAGCCGTGCCACTACCGGCAGGGGAGCTGACAGCATTTCCAGCCATGGGCCCACTGAAGCCTCCCTTCCCAGCCCGAGACTTTTGCCTGGACTGCTGGGTATTTAAGGGGGGAGGTGGCCGTTGAGGCCATGTGTGCGTTGCACAAGGGGGGGTATATGTGGCAAAGTGCCCCCCCTGTGTGTGTTATATGTTACGTGTTGTGTGTAAATGTTGGTGTATAGGCATTGGTACACGGGATATAAGCGGTCTGTGTTTCACGTGTGTGTAAATTGTATATTTGTATTTAGGCACGGGGATGGCACATCACATCACGTGCAAGTAAAAAGTAATATGTGAGCACGGGGAATTGCACTTTAATTAATTCACGTGCAGTTGTACCGAGATTACAATTGAATGATTGACTAGCAATCGAATCTCGGTACAACTGCATAAAAGCTGCATGTTTTCACTCACTGGGGGTTGGTGTTCGGTGAGTGGAGAACGGGTTAGGAGACGGAGGGTAGTATAAAGTAAAATAATAGTAAAAGAAGCTCACCGTGTTTGTCTGTGTAGTTCGTTTTGTCTGTCTGGTTATTTTGGCGTGTAGTGCCGTGTCCTGTTTTGTGTTCTGTTTGTTAAACCTTTTTATTTTGTTAATAAACGCTGAGTGCAGCCATTGCACTCAGCTCAGCATCACCACCGTCTCTGTCTGTGTGTTTCTCTCTCTGGTCTGAGTTCCTCCCTGCAGCCATCTTTGTCACACAGCCATAGAGTTTAGTTTAACTATGTACAAGAAGACAAGGAGAAGCCAACAACTTCAGGGGATCAGAGCAGATGGTCAAGCCAGGCATCCTGGGTATTATTCCAAGTTTAACCATTAAATGGGAACCCACACTCATGGCTTGTATATTTTATTCCAGATGATAAGAATTTCAACTATTGTTTACAGAAATAACTGCTGAATGTTACAATGTTTGATCGAGAGATACTGTTGACCAGGACTGCAGAGGACTGTAACAAACACAAAGCAGTGAGAAATCGCTATTGACCAGTACAGTGCCTGGGGACCTGAGCTGGAAGTACACAACACTTTGAATTAATAAATGAAAACAAAAGGAAATCAGATATACATCAATAAGATGTACAGTAATTACACGGAGTGACGCTGCTCTACTTGTATCTGGGATCAGCATGCCTTAGTAAGATGATTACCATGGTTACATTCCCTTAGGTATGCTGCAATCTCTGTCGCAAAAATAACTAGAAAATAACCATTTTCTAGACTTTTAGAATTAGGTTCTGCATTATCATATTGAAATTTCTAGCACCTTGTAGACTATACTATCATAGCATCAAAGGGTATGAATACTTTTGTATTAATAATTGTAGACATCTATTTCTTGTAACTTTTTCTTCATCCGCAAAAGCAAAACTTTTGCTACAAAAGATTTTTCCTATAATTATTTGTTTTCAAGAAACTAGTAGAAATTATACATTTCCATTGAGGTATGTAAACTATTGACTACAACTGTAAGTAACACACATATCACACATATTCAAATACCAACTTAGACCATATCACTATGATCCACATCCACTGTAGTGTTAGAACAGATCTGAAGAAATGGGCATGCACCATTTCTTAAAAAGAAGTGAGTCTTTAATGGACAGCAAAATGAACAACATTTATGGTTAAAACGGAAACTTGGACTGTTTATCTAGAGCCACTGCTTTGGTACAGCTAAGCCACGGTTAACTGGTGTGGGAATTTTTTTCTGTCTGTTTTTTGCTCCCATTGTGTAAACACTGTAAATGATATATTCATTTAATCAGTGGCCATGCTTGCAGGGGTGCAGTGAGCACCTTAGGTCACCTCAATCTGATGCTTTGCATGCTCCCCATACCCCTCCCACACTGCATACTGTGGGCTTTTGGTACCAGAAGGCTCGCTCCTCAGCAAATATGAAGGAACTACAAATACACACAAGCATGGATTCCAGAACATGCCATTGCAAAGGCTCCATAAACCCAGGGATTCACACAGGAGAGATTCCAGTTTATTTGTGCAAAGGCTCCTGGGATATACAGGGGGTGAGGGAGGACTGAAGTGTTTTGTTTTTAAACACTCTCTTTGACAAGCCAGCTGAATGTATTTCAAAGTAATGTCATTTCAAATAGACAAATGATCCGATGTAGTGTTTACAAATTAGGACTTGCAAAACGTTGGCACAAAGCGTGGGACTTTATCATGTTACCAACCCTGTTGTATTTCACAAGAGAAGCTAAATCAAAATGAGTTCACGGAGTCCAAGATGCAATTTAATTACAGGCCAAAAAAAAAGAGAACTATTTAACTTGGATGTGACTGTAAACAAACCCAAAGCGACCATGTTGTTCCAGTGCAGGTGAGCGGGCTGACAGTTTTTAAACATTGATTTTTAAAAGTGGTAAAAGAAAATGCATGCTTTTAAAACTTCTAGGTGAAATCCAAAGTTCAATTTGAACTTCTTTTAACAAACCTGTGCTTTAGAGTTTGAGAGTTTCATCCAATCATGCATACAGTAGAGTAGGCAGCATCCACCATGTGTTCCCACCTAATGCGCGCCCCTGCTTGGTAATCCATAACCTTATACAGTCAATCAGCAGATACACAGCAGACAGCCCGTTCAACGTCAGTTCTTATGCAGAAAACATTGACTACTGCCAAAACATTTGTCTGATTGTAACTTGTTTTTTTGCATTGCTGCTGTAAGAGCCTTATTGCTGTTGCTAGATTACACCCAGACCTAAACTTGATATGGCTCCCTCCTCTCCCTTTGCAACTAATTGCTGTTCTTCCCATGTCCCTAAATCAGTAAACATGACTGCTTTACATCAAGCCATTATTCTTCCCTTCTACTATCAAAATACAAGGCATGCCTTATAGCTTGCTCTCAAACGGGTACGGCTTCTCTGAACGTGTGTATACAGTGTTTGGAGAAATTTCCATTAGAAAAGTATTTTTGCAGTTTTCCTATACTTTTCACATGGTTATGCTATGTATTTACTATTGTTTAGGATGGTTTGACATGTTTTGTTTATATGCTTTACAATGCTTACCTGTGCTTTATTACAATTTGCTGTGCTTTTACTGGGGTTCACTTTTATAAGGGTGGGGGTTTGTAGGTGACCCCCTACTCCAGATTGCCGTGCTTCAAACTTTCATAGAGCCTCAAGACTATGGAGGCCATTTGGCATCCCACCTGACAAAAACAAACTGGTGTCAGTAAATACACAGCAGTTACACTGACCTGTACTGTAGCTGCAGGTTTTTGGCACTATAAAAGCCATTTGAGATTGACATGTTCATTTTAGTTAGCATGGGGAAATGACTAAAGCAATAGAGAGTTTAGTAAAGTAATACTGTTTACTTGTGTCATGTACTCAGCAAATCACAAAACCACATTTAAACTATCATGGACAGGGCTTTATTACTGAGAATCTGAGAAGGGTTATTTCAGCAGAACATGATTTGAAGTGCCATTTAATCTGGGAATATGCAGGAAAACTCTTTCATATTTGAAACTCTTGGACAAAGAGGCTCATTTACATTAAACTGCTGTCACTGTTTTTATCGTCAGTCCTTACTCCCTGTTTATTTTTATTGCGCTGGGTATTAATAAAGACATGAAGCAATAAAAAAACTGAAGTGGAAAATAATAGAGACTAGCATGGCAGCTGCAGCTCAATAAATACTGTCTATTGATCTTTGAGGAGCGAAAGTTTGTTGTTTTTAACCATTTCTTGGTTTAATTTGTTATAATTGGGACTGCTGGCTCGGAATCAAAGCAAAGGTTTAGAAAACTGTATATATAAACTAGAAGGAAAATACTGTATCCCTAAACTTTCAAATTCCTTTTTAAACATTCTATTTATACCTGCGGTACTCTACAGTATATGTACTTTAACCCTTCATGACAGCGCTTTTTGAAAGAAGCACTTTCCACATATAATCAAGCGTGTGTTAATATTACATGTGGTAAGCTAATCTTGAATATAGTGGGAAGCCCATTAAAAATACACCACCTTCTTCTTCTTCTTCTTCTTCTTCTTCTTCTATCACATAAAAGACAACTTCACAGCCCCTGAATAATTTTGAATAATAATTACAAAAACAAAGTTCCTCTAAACAGTTTGCAATAACAAGGAACAGGCAGTCTGGCGCTATTTAAATTCAAGTGAAACTGGCTCATGCAAATTGGATACGACAGGCTTGTACAGGTTTGTGAGGTATTGTCCCGTTCAAGGCTGCGCACATTAATTTAAGTTCAAACAAAACACTACAAACCCCAAACTCCTCAAAATAAACTAAACGCACCAAAGCTATGACTTCCCCGGTGATTAAACCGAGAGCACAAGCTGCAATGATCCATTGTCGAATTGTGCTGGACTGTGTTGAAACCTCTCCCAAGCTCTGAATAGTGCCGTGCCACTCAGAGTCAGATCTGCTAATCTATATGACCATTCTAGCTCAAGTTCTTCCTGGAAGGTTGTTGTCTGAGGCGCTGTCCCAGCAAGTTGCCAGGTCTTGTACAACCACACTACAGCCAATGTTAATGTGAATCCATTGCATACCTGGGGGGGTTATCCTGACGTTATCTTTGTTTCTAAACCACACTGAAAGAGTATTATTTAGATTTATTTAGTGCCAATGATCTTTTGAAAGAAATTGCGTCTATAAACCTGCACAGTATGAGCTTGCACATATTTGCCAGTATCTTTATGATGATCAGCATGAAAGAGAACGTTAAGAGAAAAAGCTTCCAGATTTTGGATTTTACAGCACCCCAGGCTCATTCTGTACCTTTGTTCCTTTGTTCCTTTTTACAGTCATCACAGAATGGAGAAGTCCTTTATTTCTATGAAGTGTAAGGAACAGGGCTAGTTTTTCAGTTGTCAGCAAGATGGGATTATTTTCCTTTGGGGGCTTCTGCGCGACAACGTGTTTTATTTGGAATTGCCTGAGCCCTGTTTCCATTAAGAATGCATGTGCTTCTAATGCAGAGCATGTGTTCAGCGAGAGCAACTGAAAAAGGCCACGATTGTACAGCTATGGCCAGACGTTTAGCATCACCCTATAGAGTTAACTAAATTTTCTTCATAAATTCGAATGAAACGTGTTGAATAATGTTACGTTAACATATTAAATTACACGCCGCTTTGTTGTTTTCCATATGCTTAACGAAAAACTGACGAATTAAAAAAATGTGTCATTTCAAAATCTAACATGAAATACTATACTACTGTTATGGCTTCTGGTAGACTTTTGCAATATCATTTTGATGATTCTATGATTACATGATGTTAAATAAAAGATCTAAATTATGTTTATATATATATATATATATATATATATTTAATTAATTAATGTCTAAATCCTAAAATTCTAGGTAATTTTTAGCCATAGCTGTACATCATGTGTGCAGGAGCATGTGCGTCTGTGAGCCTGCTGTCTACCATGGCTTACCAACCTTCTTATTTAACTGGGAAATGACTGGGAGCTTTGTTGAAGTGGTTGTTTGGGGCAAATTCAAGTGTCCTAAATACCATCTGCTACCCACGCAGCTTCTTTTTTTTTTTACTGCTCAGGGTGTGGAAAAGTACTAACAGGTAAGAAAATACACCGACAAAGGAGGCGCCATGTTTCACCTTGTAATTTAGTGAGTGGTTGTCTTGTTGTGAAAAGGAGTAATTAATTATTAATCATCGACTAACTGCCCGACAGATAGGTCTAATATGGAAGTACAGCTGACATGCAAACAGCTGCTGGGAATTCAAAAATCCAGTTCATACTGGCACAGTCCGATTATTACTATTTTCTTTTTAAATAACCAATGCCTTAATTATTGCTGCTTCTTTGTGCTGTCAGTTCCAGCACTCATTTAAAAGCATGCTGATCTGGGTGGCCTTTACTGCAAATTGGAACTGCATTTTCTGCAGATAGATAGTAAGGCCAGTTGCAATATCTATAGGAAATATTTGTTTGTACTCACGTTGAATGAATCTTTTGAAAGTTCAGATAATGTATCTATAACTTCCTCAATCATAACATTTAAAAAAAATAAAAGAATGATGTAACTTGAACTAGCTGACAGGGTGTTCTTCTTTAATGATCTTGTCAAATATTGAACTCCTTCAGTTTTAGTTCAATAGAAATGCACACAGCACTCAGACAGGCAAACATGAACAGCCCTTATAAAAGAAACAGAACTTGTGTTTGGCAGCTATTGATAATAGCAGGCATTCTGCATGATCACACAAGGGGTAAGTAAGCAAACGTTTAGAATTGATGAGATCCTGTTGTTTTAAGCAACATGAAGAACAACTCTCCAGTTAAACCAGGGTCAGTGCTGAGTATGCATGTGGAACCTTATAATAAAAATATCCACCGAAACTACAACGATTAAGACTCTTTAAGTAAGTATTGAGTTTATTTCATAAAAAAGTAGAATATCCTGTTAAGCATGTAAACACTGAAACAGTTTACAATACAAGTATATTGTGCACTGAAACAACATACAGTGATTGTTTTTTACAGTTTTATTATCTATTTATACTGGCTGTCCTGATGGCGATAAAAGGGAATGTTTTATCCTGACTCAGCGACTACTATCATTCTCATCATGACACACTACCGATACATTCTGAGCTCAAGGTTTAGTTGCACAAAGTTCCTAGATTGCATGCATGCTTTCCAAACAAAGTCCTTTCCTTTGCTGAGCACCGCACGCTCATAGACTGTATATTATTATTATTTATTTCTTAGCAGACGCCCTTATCCAGGGCGACTTACAATTGCTACAAGATATTATATTTCACATTATACAGATATCACATTATTTTTACATACAATTACCCATTTATACAGTTGGGTTTTTACTGGAGCAATCTAGGTAAAGTACCTTGCTCAAGGGTACAACAGCAGTGTCCCCCACTGGGGATTGAACCCACAACCCTCCGGTTAAGAGCCCAGAGCCCTAACCACTACTCCACACTGCTGCCCAATTATTGTTATTTATTTCTTAGCAGACGCCCTTATCCATGGCGACTTACAAGCTGCCCTGTATAATATGCTTCGTCAATTAGGCCTGCTAACCCCTGCCTGTGAAGGAGACCAGACCATGTTACAATATTCTTGCAAGCATGACTTTAAGAATGCATTTGATAGTTTTGTTAATAACGGAATCGCTGCCACGCGAAGCGAGGAGGTGTCATGGGGACAAACTTTCCACTGGCTTCAATTTATGACCCTTGACTCCTAATCTCATTGGGTAGAAGCAGTACAATTCCATGGCTGGGAAACTATTTAATCAGCTGGATTGTACATATATGTCACAATGGCTCAGTTAAAAACTTGTACTGTTTTACTATAATGTGTACTGAATTGTCACTGTATAAAAATTCATCCTCATCTTCCAGCTCTCTACTATGTAATTTGCCTTGATACTAATTAGTATCTCTACTACATAAAGAAAGTGTTTTTGAAATACACTGAATCAAATGTTTTAAAGGTAAATGTTATATTATAAAAAATGGGGATTCATAAAAAAATAAAATCTAGGATCTCTAATGTGTTATTGTAATAAACTCCCTGCCACATGTTATTCTCTATATGCAGTACTCCCTCTTAGCAAAACATCACAAAAGCTTGATTATAGTAAATGAACTGTGCCAAACTGTGAACTGAAATTGTCAATTATAGAATAGTTAAATAATGAGGCATCACTGTAATATAGGGTGCTGCATATCATTGTGGGCAGCAGTGTGGAGTACTGGTTAGGGCGCTGGACTCTTGACCAGAGGGTCGTGGGTTCAACCCCAGGTGGGGGGAACACTGCTGCTGTACCCTTGAGCAAGGTACTTTACCTAGATTGCTCCAGTAAAAACCCAACTGATTAATTGGGTAATTGTATGTAAAAAAATAATGTGATATTTTGTAACAATTGTAAGTCGCCATGGATAAGGGCGTCTGCTAAGAAATAAATAATAATAATCATTGTGGCTCTAAAAGTATTTAGTTGCATTTACATTATAATTCTATTGCAATATGCTACAGCAAAGGAAATCATCTAAAAATGTCTAAAGACAAAGACAGCAGAAGATCAAATGAGGACAAACAGACTTCACAATAGCATCCCGGGGCTAAAACAGTGAAACATGTTTTACAAGCTGGGAATAATACCAGCCTCCATAATGCTGTGTTTACTTGATCTCTCAG
Organism: Acipenser ruthenus; assembly: GCF_902713425.1. Lineage (NCBI taxonomy): Eukaryota > Metazoa > Chordata > Actinopteri > Acipenseriformes > Acipenseridae > Acipenser > Acipenser ruthenus. Next base: position 34,374,428 of record NC_081201.1, on the reverse strand, counting down.
TTTGCTATTGCACGACTTTACCACACTGAGTTCTTTCTTTGTTATTTTCAGTGCACTGGGTTCTTGTTAAGCAGCAGAAATTGGCAGCAAATACAAGGTTCAAAGAGCCTGTGCAACACACTCCCGGGCTCTGGGTCTGTGTTCAGGAATGGAACTCGAGTTAATTGAGTTTAGAATGGAGTAATATGCGTTTCACGGATCTGGGTCACAGGTTGTTTCCCCTTGGGTGGAATGGGAATCTCCAAAGACACTGTAATTCTGTTCCTGTTTCTGTGAATGGTGAAAGTAGATGTCATCTCTATCACTGTTTACATCACATCTTACACTGTCCCCTAAAGACCAAATTATGACACAAAATATAAAGAAAAATGCATAAGCAACAAGTTCAATTTAGCCATTACCCAGCACTGATTTTTTTTTCTTTAATGTTTTCAGGCTTGGCAAACTCAAACCCCCAAATCAAAGAACTGCAGATAGTTATGCCTCCCTGGTAGTTATGAATACTGAAACCTTGGGAATTACTAGAACCCCCCCTCTGTAAGAACATGATGAAACATATCCTGTAGTCTATATGGAGAATATCATGCTTGCTTTTCTAAAGCATGATATTTTCATTTGAGAGCTCCTATATGCACCTCCTGTGTGCTGTTTCTAAGCTTGTAAATGCTGCACTGTTCAAAAGCTTACTATAGTAAAGCAGGGATGGAAATAAGACTCTGATTGCATACAGTAGCAGTTTCACCCACTGCAGGTTTTATTATGACCTTGAATAGCCATTACCAGTACAGGTAACAAGCTCAGGTAGGTCTTATTAAACTCATAGTGAAACCAGGAACGGATCAAACTGCTATGCAATGAGAGTCTTATTTCCATCCCTGGTAAGTAAAGCTTATATACAGTTAAACTTTCAATGTATCATTACCTTGTATATCCCCCCCCCCCCCATACAATTACCCATTTATACAGTTGGGTTTTTACTGGAGCAATCTAGATAAAGTACCTTGCTCAAGGGTACAACAGCAGTGTCCCCCACTGGGGATTGAACCCACAACCCTCCGGTCAAGAGTCCAGAGCACTAACCACTACTCCACACTGCTGCCCTATAAATAAATTAATAAATAAATTAGCTAATTAACAAAATTAGGACTTGATTGAAACAAAGTCCTGGACTGGATCTGGAAGTTCTACCCTTATAAAAGTTTCCCATAGTAAAAGCATGGCAAAGTAGAACAAAGCATAGTGAAAGCATGCTAAAGCATAGGTAAGCATTCTAAAGACTAGCGAGGTATGGTAAAGCATGTTAATAAATATAAGTAAACTATGGTAAATGTATAGTATAGCCATGGTGAAACTGCAAAAATACAGTGGTAAACTTTTATAAGGGTATTGTATATTTTACACCACGTATATATAAAGTATTTTTTTTTTTTTTTCATCTCAACCAAGAGACGAAACCACTACTAACATCATGATGGGGCCCTTCTGAGTCTCCATCAGACTTCTGAGCTCTGACCAATGAATTCTAAAGAGTATGATGGTATGAATCGATAGATAAGAACACTGTTTCAAAAAAGTCATTTCTACTGCTGCATGGCACTGTTAAACCACCCATATAAGAAAAAATAGTTGACTTGTAGCTGGCCTTCTCTCATGTTCCCCCTGGTTAACACAGAACAGTCATTTGAAAAAGGGTCACCCTTTCCTGACTGCGCAGCTTACATGGTAATTTACATTAATAACAGGGAAGATGTATTTTGCATCAGTAATGGCAGATGGATTAGACCATATTGACAAATTCCTACCTTGGGCTAGTCTTCATGCCTGTGACAGGCATGAATACAAATTGGTAATATTTTACATACTGGAATATACTGTGTGCCCAAATGCCCTTGTTAAGAGGCTTCAATTGACATATTTTAAGCATGCACTACTTGATTTTATTTTTAGGAATTGTCACATTCTTGTTATTTTATGATTCACATTAATATTTATGAACAGTCGGATACTTAGCATCAGACCGTAATTGGAACAAGATGTTACACTGTGTACTGGGGTAAGGCACATTTCGTGTGCAATGAGGTTTGCAGCTCTAGGTATATAGGAAACAAATAAACGAATGTAGATGAAGTTCACACTGCACATCTTCTGCTTAATATGGAGTGTATGTTTTGTGCCATATGTTTTGTTGTTTTGTGGTGATGGATCTGTCCTCTTTTGTTTTGCCATTTTCCAGGTGGGAAGGGGTTAATAGAGTGGCCGCCCCCAGCCCCCAGCCCCCAGCAAGACTTCACCAGCCCCATTTAATACAGACACAAATCTATTAGTCATAATTACAGCAGTGGATTTTATTTACTTGTTTAGCTTAAAGATTTCATCCTTAATGATCTTTCCTTCCTTGTGAACATTAGGGATAATGATTATTTAGTTCAACTCTATTACTACCACTGGCATAGCTGCACAGGAAATCCCTACTTAGCGCAGGCCAAAGTGGTATTCGGAGCCAGGAAATGGAGCCCTGTGATTAGGTTTTACACGTGCATGATTATCAGCGCTCCGTTCTTTTTTCTCAGGAATTGTGTGCCCGGAAAATAGGTGACAGGAGGACAGAGGCAGAGACTAACGACGATGGTTTACCCACACAGCAGGTATGGCAAGGGCAGAGGCAACGTAAGCTTACCCTGCACTGCTCAGGCATTGTACCACACCACCCTGTCTTCAAAAGACCTTCCCCTCCTCTGTAAGGGGATCACAAATCAGTCCAGATCCAGTGCTGGAAGATTCTGTCGGCTATATGAAGCAAGACTAAAGAGTGTAGGAAAAGTTACGAATGTGAGGCCATTCCGCACCTCCAGCTGGTTCATAACCAAAGTTGCTAGTTTGAGCTTTATCGAAACCACCTGTATGAGAAATTAATAGTTATGGTACTCCAGTCCCCCCCCCCCCCGTGAGGTCTGAACAGGAACTACCAAATAAATTGCTTCAGGGTTGCCTTCTTACTACACACAGAGAGCCCAGACAAACTGACTGTCTGACGCTCTACTCTGTGGACCCAGTACGACTAATAGAGAGTAACACTTAATAAATATAAACGATACAGACACTTGAAACCTATTCCCCCACCCAACTTCAACCGGACATCCAGCAGACTAGAAGGGTTCCTGTGATGTGGTTTAAGAATATACTGTACACACAATTTTGATAAACTGAAAATTAGACAGCAGAAGGACAACTGATATATGATCCAGTATACATTACATTGCATATTAGCAGCCATTTGATTTAGCAATTAAACAGACATCGCAACAGCCAAAATAACATGCAAAAAAAAGGGGGCTTTACAGTATCAACACTGTATTATTATTAAAACATCATCCAATAAACCTAAAAACATGAGATGATGCAAGCGCACAGCTGGACACTGCCCCTTGCAACGGGTGCGCCTTTTGCAATTTCCTATCGAGTCCCAAAGCAAACTTAAACAGATGCAACGCTGCAGTGGGTTGCCGGTTTATTTGTTTCATAAACAAGGTCTAATGGCTTTGTGTATCGCGCTTGTAGCAGATTGACCCTTGGATAACTCCGCTTACACAATGAGGGAGCTAAAACAATGATCTGGGGCGGCCCAACTGAACATTTATAGCAAAGAGGGCGTGCCAGCATCCCCTCAGAATAAGTACGCTGACTGCACCATAATGAAAGACCAACTAATGCACCCGAGGGCTGCCGGTTCATGTCTTTTCAGAACACGGAGATCCTGGGTCTCTGATCCCGTTTGACTTACAGTCAAAGGCTGTGAATGAGCCTGGAGCCACTCCATTACAAATATATAACATATTTAACTGAAAAATGTACTGTTTTATAGGGATCTTGCATTAATTCACACAATGTGTGTGTGTGTGTGTGTGTGTGTGTAAAACCCCCATTACTGTAAATGAAAGGTCAACTGACATATTTAAAGCCACAGTGTCTTAACATTCCTGTTGACCCTTTTTTTTATATAAGAAAGCAGACATTATTGGCAGTGCAGTTTGTTTACATTCCATAAAGGTAGCTGTAGTTGATGGGACACCAGCTTCCTAACCTTTGCATTTACAGTATGTGACAAACTAACAAACTGTTGCAGAAAAAACAAACAGATTAAAAAACACAGGCTCCACCAATCATAATAATGACCCATGAAAGCCAAAAGGACACCATCTTTCAAGTTGCAGTTCGCTGTGTGCATTCATCATTATCCATTTCAAAAGAAAATTGATTTTTTTTTGTGGTTATTAATCTGGTTTGTTGCTTATCAGGAAATAACAGATCTAATCAATTCAACTGTGCGTGATGCTTTCATGTTGAATGTGTATGCATATTCTGTGCCATAGATCCTGTAATTAAAACCTGCTGTGTAGCGTGCCACAACATGGGACAACTCCTTTTTTTTTTTTTTTTTTTTTTTTTTTAAATGGAGCTAACTATGGAATAATAATATATGGCACAGATATTATTAGCACATATATTTTTAGCACTACTCTATATATTACAGTAACATTAAATCCTGTAAAATGTTTTTTTTCACACTTTCATTTTGTAATTATACTTGTAGTCAGACAGTAATTACGCAAAAACTGCACAAAACACACGTGCAATTAATAGTCTTATGTACACGTACTTGTACTTCTTACAGCAGTTACAGTGCTTTGAAGAATTTTTTTTAATTTTTTTTAGACAACTGCTAATCGATAATTTGAGATTTTGCAATATAAATGACTGCAATCTTTGGAGCTGAAATAAGTGCCTGATTAGAATCTTTCAGAGCCTCCTCTAGTGCAGTTCAATCTGAAGACACAAGGGCAAAAAGACCTCTGTGTTCTCTCAAGTGTGCTATTCAACTGATCCATGTTCATAAACCAGCTACACAGAGGATCAACCCATGGATACAACTGAAGACAACTGAACAAAGCATGTTCATTACAAGACCTTTCATTGCAAGGTAAAAGAGACAACACTCAAGAATCCAATTCTGTTCACTATGTTTTATTGAGTTTTTAAATTAAGAAATATACTTGGCGCTCGCTGTACACGTGTTTTTACAAGCAGTGAGAATTTAAGACATTTTCATTTTTAGTTTTTATTATCTTGAAAGGCAGCTGGAAAGCAGCTCTTCACCTGTCACAGAGGGAACTCAAACTTCTGTAACTTTAATGTTTATTTAAGGAGGCACCGCAACATTGGCAGATCAGGGAGTGTGATTTCCAGGGTAGAGCAGAAACTGGTTAAACTGAAATAAGATGTGTTTAAAGAAAAGAGCTGCTTAACTATTTAAAGATCTGGATGGTCTGCAATCACCTTTAAAAAAGAAATGTGTTACAAGCCCGAAACATCACACATTTTCTGTTTCAGTCATTACACCCTGGTGACTTTTTAAAAATCAAAAGCTATGGCCTCATTAAGCTGTCAAACATGCATTTTTTCAAAGTACAGTTGGTACACCAGTGTGTAACCATTAACCTGTACCCCAGCGACACCTGCCACTAGTGGATGTATTAAAATAAATAAATAACACATGTGTTCTATGTGGTATTTCTTACTGATGTATTCTTGCATGCACTAGGCTAATGGTTACACCAGTTGTACCCATCTGTACTTGGAAAGAAGGGCATGATTGAGTACTGTATACAGTATTAAGGGTTACTTTTTTTTTTTTTTTTAATAATTTAGTCGTTGCCAATTAGTTTTTATTATTTTCTCCCCAATTTGAAATGCCCAATTATTTTTTAGGCTCAGCTCACTACTGCCACCCCTGTGCTGACTCGGGAGGGGCGAAGATGAACACACGCTGTCCTCCGAAGCGTGTGCCGTCAGCCACCCGCTTCTTTACACACTGCGAACTCACCGTGCAGCCGCGTCAGAGCTACAGCGTCGGAGGACAACGCAGCTCTGGGCAGCTTACAGGCAAGCCCGCAGGCGCCCGGCCAGACTACAGGGGCCGCTGCTGTGCGGTGAGCCGAGGACACCCTGGCCGACCTAACCCTCCCTCCCCCCGGACGACGCTCGGCCAATTGAGCGCCGCCCCCTGGGAGCTCCCGTCCATGGTCGGCTGAGGAATAGTCTGGACTCGAACCGACGACGTCCAGGCTATAGAGCGCATCCTGCACTCGCAAGTGCTTTTACTGGATGCGTCACTCGGGAGCCCCCAGGTTTACTTTTAAACTTGAGCTTTAAAAAGTGCCCAGAAACAGAAAACGACACACAAAATGTAGGGGTCTACTTAAATCGCGGTAAATTTATGTATTTTTCACGGGTAGATTTTGCAACTTCTTACAGATGTGGAAATTGATTAGAAACAGTCCCAAAACTCGTTTACCCAAGGGCATCTGGCATACTTTAATAAAGGCAATACATGCAGCACGTTCGTTGTCATGTTATTTGTCCCATCCAATAATTTATTGTATTAGTACCGAGTCAAAACAAAGAAAATGTGGCTATTTGGGTCTAAAATTCCAACTGCGAAAAAGTAAGCAGCAGGTTGAAACGAGGTGGCTGTGCTGGATCGTTTTAGTACTGATTTAACTTGCCGACAGGAATACTTCTTTTCTGGGCTGACTTTCCAGTTTGGTTTCTGAAAGCTGTTTATTTTACTTTCTGTTCAGCAGCCTCTGTAGTAGCCTTTTGTTTAATGTGTGATTCTGAAGCTAAATAGCAATCGATCGTATTTTCTCCAAAGACACGTTAAGATAAGCAAAACAGTTACCTCCATCTGCATGTACAGTTTCTTTGGGAAATATCTTGACACGATCAATCACCGAAATATACTTTGCTTTTTTTGCTTTGTTGTCCTTTTCTACTATTTTATCTTCAATGCTGAAAACTAGACTTTAGCAACCTTAATCAAAACAATGCAGCACTGACTTTGTCCCACCCCCAGTACTGCAGGTCACAGAAAAGCAGTACAGACGCACTGACAGGCTGATTAAAACTTTGTTGTCATCTGAATAGTAAACAAGAACGTTAACCGCTTTGGAGATTTTTTTTTGTAAATGTTATTTGTGGACGTTTTTTGTTTGTTTGTTTTTTGCTTAAGTGCAATGCACACAGGACGGTGAAGGAATCAAAAAGGGCTACCTACAGAAGGAAGATACATAGTTTGCATCGCTTGCGTTGTGCAGTAGTTCATTTAAACGAGGTTTCTATTTTTTTTTTCCTCTCCGTACTTGTTCAGTATGCATTGGCCCCTAAAAGAGGTGAATTTCGCAGTGACCCCTCAATTTAACGATTTCCGCGAAATCGCGATTTAGGTAGAGCCCCTAACAAAATGTACCCAGCCTGGAAGAACACAGTTTATTATAACTGTGATATTTCACAGTTGTACCAAGCTGCTTTTCCAATCTGGCTCTGGAACCAAACAAATAGGATCTGATTGATCCAGTTTCAAACTGTACCACTGGGGGGGTTTGGGCCTGTGGATACAGTCTATTAAAGGTTCATTTCTTTGATTTGTGTTCAACGTATTGGTTAAAACAATATGATCTCATATGTTTATAATCCGCTGCCTTTACTGTGCCTTGAAAACCTTCTGGTGATGAAATAACAAACCTTCCCTGGGTCTAACTTTACCTCACACTGCTCTAAGATAAGAGAAGAGCCAGCAAAAACAAACAGAAAGCACAGCTTACTAAGCTCTACTTGGTAACCTTCTCCTGTTATAACAGTTAAGGCCCTGAAAGACTGTGGTGTTGTTTGTACGTTTCATTTTACACAGCGGCGTAAGCCAGGTGCACTAGATAAAAAAAAAAAAAAAAAAGGCAAAGGCCGAACTAATTACTCTGGCAGAAAGGTTTCAATAAACCAATGGCACTTCTTATTGCTCAGCTAGTTACCACTTTCTGAAAGTAGTTTATTGGCTTTAATTGTCAGGCTGCTACGTTTACATGAAGAGATTGTAGGGTTTGGTTCAAAGGTCACTTTACGGATATCACCTGGGAAAGTATGTACTGCAGAGCAACTGAACTTGCCAGCAACAGCATGGGGAGGAGGTTAACAGCATGTGTCACAGGGATATCTATCTACCACGCTTCATTGCCTAGACACCTATCAGTTATGTTCATTTATATACAGTAGTATAATGTTGACTTTCTTAATATTCCTCCTACTTTCACATTTCACACACAAACTCCCTGGCTGTGTTCTCTTGACCTTGGAAGAACTGCTGCTTTTAGAGGCTTTGATTCTATTGGTTAGAGCGCCCTCTAGTGGTCACAGGGGGAAAATGCCAAGCAAAATACAGTTGGTTACCTCGTAAAACTTTTGTTTTGATAGATAACGTACAATATCACTTAAGCACAGCCCCAAGGAATTAAATGAGTCTGGTACAAAATCAGATAAGGCAGTCTCAGGATCAGTCTGCGAGTCAGCTGCATTCAACAGTACTGTACTCTACTTGTTTTCTAGTTTATAGCAGACATGGGAAGGATGGGTAGAAAAACATTTTGGGTCCAAGGCAGGAAGGCTGTGTGCGGTTACGGCCACAGACTCAGCCCAAATCAACAGGTTTTAAATCTATATCAGAAACTTTGGCTGCTCCCTACTGGCAAGATTTCTGTTTTTTTACAATACTGAATGGTCTAATTTCATATTTAGATAGCGTATGTCAGGTGTCGGTGTTGTGTAATATTCTGTATCCCAATAAAATTCTGCACCCCCTGGTTATTGTACTATATGCAATCAGGTGTCTGGCGATTCGTCTTCCTCACTTTCACCACGGTTTGTTTTGCTGGAATCCCGAAGTGAACTCTTTTTTCTAATGTTAAGGTTAGGTTAAGGGTGAGGGTTAGTCTATATTTGTAATATTAAGGGTAGGTTAAGGGTGAGGGTTAGTCTATATTTGTAATGTTAAGGTTAGGTTAAGGGTGAGGGTTAGTCTATATTTGTAATGTTAAGGTTAGGTTAAGGGTGAGGGTTAGTCTATATTTGTAATGTTAAGGTTAGGTTAAGGGTGAGGGTTAGTCTATATTTGTAATGTTAAGGTTAGGTTAAGGGTGAGGGTTAGTCTATATTTGTAATGTTAAGGTTAGGTTAAGGGTGAGGATTAGTCTATATTTGTAATGTTAAGGTTAGGTTAAGGGTGAGGATTAGTCTTTATTTGTAATGTTAAGGTTAGGTTAAGGGTGAGGGTTAGACTATATTTGTAATGTTATGGTTAGGTTAAGGGTGAGGGTTAGTCTATATTTGTAATGTTAAGGTTAGGTTAAGGGTGAGGGTTAGTCTATATTTGTAATGTTAAGGGTAGGTTAAGGGTGAGGGTTAGTCTATATTTGTAATGTTAAGGTTTGGTTAAGGGTGAGGTTTAGGCTAGATTTGCATTATTACGGTACAATGTTCTTTACTAATCAAAAACCACTTGATTGCATATAGTTCAATAAGCAGGGGATGCAGAATTCTATGGAATACAGAACCTTACACAACACCACCCCCTGCCGTGTAAATACACAACTGCCACACCACTGGGAGTCTGGCAGTCTTCCATCTGTGGGGAGGGAGAGACTCTGTGGTTTTACATAAACAGTGTGTCTCTTGTGTTTACGGGTGACCACAGGTTCAGGGCAGCCGGCCAGTGATGTCACACAGGGGTCACATGCTGAGCGATTGCTGAAGACACACTATCTACTGTTACATGTTTCTGATTTGTCAGTGTCTCGTGTTTTCAAGTTCATCAGTTTTTTGACTCAGTCAATGCAGTCCAATGGGAGTTGACTCAGCAATGTAACTAAATGCTCTGTTACTCATTTCAGTGGAAAATAAAAGACATGTGAAACAATGGATGACTTATGCCTATAAACACTACTATATAATCGCCAACAAAATGTTAAGATGTGACAAGTGTGAAAATGTACCCAAGATAGCTTTATAAATTGACTTCAAAACTAACATTTTGGTCGTTGATATTACCATCTGGACAAAGGACACATCAATTTTAACAGTGCGTGCCTCTACCATCATTTCTCTCGCACTACAGTAGCTGTGCCACCTTGTAGTTTATAATCTTGCACCCTCTCAGTCACAATGATGAAAGCAAGGGTGGGGTACATCAATAAATAGGAAGGACAAAGGGAGCTGCAGTGCAAAATGGTGTATAATCAAAAGTTGAGAAGCAGAGTCAAGCACAGTTCACCACAGTCTAACCTACAGTATATGAAAAAGCACGCACCTCACACCTGCCATAGTAAAACCCCAATCAATGTTGATTAACCAATATCTAATTTCAGAAAACACTAAAAGGCTTCCTTAATATGGGAGAGATAGTACATGGAAAAACTACATGGTAGCACCACCTAACGACGACTGATAATTTACATTTACTTGCAATTCAAAATGTGTACAATTGTGCAATTTAGGTCTGTCCGGCTTAAGTTAAAGAGACCCCTACCTGGCCTTACATAGGAGTACAGGTCTATTGTGAAACCCACACAAGCATAGCGCTGCAGAGTGGCATGGGGTTAGACAGACACATAGATGGTAAACTGAGTCAGGGAAGCGTGCTGATGGTGCGGTGAGAAATTGAGCTGTAAATACTGGGGCTGACCTGTACTTTCCCGTCCTCACTTGTACAGCCTTCATCCCGCACTGCTGAGCCCCGCCGACATCATTCACCAGATCATCTCCAATCAAGATGGCCTGTCGAGAGCAATGAGAAACACCTCACCATGCTGTCGAGCACCACTTTATTCCTACCATATTTCACACGCCGCGTTGCGCTGAACGCGTGCACGTGATGTTAAATATCGTCACGCTAGAGATTAAACATGATCACACTGTCAACAAAGTTAAATGTGCGTGTATGCGTGTATATATATATATATATATATATATATATATATATATATATATATTTACAATGATCTAAACGGGATAACATGCCTAAAATAGAAATGCTTTGTAGTATTGAAATATGCAGCTGTTACTGCATGGGTTAATCTTATTGTGGTTAATTAAACTGCAACTTGCTGCAGCGAACTGCGTTTAAAAATCTAAAAAATTGTTGTAACCTTCAAGGGGAAAAATTACTTTACTAAAATGAAGGTTTTTTAGGTTTCTGAACAAAATGTGCAAAGATAGGATAACCAAAACCCTCTATGTTTTTTGTTCAAATCACTTTATTTTGGGTGGAAGCAGCCTAATCAGAAGCAGTGCTTAGCGTCAAAACCAAGGGGATGACATGTACACTCCCCCCCCCCCAAAAAAAAATCCACAGGACGCAAGTGCATTACTGAGATTACCTTGTGTGTCAACACCGCCAGTCAATTTGCTGCACCACCCTTCAAATAAGAAGGATGACCTTTTTTCAGGGGTGAAGATTAAGCTGTTGTGCCAGAGCCATCTTTTAGATTGCTGCCGACAAGAAAACATACTGCCGAGGAGCCAGGCTGCACATGAGTAGTGATGCCTGCAGAAGCCAGCTTGTGGCAGAGGCAGCGCTCCATCCCCGGGGAATGCCAGTGATTTACTACCAGTGAAGGGCAATAATCACCAAAGGAGGAGCAATTATTCCCAAATCATTTAGGATTTAAAAAATCATTGGTTAGAAGATGAAGGTCAAGAGGTGCCTTGTCATGGTGAATAAAAACCAACAGCAGTCTACCCTCCAAATAAATTCCATCGCAGCTATCGGCAGAGATGAGGGCGGTGAGGAAAGTGCTTTTGAACAGCGATGGCTCAGGTTTTGGACCCGGTTCAGAGAATAAGGATGGTCATTTACTAGTGCACATTTATCCAAAACTATGAATACTGCCTGCTGTGAAATCATATGCATTTAAATAAACACGCTAGTTCATAATACATTATACCAGTCAGTACATGAATACTTTTACTAGCCTATCACAACCCATCTTTTATTCCGATTTCATGCTTTGATAAAAGATTACAAACAGTTGCCTGCTCCGATTCTCTAAAAAACATTTCAAATTCTTACAGGAATGCAAGAAGCAAACACACCAATAGTGATGCACTGAGGACTCAAAACTGAATAAAGGGTACCTTCCTAATTTCACTCACAATGGAACATGAACAAAAGCAAAAGCAGTCCAGATTTAAATCTTAATTACAAATAATAGCTGAAATGCACCCATCTATAGTATGGATTACAGCAGCCAATTTCCACCTGCACACCACCCAACAGCTTCAGTCTAAACTATTATTGTATATCATATATTAAATAACAGATTGTCTTAAAAATAAGGCTGCTAGGTCATGGTCAGCTGGACAATACAAATCATGATTAAATCTGTAAAATGCCTGTATGTGGTCAGTATGTGAACTCTATGGGGTATGAGAAGTTGCCCTTATATACATTGTATAGCATATATAGGGAAGTTAAAAATGGTCCAATTATACATGCAGTAACTGTAAGAGATATACATGTGGAAATGGATTCGAAAACAACATTTTTATTGCATTCATCTTTTCAAATCATATATAAAGATTTGACTTGATTTTGATTCACTATTTTGGCAGCAAACCTGGCAAACCTCAAAAAATATTTAACCTTTGAGTAAAACAAGTTAACAAGGACTTAAGAAAATAAGTGCTCCCCAAGAATGGATTAGTCTGTGTCAAGCTTAATCTCTGCTCAGGTCTAGGCTGTGTTTGAAAAGAAAGGCTCCGTCACCAACGTGTTAAAAGAAACATTAGCAATCTGTTATTCCGAACCCACTGAGGAAAGGTTCAAATAGAACACAGGCTTCAGGGAGCAACCTATTACACTCTGCTCAGAGAAAACAGCCTACACTGGAAAGAAGAATTAGGGGCTGAATGAGGGGAATTATCAGGGGAAATAGCTGATGAAGACTTTATTGATTAGAGCAGCTTCACAGATCTAACACTCAGGATAGAAATTACAAACATTATAGCTGGGACTGCCTACCCCAAACTTCACAGAATTTTGCTTTAATTATATTATATAATTATATGCATGCTGTCTCAACACCCCCGACATCACACTGCCCAGAAGGGTGTATCATGTCGGGGCTGCTCTGCAGAGAGGCCAGGATCAATCCAGTGAAATGTCTGTGTGCAGCACTGTTGCAATTTAACTAAAGTGAATTTAGTAAATTATTATTCACAGCCTATTGTATTGACCAATACAGGTACAATATGAGCGCTTAAGAACTTTATCAGAAAATCAGATCTAACCATCAAAATATATAATAAATTAAATATAATAAATTAAAAATAAACAAGCTTTAACAACCAGGAAAAACAAATAGAAATAAATACATATTTTTAACAGGTTTAAATATACTTCTACCTACCTTCACAAAAGCTTTGGTTGTCCATTAACTTGGCTTACTTAAATGTGCATCACTACCTGCAATTAACATTGGGGTTATTGAGTGTGTTGGAAATTTGATCTAAGACCAATTATCATGGTGTTGCATCTATGCATTAATCATAACCTTGCCTCACAATGGGTGTACTTTCATTTCTAAAGTAGACGCACCCTGAACAATAATGCATCTAAACTGCAGTCTGACCACACACTCCATAGCAAGTTACTACAATGTCACTGCAGCCTTTCTTCGTGCATAGTTTTACCTGGTGCGGTTCGACGCCCATGTCTGCTAATGCTGACTGGAAAAACACCTTGGCTGGCCTTCCAACCAGCTCAGCTTCAATATCACAAGCGGACTGAGAAACAGAAACGACAAGACAGCTAGGAACATTTAACTATGAAACATTCTTCCTGTGGTCTTCATACAGCGAAAGAACTGGAGGCTGCAAACGACAGCATGAGGGTCTCAATTGCCAACACCAGAAAGGGGTCTGATACTGTCTCTGTAAAGATGCTTTCCACCATATGTTACCTGGGTTAGATCTGCCAAAGTGTCTATAGAATTAAGAATAAGTGCCATCGAGTGCACAGCTGTGTATTGTCAGTAATACAAAAAAAGGATCTTAATTCCAGTTGCCCAGATGGCATATCTAGCCTGGGTTACATATGTCAATGGCAGGAAACGAGAAGGAATAGCAGTTCCTGAACTGGGGCCCAAGCATGTTAAAAAATATATATATATATATGTATAAAATATATATATATATATATATCCAAAAGGGAAATATCGTACAGGTGTATTAAGCAAATCGGTCATTTTTGTGGCATGCTTTATTGGCGTGTACTGTAATGAGTTCAAATCAATCATTTTATATAATGTTGTAGGCAAAGGCCAAACGTATTTTTTCTTCTTGGAAACTGGACTCTTTACAGGACAAGACACCTATGTGAACTAGATAAATAACCATTCTGTAAATACACTATTATTGTAAAGTAATGTACAACACCTCTAATGCCTTCATATAGATCCCAACGTCAAGCTTCAAGCCGTCTGTTTCTTTGTAGTAGTGCCTGAAACACAGGTGAAGAATGCAGAGAATTATTACAAAAAAAAAACAGGTAAATAAAATGAAAAGAATGTTAATACATGTGGAACAAAGCAATGTGAACCTATGATGCAATGAATACATTTTGACAGCTTTATTTTCTCAGTACAGACTGAAACATTGACCGAAGAAAAAGGGTATTAAAATAATGTTCACCTGCATTGGATCAAAACCTTATAAGAATCACAATTAAAACCACTTTTTTGTCTCTCTTTAAATTTCAGTTTTATAAAATTTTGTATTAGACTGTTTTTAATTAAATGGTTTAATTATTTGTGTATGTGTTTGTGTTTGTGTTTGTGTGTGTGTGCGCGAGATAAGCGTTTTAGGATTCTTATAATTAAAGACGCTATAAAAATGTGAATATTGTATTGTATTTGATAGAATCATCCGAATATGCTCAACAAAATTGCATCCCTTTTCTATTCATCCAATACAAAACAAAAATAATTATGATCATATTGAAAACCAACACCTGCTACACTGTATTCTGTGAAGACGCAGTGTCACCTTGAAATGAAATGGAATTGTATACATTTTAAACTTTATTTCACCTTTATTTTTACAAACCCTATTATTTCATTTTTATTTCCTGCACCACTCAATTTTTTGAAACTGCAACATTTAAAAATAAACAAATAAATAAACCCTGTTTTTTGTTTTTTTTACATCTCAGTTTTATCTTTACGGTAAATCTGGGAGATGGGGGAGTGGAAAGGGCAGTCTTAATTCTCATTTTATGGTTTATTATTCTTTGCCATTTTTGATTATTCAGCTGCGGCTCTCTTTCCTGTGCCCACCCTGACCTTTGCAAGAACAACCATTAACCTTACATAGTCTGGCGTAAACGGCTTCATTTTCAGACACTGCCATGACAGAAGAAATTATGCAGTCAATTCTCCATCTCGGGCCTCAAACAGATGCGGAATGTAAATCAATCCAATTCCACAAGCCTCTGCACACTCTGCTTCAGTGATTTCCACACTCTAGACCTCAACAGTTTCGGCAAACTTAGACAGTGGAGCCCCCACCTAAGCATGCTGTCTCAACACCCCCGACATCACACTGCCCAGAAGGGTGTATCATGTCGGGGCTGCTCTGCAGAAAGGCCAGGAACAATCCAGTGAAATGTCTGTGTGCAGCACTGTTACAATTTAACTAAAGTGAATTTAGTAAATTATTATTCACAGCCTATTGTATTGACCAATACAGGTACAATATGAGCGCTTAAGAACTTTATCAGAAAATCAGATCTAACCATCATAAACTAGCAGGTGTGGTTTTAGCCCACGGTCCTTTAGGATTTTACAGGCTGCTTGGGCTGGAGAGAAAACTTCATTCACAGAGATGTCGAAATCCATCCGCTGTAGTTTTGCCACAAACTTGTCCCTGGTGGCAAAACTAGGGTTTCTACACCCTGGGTGCAGAAACGCAGCTTCAAGCCAGATGCCTTGATCCTGTAAAAGAATTTAAAAAATGAAGAAAACAAGGTTAAACTAATAACCACAGCAGGAATCTATTAAAATGCATTATTGACAGGGTAAAGTGGCCAAGTGGGGCAAGTCTACAGACCACTGCTGTACAAAGTGCAACTGTAACTGCATGTTGAGAGTGAGATATACTATGACCCTGTCCTCATCAAATCTTGATATGTTTTTGCCAATACAGTATTTTAGAATATCTCCAAAGCAGATCACCATATTGTATAGAACATGATTACATTTAGTACTTTAAAAAAGTATCATCTAATGCTCACAAAAGCGTATGACTTTAATGTCACAGAACATGATGTCAGTGTAAAATATGTAAATAGGTCATGTATGTATGTTTTACACATATCCAATATTCCACCTGCAAGCTACTAGTCTATAAAGATGAGTATTTTATTTTGTGTTTGACTATTTTTTAAAGAAAATTTAATTCCTGTTTGTTTTCCTTTACGTTTCAATTTAATTAATGCAGGATAACTCCGACAGAATTTTTGTTCAAGAAAATACAGCGAAATAAGCGAAAAAAATCTTGTTCCATTCATTTCAATCAAAGTTCACTACAATGTCTTTCTCAACAGCACAGATGATTAATTCCTTTTCTACTATCTATATTTGCTAATTGTAATTAGTATGAATTATCAATTACGGCTAGTGGTTAATTGCCCTTCATAAAAAGAGCTCTCCTAGTTTAAATTGGACCATTAATGTAATGTAACTAATAGCACTTGCCTTTACATTACCAATACATCTTCATTGTTTTGAGCAGTAAATGTGATAGTCACTCGTAATTTAATCAAGCAATTGAGTGAAGACGTGCAGGTGGTGCCAGGGGAGTAATTATTGTTAATGAATTATGATGTGACCTTCTCAGAACAATGAGGAATTAATGCTACAACTGAGTGGCCGTACGTCACATCTGGTACTGCAAACACAAGACTTCTGCATCAGTAAAGATTACCAAACTTTCCATTTAGCACCGGTGTTCTGTACAAAAAAACAGAATCTGTTGACTCGTTAACCCCCCCACTTCCCCCAACTTCAAACACCCTCGCACAAACACCCTTTGAAACCTCAGCAATTAAACAAACCCCACTACTTCTCAGATTTTATTTCTATTATCCTACAGTTCAAGTCATGGGAGATAACAGCTTATCAGGGCTCACTGGCCACTCACCGTAACCTACATTCACAGTATGTGGAATTGCTGTTCTCAGTGCTATATACTAAATATGACTATTTCTTAGCATTTAATCAGGATATTGCCGATGACAGACTGGAAAGTCCAGCAGTTCCACACATACGGTCCAGCACAGTATGTAGTAGTAGTATCTCTTCGCCTGCTTCATTTTTAATTTTTAATTATTTTTTAAGTATAATCTTTATCGCAAAGCTACATAAGACTGGTTTGAACTGACCTTTACCTCATGTTGACAGGACGGATTGTGAGTGACAGTGTCCCTCAATTTAATTACCCTGCCTCCGATGAGCCAGCCCCTTACAAATCACCTCGAACTTTACACATCTGCTGGCTGTCAGCATCTGCCAGGCTCAGTCACCCGCACATAATCAAAAACTCTCATTATTGTTCCAGAACAGGTAAAGTGTTAGGGCAATTACTGGGCATCCAAACTGACCTTGTGAAAACCTAAAAGCCACTCGACCAGGGAGCCCCGCAAACACACTTTGGATAATCGGGGCCTCGTGGACCAATTCTACAAAACTACTGTTTATCAGCAGCTAGCAACTCTTCCGTTTATCAGACCCTTTTTTCCCCAGCAATGGACTCGAGTTCATCCACAAAGTGGGTTTATACAGTATTTATTATTGCCTCAATTTTGCATTTCCGGAAACAAATGATGTGTTTATGTTTTTCACACAAGCACACTTTTTCGCAATTTTAACAAGGAGAAAGCAAAAACTGAAATTATCATTATTGTTTTCCTTTTGACTAAGGTGGTACAGTCTTAGCTTCACTGTATTTGTCTATCTTTCATGTATGCTAATATATTATGAAATCAAAATGATACATGAGATGCACATCCTTAATTTATTGGCGAATTTAAATGTCTAAATGTTACGAATAATGCATTGTTACAGGTACGCTTCATAGTTTCATAACTTGCATTTATGGATGATCTGCATAATCTGGTAAAATGTTTTCAAATGCTATTTAAATACAGGTCACATACAAGGTAAATTGCAAATGTATTTATTTGTAATATTGAGAGAGGGTGTACAGCTAACTAAACAAGGAAATATGAGCAAAATGAGCACCTGAGGAGGATTCTACTTTATCTACCCAGACTGACTGTCCACATGATGTTAGATGCAAGAAAACATCCACAAAAAACGCTCAGCAGGCTACATTTACAGAATTGCTCAGTTATAAACCATGCTGCTTTCAGACAAATGATCTGATGCTTTGCTCCACCCCCCCTTCCCCTTGTACCAGGATTGCTTTATGGGCCAGAGGCTGGGGAAAGTGTATCATCAGCCACATGCTGTCTTGCTGTGCTAGTCTGTGATCTCCTTGCTGGAAGGCTTGGAGGCTTTTTCTTTTATCTGGACACAGACAGTCCAGCTGCTCCGATGGGCATCTTGTGGCTTGTACCTGACTCTCTTTTGTTCCAAGGCAGGAATGCCTGTTTCATGTTCTGTTAACAGATGCACTTACACTGAGTCACTCACAGGATGTTGTAAACCTCCCGCATGTTATAGCTATTCATATGGATGCTCAGCTAATGGGTGTGCTATCGGTATACAGATGTAAATCAAGATAAATACTGAGAAAGCTTTACTGAAGTTTAACCATGTTAGCCTTGTAACATACCAGTATCCTGCTGTTAGCAACAAGTGCCATGAATTGCTGGCCTCATGTTGAAGCTAAATCACTCAAAGCTATAAAAACTGGACAGAAAAGGCAATTGCATCCTCTTGAATCAAAGAAATAATCTTGTGCGGCCAGGTAACATGGTTTCAAGTCTCAGTTTGTCCCCCGACAGGTTAATGTAATAGAATAAATCAACATTAAAAAAAAAATGTATATAAAACTATAATATGGAGTAGACATTGATAGCGGGGTGTGGAATACATGAGGGCCTGACAACTCC
The DNA here is from genome assembly GCF_902713425.1 of Acipenser ruthenus. Taxonomy (NCBI): domain Eukaryota; kingdom Metazoa; phylum Chordata; class Actinopteri; order Acipenseriformes; family Acipenseridae; genus Acipenser; species Acipenser ruthenus. Next base: position 34,355,410 of record NC_081201.1, on the reverse strand, counting down.
TGCCTATGTATCGAATCAGAGCCTGGATAACATGCCAGGGAATTGCAACCCACTCTTGTTCAAGTGCCTGGAAAAGTCCTTGTAACGTCTGAGGCTCAGGGTGACGTCGTCGCAATAGTCGATCAGATCTAGTGATCAAGACGGCCAGGGAAGCACTTGAATGTTGTTCTGAGTGAGGAAAGCTGTGGTGGCCCGGGCTGTGTGCGGTCATGCATTGTCATGCTGGAAAATGACGTTATGATGGTTCATGAATGGGATCACGAGGCCGTATGATCGCACTAGCGCTGAGCTGTCAGGTTGCCTTGAACATGAACAAGGTTGGTTCTGCCACTGTCTGAGATTGCCGCCCACACCATGACACTCCCACCACCAGATCTGTCAACCTGCTGCAAAACATTCATGACGTCGACTGGATATTCGGGCTCTTCCATTTGCACATCGAAGCAGAAACCTGGATTCATCATTGAACACCACGTTTCTCCATCTTTGTATGGGCTTTGTATGTGATTATGACACCACTGAAGTCGTAGTCAATGATGTTGCAGTGTAAGAATCACTCCTCTAACTGGCCTTTTTGCTCGGATACCTGCCTCTCGTAGGCGGTTTGACAGTCTGGTCGGAAATTCTACGCATTCCTGGTACTGCAGATGTTGTAGAGGTTGCAGTGGTGATATAGGCGTATAAATCTGTCCTGGGCTGCCGTCGTCACACGTGGTCTACCAGATTTGGGGCGGTCAAGTGTTGTTCCACGTTGCTGGTATCGGTGCCAACGTCGTCCTATAGTGCTCTGGGAAATATTCAGACTGAGATTCGCCGGCTTCCAAACGTCCAATAGCATTATTCCGTTGAGCCTCGGTAAGTCTATGCATAACTTCCAATGTGTCTGCAGCGAACACCAAGACATGCAAGCTGAGAACCCTCCACTTTTATAGCAACATCTCACGTTGCATGTGCAGTGAATGCACGTGAATATTGCAAGTCTTAAGCAAATGGTGTTAATTTGGGGAATATTCACGTTTTGTCGTTTTGGCATACGTCATGCATTTTCGATCATGACAATGTGTCACTCTCTCAGCAAAACGGGTTTAAATAAAATACAATTCTTCTGATCACGTTTTGTTGCAATTTCAAGAGACTTGAAACAAATATCTGCTATGTGTTTCTTTTTTTGAAGGGTATATATATATATATATATATATATATATATATATATATATATATATATATATATATATATATATATACACACGCACACTCGTCTAGTCTGGAATGCTGTATTGTTAACAGCAATCAAATTGTAACGCCCAGGAAGTCCTGGGCTGTACTGGACATAGGGCATTATCCAAAACACTGTTGCAAAAGCGGGGAACACAATGCATTAACTTTGTGCATTGCATTGTTGCTTTACGTCTAGTACAACACCGATACTGTTCAGAAGTTAATGTAACGCAAAGTAAAACTGCACCGCAACGTAACACAAGAAACTTCACTGACGTTTCTCTCAAACTTGAGCAGTCGTCATGTTGCTTTTTACTCCACAACATGGTCAGCCAGCCTGCAGAATTCTACACGCCTGTACTGTGTCAGCTGCAAACCCCCTGAACTCATTTCATTTCCGATATTTTACAGCATTTTCTTTCGGCGCATTTCACGGTGGCATCCTCACCTTTTCACTGCTTCTACAAAACCAGGAATAGGAACTCCTCCTCATTCCCCGCTGTCATATAAAACTCCACTGATATCTAACACATCCCCTTTTAGATTGTTTATACAATCTTTCCACTCAGCCATCATGCCATGTACTACTGGCACAAACTGCGCAAACGCGACATAAATCCCAGTGTGTTCTGGGAGTTGTAGTTTTTGTGGAGCTGGGAACTTGAATGAACTGAATTGTCATTATTTGCAAGCTATACCATCTCTGTTTATTAAACAACATACAAAATAAATAAATTAATTAATTGAAAAAAAAAACACCGAATATTAAGCTCCCATCAATTTATAGGTGCAAACACAGGATTACTTATCAAACATAAACATTAGAGTTGTGAAAACCTTGAGGGTCAAAATCACCAAAATTCTAACGCATTTTTGACATAAATGTATTTGTCTGAATGATATTCAGACATGTGCAGAGTCAGGATTACATCCTTGTGACAGCATCCAGAAATTTACAAAAATGTAGACATTCTCTGTATGGTTAACACATAGGTAATATAAAAAGCCGCTATAAAGATGTGCCACATTTAAAATATAACCCTGGCGTGCATCCACTTATAAAAAGCATTGCCTTTCATTTAACTCCTCTGATACAACTTTTTGCTTCTTTCCATGCTAAAGATACCATCTACTTTGAAATACATTAAATGGACCCAGAAATTGCGGAGGTTATTTTAAACAGCATCGCTAATAGTGTAACATCTCAGCTGCCTTCAGTGATAGTCAGCATTGTGTTGGGCAGTGTTATCAGTGCCGGACACCCGCTATGAATATAGATCCTGTGCTTGTTTCAGGCATCAGTTGCCATCAGGACAAGCCAAGGCTTAAAACCACCTTGCATCAAAGCATGTAAGGAAGCGCACTGTGCTGAATTCCAATGACTGGGCATATATATATTTAATGCAATTTGTTCAAGAGATAGGTGACATTTTAAGGCTCATAGGTAAATAGATGATGGTCATTTAACACTCCTTATCAGCCGGGTATGTAGGGGCTAAAGGATTGTCGTGAGTTACTCTCTCCTCTCTGAACTTTATGGAGACGCCCTAAATTCAAATGCTTCTATGTACATAATAAAGCGCGACAAAAGACACTAGATTCATTATAACCGGTAATTACAGTTCCGGTATAGCTGTTAGATGGGGATAGGGGTTACAGCCGAACATGGTTTAACAACGAAACACGTGTTTAAACAGTGCGCCAGTGGTGTTGTTTCAGTTACAAAGTAGCCTACTGCATAGCCCGTCCTCTTGGAGAATGGGTTGTTAATTTCGTAACGTGGAACTCTCGTTGCTTTTGAATGGGGTTCTGTCGAATTCCCTTTCAAAATTGTGTGAAAGATTTATTGTGTTTTATTTTTTTTTTAGATTTGGAAAAGGATATAACCTGAATATCAATTACACATTTGCGCCATTCAATACAATCTAAAAATGTGCATGATCATGATTATATTATCTTTGGAATCTATTTATCTTCGTTAGAAATATTTATTAAGATTATATATAAAAAAAGAAAACACATGCCTATACAGACTTATTATATTCTAAATATAATCAATTGCAAATATTAAACTATCATTAATATATTAATAAACTTGCATATGATTAATAGACTTTTTGAACTGCAGTATATTCTTACAAATAGACTGGTGTTCGTATTACGTTATTTATTGGAAGCTTATACAGAATGTCTAAAATGACCGTTTATTGATATATAAACAGAAACGAAGTAAGCTTAAAAATAATTTCTGAAATGTCTGAAAAAGGGATAAATGGTTTTGAATAGACGATCGCTGTTATATATTGGCAATTAAACTTAACATGTTGTATATAACGCCCTCCCAAAATGCCAATTTAGTTTTTAAAGTGTATCCATGATTATAGGCTATCTGTTTTTTGAAGGGTGCATTACAATTCTAATTTCACACGTGGCAGAACAATGAATGCATAAATAAATAAAAAGAAAAGCTCTTCTGAAGTGCTAATGACTGATGAGTCAAACCACGTGGACATCACAATCCGTGTGCCTTCAATCGACCCAAGCTAGCCGCTCACCGGGAGACGCGACCCTCATCTTATAGACCTCTTTCACCAAGCCCTCATTTAAAGGGACATCGCCATCGAAAAGGAGGAGAGCGCACGCAACCGCACTTGCTACCAGCTATTCTGAAAGAGATATCACCCATCAGCAAAACATCGATTCTTTCCCGTTGGAACAAAGTTGATTTATTTCCAAAATATAGTGTATTGTATAGTGTCTGTGCAGACTAGAGACGTTTATCCAGCTACAATGTTGGAGCAACAGGGCAGTGGGGTCAAGATGCCACCCACTCACAGAATATCTTTCTCCATTCTAGACATCCTGGACCCAAATAAATTCACCTGTAAAAACCAGAATAATTACTCACCAGAGACCAGAGCCACTGGTACACGGAGGCTTTCACAAAACCAGGAGGAAACTTGGGAGAGAGTGGCTAAGAATGGTGCTGAAACAGATTGGAACTCTGAAGACCAGCAGCGTGGTAAGGAAAAACAAACAGGCATTATTTTAATGTCCTGTACTGCATACAGGATACTGGAGATGTCTGTCTCAGAGGCGGGTGTTGGTGAAGTAATTCAGTAGATTATGTTAAGTGTTAAGAAACGTGTGTGTGTGTGTTTTTTTTTTTTAAGGCAAGGAAAGCAGATGCTGACCATGATAAGACCCAGAATAGCATAGCAGTAGGTCTTTTTTATGGGAAGAAAGCATCAGAATACAGAAAACGGGTTTTTTGATAAGCAGATTATTTAAATAAAAAATGTAGGTTTAAATAATTATTTTCATTTTCATTTGCAGTGATAGGGGTGGCTATTAAAATGCAAGGGTTAAATGTTTCGTTGTAATACCTTATCTTCATTCTAAATAGTACAGTAGGCCTATTATGAATATTCTAAGTTTCTAAACTTAGTATATTCTTGACCTTCTTTAATTCCATTTGACGTACCTTATTACCATTGAAGCGATCGCATTTAGTTGTTTATATCTCAGTTGGAAATGATTGGCACCAGGACAGTCAGGTTGGGTAATTGTTTAAATCGTCCCATTGAGGATGCCTCAGCTCACTTTGATCGATATCCCATTACTGACTCCTGCATATCTCCTTCTAGCAGCTTGCAGGTACAAACTTCAAATCCCATCCATGTCTGATCCTAAATACTGTTCGATTAAAACTTATCTTTAATAGATTACATTTATCGATCTGCCAACAAATATGAAACTCCATTAGCACGTCATGGCCAGATAGGGAGTGCTGGAATTGGTCTGTATGGCTTTCCGCAACATGACCATTTATAGCGATTTTCTGATATATAAATAATTAAGGGATTACGTTTTCCCCACTCCTGGAAGAAAGCGCAACAGATGTGCGTGTGTGTGCGCGATCGCGTGTGAGTGTGTGTGTGTGTGCGTGCGTGCGTGCGTGTGTGTAGATTTATCAAGCGATAATTAAAAACACTGTACTAAGCAAAGTTTCAGTAATAAATGGCCTCTTATAATATATTAGTGCACATTTCGTTTTCTAGTCTACAGACGAAAACACATGTTTTAAAAGAAATGGCACAAGAGATAGAGAACAAATAAAAACGAGGCAATCAAAAAACATAACCTAATAAACTAGTTTATGAGATTATCCTGTTCTGTTTTACATAATACATGTATTGCTTACACGATGGTGAACATATATTTTAGTTGCCCTGTACAAACCTAATGTGGGAATTTAACCAATAATTCAATTCAGATTTGTGTTTGAGTGTTTGCAACATTTATTTCGCAGTGTAGATAATACTGCAGTGTTATACTGTAATATCAGATAACATTTTAACACAATTCGAGACATTTTGTGGAGTAGTGGTTAGGGCTCTGGACTCTTGACCGGAGGGTTGTGGGTTCAACCCCCAGTGGGGGACACTGCTGTTGTACCCTTGAGCAAGGTACTTTACCTAGATTGCTCCAGTAAAAACCCAAATGTATAAATGGGTAATTGTATGTAAAATAATGTGATATCTGTATAATGTGAAATAATGTATAATGTGATATCTTGTAACAGTTGTAAGTCGCCCTGGATAAGGGCGTCTGCTAAGAAATAAATAATAATAATAAAAGAGCACACACAGTAAAAATGCAAGACAGTAACTGATGTAAATAATGGACAGTACAAATCTGAGGTGTATGCCTACTATGAAAACAATGGCTTTTTTTATTTAACAAAAAAAGTATATTTTTCTTTTTTTAATTCAAAACGTTTGTTTTTGCAGGTAAAGAAGAAAGAGGCGAACAACTTGGTACTGTAATACAAAAAGGCCACTCAGACAAACCCGAGGAACGCTCCCTACTGACCGATACAGAACCCGAGGTCTCATTGGAGACAGATATCAAAGACGGAGATGACAACGGCGAACTCGAAGTTGATGATTCTCAGGATTCCTTGAAACAAAAAAGACGCAGCAGGTCTGACCAAGGTTGCGCAAAGCCGAGGCGCGCGAGGACTGCCTTTACCTACGAGCAATTGGCGGCGCTGGAAAACAAATTCGGATCAACACGGTACCTGTCGGTGTGCGAACGCCTCAACCTCGCCTTGTCTCTCAGCCTGACAGAAACCCAAGTCAAAATCTGGTTTCAGAACAGGAGGACCAAGTGGAAGAAGCAAAACCCAGGGGCCGACAATATAATACAGACTGGAGCCAACTCACTGACCACTGTCGGTTGTAGTCCAAGTCACCCTGGGTCCAGTGGTCTCAACTTCCAGACTTTTCATACTTTCAACCCAGGGAATATGCTCTTTCCCACAACTGGTGCAGTGCCGTTATCATCCACTGGAGGACTCCTCAATCCTTTTTTAAACACGGCTTACCTACCACCATCATTTTACACACCCCATTTATGAACTACTAAAAAATGGAGGTACCGTACTTTAAGAAGGTTCAAGAACAAGCATGGGATAGTTACCATTGTAAATAACAACAATAATAATAATAATAATAATAATAATAATAATAATAATAATAATAATAATAATAATAAAAAAAATCACAACTCTGGACTTCTTGCTAATAATGAAGGTGTCGGCTTTCAACGATATGTTCAGTCTGTAGCATATTGACTTTAAATTGCATTTTCAGGAATCATTTTATTTTTGAAAAAGTATTGATTATTGTGCTGGTATTTGTAATGAGTAGAATTGTAGTATTTTGTCTATACTGTCCATTTGTTTGAAACGATATGAAAATATAATTCACTACCTTTGAGGCTTCCACCACAGAGATGCATGCTTCCAAATACAGAAGTGTTTACTCCAGTCTTTAATTCATTCTTAATCTGGGACTGTGTTGAGATCAACCTCTTCATCCATATGTCACATTACACTTTTACTTATCTAGAGAAGTGCTTAATCAATTGTGATGAAAATTGGCCTGGACATGAAGGCATCTGTCCATCTACCTGTATGTTAAATTTACATTTTTACATGTAAATAAAAGATGTAGGCCATGGTGAGCTACTGATATGCTTGTATTTTCTTTCTACTTTCAAAATGGGAGTTAACGAGAGACTATACATTAAAGAGTAAACACGTGTTCAAAGTGTATTTATCCTTACATAAACAGTTCAAACTCGATGTAATGCATCCGATATCATATTACATGTATGAGATCATTCATTCCACCTTTTTGGATATACATGTACATGTTGGTATGTATATGTCAAAACGGCACTTCGTTTTTTTATTTAAACGCCTATGATTGCATTCAAGAAAGATGTATTATCTGTCTCTAGAAGCACACAAAATGAGTATTTATGTGCAACAAATTTTGCTGAAAATTCAGGACCAAAAATTGTTAACAGCATATAGTTTGTTTTATAAAACAAGTGTCATTGTTTGTCGGTAAATGTTAAGAAACAGTAAACTTTTATTTTTTCCCTAAAGTAATTTGAATTGTGTGTATGTCTTTTAATCTATAAAAGAGTAAAGCTACATATGTCATTTTAATTTAGCCCAGTGTGTCCTCTACTGGCCATAGTGTGCAATTGCACATTCAGTATCAAACAGCATGCATACCAGGGGGCGATCCAAAGGTAAGTATCTGTGTTTATAGAAGTTTCTTCTGCTATTGTGTACATGGCTCTTTTTGATACAATGCTGTCAGCTTATGTACAACTAAGAACATTATGTGCCCTGCTAGTACATCTAGACCTCATGCAACCCAGTGCCCTCCACAAACCCACTGCAGGTTATTGCTGTTTTTACACAATACAGAGTTCCTGCCATATGGACTTTATAGCATTATGAGAATGAAACGTTTCAAAAAGTAAATATTTTTATTTATTTATTTTTGTTAAATTTTTTGCACAACGAATCCCTCAGGTGTGTTGATCCCTCTTCATCTGTATAACACAGACCTATTAAATGATTAAACACAGTGCCGCCCCTATGTTCAGACGTCAATACGAGTGACGTACGAGCCAGATAAATATTAGACTCCTCTGCTTGTGAGTACTAGTCAGGCGACAGCAAACAAGGAGTGACCAAAGGAAACGTGTTTGCTAGACGTTGAAATATACAGGTAATTTTTGAAACGGATAGACGGTTAAAAGAACGGGGTAAACATAGTTGTTGCCAGAAAGAAGTAATATTTTAAATGCATCATGTCTGTTGGTGAACCTAGTGCTTTGACCGTATCTTCAAGAGAGCAAAACCATCATAAAACCGAATACCACACTTGCCAGTTAAATAAGTATTAGTTGTGTCTGCCTCTTCAGTTTTCACACCAGTCGGTTACGTAGTAAGTTTACATTTTTGAGGGCATGCTTAGTTGGTATTGATGTGATTGCGTTTTTGTGCAGCAGTTTTTTTTCCCCATACAGACAATCCAGCCAGTTTTAACTGAACCGTAACGTGACTTTACAGTTGCGTTTAGTAATATAGCCTACTGTAAAGTACAAAAACAGATAGTGTTGCCCTACTACTAGGTGTACAAACTGAAGTGATGTGTTGGGATGTCGATTATTTACAGTGACAACCATTGGGTGAAATTATATTAATTCTCGTACGTCGTGTCATGTTTTTACGATACATATGAGCAGGATTTTAGCATGCTGTGATTTAGTTCGCTTCCCGATTGTCTCAATTAAGAAAACAATTTAAATGACAGACACAAACAAAGCTATTGCATTTAGAGACGCTGGCTTAATCGCGTTGATCATTGGTGTAATTTTTTTAAGTTATACACCTAATTTTTAAACTACTGACTACCTAAAAACCCTCTCGCAACGTGACCGATGGATCACACATACGGGTTTTTGGTAAACGGTGGGTACAGTAGTCTTATTTTGTAACCTCACTTATTATTATTAATATCTTCGAAACACCCGTTTGGATACATTTAAAAACTGTTTTCATACATCATTCCTACGCTTTCTAGGAGTAGACCACATTTGTAATGCAAAGAAATACCGGTTTTCTGTTGCGCGCTAGTAGAATTTAGTTGAACTGCGCATGTTTGACTAGTTTTGCTCATACATGCGTAAATGCCAAGTCAAAAGACCCTCTCATAATCATTGTTAAAATTGTCGGTTTTATTCAAAGTATCATTAAATAAATATTGTTAAAAGTAAAAGTTAAATCGGAACAACATTTTAAATCCAATGTATTCCTCGTTCATGTTGATGCTAAGAATAGGAATACCGTATTAGGCAGTGAGGGAACTAGAACCTGCTGTATGTTTGGCTCTCCAAGGGGGCGGCACTCATGCGATTTCTACAGCATGCTGATCTTACTTAAGCAACGTTGGCTGTTGTCCAATGTGGGTGTGATGGGGGAGTGTAATCCACTGTCCTATCCTCTTGAAGCAGTTTGACAAATGAAATATTTGCATGCTCTATCCTAGACTTGGCAGTAGAGTTTTGCTTGGTTGTCTTTGGCAGACCTGTTACAATTGTAATTGTACCATATCATTGACTAATTACAGTTCAATTACACACCTTTCCACACAGTTCCATGTTTTGTTTTACACTGAGCGATCATTCTGGTATTTTCAACCACTTTTCAGTGGTCGAATTTGTCAGAAGAAAACTTCTATAATAGGTTTCTGTATTTGTACCTGTGATTATTGCATGTTAATGAGTGTGGTTTGTTGCATTTTAGAATAATTTGAATCATATGCAATTACTGCAGCATAGTTGTAAGTGAACAAAACATCATTGTAATTTCAGCAATACAATATGCTGCTGTAATTATAATTGATCCCCATGTCTGGTCCTTGGGTTGGTTTATTAAAGTGACCATGTAGAAAGTGCGTCACCACGAGTTGATTTTACCAGTATATGTGGATCAGAGAAACCTTGAAATATGTAGTGCTCTTGCCAACTGCATGTGTGCACCTTGTCACAGTAATTATATGTAATGTCCCTATAATTTAACTCCCCAATATGTAAGAAACATACATTCCAGCCTTCCTGAAGGTCAATAATAATCTTTGGACAAACAGTCTATTTGTTTTGGGAATTGCATTTGTTAGCTTTCTTGCGTTCTGTAATATTTTGGAATCCAGGTTCATATCATGCTACAGGGTAGCGGGACTGATAGATATTTGAGAGTTGTAAACCTTGTAACCTTTACCATGTATCTTTCAAAGTGCTACAAATGCAGATGGGATAGTATTATGAATGCAATTCAGCACCCTCATTGTATTTTGCTTGAATAAGAAATGCTATGTTATCACATTACTCTGTGTGGGGGGCCCCTTTGTTTTGAGCTAATACAGTAGCTGAGTTTTCTAAAAACAGATCTGCACAGCAGCAGCCAAGATCTGTTTGTGTAATTTAAGACTGTTTTACAACTAAAGGTATAGTCATGTCTTCTCGGTGACATGCCCAGCTGGTGACACTCATGGCTCCTGTATGTGTTAAAGTAAACCAGGTAGCTGAAATAAAAACTAAATGCTGTTAATAATAATACTTTTATTTCCACCCCTAGAAACGCTCTTCAAAAAACAGCCCTGCAAAGATGTTTTCCAAGCTGAGTGTTTGTGCGAGCTTGGCCACGCCAGTGCTCAGCCGCCAGATGCACATGGTGGTCTGTCCTGCATCGACGGCTGCCTCAAAGCTTAAGAATATGGAGAAATCCTTATCTGCAGAGGAGGTGTTTGCTCGGGAGGAAAAATATGGTGCCCACAATTACCACCCGCTGCCTGTGGCTCTGGAGCGTGGCGAAGGTATGTAATTGTATAACCAAAGTAAGGCTGGAATTGTCTTGGTATTTTCTTTGGTAAATCAAATAACAGATGCGCAGCAAAGTTTCAATACTTGTGGCCAACAGTACTGCTTGGGTTGCTTTATCCCAAGTATGTAAACAATGCTTTATCAAATAATACAAATAAATCTGACATTTAATATAACGTCCATTATTTAGTAATTTGCTGCTGCGGTTGTGTGCCTTCCAGACTTGGCTGTGGTGAAGCCCATTTATCATGCCCACCACTAGAAGTTTGATCCTTTCACTATCCTTTGATTGAGGGTCATAGAACCGCACTTAACCCCCCCCCCCCCCCCCCCCAAACAGGCTTCCAAAGGCTCAGGTGTGATCCTATGACTTGGGAAACAGGAAGGAAATGTGGCCTTTAGTCACTGTCCTAAATAAGGATAATAAAACAACAAAGGACTTGTTGAGACTGTTATGCTACGGTACTACGTGGTAACAAATGAAAGTAGTTGTGATAATAATTATACTTTCTCTAGGTGTGTCACCAAAGGCACAATCTGAAATAATGTTACTTTTTTCATTGAAGGAGTTTATGTGTGGGATGTTGAAGGCAGAAGGTATTTTGACTTTCTGAGTGCTTACAGTGCAGTGAACCAGGGACACTGCCATCCAGAGATCATTTCGGCTCTGAACGCACAGGCCACAAGACTTGCACTGACCTCGCGAGCATTTTACAATAATGTGCTGGGGGAGTATGAGGAGTACATCACCAGTCTCTTCAAATACAACAAAGTGCTGCCAATGAATACAGGTATAATAACCTTTTTCAACCACTAGCATTTTATTAAGCCATTTCAATTTTAAACTAAAATATAGTGATTTAAATACATGTCAATTGTTAGTCGCAGAACATAATACACTTTGACATGGGAAGGCTAAACGTAAAGATGGCTGTTGTAACAGTCAATATGTGTTTGTTACGAATGGACCTCATCCATAACTTCAGATATCTAAATCATAAGGTAAAACTAATCACTGATGAGGAAAATAAGTTTTAGCTAACTTATTGTTTTTTTTTTTGGTTTTGTTTTTTTTTCCCCTCTCAGGTGTAGAAGCTGGAGAAACTGCTTGCAAGCTGGCCCGCAAATGGGCATACACTGTCAAGGGAGTTCCAAAATACAAAGCAAAAATTATCTTTGCAAGTAGGTTGAATTTTTTTTTTTAATATATCAGATCAATATTTGGACTTTGATCTGTGGAGTAGACTTTGTTTTGTTTTACAGATGGCAATTTCTGGGGGAGGACATTAGCCGCTATCTCCAGTTCCTCAGATCCCAGCAGTTATGATGGATTTGGTCCGTTCATGCCTGGCTTTGAGATTATCCCGTACAACGACATACCAGCTCTAGAGGTACAGTAATAAAATAAAAAATAAATAAAATTAAAAAAATTGCCTTTTCACACATCCTTCCTAGAATGTTCATTTTTCTAGATTTACTCCAAAATGCATTGTGCATTATTTATTTGAGAAAGGAAGATACGATGTTAAATATTGCAAAAGCAGCTGTAAAGAATCATTTACAGAATTTCTGCTCCCTATAATTGCCAAAAGTCAGTAGTCCTTGGTAATTCCATCTGCATTGAATGGCATTGCTTTAATATAGTATTATGCCTATTGAAATGGATATTTTATGCAAATGTGCACAAGCCAACATGCAAGGAATTTAAAACTATATTATAACTATAACCCAAAGCATCTTATAATGTGGTTTTATAAAACACAAAAAAGCATTTTTGCTATGAAACGTAGTTGATTTGAATGAGTTTCTTTGTAAAGTGCTTTGACTGTTAAAGGCATAAATCAATATAGTGATTGTTTGTCTGTGTGGCAGGAGGACAGGTAAATAAAAATGCTGTACCTTCATATTTGAACAGCGTGCACTTCAGGATCAGAATGTTGCAGCATACATGGTGGAACCCATTCAGGGTGAAGCGGGAGTGCTTGTTCCTGATGAAGGCTACTTGACCAAAGTGAGAGAGCTGTGCACCAGACACAATGTAAGTTTATATTTCCACTTAAAACTGCTGTTGTGTTGATGAATAGAAAAGAACACCTGGAAACTATGTTGGCTATACCCATTTTTATTATTTATGTAAAAGACTAATTGATTAATCCTTGCAGCTGTCTCCCACCCTGCCCTTCCTTAATGTTTCAGATCTTCAAATTGTTTATCGGCTTGTATGCCACAAATGACTCGTGGATTTAAGGAGCTTGTTGTAAAAACAACAAAGGAACATTAGGTTGGTGCCGTTACATTTTTGTGGCCTCTTGTTTCAAGAGTACTAGTAATCTATCCACACCACCTAAATAGTGAGCAGGTAGTAGTGTGGTGTATATTGGTGGATTCTTCTGCTGACCATGTGGTCTGCTTTTTGGGTAAGGAAAGCTCTTGCATTTGGTCATGCACTTGTCCACACTGCCATCATGTGGTCAGATGTGAAGCGTGACGGTGGCAACACTGCTCACATCCATGGTGTCCATCTGTGTGCTGGTAATAAAGCTAGACTATTTTTTAGCTTTTACAGAAAGACCTTTTCTGTATAAATATTTGTTGGTTTCTGTTTTTAGTATGTGTACTTTTTTATCACTAAATACAGGACAGTAAAAAGGTGGACTGCTTAAAATTCTCTTCCATATTCAGGTCCTGTTTATTGCGGACGAGGTACAGACAGGGCTGGCTAGAACTGGCCGGAGACTGGCGGTCGACCATGAAAACATCAGGCCTGACATTGTTCTGCTAGGCAAGGCTTTGTCAGGAGGAGTTTATCCAGTAAGTAGCTGAAGAACACAGATCTGGTCTATCTGGCTACACCACCCAAAATCTGTGTGAAACTCAGCTGTGTTTTTAGCAGCAGGTATTTCTCTGAAACTTCTTTTAAGTACTAGGATATCTGTCATTGCAAAATATATTCCCCAAGATATCTGTAATCTAAATCTTTGTTTGCTCCATTTTAAGCTTTTTCTTTTTAAATACAGGTTTCTGCAGTGCTGTGTGATGATGAGGTCATGTTGACTATCAAGCCTGGTGAACATGGCTCTACTTACGGAGGAAATCCATTGGCATGTCGGGTAGCTATTGCAGCTCTTGAGGTGTGTATTTTATCCATCTGTCTGTATCTATATAAAGTTTTAAAACATTTTTTTAAGGTGAACAGCCATTGTTGGGGATGGCAGCATTTTCTACTGCAGTACAAGCAGGATTTTGCCTGTAAAGTAATCTGCTGTAGTGGTAGACTAGTGGTAATGTTTGATAGGTTCTTGATTGTGGGGAAATAACCTTGTCGTGTGGGCTTGTGGAAATGTATATCTTGGAAGGGGAATGAGTTACTTTTTAATGTGTTTTAATAAAAGTGTTTTAAACATTGATTCAAAGCAGTTATTACAACATATATTTCTAGATGAAATATACAAGTCTATTAGTCATCGATATCAGCATAGTGTGATCAGTACTACCTGAGATATCGGGAGCCCTCTTGGGTCAGTATGGAGATGTCTTCAAAAGATTTAAATCCCAAGTGACTCTTTGTCTGCATCCAAGTAAGTTGAGCATTGCAAATCCAAACACAGTAGAGGCTTTCAAGGCCAGGGAGAGTAACTGGAAGGTAAATCCATTCATCTGTTCGAAATATCTATTTATCACGATTTAAAAAAAAAAAAAAATGTAATTGAATTTTTTTTATGTAACAGTGATAACAAATTTTCAAATCGCAGGTTCTTGAAAAGGAGAAGCTGGCTGAAAATTCAGAAAAGATGGGAAAAATCCTTCGATCAGAGTTGATGAAACTGCCCAGAGACATTGTAGTGGCTGTTAGAGGGAAAGGATTGCTGAACGCCATAGTCATCAAGGAAACCAAAGGTATACTTCTGAATGGACTCCCTTCTATGAAATCATTACCCCAACGTTTCAGGTTGCTTATGACTGAATGTGGAGATCTTCCAACAGTATATATGCAACTTGGTTTCCAGTGAAGCCCAATGCCTTGTGCCCAGTTTTACAGCAGCTGTGAAAAACGTGACAACGGACCGTAAAATGTATTCTGCACCGTGAAATCTGGTCTCTTTTGTGTACTTTTACCCTGCACTAAAATCCAATTAAGTTATATGTACCGTTACAACTTCCTGATGCGATTTGTTGGCTTATTTCAATTTAAAAAAGATGTCCAGTTCATCATGAACTGGACAGGATTTATTGATTGACAGTTGACAACAGCCAATAAGTGCGCTCTGCTCGCTGATTGGTATACATGGGCACACTGGGCGGGTTTAGTACAAAAAAATAAATATGTCTGTAACTTCATGTTTTATTTATTTCTTAGCCTCTGGATATATTGTCCAGCTACAGACCCGTCCCTAGCTCAGCTCTGTCTGTTAATTCCAACGAACTTGTGGATGCAGAGAGAGCTGTGTCTAAATACGGACAGGTATTTACACCGCAGAGACAGGGAATGAAGACAAACAGCATTTCGGAATAGTTTTTGAGTTACTGTTGCATACAATGGCGTTTAAAACCAGAACAGTGTTGTGTGCTTTTTTTCCCCTCTTAGACCTAAACTGTGTTTTTTTTTTTTTAAATAACAATAACAGAAACTCAACATTCATAGAGCGATCCTCTGGATTTCAACTTCTTTTTCATTTAGCATTTCTACTTTGTTAGTCACATGCTTTTATTAAGTTCAGGGCTTTATATTTTGCTGTTTAACTACATGTTCATATTTTGTTACACCACCAAGATTTAGATAGCTGAAAACCGTAAAATCTAAGATTTAAAAAAATGTTATGACTGTGAAATTTACGGAAAATGTACCGTGAATTTGGTAGGGCCCTAGGCATAGTACTGCTGTGGCTGTACATAGGCCTCTTCTTATTACCACCAGACCAAACTAGTGTGGGTAAATCGTCAATCTGAATTCTGCTACTTAAAATGGTAAGTTTATATATTAAAAAAAAAAAAAAAAAAAAAAAAATTAATAACATCTTTATTATCTAAATATTAACCCAAACTTTTTTTCTTTTTTCTTTTTTGTGTATTGTTAGGCTACGATGCCTGGAAGGTATGCCTGCGCTTGCGTGATAATGGGCTCCTGGCAAAGCCCACTCATGGGGACATCATTAGACTAGCACCGCCTCTTGTGATCAAGGAGGATCAAGTGCGAGAGTGTGCTGAAATCATTCAGAAGACAATCTTGTCCTTTTAGACTTTACTTGCTTATAGGTCACATTTTTTTGTCGCTGTAGTCGTATAACTTAAAATCCTCTCCAAAGCCAGTCTATTTAAATATATTTGTGTGATTTGTGTTAGATGTATGCACAGGATGAGCTGTCTAAACCAGGCGTCTCCAGCTCTGGTCCTGGAGAGCCCCTCTCCAGCAGGTTTTATAGGTGTCTTTACATCATCAGTGGCTAAAGATCTGGAACACCTGTTAATCTTGACTAATTAAGCCAATAATTGGTTCAGTTAAGTAACTGAGAGATTGGTTAAAATGAAAACCAGCAGCCCCTCCTCTAAACCCTTACCAACAAACTCAACAAGAACGTACACAAGCCATTACAAGCAAAAACAAAATAAGCTTATACATATTTTTTTTTTATAAAATAGCAATTTGAGCACTTGTTCATCTTTCCTGGCAATGTTTTACCCCTATAAACATGTAATACATTTTTCATGATCAATATATGCAAAGCCTTTGAAATGGTAGTTGCAGGATATACGATATTTAAAACATCACTGCACAGCCATTGGGTATATTTTAGGGATTCTGATTTTTACTGTTTACAGGTTAAAATATATATGCACAACAGTAATGAAAGGATCTTTTAGGTTATTAACTAAAGTTTTTTGCCGCCTGTCACGGCTGAAATTGGGTTGAACTCTAATTCTTAATGTCATTTGGGGATTTGTCAGGTAAATGCTTAAGATCAGAAATCCTAGATACTTTAATGGCCTTTTTACTGATGTTTCCCTACTGTTACTGGGTTCAGTAAGTTGAGGACTGTGAAACCAGCCACTGGGGAGCTGAACTGTATTTTATTTTAGTTTTTTTTGAGCATTACACTTCAGCCATCAACACCAGGCAGAAGGATATCTACATCATCATATGGAAGGAAACGCAAATGGATGGAGACACAGATGGATCACATTAGTTTACTGTAAAGCTATGTCTTAGTTGGTGCTTATCTTGGCGAGAGCCGTGTTCAAATCAGCATGAAGTTTTAACATCTACTCTCGTGTAATGGAAATAATAATTTAGCACGCTATTTCTTTAAAAAGGTAAAAACGTTATTTAAATATATGGCTAGTTTGAGCACGCATTGAATACATAAAAGGAAATGTTTTGTTGGCATTTCAAACTTTTAAATCTTTTAGTTTTATTTAATTAATGATATTCATGCCTGTTGCTACTGTAAAATGTAGTTCTGGTGTGCTTTATTTTTATTATTATTATTATTATTTGTGTGTGTATTTTGCAGAATTCAATTCAAAATTGTTAACAAATTAAAATTCTAAATTTAAGAGTATTATATTCTCTGAATAAATGTGTGCTTTATTTGTTTGTTTGGTCTGAACATACAGTACATTTAAGCTAAACCATTACACTTTTAGTCTATTCAAGTGTAATGATCTTATCCTTGGTCAGATACTTGTATGTAGGTTTTGTTTCTTTTGTCCAGCGGATTTAGTATGAGGCTTTTGCAAGAAGGTGGAGGCATGGATATTGAGGAGGGAACTTGGATAGAGAGATTTAATACCATACCAGCAAGGTTGCTTGGGACTGGTGGTGTGCTTTTTTCCCTCTTAGACCTAAATAACAGGTGGCTCCATGAAACCAGGTAATTGTGCAACAGGTTACAACGGCTTTTTAAAATTTGTATTACTTAATCTGAGAATTGTTGGTTCTATTATACAGGTATTGGGCTGCCACCACTCAATCAGGACGTGTCGCCTGTTCAGCTGATCAGAAACGACTTAAAATAAAAGTGCAAAAGCTATTGTAAAATGAACTTAGTGTTTTCAAGAAAGAACCCCAGTCAAATCTATACTCTAAAAGGTATTTTTTGATCCCCTGATTTAAATATAAGGGGAGTTACATCACATAATCTTTTCAATATATTCATGTAACTCCTTTTTTTTCTTTTTTTTTTGTTCGATGTACTGTAACACAAACAAATGTATATTCCACATGCAATAATTATATATATATATATATATATATATATATATATATATATATATATATATATATATATATATATATATATGCAGTTAAAACCAGTAGGTGGCAGAGTTTTTCTTTAAAAAAAAAAAAAAAAAAAGACAAAAATTGAGACCTCAGTAACCTGATGAGAATGTAATCGTAGTTTGGCAAGAGAATGTGTAGATTGAGGACAGGAACATTACTCAAGCTTGCCAAACTGAAGAGAGAAGAGGTCAGCTGCAGGTGAAATACTTTAATTCTTCCTTTCCAATTGGTTCCCAAAATACAGCTAGAAAACTCATTAAGATAATCAGCCTTTGGCATTTTAAAATTTTGTATTAATTGTGTCTGCAGCAGAGTTTCCTTAAACGTGTGACAAACTTGTAGTGTTTTTGCCTTCAGCCTATGAAAAATGTATGACTTCAAGCATTGTATAATTGTCACCCACATACTGTAAATAATTTTGAGCTGGGAGAACTGATAAAGAACTTCTCTGGAATGGACTACAACAAAATATACAATTTTCTTTAAAATCAATTTACAGGAATAAAAACATATGAACAAGAGAAACCAGAATAAACCAGATAACATTGGGACAGGTCAGTTCTGGCTGCTTTAAACACCAATTTCAGGTAATAATTGAGTGAAAATGCCATAGCTGGCCAAGTTATATTTAACTCTTTATTTTGAAAGTACCTGCTCCCAGGGTTTAACAGTGGTATGTAGGGATTCACACTGTCCAAGCTTCTTTTGAGTGCAGGTAAACAGATCAAACAAGTACTAACATATGACAGAGAAAAAAGTAGTACTAATACTAAATATTAAAATATACATGAGTCTCAATTTGGTCCTCAGCAGACATCTGCTTGGCAAGAGTCTCTGTGTGGGGAGAGGTCTAGGACTAAACTTCAGAGAGAAGGCGGTCCTTCAAGTCAGCACTGAAATGCACAGGGGGAGCTTCATAGGGACCATACCTGACTATAGCCAGCCCTAAAAACTCTTGAAAAACCAAACCGGGACAAAAAATGTTCTTTGCTCCTGGACACAATGGATCTGATTCAGGTTGCACCAATTAGAACCCTTTTATTCTAAACTCCTGAGACACGGAAAAAGTTTGTTGAACTCGCTGTTCAGACAAAGGGGACTTCAAGGCCATCAGAGTTGATAGTACTGGAAATTCAGATACAAGCAAGTTACACTGTAATAAGGGTTTACTGAAATGGGCTATCCATGGTTAATACTGTAGCCAGTTTTATTTTTGTATTGGTTCAGAATGGACTAAAGGAAATACAAAATAAAAAAAAAAAAAAAAAAAAAAAACAGTACATACAGTACAGGCAGGTGATATGTTTTGACACTTTGAACATTGAGTTCGCCTGATTATGATCACAGCAGTGAAAGGAAGTTGAAAGGCACTACATGTACCCTTGTGATAAAGAGAAAGAGTCAATGCTTTAAATCTCCCTTCCAACCAGAAAGGGTGCTGTGTGAGTTTGCTAGTACACTTCCCCATAGACAGGTCGACTCGACAGTGAGCGGAAACAGGAAGTCGGCCATCTTGGAGAAAGCACGTAGCTGCGCGTACCCTAAACGATTCCCATACGATCAACTGCGGGCCAGGCAGGGATTGGTTACACCGGGGCGCTGGGCTGATTGCAGGGAGGAGTTGGGCAGTACAAAGGGGACGCAAATATGCAAGTACGGCCTCTTGCACTGAAACGTAACATACGGCTGGAGCTTTTGCTTTTTTGTTACGTTTGTTTTTGTGTATCGCAGAGGAGGAGTACGAATGGCATGTTCCGCCACTCTTCCTGTGCAGCTGCAGCCAACTGGCGAAGGTTGGCTGGTCGCGGTTGTCTCCTGTGGATGACCCTGGTGATTTGGTCCCGCAGATGTTCTATTTAACTCAGATCAGGAGAAAAAGCTGGCCACGCCAAGACCTCGACATTCTTTTCTTGAAGTCATGCAATTGTAATCCTAGCACTGTGTGGTCTTGCATTGCCATGCTGAAAAATCAACACTTCTGGATTGGCTTGCAGGAACAGAGTAACTGTTGCCTCAAGGACTTCGTCAATGTATCGCTGAGCAGTAAGGTTGCCCTCAATCTGCACCAAAGGCATTCTTGTGTTAAAGAAAATTCCTCCCCATATCATCACACTTCCATCGCCCCACCGGTTGGCTTGAACAACACAACAGTCACCATAACGCTCACCACGACATGGTGGGCCGGTGTGGTGACCCGCTGCCTTTCAGGACATGGCCTGTCCCTCACAGAGCCAGTTTCCTGGTTTCTCTGGACTAGTCTGCTGATTGTTGAAGCAGAATATCTCATTCAGCAGGCAACTTCTCTCACAGACAGGCCACCGCAACCAGGTGATCTTCATTACTCAAGCGGGGCATGGTTGTATTCGCTGTTCTTGCATTAAATAATGTCATGTCTTTTCGAATGGCTATTTTATACAGATTCTTAATCAACTCATTTTGGCAATTTTAACTCAACTCAAATACCAAACACTGAGCACCTGCCCCTTTTATGAAATCACATGACTTGAGCTCAGTATTTTGTTATCCCAAGGAACAATACCACTCAAACAATCAACAAACCTATCTGCTCACTATTTAAAATGTAAATAACATTATGTATGTGCCTAATTGATGTAAAACTTAGACTGTTGCGTTTTCATTGTGCATCAGTATATATTTTCTTAAGTTTTCCCTGCTTCAGGGAAAAAAATCTAAATCATAGCTTACCATTACCAGGATATCTGTAAAGCAAGAACCAGTGAGATAAAATGACAAACTGGAAAGAAACCTCCCTGGCTTGCTGTAAACATCACAGTAGATAGAGGCACAGTTTAAAAACAAGACAGCAATATGTCCATGCTCCTTGTTGCTTAAATATCTCTATTTTTCTTCCTTCCTTCCTTTCTTTTTTTTTAAAAGAACTGGGTTCAATATCAGGGGACGTGATGTATAGCCCTGTTATGTGTTCTGAATCCACAGTCCTGTTCCATTATTGCTAAAGATGTGTTCCCCATTGATCTACCTCAAGGTCATTTAGACTTCCAGGCTGTTTACCCTGTGAAACAAGATCATTAAAAGTACTGAAGTGTTTAACTTATAAACCTACTTCAAATGTTTGCTCTTGCAGTGGATATAGTAACTATTGATCTCCCCCTCCCTCTGTCTTTAAATATTTAAAGCTGCAGTATCCCATTATCATGTTCGATTTTAAATCAAAGCATTAATCCTGGGTTTTATTACTTTCTTTTATACTCTTCTGTTTACTCCTTATTAAAATTGGTGTGCAAGCTGCCTTCTTTCTTGAAACCTGCTTGCTACTACCTGCAGCACCAGGAGGTTATGGGTGTCTGGAAATAGTTACAGAGCTAATAGTCATACAAATAAAAATTCTGTTTATATAACATTTCACAATGACTTTATTACAAGCTCAGCCACGCAGTATAATCTGGAACAGTGCAATTCACCAGTACATTCTTTGATTGGATTTGAATGACATTTTTGACAAATTTGGATCTGTTAAAAAATAAATACCCACTCACCAGCACCAAATACAAAAGTTATTCAGTGCTAGATCTCTTAACATATTGTATAAACCATCTTTTAAAAGTGAATGGGATACTAGCTCTTAATGAAAGCCCCAGCATCCTGGGGCTAGCATCCTGGGTATGTTGGTATGTGTCTGATCCTCTTGTTAGGCTGCTGAGATGTGGATGTTTGCAGGCCAGTGGTTGTGGAAGAATAAGGTTTTTCACATGTCGAGAGTGGATTAATGAGAGAAGTTATCTCGAGAGACTAATGGACATGAATTCCGAGCAATTATGCTGGTTCATGACTGTCACAATACAAAGTGCAATGTGCGTCTCACTGAGTTTAAACATAAACAAATCTAAAGTATGTTATTTATAAAGAAGGCCTGTTGTTAAGATGCTTATCCTTGGATCATGAAAGTAAAGGGACATTTTGTTATTCTCTGTTTTATTTTTTAAGTGCATCGAAAACTATGTCATGTTAACAAAAACATTCCCTTTTAACTCTGATTTTTCCAAACAACCCATTAGTTGGAAAGTACTTTAAAAGGATTCTGATACTTTTAAATACTTACTGATTTCGTCCTGATTGGCACATTCAAGTCAAACATTATTAGCCCTTAAGATTTAAAAGGGTATACATGGATTTAAGAGGGGAATCATGTTGGATTTCCACTCTTAGTCTATATCTCCACCCTGCTAGTGCCTTCACCCTGATAGAATTTAAAATAAACATACTTGCCGAGTTCTATGAATTGTAAAGGTCTTTCATGTCTGACCTCCTTCCTCTGCGGTCTTAAAGTGGAATTGTATGAGGATGGGGTGAAACCCACTGGAGGACCTGATAGATCTTTATTTATTATTTCAACTTGTTGCTTTCAGGAATTAACTACATTTTTATTTAAAACAAGAATTTAAAATGTGTGAAGTAAGACTGTAAAGATGGGCAATCCGCCTGGTGCAGTATGTCGACATGTCTTCACCTATAGTTAACACTGGATATTTTATTGCAGCCAAGTTTGAAACTCTGACTGCCAAAAAGAGAAATGCTCATGTAAAGAATGTGTCATTTGAAATGCATTACAGGCCCGGGAGTCAGGGATCCCATTTAGTCAATTTGTTTATAGGTTATTTCCTTAACCACTAACAATCACAGTCCTGTGCAGTGATTCAATTTGCTGCATCAGGGCCAGAAAAGGGAACCCCTGATTCCAGCTGAACAGCTGGATGTTATGATGGCTGTGGGTGAATCAAAAACACTGTTGAGGAGAAGGTTCAAAGGTGTAACCTTCCTAATAGTGACATGACCCTTTTCATGGGGTTGGAAAATGTAACACTTGATGAGAATCTGTAGTAAACAAAGGGTTAAAGTGCTGTCTGAACAGCTGCATTCTCAAAGAATGATTTTTTTTTGTCTTCAGAATATAAAAAATAAATAAAAACAATTGGTAAACTCGCCCTGCGCTGAATCAGTAACTTATTACAATTTGAACAGTCTGGCACTGATTGCTGCTCTTTGTAAAACAGAAAACAAACAAAACAAAATAGCAGCTAGCCATGTTTTTTTTTTTCACATCAAACTAGTTTGACGTATGTGAAACAATGCATTGAAATTAATACTAAGAAATCAGGCACTTAAAAAAAGAATCATTATTTGTCCCACCATTGCCTTGAATACAGATCACGTCTGCTTTTGTGAGGGATCCAAAGGCAGGTGTTTAAGTGGCTTTTGTCTTTTTTCCACCACTATTAGAGGACACTCTGTCTCCTGTGGATTTGAATTCAGCAATGCTCTTGGGTTCTTTGAAAGAAGACTGTGTTTATCACAGCATGTGCTTCTTTCTTTAAGGGCATTTTCCTAGAACCTAGGACAGAGTTTGGATCAAGCCTATGATTAGAGTAAATAATACTTTACAAATAGCTGTTTAAAGTGCACAGAACTGATGCATACATTTTGTGAGTTATAGCTTGAATGCTATTCACTATATGCTTTTCTCAAATTATTGTTTATTTTCTAGAAAACAAAGATATATACAGTATTTCTTAGCAACGGTGTCACACTGAGAAGAGTCCTTCATGATGTCCTTGGATATTCTGGTTGCTAGGATTGCTTGAAAGGGTGTTCCAATAAGATGTAAGAGTCGGGTTCTAATGGTAATTGTGGTTTAAGAGAGGAAATTCACCCAATGCCCAAGCATGCTGTTAAGGTGGTGCTATACTGTGAAGGGTCTGCTTTGAATGAGACACCTCTCTCCTGTCGACATTAATGGTCTCATGGCATCTTCTTGGGAATAGCAGCTGTAGTAATCTTATTGGTGTGGCAGAATTCTCTATAGATTGCATTCTCTGCAATTCTCTAGCTGTTTCTGCCTAGATCGTTGTTTACTTGGCTTACTAAATAATGTCCTTTTTAATCACAGGTTCTTCTTCTGAAAAGACTCCTAAAAGCTGAATTACTGAAGTGAGGTGCTTTTATGACCACAAGGGGCGCGCAGCCGTCATTTCTGCTCTCTGTAACTGTGACAACAGTGAGTTAGTAAATAGAAAATATCTACAAAAATCACAGTGCCACACCCTTCACACTTTAGGGGGCCTTTGAAAAAGACTAAACACCCAAAAGTTTGCCTAAATGCTTATGAAATTGTTCCTGGTCACAAAATATGTTTTGAAATGTTTACTTTTTTTTTAATTAAATTTATTTTTTAAAGCTTTGATCTATCATGGTCAAACATGAGACTTATTCCACGAATAAGCACTGGTGTCCATGGCAACCAATGGCAACCACACAAACAGTTTGACATTGAAGTTTTTCATTATAGCCATGTTTAACAATAACATAGCATATTATCCCCCCCCCCCCACCGCTGAGACTGAACATGAAATAATGACTTAATGTGTTTATTCACCCATGTGTGTCTTCACACATTAGCAGAATCTCAGACAAGCAGGCTGCTCAGATGGTGCAAGGATGAAGTGTGCACAGATTCCTCAGATGCTGCCTGGAACAAACTGCTCACATTCTCTGACAGGCCAAACTTTGCACGCATACAAAAATCCATGGCACTGGTACAATTGGTGTTTCCATGGTAAACAAGAAAACACCTATTGAAATTCCAAGATCTGCCTACGATATCTTCTTCTAATGGTGAGCAAACAAGAGCTTTTCTTAAATGCGCCGGTATGTCCCCCCCTTTTTTTTTTAAATGCACAGCCCCTTATAAACGTGTCCCACAGTAAAAGCATAGCACAGTGTAATAAAGCATAGTGAGAGCACGATAAAGCATATGTAAGCAATGTAAAGCATAGTAAGGGATGGTAAAGCATAGTAAAAACCATGGAAAATGATGGCAAATGCATAGTATAACCATAGGAAACGCATCGTAATTTTGCAAAAATACTGTGGTAGACTTTTATCAGGGTGCAGTAAACCATTGTTGAAATATGTGCTAAGCTTATTATTATTTTATTATGCATTCATTTGGCAGACACCTTTGTCCTTTATCAAAGTGCACATTCCATTGTAAGCATTTTGAAAGAATCTGTGACTTATTTAGACATTTGTTAGTAATTCATGAACCAGTAATGGGAAGACGTCAAGGAAAGGGTGATAATGATTGCAAAAACAAACTGTGCCTTCTTAAATCTTAATTTGATATATAGTCTATAAAATCCCAACGATTTTTTTTTCTAGCAGCATTTTACACCGTCTAACCTACTAATCACCCCATTGAAAGCAATTTAATTGTGGCCACAGAAGGGACCCAAGTGGGACATTTTGTATAGAGACGTGTTTCCCAGATGAGGAGCATGCTTTTACAAGGAGATAAAAAGTGGCCCCAAGTTGAATTGATTACAAGAAAGGTATTCTGGCGCTGCAGCCCTATCTAACCATCCAGTAAGAAAAGTTAATGTCCATTTGGTGGATTAAAAGGATGTGCTTTGGAATACAAGGATGTGCTGCCCAGTAGCTGGACTATGCAGTCAAAATCTTTTCACCAAACAAGGGTAATGTGAAGAGTCCCAGTGGTCTACCAGCCCCCAAGCTTGTGAGTCCCTTTTTGATCCCAAATGAGATTACACCTCTACAGAACGAGGTTAGCAGAAAAAAGCAAGGCGCGAGACCTAGCAAGTAACTGTGATATATGCCCAACCCATACGGAACGGACAGCTTGTGCTTATTCATACTACTGAGCCCTATTCAAAAAGCTTTAACTCAGAAACCATCATGCATTCACAGTGTGCCAGGTGCATGGGTGTGATGAAGCTGATTGATGTGTTTCTGGCTGTGTTAAGATCATGCATTCACAGTGTGCCAGGTGCATGGGTGTGATGAAGCTGATTGATGTGTTTCTGGCTGTGTTAAGATCATGCATTCACAGTGTGCCAGGTGCATGGGTGTGATGAAACTGATTGATGTGTTTCTGGCTGTGTTAAGATCATGCATTCACAGTGTGCCAGGTGCATGGGTGTGATGAAACTGATTGATGTGTTTCTGGCTGTGTTAAGATCATGCATTCACAGTGTGCCAGGTGCATGGGTGTGATGAAGCTGATTGATGTGTTTCTGGCTGTGTTAAGATCATGCATTCACGGTCTGCCAGGTGCATGGGTGTGATGAAACTGATTGATGTGTTTCTGGCTGTGTTAAGATCATGCACTCACGGTCTGCCAGGTGCATGGGTGTGATGAAACTGATTGATGTGGGGTGTCAGACCCGAAGTGCTGCTTAAACCTCTATGCAGTTTTGAAAATCTGATTCTCAGCTATAATACCGCCTTGGCAATCTATTGTTGGCTGTAATTGAAACTAAATTCTAATATTGAAAACTTTAAGCTCAATCTGCACAGCATTGATACAGACATACAGTATACATACAGTATACGTGGAGATGGAGTCTAAAATGTGTTGGAAGGTACGAGATAAAAAGGAGCACTTTGACACATAGGAGCAGATTCTTCAAGATGCAAGACGGATTCTAGACACTGCAGTGTAGGTTGGGGTTATCTTGCTTTAAGACCTTGGTCAAGTTCAACTCGGAAAAGGCATCATTTTCATACGTTTGTTTTGGGGTGATCAGCAACTCAAACAAGCTCGGCTGGGGTAGAAATCCCATCTCTGCCGCTGTCTCTGGGATAAGCTTAACTTCCATCCCTGACAGCGGAGTCAAGCTGATGACCTTCGGTTGCTTGACAAATGAGTTTGCCAGTTAGCAGGAGCAAACAGGTTAAAGCGTTGCAGCGATCTCCTATCACAGCCACAGCCAGGGACAGCCTGAACACAGCCTTGCGCTTCTGAGATGCTCTCTGCCTCCACCGTTTCTGGTGAAGTATACCCAGTCATTCTGTGTCCTTTTAAGCACAATCTGTTGCCTGAGTGTACAGCTGAAACACTGGCTGACTAATTGTGGCTGGGTGGAGATACCAAACACAAGACGGATGTCAAATATGTATAACGACTTGCTTATAACAAATCAGAAAGTTCTCTGTTACCAACCTAAGCATGAAGTCCCCTACTTCATTACTGGAGAATTGTACCAGTAAGACAGGCCTAAAGTAGTGCATTTGAAAATCTCAGGAATGTAAAACTATGCAACGTTTCAGACAGGAAACTCACCTGCAAACATGATCATTTTGATTGAATAATTAAGCCAGGCACATTTAAAATCTCTTTGCAGTCTGTATAGTTCTATTACCTCCTCCTCTCCAACCTCCACCTCATTTTCAACCTCATGCTTATGTCAACTGTTTTATTTTCTAATAAGGAGTTGTTGTAACTTTTATTGCACAATTAATACATTTCATTGTTTCACTACTCAGAAAAAGGAATTATTCTAAACGATTAAAAAAAGTTTATATTTTGTGGCAAAAAATAAACCCTCAAAAAGAAAGAACCCAAACTACATATGTTCAAAAGCTAGGCAGATCACCACCAGTTTAAACCTCACTGGAACTGTGTGGTTACACACCATAAAACTTTGCTTACTGCTCAAAATCAAATATGATTAACATTATATGATAGGAACATTATTATTGCTGATTTTGGGTGCCTCTACAGAATCTCATTTTTTAGGTTACTGTGTGATTTATGTTACTGGTTAATCTCATGTAGGTTTTTTCGTTTGTTTGTTTGTATGTTGACATTCATTTGTAGCTTGTTTGTGATGTGTTTTTTGGCAAGGTAACTTCAGAGAGGTTGCATAACGTGCACTCTGATGCACAGCTCTCGCCAAATGCAGCAGCAACATAAATAGACAAAAGAAACAGAACCATGCTGAATATATTACAGCCTAATGCGTGGAAGTGATGTACAAAATAACTATGGCGTTTGGCATGAATACAGTCTGGAAAAACAAAGAGATTTGTAACACTCCAGGGGGAGAAAACCCCCTTCTCTTCCATGGCTAGAGGCACTTTGTATTGGTTTTGTTGTTGGGTCACAGCTTTGAGATTCTACCTTATTATCTGTCCGCTCAGCAGCTAAATACAATAACAACATATGAGTCTGTTTTCTGCCAGGGAGAAATGAATGTACAAAAAGATCTTTTTAGCCATGGAAATTTATTCAAGGGCCTCCAAGGTGGTGAAGAATAGCACTGCTTTTGCATGAATAACTGCACACAAAGATCTACTGTAAAAAGTTGCGCCATTGGAAAGAATAACTAATGCAAGGAAGGGGTGGATAGATTTAGGTTAAACTATATAGAAAATTATGACTTTATTTCTGATGTAATTACTCTTTAAGAATGCAGTTAGTCATTCCAACGGTTTCTTGCAGCTTTTCATCCCTCGAGGAAAGAGGTTTCCATTTCTTATGGGAACATGAGGTAACATAAAGGGTTTTAATTCAGCTATGGAGCCAAATGATTTGGTCACTACTTCATGGTAAACTGGACTGAGAAGGCCAGCAGTAGCTTCAGCTCATTGGGCTGAATTCATTATCGTAGCATTCATTGTATAAGGGAATTGCTTAGAAACTTCTGCCAATGCTTCTCCTTGTCCACATTAACATATAGATGTCTTATTTATTCTATGATCTTTGTTTGCTCCTGATTAAGTTGGAATCACATGTTTTTATTGTGTTGTTTGTACTTTGCAATTGTCCTTTTATTGTTTTCCAGGACCCCCTTGTAAATGAGGCATTGGTTTCAATGGGTAAATCTCTTGGTTAAATACATTTAAAAAAAAAATTAAAATACTGTACAGCTCTTATGCATGACCTCAGTACAATTGAAATGTACATTAAGCTGTGTTTTAATAAATACATCCTCTCCAAATAAAATAAAATAATTATCATCCTGGACATAGGGATCAGATCCTGAACTGTAAGATAAAAAAGCATCCTTGAGCTCTACAGTTCCACAGGTGGAGACTGTGCCCTTGCCAGTCCTTTAACCACAGTAAAAAACAGCCAGGCTCATTTGGATGAGCAGTTGCAGACTGCTCATCCAAGTCATACCAGCTGTTATACCAATTGTCCCACCTGCCCCCCTGAACCCTGGACACGCTACAAT
Organism: Acipenser ruthenus; assembly: GCF_902713425.1. NCBI lineage: Eukaryota > Metazoa > Chordata > Actinopteri > Acipenseriformes > Acipenseridae > Acipenser > Acipenser ruthenus. The sequence continues at coordinate 34,326,145 of NC_081201.1, read as the reverse complement.
ATGATATACTCAATTCCTGTGCAGCAACTGCATAAGGGTACTTGAAACTGCATTTTAAAGCCGGTTCCAATGTTAGCAGGCATCTGATGGTGGAAAGGACCTGGGGTCTAATGGGCTCAGATGATCTGTGATGTGTCTGAGGGGAGGTGGGAAGTGTACAGGGTGTTTCAGTCTCCCTGTCCATTCCCTTTAACATGAACCACCAGCAGAGCTGTCAATTCATGCCAACTGTGATGATTTAATTGGGTTTTTTACTGGGCTACTCTTGAAATTCTCCATGGCTAAAATGATTACTCCTAACCTTGTTTTCCTACCAGCTTAGTTTCCTTTTTAGCGTGGAATCTACATCAAGTAAATGCTGCACAAGAGCATACTGCAGCATAAAGAAAAACAAAAAAAAGTAAGTCAAACTATCACAATGTGTCAACAGGAAACCATACATATCAAAGAAATAATGCATTCACTGGAGAGGCATTCTGTGCATAAGGTAAGTGATATACATTTTACATGCTTTGGAAAGTTTTCATTCAGAGACGTGTGTGAATTTCCATTTCACACACAACATCTCTGAATCAGTAATGTTATTGTTTGTCACCTGGTGGCTATTTACTAATGATGTTGCATGAGTTGAAAGTAGGGCATAAAATCAATGGTAATTTCAAGGCTTGTCTTAGCTAGGAACCATAATTATATTCCGGGGTAACCATTGAGCTTCACTGTGGCACTGTCATTACAATGGTAATGACATTCACATTGGGAAATGATTGACACAGTCTGTTGAGGTAAATGGGTAGATAGCTATCTCATTTTAATGTTTACTTCACCTTATGATGTTTCCAATCACTCTGAATAATTATCTTGCATTCATATTGAACTACTGTACATTTCTTTAATGCTTTAGATGAATACATCCTGCTGTTGAGTGCTAAGTGTCTATAGAGCAGGAAACCAACAGCATTAAAAGGACACAAACGTATAAATTATTTTTGTATTTCTTAATTCAGCACTATTGAGTGTTAAATAGTTATGGATGAAGGACATGACTTGCGTGACTTTCAGGGAAATGTATTTTAAAAAGCTAACGTGTGCAAAACACTTACTGACCGTTTGGCACACATCCCCAGTGTGGACCTTCAAATGTGTTTCGACCTAACAAGTACACTTCACTTGCCAACAGATATTCTACTTGGCTAGATCTCTTCAATATTAATGTATGGTATAATATTTAGCACTCCAGCCGAGAAGCGTCCTGGCTCATTGCTAATTCATGGTATAGTAGAGTGACTGTATGTGTGGTTTCCGGATTTCTGATTTAAGTGGGCTTAAGCCACAGTGTTTCTCTTCCTGGGAAAATATATGGAGTAATTAGATTTCGGTGGCTCGCTACCAATGTGTTTACATATGAATGCGTGTGTAGATGGCAAATGTCACAGTCCTGCAGGCAAACCAATGTAATGGCTGTCATTTATAAGATGGCAAGAATAGAGGAAGCAACCTGATTGGATTTCTTACAGCAGGGGTCCGCATTACCCTAAACAGGGCCCAGTCTGTTACACTTGCCCATCAGCTGCAGCTTTGAACCCAAGTTATGTCACAGCAGTATTTTATTAATCCTTTCTTTGTTTTTGCATTAGTGCACTGGCTGGCTTTTTATACATTATACTGTTGTAACAGTATATACCTACATCTGGACCCCTATTAAATATGTACCACTATTGCTAAAGCAAGCACATATGAAATTGGTAAAACAAAGATAAACTTAAAAAAAGATAAATACCAGCACTTTAAAGCTTCATGGGGTCTATTTTAATGATCCAAACAGTGGCAGATCACGGAGCTCATCTCACTGCATTTTGGGTCAATATATCAGCCCTTGAGGAAAGCACTAAAAGTATTCATATGAAGAAAGAGCGGAGGTTTTAAGATCGCCACTGTTTAGATCATTAAAATAGACCCCACTGCCACATTGCCACATACCAATAAACTTGTAAAATTATTTGACAAAGTATTTCAGTGTCTCCAAATGGCAAATGCATTCCCAACATGCTATGTTTTCGCAGATTCTCGTTTTGGAGAAGTGGCTCTGCTGGTTTTGAGGAGATGATTTATTTTCTGTATTCTTTCTGACCCTGTGTTCTGACTTCCTTGCTTCTTTTCACAACCAGTACCTGTGCATTACTATCAATATTTTCTGGAATTTTAGAGTAATGTGGACAGACATGATAAGCAGAACTAAAACAGAATAAAAAGGTAGAACACATACAGTATATAATTTGACAAATAAAAGTTCTTCCTAACCTCTCAAACAAAGCTCTTTGTATTTTCTCGAATGCAGGAAGTAGCGATAATTTCCATGTGTCTGTCACTGTGTGACAGTGGAAGGTGGCCTCAATTTGTTGAAAGCTTTTGGAGCAGTAGCTTCACCTTCTTCAGATCCAGCAGAAGTCTTTGGTCTTACAGTGTATTTGAAGACAGAATGCCACAGGTGATTCCACTTGGAGGGGAATTTAGTGAATAAATATTCAAACTTTCTTACACTCTACACCAATTGCAAAGGGAGCGCATTGACTAGCACTGCCTTGAATGCCTGCCAACTTCTAGATTGCTGTGAACTGGTGTCTTGTGCAGTTTATGCAGTTGCTTTATTTATCTCACTAAAATATATTTGAAACAAAAACACAGAATAACAAAGAAACCCTCTTTGAGAACTGTTGCCATGACTCACAATAAAATGCAAGGTCTTAAAAAATACATAAAGAGGGATTATTTGGCAAAGCTTTTTGTCAAAGGACTAATTTTAAAGGAGGGAACATATTAACTTGAAAATCTTTAATTTTAGCGGTTCAGTTAAAAAAACAAAAGCATGACTAATCTAAGATAACGATACTGCAAAAGTCTTTATGCTAATGAGTATACTGTATAAAAAAGTATATACATGGCAGAGTGTCTTTCCCCTACTGTACCTGAGCTTAAATCTTCCAAAAAGGATGATGTGTGGTTATTACACACCTGATGTTTGGTTATTACACACATTATGTGTGGTTATTACACACCTGATGTGTGGTTATTACACCCATGGTGTAATGTTATTACACATGTTGTCTGGTTATTACTCCCAGTGCATTGTTATTGCACGGATGCGTGGTTATTTATTCTTCTGATACATTGTTATTACACTACTTAGGTAATTACTACACTCCTGAGGTGTGGTTATTACACTCCTGCTACACATCCAGTGTGTAATAGCCATGCAGTTATTACACTCTTGATGTGAAGCTATTTATATAAACATCCCACTTTAATATTAATTTATTTGTGGAGACAGCAGATAGAGAATGACATAATGAGTTACATAAATGAAATAGCTCTGCTTTTGAAAGTAAGATTTCACATAAACACATGCTAAAATACACTACCAACAACCTGATTATAAACATTCTCACCAACTTTTGAAAATATATGGCACGATATTAAAGTAGATCAAATACAGAAATGTTTATACTAATCCAATTTTCTCTTATTAAATTCTACTAATCAACTGCTATGTATTTGTTTTTATTTTAGCACAAATTCTTTGAATGCATGTGGTTTTAATGCTGCTGCTGTCTTACTCGGTGTCCTTCAAAACTTTGCTGGCTAAATGTTTCAAGGTAAATAGACAGAGATTTACAGATTTAGCTTATAAAGCCTTTTCATGGTCGTGCATCCCAAGGTGAAGCACAGAATCTAATGAGGAAAAAAAAAATCAAGGGGAGGCCAAATACAAATAGGCTTTAAGTCAACTTTTTTTAAAATTCTGAGAAGAGAAACATTCTGGAATATCCTTACATTCCAAAGGAAAGGCTCTGAAACATGATGGACTGCACAACACTGTTTTAAGTATCTAGAAGTTAAGAGGCAGACTGAGATTAAGCCTTTCCCATTTTAGGGTCTGCTCAGTTTTCAGTCCCCTTGTAAAAGTCTACCATAGTAAAAGCATAGCAAAGTGTAATAAAGCAATAGTGAAAGCAAGTTAAAGTATTGTAAATGATAAAAAAAAGTTATGGTAAAGCATATTAAAAAACATGACAAACCATGGTAAACACATAGTATAACCAGGGGAAAGCATAATAAAACTGCAGAGATACTCTGGTAACCTTTTATAAGAGTCCTCACATTTTAAGCAATAAAGAACAGTTAGGTGATTATCTGAGGATCGATAGATGGATTGTGGGATAAAACCATGGGATGTAAAATACCTTTTGCTTTGTGTTAAAACACTACAGGTACATTATTCATTTAGTTTCTTCCAATGAGATTGCAGGATTTCTTACAATTGAGTGAATAGTAAATAATGAAGGAAGTTCAAAATATTTTTTACAGGAAAAATGCATTCTTCAGTGCTATGCCTACTCCTGTGTGGTGCATCGTTCTTAAATAGGTGATAATATCATACCTTTATTTATATAAACAGTACAACTTGTCATTAACCTTTGTACTGCAGGTAGTATATGCAGTAGGATAGATATACTATATTACCAAAGGCAGTATTAATAAAGCGTATACACTCCTAATGGTGGCGCAATAATGACAAGCCATAATCCTTTATTTTGCTATTGTTAAATAAATGCAAGATTTGTAAAATGCATTATTTCTATGCAATAAGAAACAGAGAGGATGCAGTTAGAAGAAACCAAGAACCTATATGTTTACAGCAAAACATAATACATGTCAGTTTGCTCAAACCTCACTCCTCCCTTTCATGATTACCTACCTGTCATGATGTAGATTAACACAATTTAAAACAACAAGCTTGAAGCTTAACACACCAAAGAGAAATTGCAAAGGAAAGAAGTAAAATGACTTGGAGATGAGGCTTTATTGTGTTTTCTTGATAAACAGCTGTTTGCAGTTACAATGGTCTGAGATCAATTGTGCAATGTTCAGCTTTACTCAGTTGTGGTTGGGGTGCTATGATTCAGTAAATGTTTTCTAAGCTTTCTTTAGTGCTGAAGTAATGTTTATAAAGTACACAGTTTAACTTCAAATTAATCAAATACTATCAAATTAAAAACCAGCTCGAGCTTTTTAGGTGAAAACTCTGAACCACATCACATGATAGGGGAATTCCATTTTTTAATGAAATGTTCCCTGTCATGTACAGAACATCCATAACCTTTACTTTGGAAGTGCTTGCCATTTTCACAGTTTAAGTACACCATTTTTCTTGACAGAGCAAAATGAATAAGGCAAAATGTCTTGGCACAGAGGCTGACTACCAGTTGTTTTCACAGGATCGTGACAGAGTCAGGACATATGGCCTAATATAGGGTATAATAAGGCTGGATATGTGAACATTTCTACATGTAAATCTAGGTTAAATAGCACATCTATTTAATATGATTTATTCCCAGGGTAGAATGATAACTATAATGGCAAGTGAGGTTTTAGGTGGCTAGTACCTTGGATTAATGCCCTCTGTTAATGCCCTCTGATGCAATTTTATTCTCTGCACCCCTCTAATTTATATAAACAAAGCTTATTCAGTCTTTTCATGTTAAAATAAATAAAAAAATAAAAAAATAAAATAAAAAGGCTTTCATTTTAATAGGGCATACTGTATCAGATCAAGAACAGTAGTCCAAGTTCAAGAAAGGCTTTCAGTGCACTCGTTTCTATTTAATTTACAGTTTTGTTTTGAGTGGAAATTGGCATTGTTTTATACAGCAGTAATTGTGTATGTGCTGTTGAACTGTGCTTGTTGAAAATGTATTTTGTGTAACTCCCTGTAAACTGTTCTAGTTGATACAGCTGCACTTAGTGTTTTTTTTTTTCTGTTAATATGCATACTAATATTCACAGCCGATAGTTTCCCCTGTGAATTACCAATCACTTCTGACGTCATGAACAGTGGGAGCCATGGTCAACTCGTACAAGATCACAGGAAACACATAAGAGACACAAACGTATCTCCAGCATAATGGTATTCTATGCCTTGTACTAGTACTGTATATTTTAATATAGGTATAGTAAATGACCATGACCCAGAACGGTCTGTAATGTTGCAATAACGATAACCTTTTTTTTTTATGCACCCCAATGGGTTTTTAAAAGCAATTAGTTGTTGAAAAGAAAATGGAAAAGGCAAAAAGGCAGGATTAGCAGAAAAGGGCAACCAGGAGCCTGATTTCCCAGGTTACTATATTATAAAAATGATATCACTTCCTGCGGACACAATGAACACATTCTCTGCTCCAACTGTATCAGACGTGCTCAACGACACCCCCAGGATGCATCTGTTTAAAGCAGGCATCTGTTTTTGTATGTATTTTATGAACTTCATAAGCAACATTGAAAATGTCGAGAGTTATTTTGCATGATGTTTATAAAATTAAACAGTGATAATCCCACATCAATCTGTAGTGGAAAAGTTCACATTTTTCACTTTTATGATGGAAAAGGACTACGTAGTCAGTTTTACAGAAAAAAAGAGATAAGGATTGTCTTAATAGTGAAATATAGGTAATGTGCAGAGGTTATAGAATCATTTTAATGACAAATCATACAGTTTAGTGTGGAACACTGTAGGTAGTAAGAACCTTCTGACATTTTCTATTTGCGTAATGCAGTAATCTCCTGATAATAGTAAGCAAGAGTTATAATTTAAGAATTTCACATCATGTGTGCTTTTAAACTTTGGATTTTATCAGATTTGTCTCCGTAAGCAAATATCTTTTAGCTCCAACTTTTTTTTGTTACAAACAGGTTTTTTTTGGTAATATAGGAGATTTTATTGGTTGAAAGGCATACAATGGTTGATTTGTTTGAAAGGTCAAAGCAACTCAATTTATTGAGCTAGTTTGTTTTATGAAGTCGAGGTAGGGTAATATTTACTCCATTGGTTATTTAAATAATCCTCCCCCCAAGAAAAAGTGTTATAACGACAGTGTAGTGCTATTAAAACTAAACAAATGTTAAATGTTGGAAAAGCAGGAGATAGCTATTCTTGTGACAGCAGGACACCTTTTTAAACAACTTAAACATTGAAAAACTGGAAATAATTTTCGGTGAGTTTAAAGACTTGATTATCTTTGTTTTCTCTCAGATTTAAGGGAAGGGAAGATATCTGAAACACCCTGCTTGCAATGGATTAAGTACAATTTAATTTTTTTTAAATAGTTTTCTAGCAGCCCCGATCATAGTGATCGCTATGTTTTTATACTGATGCTCCGCTGAGACACGCCCACCTGCCTGCTGGAACAGCTGATTGCTTTCAGCTGCTGCTCCACACAGACAGGTAGCGGTCCCAAATGGAGGGTCATCACAATTAAATAATTCAATTAATTTATTTACACAAATCCATATTTACAAGAATTAATCTCAAGTATACAAATACACATAATTCCCCATGTGCAGGGCTTCCACCCTGTCACAGTCCTTCATCAACCCCTCATTCCTACCATGCACTCAGGCTCTCCCAGCGTATTGCAGAGTGACAGATCATGCACTGATGGAGGTCATTCATAACCCATGGTGGGAGTTGAGTGATACAGAGTGATTTGATCTCGCCCTCCATGAAAAAAGACTGGGGGCTTAAATAACAAATCCAATATTGTTTCACCGGGATTTCAAATTAATGAGATTCTCTGTATAGCTCCATCAGTTTCAATAAGAAAACCCATATAAAATACAGGTCTATATGTCTATATTAAACTGTGAAAGGAAAAAGCATTTAAACCTATATTGCCAAACATTGTTATTAATTATTTATTTTTGGGGGTTTACAGTAAGACGCATAATGTCTGAATCCTCATATCACTCCTCATGTTGCGCACACACACACACACATATATATATATATATATATATATATATATATATATATATATATATATATATATATATATATATATATATATATATATATACAGTGCCTTGCGAAAGTATTCGGCCCCCTTGAACTTTGCGACCTTTTGCCACATTTCAGGCTTCAAACATAAAGATATGAAACTGTAATTTTTTGTGAAGAATCAACAACAAGTGGGACACAATCATGAAGTGGAACGAAATTTATTGGATATTTCAAACTTTTTTAACAAATAAAAAACTGAAAAATTGGGCGTGCAAAATTATTCAGCCCCCTTAAGTTAATACTTTGTAGCGCCACCTTTTGCTGCGATTACAGCTGTAAGTCGCTTGGGGTATGTCTCTATCAGTTTTGCACATCGAGAGACTGAAATTTTTGCCCATTCCTCCTTGCAAAACAGCTCGAGCTCAGTGAGGTTGGATGGAGAGCATTTGTGAACAGCAGTTTTCAGTTCTTTCCACAGATTCTCGATTGGATTCAGGTCTGGACTTTGACTTGGCCATTCTAACACCTGGATATGTTTATTTGTGAACCATTCCATTGTAGAGTTTGCTTTATGTTTTGGATCATTGTCTTGTTGGAAGACAAATCTCCGTCCCAGTCTCAGGTCTTTTGCAGACTCCATCAGGTTTTCTTCCAGAATGGTCCTGTATTTGGCTCCATCCATCTTCCCATCAATTTTAACCATCTTCCCTGTCCCTACTGAAGAAAAGCAGGCCCAAACCATGATGCTGCCACCACCATGTTTGACAGTGGGGATGGTGTGTTCAGGGTGATGAGCTGTGTTGCTTTTACACCAAACATAACGTTTTGCATTGTTGCCAAAAAGTTCGATTTTGGTTTCATCTGACCAGAGCACCTTCTTCCACATGTTTGGTGTGTCTCCCAGGTGGCTTGTGGCAAACTGTAAACGACACTTTTTATGGATATCTTTAAGAAATGGCTTTCTTCTTGCCACTCTTCCATAAAGGCCAGATTTGTGCAGTATACGACTGATTGTTGTCCTATGGACAGAGTCTCCCACCTCAGCTGTAGATCTCTGCAGTTCATCCAGAGTGATCATGGGCCTCTTGGCTGCATCTCTGATCAGTCTTCTCCTTGTATGAGCTGAAAGTTTAGAGGGACGGCCAGGTCTTGGTAGATTTGCAGTGGTCTGATACTCCTTCCATTTCAATATTATCGCTTGCACAGTGCTCCTTGGGATGTTTAGAGCTTGGGAAATCTTTTTGTATCCAAATCCGGCTTTAAACTTCTCCACAACAGTATCTCGGACCTGCCTGGTGTGTTCCTTGTTCTTCATGATGCTCTCTGCGCTTTAAACGGACCTCTGAGACTATCACAGTGCAGGTGCATTTATACGGAGACTTGATTACACACAGGTGGATTCTATTTATCATCATTAGTCATTTAGGTCAACATTGGATCATTCAGAGATCCTCACTGAACTTCTGGAGAGAGTTTGCTGCACTGAAAGTAAAGGGGGTGAATAATTTTGCACGCCCAATTTTTCAGTTTTTTATTTGTTAAAAAAGTTTGAAATATCCAATAAATTTCGTTCCACTTCATGATTGTGTCCCACTTGTTGTTGATTCTTCACAAAAAATTACAGTTTCATATCTTTATGTTTGAAGCCTGAAATGTGGCAAAAGGTCGCAAAGTTCAAGGGGGCCGAATACTTTCGCAAGGCACTGTATATATATATATATATATATATATATATATATATATATATATATATATATATATATATATAAAGGTTCTTTCTTAATCAAGAAAAAAAAAAAATCAAGGCTGGCAAAACAGATCAAGGCCTTGCAGTTGTTTGTGTAGTTGTTTTTATTAAAGACTTTCTCGCTTGTGATCCAACCTCAGAGAATTTAATCACATTTACTCCAGAATCTTTTGTGTCCTGGGAGAAAGCTTTTTCTTTTGCCTGTGAGTTTATTCGGTTGTTCGAGAAAGCTGTGTTTCCTTTCTGAAGCGTTTCTAATGCAGGTCTGAAGAGCCTGACAGGGCCCATCTTCATTACCATTCCTCACTACAGATAGTTTGCCTCCTTCTGCATTAAACATATGGTCCCTATGTGAGTGGAAAGGCCATTGCTAAATTAGACATGCTTCAACAGGAAATGCGGAGGCTGGGTAAGAATTAATTGTTGATTGCAGGGTACAATATGCAAAGATTTACAAACCAGTGCTTTTACAGAAAGGATATTGAAAATATACATCATTCTGCTACAGAGGGTGTTGTTTTGGGATAAACACCTTTACTTGAACCAAGCGGTCACTTGCTGTTGCCAGCCAGTAAATCTCAGGCTCATTGTTGAACTCCTAATTGCACATGAGATCAGGGTTTCTATTGTTATATCTTATTAATACATTTACAAATAGGTTTGATGAACTAACTATTCACACAGTAACTGCTTCATATCCCTCACTGATGTCACCCCACATTTCCGGTTTTCTGAAATGGATCGGTTCCCAACCGCAGAACTACTTTCACAATTCCCAGAGGGCAAATTAAACTCCATTACACAAGAACAAAAAAAAAAAAGAAAAGTGATTAAGAGTGTTGCTGGAATTCCTACAAGCAGGACAACTCATAACAAAGGAAGCTTAAAAATACCTACAGTATGTGAACAATACAAACTAATATTGCTTACTTCGAAGCGTTATTACTTTGTATTCTTTGTCACATGGATATTCTCCACATGGATGTTTTAAGTGTTTAATATGCATTCAAATGTCAAAACCAGTTTTACTCTGTTGCAGGAAGCATGCACAATAAATAGAAATACCACAGTTTGTATTGTATAGTAAATGCCTGCAAATCAAAATATGTGTATCAGCAGTAGCTTGTTAATTTGTTGGATGTGAATCACAGTTCATAAAGTTAGTTTCCCTCTATTTATCGGTGATGCAAATAACACAGTGAAGCTTATTTATGTGTTACTTCCATCTGCACACTGTGAGACATGGATTACACAGTATTGTATGTTCACATAATGCATGTGAACTAGGTTGTTATTAATGAAACAAATTTGATCTCTTCTTCCTAAATAAATGTATTACTCAATTTTGTTGAAGTTTAGGCATTGTCATTGCAGACATACGAATCATGAAAAAACATGATTTTTCTGAAGTTGGCATCATGCCAAATGTCTGAGCCACCACAAGAGTAAGTGGCTGGTAGAGGCATGTATGTATTCCTGTATATTTTGGACACCCCTACTGTCTGCATTGCAAAAATTCCACATTGCTCAGGCTTGCTTGCAAATGTAAAATAAGAGAATGACTTTATTAAACATGCTAAATATCCACGAGTGCCAAAACAGCAATGCAAGATGATGAAGAACGCATTGCATGGAATAATAAAGAGACGCAAAATTTAATAACGTGCAAATTCCAACATGTACACTATGAAGCAACGTTTTGAAGTTTACTGTTGCCTAATTGATTCTGCGGCAACAATTAAACATACCACAATTCCCACAGCTAATTTGTGGGAACATTGAAAACATGGGATCATCTCAGGAGTATGCTGGGACCTATGTTAAAAAAGATGTTGCTTTGTAATTAGAATTGAAAATAATAATAATAAAAAAAACAGGATTGCTTTGTTATTTTGCCACATGCTGTTACTATGAAGTGAGTCTGATATATTGGGTTTTTAATCCCTGGTTTTGTGGAGTACAAGGGTATTAAACAAAGGTATCAAACGAATCCTTCGATCTAACAATAAAAAAAATAAAAAAATCAGTCTAGATTCCCTGCACGGCTCACCAAGCCATAACCGCCTGGTGTAGAGGGTGAAAATTGCAGTGAGCGCAGGTCCAATCCCACCAATCATAAATTATCTCGAATTGTTGTGGGAATTCGCAGTGAATGTACAGGCTGTGTGGTCCAGTGGTTAAAGATAAGGGCTTGTAACCCAGAAGTCCCCGGTTCAAGATGGAACATTTGTCCTAATTTCCCTGTTATTGAAATGAACGTCTTAAAGTATGTGCTTTTCATAAGTGGAACAAAAATATACAGTGTAGCACATAACCCTTACTTTACTCCTTCAGAGCGTGGGTGGGTGCTTTTTAAAACTAACCCAATACTTTGGATAAATGTACATTCAAGGGACTGGGTGGATGAAACAAAGATGTTTGATTCAATTTAGAAACAAACCCCTCCATTGTATTCCACAAAATGTTCTTACTTTCAAAGGAAATATTAGACCTGAGTGGTTTCCAGGTGTACAGGGAAAGACGTCATCTTTAAGCATCTGTATTGCTGTATTTACTTTCGTGGAACATTTTCTCCAACCGTTTTTAATCATATTATGGAGTAATTGTATTTTGCCACTGTGACATCTGATGGATTGGAATGGATTATTCAAAGAACATCGCTTGGTAAAAGTAATATTTAATAGTAACTGGAAATTCTACTACTTTTAGAAGGAACTGCTCAACTTGTTTGCTTGTTTTGCCTGCATGGTTTTAAAAAGAGTAGGAGACACAGGAAACTGAAAGAGAATGATTAACATGGGTTAGGTTCTTAAAGCTCCTTGGATTATTGTGAGTATGTGTCTGTAAGGAATCAGGGGATGAATAAAGAATGTGTATTCCCTGTGGAATTCCATCAATTGATAACAAAATGTATACAAATAAATGATATATTTTGGGTCACCAAGTGACTCACCCGGTAAAAGCACGGCCGCTTAGTGTGCAGGGTGAGTCATACAGCCAGGAGAGGACAGGTCACTCTAGTTTAAAGGAAAGTGCAGAATCAAAAATAACCCCCAGGTTTTTCACTTCAGATTTTACATTTGATTTTAGCATACCTAGATCAATATTTGTTGAGTCCATCTGTTGATTAGAGCCTAAAAGTAAGACTTCTATCTTATCGGAATTTAACTGCAAGAAATTCGGAGACATCCAGCTTCTAATATCGGCTAGACATTTGAAAAGGACATTGAAAGCTGTTGTGTCACCTGGTTTAACAGATATATAAATCTGTGTGTCATCTGCATAGCTGTGGAAATTCACCCCATGTTTACGAATAACCTCCTCGAGAGGCAGCATGTATAAAGAAAATAACATGGGACCAAGAATGGAGCCCTGCGGAACACCACATGTAATATTAGCTAGTCCAGATGGAGATTCTCCGAAGGCAACAAAATACTGTCTATTCATTAAACCAATGAATTCATGAACCAGTTTAGGACACTACCAGAAAGGCCCACCCATTCTCTAAGACGATTAATTAAAATGATTTCGAAGGAAACTATTAATTTGTTTAAAAACGACTTTTTCAAGTACCTTTGCTAAAAAAGGCAGGCATATCCCAAAAGTATTGCTTGGTGGTCGTCTTCCCTTTCAGGGAACCAGGGTTGGGTAAGTAACCTAAAGTTTCTCCTGGTGACAGTGTGTGAAGAATGCTGTGCGACCCTTTTAGGTTACCTGTCATAAATTGAATCCATTTAATGGAAATGTGTAAGGAGGTGGAACAGCCAGCACTAATTAAAATGACTGCTTCAAGCGAGCAATATGTTCACAGATTTCATAAAGTTAAATAAATGATTCAGAAAGAAAGCCATGCCATACAGGCCACTAGGCAAAACTCAAACTGTGTTTTTTTCTTATTGAAAATTATTAAGCCAAAATACAAGTCTTTTCTTTTATCATGGACTCTATAATTTACAATATAGTATCTATCTACCCCAAGATAATACTTGTTACTTGCATTAATTAAAAGGGTTGGAAAATAAGGATTTCACCTGTTGTTCAATATAAGTTGCATATACGAAGATATAAAAGTAGAAGGATTGTAAAAATATACACTGTTACAGAATGTGCATAAAAAGAACAGATATGAGAGATCATATAACATAGCATATGACAATAGGATTGACGCTGTAAAACCTTTTCACATAATATCGGGAGTGGCCACTGTTAGAGCTGAAACGTTGAATAAGCAGCACTGAGCGACACACGTGTGCACTGGTGTACAGAACCAAAGTTGACCTAGACTGAGAACATTTATATTTAGATCCTCTGTGGGTGACAGTGACAGATTGCTGAAAATGGAGTGCTGTTTTCAGATGTTTGGAAAGTCTTCAGTGGATGCACTTTACAAACACTGGACTGACTCCCCTGTATGAGCACTATTTCAGAAAAACACTGGCTATAAATGAAAAACTGTGCTGAATACGTCTAAAGAGGGTCTGTTCTTTAAGAGACTGGACAGTGTAATGAAGTCCTTATTGTATTGTGTTGTGGACCTTTGAGAGTGTTCTTTAACCCTGCCCGGTGTAGCACAGACTAGTAGTCCAGTACATGGGCAGAGATAGAGAGAGAGAGGGTGGGGGAAAAACAGATGTCAGACTGGGCAGAGATAGAGAGAGAGAGGGTGGGGGGAAGACAGACGTCAGACTGGGCAGAGATAGAGAGAGAGGGTGGGGGGAAGACAGACTGTCAGATAGATATGCAGTGTTATTATTTTATTGACACCTGTATAACAGGCATGTTGGCTAATCTGGATTGCTGTAAATGTAACAGGGCAGAGGCTGGGCATGAACTGGCGACCTCACACACTGCAAGTGAGTGTCTTAACCACTATGCAAAAGGGGGCAAGTGGATAATTTGCATTTATCTTCATGAGTGAAATAAACACAGCTCTCCATGTTTGTTCACAGAGTATTCTGTTTATAAAACAACAACAATATATGGGGACATGTTTAAACCCAAATGAAACAGCTGAAATCAGGGAATTACTATCAAAATCTGCATATGCTGAGCAACCACCCCCCAAATTGAATTATTTGTATTCAAACAGTCCCCTTGTCATAATAGTATACAAGCGCACCACTAGTTAAGTATAGTGCTCATTAAAAACATCACCACATATTAGTGAAGTGGTTACACCGATGTGTCGTTAGCAGAAGCGTTTTTCTACATGATTTCAGTTGTTTTTTTCACTTCACAATGTGATAGGGTGTTTGAAGCTATGGAGACAAAACAGGCGTGCATAGACACAAGAAGAGTAAAACCAAGAACCAGAACCAATTATATAGTGCAATTATTTATACTTGTGCTTGCTCAGTTTCTGCAGTATCTCCAAATGAAACGTGCACACAAGCAATACACTCAAACTCAATGAAAAGGAATTCATCCATGACCGACTCGTTGTTATTGTTGCATTTGATAAGGACATTCAGACAGGGCTAATTGACGTGGAAACATTTGCACCCACTTCTTACTCCTACTCCTGGTCATGCATTCAACCAATTGTATAAATGGAAAACCCCCACACCAGAAAGACTGCCATCTGGAATCTTGAATTCTCATCATGACTTTCTGTCATCTGTCTGCCTGAAGCCGTCCAGCTTGTGGCCAACAAATGGAAATGGGTTTGTTGTGTTGTGTTTGTGTGTTTATGTGTGTGGGATTGTGGTGAAGACTCAATAAATGACCAAAATATATTTACTTTCTGAAACACAACATCAGCTTACATTTCTTATTAATCTTAACTCAGATCCATTTTACATATTGTAGTTAAAACATTTACATTCCTCTATGAAATAAATTGGAAGTCATATTGCAATAAGTGGTATCCCTTCAACTCACAGATTCAAGGCTAGTCCTAAAGAAACTCTGTCCAGCACAGAGGACACTGCAGGATATTCTGGAGGAGAGGGCTGCTCTACAGTGTCATCAGAGATGTTTCAAAGATAAGTAACTGTATCAGAAACAAAGATAAGAGGCTGGTGAACAGGGCACCAGAGCTCATTGTGGATTAGCATCTCATATCAGTAGCAGCACCTACCCAGCCAACCCCACTAATGGAGTTTTTCTGAAGGCTGCATTGTCCATTGCTTTAATATCCTAGTCACGTAAATGTTGTGTCAGCATGTATCTTTAGAGTCTAGATGCTGTTACAATCAAAGATGGATGGGTTTGATTACTGCTTACCTTCATTAAAAACATTCAGCCCTTCTGTAAATAGTTAAGCCTATGAAATGAGGGGGTACAAAATGTTGTATAGCAAATTAACAGATACGCTGGTCCATCAACTGCATGTAGTTGCACTGTAGTTACAATTACTAATACAGTGAAACCTCGCTTGAAGGCCATACTTTTACCAAACCAATTCAATTGACTTCAGTGTTAATAGACCTTCATTGTTAAGGCCACACCATATTTAAGGCCATATTTTGTCCCTTGACTGTCATTTATAAAGAGGATGGAACTCCATATATTTATTTTAGAAATATAATTAATAGAATTTTGTTTTAGGCACATGTATTAATCCGGGGGATTGCAACAAATATACTTTTTTCACATAACACAATCACTTCTTCTGCTTACTGGTAGTATAGATTGTTTAGTAATAATAATATAAACCAATTGTGTGTCATTTTTTGCTTAAATTATGAGTTAACAGTACTAACACTTTCCTCAGTCATGTTATATAGATTAACATTTTGAGTCACAACAGACCCTAGGCTAATAATTCATTGGAGAACACTTTTCAATTCCCCAGCCATTTTGTTGCTGACATGAATTACAATAACTGCATAAACCTTTCCATTTGACTGCATGGTGGTTCTAATCAAGCGGAAAATCCATTGCGGCCGCAGTCCTATTTTTCATGCACTCCACATGCCCTCAGTCATTTCTCCCAGTATCTATGGGTATTATTATAGAACCATAGGAAATGATGACTAGTTTACTGATATCACTTTGCCTTCCTAGGCATGTTAAGAGGCTTGTCATTATCTGAGGCAGAGAGCGCCCCCATTTTCACATCTGCTCCCTCCATCTGCAGTCATGCTGACAAGAAAACTATTAGCAGGTGATTATAGCCGAGTCATAAAATATAATTAAACAAGCTAAGCGATAAAGTAGGCTATTGTAACGGGGGCGGGGTAAAAAAAGCCAAACCAGTATAGGAGTGTGCACAGCTACAGCGTAGGCAACTTCACTCAGGCTAAGCCACCTCCATACCACCTACAGCTCTATAAAGAAAGAGCAACTCAAATGTAATGTTTCCCAGTTTTGCCCTAGTTTAACAGTACAGGTTATTTTATTGGGAAGGAGCAATGCATGAACCACAAGGAAAGTAGGACAAGCAAAGCCATTCTAGACCTCCTCCTACCCCTCTCACTACTGGCTGTGCTGCTGCCGGGCTAAGAATGTAGCAGTAGCGACAACACACGAGCTTCAATTACTATATGCGGATACACACCACTGCCAGTATACGCTACCGTTCATAAACTTCACACACAAAGTAACAGTTTCTCAAAAACCCCTACCACTGCTCCTACTTCCCAGCCCAGCAAAGATTCAACTACAAACAATTGGACTAATTAATCAATTACAATGTGATTCTCTTACACACATTCACACATGCTTAAAAAAACATATCAATATAAAATAATCAAAGTGCAATAGAAAAACGACACATCTTAAATTATAAATACAAAATAAAGTGCAAAGAAAACTTAACCCTTTATTGCTGTACAGCTTGGATTTGTTAAGACCAGTGGTTTAAAGATAAAAAAAAAAAGCTGATTATTATAACACTTCCCCAATGCATACAAGCCAAAAGTCTACAACAACAAAAACAGCATGTTTATAAGATCCTTTCAGGACTTGTGTATGTACAATTTGAAATCTATTTATACCTGGTCTGGAAGCTAAACACAAAGTCTTCTGTTTACAATAAAAGTGCTGGAAAGTCAAAAACTTCACATGTTCACTAATTGTGACTGTGGTCAGAGATGCTGTTTCTCTTTCAAGTATGTCAATAGCCTACATCTCATGCCATGTCTGTAAATTCCAAATTAGAACTATCAGTATGATGTAAATGTTGATGACCATGACATATATCAACATGTGTTTATTGGGAAAAGCAGTTACCTGTATCTCACTGATGACCTCTGATTGACCCCAGCTTTGTTTAACTTTCGTGTATGTGTCCATTTAAAGATGTGCCTGAGTGCTTCACAGTAACTTTCCAAAATCTACTCAATGAGAATAGGTTTGCACATGCATATTCACAATAGACAGTCCACTGTAAAACACTAAGAGGGCAGAAAGGAGCATTTTTGCACGAGTTTGCATGTGGTTTGCAATGATTGCGATAAACACAACACTTTAGTACATCTACCCCTCAATGTTGTGCTTCTTATAGTGTTCACTCTAGGTTCATCCACATATCCACATATAATATCTATTTCAAGTGAAGTTTTATCACAGCATTCTCTTCAGCTCTCTTTTTCCTGTCTGTAAAGTGGGGTGGGGTTCTGGTGAATCCACTGAAAGAGAACCTTTCATTTTAATAGTAAAATGATAGCTAAACTAATACAAAATAACCAATCAGTCATAATAGCGCAGGTTGACATCCCCAAATTCTTTACTCTTTTTCAAAGTGTGGTGATCATTTATTTTTTAACCTTCTGGGCAACTTGAATAAAACATGGCCAGTCCAATCTGCTTCTCATCAGGGTGGGCAGAACAATGCCTAGCAGGGATGAAAAGAGGGAATCTCACAGTGTGGCTTTTGGCTTAGCCAGACTTCCTCTATAGGGCTTAATTAACATTGTCAGTCTCCAGTGGTTGGGAGCAGAAGCAGCTAATCTGAGCATCACTGAGACGGAAATGTCAACACTGAGCCACACAAGTTAACGCTTAGACTGCAGGAATCTCATAGTGAACAACGACATTGCATGTGTTCATACTGTAGAATAATGAGGACATTGAAATGAAGCTGGCGGGAGCTGGGGCTTAGTTCTCTTTTTTCCTATACATATGAATGCTCATCAGTGCTGCAGTCTGAATTGGCTCAGTCAGTGTAAGCGATGAAATGTATAAAACAAATATCGGGCATACTTTATGGTTGCTGTGCAATGGTTAGTCTGTGACTCAATTTACTGCTGGCTTGTAAATTCCTGTGATACATTAAGTCACTGGTCTATTTTTACTCTGGAAGTTTTTTTACTCGGAATACCTAGTTTAGCCAAGTTATTAAAAATGGAAAGAAATCCAATATTTCCCCCGGCTGAACCCAAGATCAAATATGTTATGGTTATTTATGCTTAATAAATTAAACTTAGGAAAGCACAAAAATTAATAGAGGGACAAAACCTATTTTTGGACCCCTCTGAATGTCGGAAGGTTAACATCTCTTTAAGTGGTCGTGTAAAAGAGCCTCTTTTGGGTAGTGCTCAAGAAGCAAGCATTGGGTGGTGGTAGGGTGAGTGATCTGTGTTCCACCTCCACATACAGTAGGTGCATCAGAAGGAAACTGCTTTTATCTTGCTTGCCTTTCCTCCATGTCTTAGTGGAAACAGTAAAACAACCAATTTGATATTTTGATGGAGCACACCCCCTGCCAACCCCATCAAGAACGCTTTTTTTTAATCAAGATGCTGCCTAAGCTACAGCCTGAGGCCTAACATCTGCCTTCCTGTCAACATGTTTGATTTGCTTGTAAAGATGGCCAGACAGAGGTATCATAAGAGACAGGATTTCTGTGAGAGGCAAAAAAGACGTTCCTTTCGCTTTCTGAATCTACTGATGGGTTCACTAGGATTTCACTATCAAGTTCATCAAAACAAATAACCTTATCACTATACTGTTCATGTCTAGTCATCTGAGCAAACAACTAATGTTGTTTAAAGAACTTACACTGAAAGCTGGAAAAGGATGCCTGATAAGTGTAAGGGAAAACCAGATTGATGTGAGTTTATACAGTTCATTAAAAAAAAAAAAACACTTGAACAGTAGCTAAAGGACCTTTGCTTTTATTTAATAACTTCTTAAGCTATTTTACATTATGGAAAACCAAACGCCCGTTTAATTTATTGTCCCTACTGTAATCCTTTTTATACTGTGTGTTGCAATCAAGGCTGGCTAGCAGCTGGAATAGCTCACTTCCAAATTTTCCCTGGAATATTGAGTCTGTTAGTATTTTTAATTCTAAGCTCAAAACATATTTCTTTGAACTGGCCTTTCACTAGTGACATGTTTAGAGCTTTTTGGCCTGTATATAACAAAACAAACAGTTAACCAAAACAACAAATACAAAGCAAAGCAGCACCTAAGCTAGCACAGACTAGTCCTTTTCCTAAACTAAGTGAGTCCCAAAGCAAAAGGCTGGCTCCTCTTATCAATTAACCAATTTGGGGGATGGCTACATTCCACACTTATTTTTTATGGGATTTTGACCTCATCCCTGCTAAATTTAACTTCCAAATAAACCAAACGCAATATATATATATATATATATATATATATATATATATATATATATATATATATATATATATATATATATATAATGCAAAAAAACACACACAATACTTACAAGTGCAGGGCCTCGGCTGTGCCACAGGCTGATTGACTACAGTTAGTTGAAATAAATAAACAATAGAAGCAGAGGTATACAGCTGGTCTTTATTTCTGACTGCAAATTTCTAACAGAATCAACTCCTACATCCGGGATACATTTCAACATGTAATAAACTGTAGGTACCGCTTACAATGCACAGTTTAGCCAAGCAGGTGGAAACAAGTTATCCAATATTGCACCCACTTTTGTAAAGTGTTTTAAATTACTTATTTGCTTTTAAATGCAACATAAAGCAATTATGTTGCTCAATCAATTCAATTTTTTTTTTTTTTAAATCAGAAGCTGGATGTGCAGTTAGCTATTGTTGGGAAAATGTGATTTCAGACATAAATGAAAAAGTATTTGTATTGTTTTAATGGTCTGGAGTAATGTGTTTGGTACATTGATAAATACCTGAAATTAGCATTTTCTCCTGTATTCAATTTTTTATGTAATCTTAATGAATACATTTTAACAAACTAACCTCGTTACTGATTTAGTAAGGGTTTTACATTTAGTAAACACTTATTTCAAATCAGGTCCAAATCCTGGAGTTTTTCCAACAGTAGCTCCCCTAGTGGTGCATGCAAGTTGATTTTGTTTATGGAATGGAATAAAATGGTACTTGAACAACTCCAATAAAGTGCACATTCTAAATATGCTTTTAATTAGCTGGCAAGGGAAGTATCTGGCTAGGTCAAAGCAGAGGGGGAATTTGTGATCTTATAGGATAATGTAAACAAGAAAAGGGCCAAAGTGCATGTGTGTCACTGTAATGCTTGGGTGATGATGTCATCAAATTGGAAACCAGGAAAAAAATATATATATACAGTATATATTTCAGATGAGGGAAGAGATGAAGAGACCTAGAAAAACACTTTCTCGACCATAAAAGTAAAAGGGTTGTCGACTGTATTTACATTTTCAAAGCTTTAACACGGCTTTACTATTGCAAAGAATGTGTCTGATCTAAATAACCAGACTTTAAAAAATACTATAATTAGTAGTATTATTTTAAGTTTTAGGTGCCAGCAATGATGCAATGGCTGGGTAATGTGGATGAGTGACTTTGCCAAATATGCAGGACCAGCACAGTCGGCAGTCTGTGGCCTTCGACCTGTTTACTCTGTTTTCACACTGAGGTGGAGAGGCTCTCTCCAGACATACTGTATCGCTACAGGCCAATAACATGTTATGAAGGAGGTATGAAGGATATTAGAAGCAGTCATATAATAATAAAACATTAAGCTATAGTAAAAAACTCAAAACCAAAATTTAAATTTAAAAAAAAACATGCACAACAGTATAGTGTACTGGTAACCTTAATTATTTACTTCAATTGTCTTTGAATGCTTTATTTGTACCCTTAGAACCTTATAAAGGCAGAATGACAAACATTTGAATATTCTTTAAAGATAAATCTCATTTAGAAGGACACCATGACACTGATACTGCCAGACCGTTTAAAAGAAGAAAAAAAAGTACACAGTGAGTTTATCTTCTCTCTGATGTATACAACCCAAGCGCTTTATGAATACAGCCCTAAACAGCTTTAACAGATACTGGTATCAGCATTTTGTTTGTGGTTAAGTTAAAGAAAGGGGGAAAGGCTTTTTCCAAAGTTGCTTTTCTGAAAATAAACATTGATTTACTAAGAAAACTGCATCAGATATTTGCAGGCTGCAGTCTCTTATATAATAACCCAATGCCACAAGGGGATGCAAATGACTACACAAATACTACTGTATAGATTCTAGACATACAAAGTAAGAATTGAGCCCTTTTAAGACTTCAAACCAAAACTATGAGCCAGCTTGTGATACCGTATAAAGCAAAGCAATTAAAAGGAAAAAGACAAGGTCAATTCAAAAGTGGGAATGGGGTTTGTCATTTTAATTCTCTGGCGGTTATGGGAACATCTTCAGGCAATGCACAACAAGCCACCTGAAATTGCAACTCAAGTGCAACTCAAGTGGCTCCCATCACCCCCCCAGCCTTAATCACTGACCTACTGTGCTCATAGGCTGTGACTGTCTTCCGATGCATAGTAATTGTGATATGCATAGACTCCGCTGAACCCCAGCGGGATAACCAAGTCACAAACGATGAAGCCATGTCTGACATCTCAAATTATGGTTCTAGTTGCTATTTTGTCAGTGAAAGACTTGCCAGTGTTGGATTGCTTTCTGTAGTTAATAAGTTTATGGTTGACATCTACACACACACACACATATACTGTATATATATACTGTAGATGACAGATGGTATAATTTTACATGCATGTAATCCAGTTTCCTTATTAGTGATATTTACAAATCGAGAGTGCTCACACACAGGAACTATCCTCAATTAGGCAAGCGACTGCATGAATATCTATGAGTTATAATGGGATTTAAAAATAAATCTGCTTTATCTGTATGCACTGGGGATGACTTTCTGAGGCTGATTATTCAGATATTATGAGACAGATATTAACTGTTTCACCTTTTTATTAGGAGAACAGCTGGTTGCTAGATAAGATTGAAAGGGGCCCTCAGAAACGTTATTTTTGTTCCATTTACATTTAATATGTCATTTGTCATATTTATATTGCAATATCAATTTTGTTCATATTTGTCAAATAATACCCCCCCCCCCCCCGCCCCCAGTAATTTGATTTTATTTAATAAGGCCTTCAGTGGTTTCTTCTTGCTTACACAATGTTTACCAGAGTAAATTGGATTCAGCACCTCTTGCTTTAATTCTATATCCATCTGTTTAGTGGAGGTTTGAGTAAAGGCTGCTTGGTGGACTCTTGTATTGGCAATTGGGATGTACTGGCAAGCTGGGTTTATGAAGCACCGGAGTGAACTTCAATCACGCTGCTGTTTACTACTGTTTGTGCAGCCAAAAGACCTCAGGGTCATTGAAGGTAACAAAATATGTTGGCACTCAGAGCATTTAGCATGCTCTGGGAAAGATTTAAGTGTTGGAATGTTATACAAACTCATACTGTTAAAGTGGACCTCCCAAGCAAGTCCAGGCGCCGTGCCTCGGTAACAGTAATATTAAGACTTGCAGTACTGTCCACTACATGACGGATATATCACCCCACCTGCCTAACCACTGTTTACACCAATTCCTCAAAATAGATTTTCTAATAAGACAAGCACAGTTTTCACCAAGGACCTAGTTGGTGTTTTTTGCAGTCTCACTAACAGGCCGACTGAGAGTTGATGGACACTTGACTATCCTCCCCTCTGCGCAGGCAATGGCAAGACAGTGTGTTTTTGTGTGACTGATTAATTATTCACTGCCACTTCCTAACCTTACCTTTGCCATATGGGTTATGTGTAGAAATAAACAGCTTGTTTTCACCTCTGAAGTACTGAATTATTCATAACATGCAAAAATAGTAAAATACTACTGTACTACTACGACTACTACAACTAATACGACAAGCAAGTCATTCCACTGTCTGGAATGCCATATGGAAGGAAGTTTTTGTTGGCTTACTTCTATGTTTTCCACGCTGCACTGTGTAACAAGCAGTGATTAAAAATAAAGGCCCATTAATCAAGTATAATTTACCTCAAAATACCTTAAATCTCACTGCTGAAACACCTTATGCAACAGCAGGGTGTCCCAAAATCTCATATCTTTCCTTAGCAATGGCTATTAATCATCTGTTATTACTTTCTCATTACTGCTTTAACACGCGCAATATGCATTGGGAAAAGGGACATTCTAACATTTCCAACATTGTATTTTTTTTTATTATAGATATTAAAAAATACTAGCTATACTTAAATGTAAGATGGTGTAATATAGCTATTAGTGTTGTGCAGATACTCCTTTCAATGTTTTAAGATGTTATGTATTAATTAAAGGGAAGAAAACATGTTACTTAACAGAAAACAAAGTGCTTCTGGTTGCCTGTGAGGCATTGGCTTTGACTGCTATGCTATGGGGCCATTTTGTTAAATTTTAATAGCATATATTCTACACAGTTTAACATAAACTAAGCTCAGAAATACCGTTCCTGCGTGTGACATACAAAATGCTGAGGAGCCATGCTGCATTTATGGATGAACTGAAAAAAACATAAACTTACCTTTATCATAAGATGGACAAATAATGATAACAATACAATGTAGAAAAGTATTTCCTACCATTTTGGTTTCGTTGTGGTAAAACTGAGGAAATAAAGATAAGGGGATAACGCCAGTTTAACCATATTTAAGTTATAGTTTGTTTTTTTTTTTTTACCTGAAAGAAAACCAATTGTAAGTAAACATCTTAAACATTTCTAAACTACTGACCTGAAAATGATCATGTTTTGCCAGATTTTTTGAAGATTGTGCAAGGCCTTCTTTTCTGAGACAGCATTATTACCAGCAGTAGAAATCCATGTGCTTGAAAGGGTCTTGTTAGTTGTTTTTTTCCCGCTGATGTGACGTAACCACGCAAATAACATAATCACGTTATTGTTTAGATGCAAACACTTCCTAATTTGGGGTGTACAGGCGTCTCTACTAGCTGTAGTGGAAAGGGCACTGCGGCCATAACTGCCGAGAATTTATCTGTATCAGCAATTGAGAAGAGCACCGTTGGCAATTGCCGCATGGCCGGCGATAATTTTGAGCCCTGCTTGCTACATAGTGCTGTTAATTCTCAATTTTGTGTATTTAAAGCTGACCATTACAAAAATAATTTGAACCCAACCAGACGGTTTCACAGATCTTGGACTACCTTACCTAAAATAGAATGAAGTTGTCCAAGATGGGTGCTAATTGGGATCTGTGAAACCACACGTATAAATCAATGTTTATGCGTTTATATGTATGTGTTTTACAGCTCAATGCATCTGGCTTCATCCTCTGTCCATTTGTCTCTGTCAGTCTGCATCTTTATCATCGCCAAACCTGTCAGTTTGTCTGTCTTATCTGTTAACGCTCTTTATCTAAAACCGCCGTTTATTTATGAGGCACACTGTTGCTGCCTATCAAGTAGGTGGTTTTGCATCTTAAACAGACTGGCTCGCTAGATACTTTAATAAGGTGTGAAGGCAGACCCTCGTGCCTGGGGAGAAGAGCATTGAATTAGAAATTCTCTGACAATGTGATGAAACGATTTAATCTGGCTGAGTCCAGAACTGACAGCAAAATTACAGCTATCCAAATCTGAAAAAAAAGTCTGATATTCTCAAAATATAAGCAAACTTATTACTGTAACTGTTAGCCTAATGTGCACCCAGTGTCTAATAATACATTACAGAGCTTATGTATAAGGCACATCTCTTGTGTACAGCCCTATCAAAAACACCATAGTATACTATATAGAATGCTATTACCTGAGTATTATTATTATTATTTATTTCTTAGCAGACGTCCTTATCCAGGGCGACTTACAATTGTTACAAGATATCACATTATACATTATACATATATTATACAGTATACACCTTTTATAAAGCGCAACTTGAATATAATATGCAGACATTTTATTAAAATGTGTAAAAGGGTGCTTATTTTAGTCTAAACATTAGTGTACATCTTAACTGTACATTTTAATATAATAATTTATTTCCAATTCTGAACAAATACCACTTTTTTTTTTTTTTTTTTTTTTTACCAAACATTGCTTACACACTTTGAATTGCAAAAAAAGCAAATAGATTTTTTTCATGAAAAACATAATTGTTACATCCCTTGTGTCCCAGGAGATGGCACAACTAAAAACAATTTCCAGTTTCATTCTGCTCATTTGTGAATGCATCATCAATCCTTGGGATAGTTTGCTGTGACCTTGTTTGTTTTGTGTATTCACAAATTGGGTTTGTTCTACGACTAAAGATGTTCCAGTAACAAACTGGTCCATCTCAATCATACTGGCCCATCTCAGTGGTTGAAATGTGAAATGTTTAGAAGACCAACCTGCTATGGTTAATGTTTGGTTTGGTTGCGCTATGTTTAACTATCACTGTTACTTTGATGTTCTACTTACCAGTAGAAGAGCGTATACTTGGCAACGCTGTTGCATCTCTGTTAAAAACTGGACTCGGATGTTGGTAATGTCTACTTCATGATTCCGCTGGTGCCACCCTCTCTATTGAAATATATATTTAAACACGTACATGGAAGTGTAGAGGTGGATTTGGAGTTGAACCATATACTGTAGGTAAAGGTAACCCACTCAGAATCGTCTGACTCGTGCTCCAAACCTTACAAATGTTTACTACGGTCATTTTGAAGTTTTCCCATACTTTTTCTATGGTATATTATGCTTTTTTTTTAACCAAAATATTGTGTATTTCCTAGAAAATAGTACTGGGAAAATATTGAATGGACAAAAATCGGGTATAAATCAGTAAACATCGTCCAGTTAAAAAAAAAAAAAATCCTGAAATTTGTCGGTAAAATTCAGAACACTACCTATACTGTAGGAGGTAATGTAATAAACATTTTATTAGAAAAAAATGTAAAATTGTCATTTTGGCACCACAACAACCAAATCATGTTTGACTTCTACACATTGTCATGGTCAGACCATGGAGAAAATGGTCGTACAAAAGTCATTGTTTCCCATGAAACAGTCCTGGTCGACCATGGTACCATGTCTGAGAAAGACCCATATAAAAGTTGCCATTGTAATTGTGCAGTTCGCCATGTTTACACTACAGTGACCATATGGCTCCATGTTCAACTGGACAGCTTGGTAGTTGGGACAGCTCAAGCTTTTTAACTCCTATCCCAATGCATTCTGGTAAACATAGCCCTGCTTCTCTTAAAGAACAGAAACAAGCTAAAGGCACCTGCGACAGGTAAAATGTACCAGAATGCACTGCGATGGAGGTGGAAAAACCTGAACTGTCCCAAACTGTACAAGTGAACATGGAGCTATGTGGTCACCCTAGCTTTAACTATACTTTATTACACAGTGAAGACAATAATTAAAAATTAAAAAACAAACAAACAAACAAACAAAAAATGAAAGTCTTTGGTGCATGTAACATTTGGAAACCATAATTTATTTATAGCAGAATCGGTTGCCTACACATTTTATATATATATATATATATATATATATATATATATATATATATATATATATATACACACACACACACACACACATTGTGACAGGGTGACGTCCCCTGATGGAAACACAGTCTGTCTTTGTGTAAAAAGTACTGTGTACTGGGGTAACTGTGTAAACGTATTTGTTTAACCGAATTGCAAACAATATGGTGATTCCTGCAAACAGAGGAAACACTGAACCAGATTAAAAAGTTGCATTTAAAAAAAAAATCTGTGCAATAGAAGACTGCTACTGTCCTGGTTTCATCCTTGCAGATGTTTTTGCGTCGGGGGGGAACAAATATTTGTTTAGACTGCATCGCTGTTTCCCGTGCAGTTCATGGCAGTTAGAAAGGAGGCTGTGTGGTCCAGTGGTTAAAGCAACGGGCTTGTAACCAGGAGGTCCCCGGTTCAAATCCCACCTCAGCCACTGTCTCATTGTGTGACCCTGAGCAAGTCACTTAACCTCCTTGTGCTCCGTCTTTCGGGTGAGACGTAGTTGTAAGTGACTCTGCAGCTGATGCATAGTTCACACACCCTAGTCTCTGTAAGTTGCCTTGGATAAAGGTGTCTGCTAAATAAACAAATAATAATAATAGACTGCTGGGAGAAACACAGTTGCAAGTGTGTCCTTCAGCCCAATGATAACTACTGGAGGATGGGGTGAACTACAATTCCCAGAAGCTTCTTTGAAATGCATATTAACATGTGGCAAAGCGAGAGAGATGTTAATAGAAGTGGGCGTCCCATAGCACGCGCTGCAATGTTAAATAATCAAGCGGACAGAAGAGTTTGCATAACGAGAAGAATCAGAGTTGATGCAATGAAGTATTGGACTGTTCCCTGGGGAAATCATCTAGAAAATTAACAAAATAATAATCTTTAAACAGGATTAACATACAAATGAATCTTGTTTTACTGAGGCGTGTTTGACTCACCATGTCTCAGGATCGACAGTACCTGCTAAGGCACAAAGCTTTAGTATTTCAAAGCTCAATGCCACAAGTCTTGTCCTTCACATAAAAAAGTGCATCCTGACTGCTGTGAAATCCCATCAGCATTTGTAGTAAAAGAATGTTATTTACCCGTATTAAATGATATGAGCTGACAAGTCTTTGTCTATCCCTGTGGAATTTGATGTCTTTCTTGCCTTCTGTTATTTATTTTATTTTTTTTGGTAAAGATTGGATGCAAGTATTTCTAACACTATAATGAAGGCTACAAAACTCTGAATCGAACTACATGCATAATCGTTCATAATCACTTTGAAAACCAAACTAACAGGTAGCCATCAACACTTTAATTGTGAAGATCTATTGAAAAAATAAAAAAATAAAAAAATTTGAATTATTGTAAGAAATGTTCCGACAGTATGTTATGAATACTTAGAGGCATGATATGTTGGTTTTCAATATAATTATGCAGGATTATGAATATAATTATACAAAATGATGTTGCATTTAAGAAGGTGTTACGAATACTACATTATGTACAACTCAAACAAAGCATTACCTTTTGTTATATTAAGCAGTATTTATATATATATATTTTTTAAGTATTTTTTACATAGTATAAAAATGTGAAACACAAGCTTGCAGGTCAACAAGCATGGAAGTGTGATACTAAAATCAGCATGCAATAAATTACATCAGGGAATATCAGTTAGCACATGTGACAAGACTACTTAGTTGCAGTACTTTAAATACTGGATATAAATTCATCTGAAAGGACACTGAAAGGTCACTTGAGTTTGGACCTCTGACCTTGACCACTTCAGAATGAGTTGGGAATGTCATTCTGTGCTCATGATTGAGTTGTTTTAAAAAGTGGATCCTGCAGAAAATCTGTGTTCCATTGGCTAAGAAAAGTTGCTTCACCTGACATTTGAGTGACAGTGCCATTTGAGAAAGAATTGCAACAGGAGCAACATCTGGTTTATCAAATTGCCTTGTAAAAACTTTAACTAATGTGCCCTTTGAGATAGCATGTGTTGACCTACTCTTTGTATGAATGCTTCTAAGCGAAGAGCTTTGCTATAATTTATGCTTACAGCGGTCTCCAACTGTACATGGTACTCATTTGGATACATTTCTGTTTCTTTCTTCACTTACAATAAAACCACCGTGCTGGGATGGCTGGGGAATGCTGTTTATTTGTTTTTAATAGACATGGAAATGGAGAGCCATAGATAGGAACGCTAAGGGCTGTTGTGGGTTTCTCAGCTTGTGCTTGTTGTGTCATGCACTGTACCTTTGATGCTTCCTTTTCTTTTGTAGTCAGAATGGGTGAGCTGTAGACACTTCATCTGATGCCCCGCCACCACAATTTAAACCAATGCATTTCTTTTTTTCTGATGTTAAGAACAAACCACAAAATCACTTCTTAATCACTATTTAATAAAACAAGAACAAAAACGTTGATTTGCATGCAGAATGGAAGCCGAGTCGGAACTGATGTTGAACATCCCATAAATCTTAAGAAGCAGCTGCTTTTTTTCTTGCATGGATCAAAGGATTCAACACAAGCTGGTGCCAAATGTATTTGCCTCAGATTTTCTTACAACTTCTTCAGGATTAAGAGGCTCTGGGTTGGTGATTATAGTGCTCATGAAAGGCGAGGGACAACAGAACTGGCACTGCCAGATGCACCATAGGTGGAAAATTGATTGCTAAGGTACCAATACGCTTTAACAATCCTGACCTCAATGAATACTCCAGTCCTGGGACTTTCCATCCAATGGAAGCTGGAATCACCAAAATCAACTGTTTTGTAACTTAGGCCTCCTATGGGGAAGGCTAGTGCATTTGTCAATCACAGCACCTACTCTGCTCTTTGTCTCAAGTATTGCAGCTAATACATTTTAATTATCAGCAGGAGCTACTGACTGGATTTTCTAACTACTTGACTTGCTTTGCTGCCTATGCTGTAGCTTTTACTATTCAGTACTACACTTTTCATGGTACACTGCAGTAAACACCCATACCTAACAGCACAGTGTGAAACCAATTTAACTGCATTGAAAGCGCTTCAATTGCATTGGAATGAACTGCCTTTTTAAACAATTTAAAATGTCGTAACTGCAGTTTAATGTCACTAAATAAACTGTATTATGTTCTGTTTGACTATACACTTGGATTGTTTTCGTGACCAAGGAAGGTTGTCTCTCTATAAATCCCTTGGGACGTTCTTCGAAGTAAAATGGTACTTCTCAATGTTTGTTTTTCTGGTATGTGTCTTATTTTAATAAAGAGAGGAATACAAATACCAATTATAGTGGTATAATCTACATTTACAATGCAATTAAACTACTTTTATTTGCCATATGGGACAGTGAGAGAGAGAAATAGAGAGGTTGGGTTCTTATGTAATAAGTGTCATGATCAATATAATATTATGTATAAACAAACACATTGGGACCATATTCAGTAAACTATGACAATATTTAAGTTGTAGATACAATTTCAATTATATAAAGGTTTTTTTTTTATTCCAATGTTTAGTGTCAAAACAGAAACACAGAATAACAAATCAAAACAGAACAAATATGACGCAGGTTCACAGAGAGTTATTTTTATATGACAAGTATAATGTATGGAAAAGAAAGTATATTTAAACCCATAATTAAAGCTTTGCATCTGCAAATCACAGTTTCATCATCTTAATAGCATTTCCAGCCTGAATCACAAATGCAACTGGCATTAATTTAAAGGACAATATTGCACAACTGTCTGAGTAAATGCAAAAGAAAAACTAGTATTGCTGGTGTTTGCTCCTGTGGTTTATCTAATTTTTGTCAATTCTGCAATTCTTTATTTCCTGCTAATCTAGTTTGAACAGACAGATTTGGAGAAATAATGCAGTTTAGCAAAATGAGTAAAGGTAGCTTCTTTTATTCATAAAGGTTAACTTTAAAAAAAAACATTCAATAACTCATGAGCTATAGCGCTGTGAACACGAGAGAGAGAGAGAGAGAGAGAGAGAGAGAGAGAGAGAGAGAGAGAGAGAGAGAGAGAGAGAGAGAGAGAGAGAGATGTAGTGTCCTGGCCAAGGTTGGTCTGCACTCTTGAAAATATGACCCAGACACAAGAACTTGCAGTTTATATGATTTTCTGCACACTTTTAATAATCACCAACACAAATGAAATAAAACACAGGAACAAATCAAAAGTTTTAACAAAACACTAGAAGCCCCAAAACCCTTCAAAATAAACAGAATACCACACCCAAGCTACAACTATCACGGTGCTTTCCACTTATTCACTGTGCTTTCCCCCCACTCTCTGCTCCACACTGAACATTCATTCCTTTGTGTGTTTTATAGGGTGGGTCCACGGGCAATGGACAATCAATCATTCAGTTGCCACCTGGCCACATTCCACACTTTTCCGACCATACCTTAATCACTAACTTAAACACAATTTCCATCACCAGACAACCACTCGTGCACCCATGCGCTGGGCCTCTACTCTACACACATCCTCCCCCTACCATGTCACAATAAATACATTATATACATATACATATATATATATATATATATATATATATATATATATATATATATATATATATATATATATATATATATATATATATATATACAGCAAATACAGTGAATTCTAAACATTATTATTATTATTATTATTTATTTCTTAGCAGACGCCCTTATCCAGGGCGACTTACAATCGCAAGCAAATACAAATACATTCAAGTGTTACAATATAAGTCATACAATAAGAACAAGAAATACAATAATTCTCAAGTGTGACAAACCACAATTCAATAATACAGCAGATAATAGTGAAAGTTACATCAGGATATGATTAAGTAGTGATAGTTACATCAGGATATGATTAAGTACAAAATACTACAGATTAAACACTTGGCAGATTACAATATTCTGAGGTTCAGGATTAAATGCAGTAAAATAGGGGGCAGATAAGAGCAAAATAAAGCATATTTAAATGAAGGGTGATAGTGTCCCAGGATACAACAGAGGAGTTCTACAGGTGCTGTTTGAAGAGGTGAGTCTTAAGGAGGCGCCGGAATGTGGTCAGGGACTGGGCAGTCCTGACATCTGTAGGAAGGTCGTTCCACCACTGCGGAGCAAGGGTGGAGAAGGAGCGGGCTCGGGAGGCAGGGGAGCGTAGCGGAGGTAGAGCCAGTCTTCTAGTGCAGGCGGATGCGTGAGTCATACAGAATCATATGAATGATGGAGTGAAAAACCTGAAATAGCAATTTAGACAGCAGCTAATAACAGATATCAGGCTTAAAGAGCATTGAAAGCAAGAGAGAACAAGTGGGCCTTGAGAGTTGCTTTGAAGCGAGCGACTGTGGGAGCTACATGCACTAAAGCTGGGAGAGAGTTCCAGAGAGTCAGAGTCAGAGGACCTCAGCTTGCGTGCAGGGACATAGAGGATCAGCAGGTTGGAGAGATACTCTGGACCTGTGTGATGAAGGGCCTTGTAGGCAAGCAGGAGAATTTTGAAAGTAATACTGAACTTTACAGGTAGCCAGTGCAGCTGGGCAAGACAGGGGGTAGAAGGAGGATTTGACTACAGAGGAGATTTGGACACCAAAGCTGGTAGCCCCCTCAAGCAAATCAAGCAAAACAAACATGTACATTTTTATTGGTTAATTTGAAATGAAAAACAAGGCTTCATTGCTTCATTCGTTTAACAAAGGAGGAGAGAGTCATGTTGGATAATGCAATATATGCTCTCTTCTGGAGGCCTGGGTTAGAATCCAGCTTAAATTTGATTTCTGTGGTATTAGTCATAAGGACAAACAGGTGGTAGCTAATATTGGTACAACATCAGCAGTACATTTGCTTTAACAAATAGTGCTTATTTTTACCTTAACATCAATTAAATTCTAACCCTTGAGGGTTTAAAAGTACAGAAAGGTTGGTATTGTTTCTGACACATGACTACCTACAGAAGTCAACAATTAGCTGATTGCTGGGCATGTTACAGTAGCCTTTCCATACTGCCGGTATCGGGCTTTCAAAGGTCACTTGTATCTACAGGCTGGTACAGAGCCCATGCTTTGTTCATTGTTGGCACACAACAAGTTCCCATTTCTCATGCTTGATTAGCTAATCTCGCTTGCTGTGGAAGCTAGAAATAATGCCACTGCCGTCTGAGGAAAATTACTTCAAGGAAATCGTAACGTTATTGACATTATCATTTTCATAAATCAGCCAGTAACCATGTTATAATTAGTCACATCAAAGACATGATTATCTGTCAAGGAAATGTACCCAAGCATAGATACAGACTGCTGTGGTTGATTCTTTGCAAGCAAGCATACTTGACATGGGGAGGGTGCCTGATCAAAAAAAAAGAAAAATGCTGTTCTAACAGTGTTTGCTCAATGATGCAAGTCAAGGATGCAAGTCCAACACCTCAGACAATCTCTCAAACTTTTAACTTCCAGGCATTAATTGTATCTAGATTAAAAGTTTGTCAGTTCTTTAATTGCTGGGAAGCTATTTCAAAGCTTCATGTATCGCGCTGTAAATTAGTGTTTTAAAGACTGACAAAATAAAAAGCTAACATGCCCCAGGGAAGCTATCATTTTAAATTGAAAAATAAACAACCTGACTGCCACCGACAGTATGGATCACAGGTGTTCTTATCAAATGTTTCCTGTTTAGATATTAAAGAATGATAACTGATTTGTAATAAGAAGAAAGTTACAATGTTTAAGCATGGAAAATGTTTGCCCTCTTTCTTGGATCTGGTATTGGTACTTTGATATCGGTATTGTGCAGTTTGCTATAGTTTTACCATGATTATACACTACTACACTGTGCTATGCTTTTACCATGGCATGGTAAAGAGAATGTTAGGGGGAAAAAATAAAGAAAATCCAGGATGAAGTCATATCCAGATAATAATAATTGTAGGCCTGGTGTTGTGTTCTTAAGCCTAGAAATGCTTCATACTGTATGCAAGGGGTGTCCAATCCTGGTCCTGGAGGGCCCGGTGTCTCTCCTGGTTTTCGTTCCAATTGTGCCCTAAATTACTTAATTAGAACAATAATTGATAATAATTGGTCCAATTAGTAATTTAGGACACAGTTGGAACAAAAACCAGGAGGGACATCGGCTCCCCAGGACCAGGATTGGACACCCCTGCTTACTGTAAACAAACCAACCTGCCTTCAAAGAATTTCAGAAATACTCTAAAAATCATTTTTTCTTTTCGGTTTTAGAATTGTAATTTTTTGCTGCAGTTCTACCAACCTTTTCTTATTTCTTTACACATTATTACTTTTACTCTTTTACTTTCAGATTTAATAAAAGGTTTTTAAAACATTCAAATAAATTACCATTCCACAAAGAGCTGAAATGGTACCTACTGAAACCAGTGAAAGGTAGGAAATTACTTTTCAAAGTTTTCGAGTGAACCTTTATTCTAAAATGATACAGATGATTTAATGCTTTTAAATATGGAAACTGACCTCAGAGTGGGAGCTGTAGAACTACAGCGGGGGTGACAATCCATTCAGGAAAATAATGCAATTCAGAACATTTATAAAAGAACTGCCATTACTGCAATATTTGAACTGCCTTTATAGAGCAATACAATTTAACTGTTGTTTGTACCAAAACTGTGCAGCCATTATACTACCATGCAACCACTGCAGCTGTTCTCTAGTTTGCTCCGCTGATCAGAATATATCGGTTCGGTTCAATTTCTGTTTTTTACTAAATGCATTCTTCCTAAAGGTACTGTCTGAACAAAACTAAAAGACCAATACAGAACATATTTAACCTGTTACATTCATACAGAAAGACCAATAACATGTGAATGGATTACTATCAGTTGACAAGGAAGGTCAGGTTATCAATCCTGATTTTACCCACCAGTTCCCATCCCAATTATTAGCTACAGTGCACAGTTGTCACAATTTTTAAATTCCTTTATAGTTCTTTATTTAGGTTTAGCACTTGCTCCCTTATAAACGTTTGCCATAGTAAAAACATAGCAAAGTCTAATACAGCATAGCAGAAGCATGGTAAAGCATATGTAAGCATAGGAAATAATAGAGAGGTATGGTAAAACACATTAATAAAATTGGCAAACCAGATTAACTATGGTAAATGAATAGGCAAAGCATGGTAAATATCATTGTAAACTTTTAAAAGGGCTGTGTCGGTTGTTAGTCCCAGACCTGTCAACTCTCCCGTATTCACCGGGAGGCTCTCGTATTTTGGACCCTTCTCCTGGACATCTCCCAGGACAGATTTTCTCCTGTATTCTCCTGTTAAACCCCCTTATGTCAGCAAACCTTTAATGCCTACAAAATTCATGGCCGGTATGTGATTACTGCAATCCTCGTCTGTACATAGCAGGGTTTATGACACACGGGAGTCCTGTGGCAGACATGCATTCAATGCACAAGGCAAGTTCACATACTTAGCCATGCAGAGAGCTAAACTTACAGCCTGCAGCTGTTTCTTCAATTTTGTAGCGGAGTTTCCTATGGGATAACCTTGGGGTGCATGGGAGGGGGTTTGCATTAGCAAGACAGAAATGTTAAGGTGCCACAGCTGAAAAGTGAGACGTTGCAGCCCCTCTGGTGGTGACACAGATGGCAGAGAATACAGAAGCTACTAGATGCTGCCATGAACAGCATGGTGCCATTGGTTGAGTTTCCATGCATGTTTTTTTTTTTTTTTTTAGCTGAGTTACTGTTTCCAATGTTTACATTGTTACCTGGTCTGTAGTGTAAAACGGGCGACACCTTGCTAATATATTTGAGTTTTTTTCTCAATAATTTAATAGCAACACCATTCTTGATCATTTTTTTATGTAAAGGTTACGGAAAGATTCAGTGTTGATGTTCAAGTCGCATAGAAAAGCGCAGGACATACGAGTGTGATGGTACCGCTACCTAAGAGAGGTGCTGGCCAGTCCCCCCCGCAGTCCTCCCCCCCCATCCCATCGTCTACAGCCTGGAAAATCACAGACAGTGAGGGTGAGCACTGAGAGAGAGAGAGAGAGAGAGAGAGAGAGAGAGAGAGAGAGAGAGAGAGAGAGAGAGAGAGAGAGAGAGAGAGAGAGAGAGAGACTCGCACACTTACCCACGCTGAGGAAGACAGTCTGGGGTTGCTGCCACATTCACACCAAACTACACACACACTCACAGAGACCGAAACCGCAACTTTTCTTTTATCGGCAGCATTCACAACACTGCTTCCACTGCTAAGAAACGAAAGAGAAAAAAAGAGAAAGAAAAAAAAAACTAAAGAAAACGGAATATGGAAATAATACTTAACTAGGAGGGAATTATTGATAATGTTCTAAGAAAGTACTCTAAACTAGAAAAAGCTTCTTTTTCGTGGGACTCTTCTTTCTTGGCAAGCGGGACAGATGGTCTCGGAAAGGTAAGGTGGTTGTTTTCTAATTTTGAAGCACTATAATAGCAATACTATATATATATATATATATATATATATATATATATATATATATATATATATATATATATATATATATATAT
Organism: Acipenser ruthenus; assembly: GCF_902713425.1. Classification (NCBI taxonomy): domain Eukaryota; kingdom Metazoa; phylum Chordata; class Actinopteri; order Acipenseriformes; family Acipenseridae; genus Acipenser; species Acipenser ruthenus. The sequence goes on along the minus strand of NC_081201.1, from coordinate 34,289,348 downwards.
ATACATGTATTGTCAAAGAAAGATGCCGGTGCCGGTATATGTATTCTACATACGTCCTCTTGTTTACCAGAGCAGTGGTACCGTGTAAAGTCGCATCCGGCTGCCTCCTTGCTTCAGTCTCCTTATCTTGCTTTCGCACACTTTTGATGAACGTTTATTTTAATTGCTCATCTCTCATGTACCTCACACTTAATGAAATTAGTTTATTTTGGAGCGGTAAAATAAACCCTGACTCCAATCATAACTTGGTTAAGAGTGAATGGTATCTATCTATCTATCTATCTATCTATCTATCTATCTATCTATCTATCTATCTATCTATCTATCTATCTATCTATCTATCTATCTATCTATCTATCTATCTATCTATCTATCTATCTATCTATCTATCTATCTATCTATCTATCTATAGTTATGTCTGAATTTTAATAGTTGCTCTTTAAAACTCAGTAATATTAAGAAAGCCTTTTTTTCCTATTAGTATTTCTCTCCCTCAGAACCTGTACATTACTGCAGTCCTTTTGCTTTTTCAGACAGTCTGAAATGTACAGTATTTTTGGTTTGCAGAGTTGCACTGCACCAGAGCACCATTTAACTCACGTCACCCCCATTCACTTTTATTTCTAAGACCCCCTTCATGAAATTGTTCTTTATCTGGTTTCTGTCAAGATAACATTTTTAGTTACGGTAACAATTAGGGGGAAACATTAGACAAAAAAGCACCTTCATACTTGTCATCAGAAAAATAGCGTGTTGTTTGTTTGTTTGTTTATAATAATAATAGTTCGTGTTAAGCTGAATGAAAACGACGCTAGTATGTTAATACACCTCGGTTAAGCAATGATGGAATATGCAACAAACGGTTAAAAGCAGGATAGCGATACTCAGATAAATACGAATTTAGAGTTCGTTAGTGTCCGAATGATGCGTGCATGTGATGTTCATTTACAAAGCGAATGGGAAACAAAACTAGCCGGCAGACGCTTTGACAGCAAATACGTGCAAGAGTGCAGTGCGGTACAGCGTGAACTGTGTGGAGAATAATTTCTTGTCAGCCGGTTGTACACAATTGCATCCTGGATTTAGAAACTGTTGTTTGGTAAACTGGGGGGTTTGTTCTTTAGGTACCTGCCTTATTTACTTCCTGCGGCATGGGACCAGGACTGGTTCTGTCATGAAGTGAATCTTTCTACTTATGCCAAGCAACACCCTCCCCAAACATTTGCCTATAACAGAAGCATGTCAGATATGCCTGGAAACTTATTCTTTGATTGGAAAACGTACTTGAAGCAACATTATTATTATTATTATTATTATTATTATTATTATTATTATTATTATTATTATTATTATTATTATTAGGGAATCTACTGTAGAATTTGGAAGACATTTCTTTACTTTTTTGTTAAAATAAAAAAGTGTCAAGTATAATGAATGCCATTTTATTCAGTGGTTCTAATTATCAAAGTGGGTCTTGTCTTTACAGTGGTCCCTTTGAAGGTTTAGAGCAGCATGCCAGAGCTCTCTATTCAGGCTAGTGGAAGTCCTACAGTAGCACCAAATCTGAGCTGGTCTTCATTCACTGCTCTTCATTCACTGCTTTTGAAAGTGCTATTCAACCAGTTGTAACTAAGACACGCATTAGATTAATATTACTATCCTGCCGTCAAGAAGCCTTTACTTGGGGGTGGGGATTAAAGCATGTTGTAGGTTAATTGGATGCTTATGGTACAGAGCTGTTAACCATATTGTCAATTAACCAGTTCCTAAACAACATATATTTTATTCCCATGTCTTAAATCCTAATTTGTGTTCTGCAGGCAACAAACGTTAATAAGAACATAAGAACATAAGAAAGTTTATAAACGAGAGGAGGCCATTCAGCCCATCTTGCTCGTTTGGTTGTTAGTAGCTTATTGATCCCAGAATCTCATCAAGCAGCTTCTTGAAGGATCCCAGGGTGTCAGCTTCAACAACATTATTGGGGAGTTGGTTCCAGACCCTCATAATTCTCTGTAAAAAAGTGCCTCCTATTTTCTGAATGCCCCTTTATCTAATCTCCATTTGTGACCCCTGGTCCTTGTTTCTTTTTTCAGGTCAAAAAAATAAATGACAGCTTTGTGCTTTTACAACATGGGAAGCTACACACTGGCAGCAGTTTTCAGTCTGTTGCAATGTTTTTAAAAAAATCAGTTTTGTAGATCATTTTTTGTTATGGAGGTGTCATAGAGTTTTGCATTTACCAAATGTTGTTTTAATGGGGGATGTGTGACAATAACTAGGCTCCACGATTAACTGCTGTATTATCAAGTCAGTTAACCCATAGGAAGCAGGAAATAACAATCAAATAGACTTTTTTTTTGCTGATGCTATTAGTTTCCATAATATGTGCCCTACATCTGTAAAACTCCAAAGAGTTGTGGGGGAGAAAGATTTCTTGTGATAGACTACAAAGTAATCTTATTCTAAGAACCTCTGTACTACGGAACTGCTAGTAAACATAGTGCTTTTGTTTTTCTAACTTTAGAATTGTGTTCTGTGCACAGGATGACATCAGTAAATGGGATAAGATGTGCTGGGATTTTGATTGTTTGATTACTCATACAGTACATGATTTATAACATGTTTTCCCACACTAGACTTTTGTTTAAATTGGTCCGATTTACTATTTAGCATTCAGATCTCTTGCTCTCACACCATGGTTCACAAATAACTTTTGGAAAACAATTTCCAAAGTGTGTTTTATTCAGCCCCGTCTCGCATGCTAAACTGCTTCAAAACTTAGAAAGGCAGTTTGATTTAAAATTGTTAAACCTAACACCTGTGCAAGTATCTGAACTCTGGTTTCTACACAAGTTCTTTTGTATAATGTCTGGTTACTCTGAGTAATTATGCGCTTATATTCCTACTACCTTAAACAAGCTAACACTGCATGTTCATCAAGTAAGTCCGTCCTTCGGATGAGACATAAAACCCAGGTCCAACTGTAAGGCTGTGTGGTCCAGTGGTTAAAGAAAAGGGCTTGTAACCAGGAGGTCCCCGGTTCCAATCCCACCTCAGCCACTGACTCATTGTGTGACCCTTAGCAAGTTACTTAACCTCCTTGTGCTCTGTCTTTTGGGTGAGACATAGTTGTAAGTGACTCTGCAGCTGATGCATAATTCATACACCCTAGTCTCTGTAAGTTGCCTTGGATAAAGGCATCTGCTAAATAAACAAATAATAATAAGTGACTCTGCAGCAGAAGTTGTTAATGCATAGTTCACCCCCTAGTCTCTGTAAGTTGCTTTGGATCAGTAAGCACTGCTGTATTGCTGAACTTGGTCAAGTTTTATCGAAGCTCAACAGACATTATCCATGCGGCTATTGGCACACTAGGTTATGAATCACAGGCCCAGCAATTGAACCAATGCAGTATTGCAGTGCAGTGCCGGCTTGTTAAATCTCTATCTGAACGGATGCAGTATTGCAGTGCAGTGCCGGCTTGTTAAATCTCTATCTGAATGGATGCAGTATTGCAGTGCAGTGCCGGCTTGTTAAATCTCTATCTGAACGGATACAGTATTGCAGTGCAGTGCCGGCTTGTTAAATCTCTATCTGAACGGATACAGTATTGCAGTGCAGTGCCGGCTTGTTAAATCTCTATCTGAACGGATGCAGTATTGCAGTGCAGTGCCGGCTTGTTAAATCTCTATCTGAACGAATGCAGTATTGCAGTGCAGTGCCGGCTTGTTAAATCTCTATCTGAATGGATGCAGTATTGCAGTGCAGTGCCGGCTTGTTAAATCTCTATCTGAACGGATACAGTATTGCAGTGCAGTGCCGGCTTGTTAAATCTCTATCTGAACGGATACAGTATTGCAGTGCAGTGCCGGCTTGTTAAATCTCTATCTGAACGGATGCAGTATTGCAGTGCAGTGCCGGCTTGTTAAATCTCTATCTGAACGGATGCAGTATTGCAGTGCAGTGCCGGCTTGTTAAATCTCTATCTGAATGGATGCAGTATTGCAGTGCAGTGCCGGCTTGTTAAATCTCTATCTGAACGGATACAGTATTGCAGTGCAGTGCCGGCTTGTTAAATCTCTATCTGAATGGATGCAGTATTGCAGTGCAGTGCCGGCTTGTTTAATCTCTATCTGAACGGATGCAGTATTGCAGTGCAGTGCCGGCTTGTTTAATCTCTATCTGAACGAAGGATTTTTTCTTACCTTGCTAGATGTTGTAGCAGGTCACATACTGCAGTTTTCAATTGACACATGGTTGTATTCAATGACCACTCTATTATTCACCATCATTATTTTTGTGAACCCGGCATTTCAAATCTACCGGCGTAACAATGCTGGAAACCAATGTGAAAAATTGCTGAGGTAAAACAGATTCCTGCTTTGAGAAAATACTGAAGACACAATAAAAACATGGTGATTGTGGTAAAACACTGGATTATGGGAGTTATGAAAAGTATGTACATTTTCAACACAAACTGCTGTACGTATGTAACATATCCTGATATTGACTCCAAGGTGAAGTAGGTAATTAACATATTCTTATTTTGGGTTTGAATATCTTATATTTGATTAGAACTCAAACGTGCACATTTTATAAAACCATTTAAAGAAGTAATGCATTTTCATGACATGTGCACTGTTTCTGTCAAGATATTAAGTATATGTCAAGTAAAAATAATGCACTTATGTTTTTTTGTGTATGTTAATAACATAACAAACATTTTAAAACATTTATCTTAATAAAATAAGATTTTATAACAAAGATAAACTTGAACAAATGTTACAGTGCCTACGGGTACCAAGTACTGGAGACTGACCGATGTGCTAAATCAGTCACAGGAGCATTAGGCTGTAACTTAATACACACATCAAAAGCTGGTTACTTTTTAATAAACTGAGGTTTTTTTTCTATTAGGGAGGTATTTTGCAGTGTCAGACAGCACTTAAAATCACAGAAACTAATTGTTACATTCTCAACATGTGCTGTGTTGCCAGTTACATTTTTCTTTATGTCTGCAGTTATTTCAAAGCACATTTTACATGTGGTTATACAGTAATTAAGGCCAATTGACAATTGATTACGTGTCTGTCTGAAACTGGGCAGGTAATAACCAACATGTATTAGGAAACCTTAAGTCACAGAGGGTTTAAGTGTTTTTAATAGTTTTTCATTGCATTCCCCGACACCCCCCCCCCCCCCCCAATTAATTTTATAGTCATCTTATGGTACAAAGGTGGATAAATGTATATTACACACTGGCCACATGTGATGCTAATTTCCCTGGCTAGTTTTATTGCGTGTCTGCAATTTATTAAGAAATACGACCCTAAACACTGCTTAACTTGTCTCCACCTTTTGTACATAAGGACACTGGATCCAATAAAAATAATATGATGCTGTTTGGTTTTCCATTTCTTTTTCCATACGGGGATCCTTACAACACTCCATTTATGAAACCAGGTGTAACGCATCAATAAAAACACCGAATGTTGCTATTTTATTTTTAAGACTTATTACATAAATTGCAAATATTATTACCCCTGTGCTACTTACATTTATTTAAAACTGAAGCCCATGTTCTACAGTGGTCCAGCTGCAGTTCCTGCAGTTCTGGTAAGCCAAAACCCTTTGCTCTCGTTGGGCTCTATAGTCTACATTACCTTGATAGTGCCGGGAGTGCATGGAATTGCCTGGCTGTGCCTTCCCAGACTTTGGTTTTCCTTCTTTGTGGTTCAACCATCCTCTCTGTCCCTGGGGGAGACAGACCCCCCCCCCCCCCACCTCCCCCATCAAGATACAGATTGACATTAGTTTAAGGCAGTGGCATTTGAGTTGGATTTTGCCACCATGCCATAAATATATCATCATAGGTCACACACCCATTCTAGACAATACGGCAGCAGAGTTGTGTGTTGGGACTCTTGTAGTCTCTACAATGATATGTATTTGCTATAAATAAAATACTTCCTGAATACCCACATAGGTGTTGACATTTGGAGGAAGAAAATATTGTTATCAGCTGGTAGCAGGATGCGGGATGATCAGGAGGTGTAATCTGGGGGCCTTTTTTGGATTTCTTTGAAAACTGTTCACAAAAAGAAAAACACTTTAATCTAATTGGAAGACACTCGGCACAAAAACACAAACAATTCTCATTCATGATTGCTTCTGTGAATCATACTACATAGCAGGCTTTGCTGTATGGCTCTGCTGCCTGTCAGGAACTGTCTCTGAATGGCAAGCCACAGATTACATGTTTTCTTAACCCTTCTTTGTACGGCGAGTGTGCATTTGACTGTTTGTAAGACGTCTTAAACCTTATGCAAAGAGTTTGCAGCACAGCAAACATTGTAAGACATTATCTGCATCCATTTATGGATTACTACAAAGGAATCATCAACATGCCTTTTAATTCTCCTTAATTCTAGACTTTTAGGTAGTTGCTGCAGCTATTGGCATACTAGGTTATGAATCACAAGACCAGCAATTGAGCAGATGCAAGTATTGCAGTGCAGTGCCGGCTCTTTAAATCTCTATCTGACTTTACTTTGAAAGGTCCTTTCTGTTAATTTAACAAATTCACAATTCCTATAAATGTCACTATCAACCAGATATGTTTTTTCACTCAATGGGCTAGACAAACAGAGTCTGGAGTAGTGGTTAGGGGCTCTGGACTCTTGAACGGAGGGTCGTGGGTTCAATCCCTGGTAGGGGACACTGCTGCTGTACCCTTGAGCAAGGTACTTTACCTAGATTGCTCCAATAAAAACCCAACTATATAAATGGGTAATTGTATGTAAACAATAATGTGATATCTTGTAACAATTGTAAGTCGCCCTGGATAAGGGCGTCTGCTAAGAAATAAATAATAATAATATACCTTGCAATTTATTTTAATGCTGTTTGCATAGCATCTTGGTAACTGTTAAAGTGGTTTGCATACTTAGAATAAAATCACGCTGTTCCGATAAAATCCATTCATTTTAAGTCATGTTATCTTGACACATAAATGTGGCTGCTGTAGTATTCATGAGACTATTACATTTATACTACTGTCTGTTTAAGTTTGTACGACTTAAACCAAAGCTCAGTGATTCACAGTTGTATTCATAAAGTATTATCAGGTACATTGCAACCCTGTATTTTTACTGCCACGCTAGTATTATTGACCCACATCATTGCAAATACATTTTACAGAGCTCTGCAGAAAGGCTGATGGATAACATGACTCATACTAACTTTTATGAAGACAGAAATGTTGTTTAGTTATTATTACACAAGAGAAATAACAAACTGGCCATGGCTCCAGGTGGTGTTTTGAAATTTTTATAAATGATATTAAGCTTTACCTCTGTTGTTTCTACTGTAAAAACCAATCATATGTACAGAGATGTACAGACTGTTGCATTTGTGTTCTTGACGGCAGATCTCATTTAAAAAAGTGCAAGTGAAGCTTGAAATTGAAAAGCATTTCAAAACCAACCCTTTTGCAGGTGATAACAATGATTTCTGATGCCTTACATTCGACTGACTGACAATTTCCTTAAACTTGAAAAGGCTTTTTTAAAAAGATTTCACATTTCAAGTAAAGAGAACATGTGCCTGCGGTGATAAAACTGTCTTGAGGTGGTATGAAGGAGAGTCATCAAAGCGTACAGTACCATGTGCAAGCTAATTAAAACATATTACTCAAGAATCATTAAAGTGGCAAAGTTAAGAATTACTTATAAAGTAGGATCTTCCAGGGGCCATAGCTCCTCATTTCATACTTTATAATTAATCCAGACGCACCATTATCACAAAGGTATGACCCATTTTATGGTAATCCACAGTACTATCAAGGTAACATATCTGCAAGTGAACGCCATCATATTAGGACCACTGTTTAATATCTATTGTGTTACCATTGCTGATAATGCTGTGTTCAAATAGTTCTTCTAGGGTTTCAGGGTAAGTCACTAGTATTAGTATTATATTAGTATTGCTCTCTCTCTCTCTCTATATATATATATAATTTTTTTTTCTTCTGTTAGGGTGTCTACTGAGATTGCTGTATGGTATATTATGATTTTAATTTAAAAAGTAGATTTTGTTAGAGAGAATAGAAAAACCAAGGAGTGGAGTAATCCCCATAAGGATTACTGCTTTTTGTGTAGTTGCTTAGTCCACAAAACACATGCTTAGGCCTTACTGTAGATGCATGGATTGTTCAGAACAGTTTACCTTCCACCAAATCCTACAGACAAGATCATCCCTGTATAGAAGCTATGGAATTTGTATGTTGCCATACACTGTTAGGAATTAAACATTAACCTTATGCGACGGCATTTTAAACACATTTTAGAATAGATATACTGTATATACTGTGACAAGAACACCCCATGAAGATAGCATCCGGCAGCATTAATGTATATACCGAACACCTTAGTGCGATCATGTCACTTTCAAAACAACACATGCAAATACTTTTGTTGGGAACCAAAACACTGTTTGAACATTCATTCATTTCACCACTCACATCCTGGTCACAGTTACTCATCTTATAACTTGCACTTGCCCAACCATTGGTCTTTTTAAGAGCAGCAGTGCATGTCTTGAAGAAATTGCTTCTGTTAAAATGTTGCTTTCATTTGCTATGATTATTGAGAATAAAAAAGTCAAGATCACTTCAGAAAGAAGCCAAATCTCTTAATTACCCCAATTTTCCGATTTGCTTTAAGTAATGCATTCTTACACACAATAAAAAAAATGACAGGAAGCAATGCATTTGAAACTGTTTCATTCTAAAATCCTAATTGTGCAGAAAATGTTGTCCATGGGGAGATGGGGAAGCTTGGGATTTGTGTGGGCGAAATAAATAAATTTGAAATAGAAAATGCATCTTTTATTTTTTGGAGATAACCACTCCTACAACACATTGTTGTCCCTCAACCTTCTTGGCTGCCATGGACAACTGAACAGCCATTCATCTGCATCCCTGCTTGTGAATTGAAGTGAAGGGAAAGTGGCTTAGTGCTAGCAGGAAAAAAGCAAGGCATACCATATAAGCAGCCAAAATAAGCTGCTGAAAACTACTGTTACCCAAGACTAGTTGAATGTACTGTAGGCTTATTTTCTAGTTTCTGCACACCTTGGCTTACAAACTCTGCTAGTATAACACATTCTTCATTCTCAATTGAAAAGCTGCCCCTCAGTGCTACATTGTTGCCTAAGCTTTAATTAAGCACTAGTAAAGCAGGGACATCATTATAAAGAGTTGTAATATATATCGTTGCATTTTTGTTTATTAATCCAAACATAAACAAGCAAGATCGGTCCTCCAGCGGATCTCCTTTGAAAATAACCCTGAAAGTCTACTGAACATTTCCATTTATAGAAAAAGGAATTCTGAATACATAACAGCCTATTTAACTGTGCATACATTGTAATTTTATGATGGAAAACATCTGCCATGATGATATAATTAAGAAGGGACAACTAGAGGGGGTAGGGGTCTACTTAAATCGCGGTAAATTTACGTATTTTTCGCAGGTAGGTTATGGAATAAAATTAGGATTTTGCGGACATTTCGCAGACCTGTTTAAACATTAAATAAACCTAAGTAGACAATATTATAGACTATATTGTAGACTATATTTCAGAGCACTATAAAAGCCTAAAAATAGTGGTACATGCTTCCTTACTAAAACAGAGTGCTGTCATTTGTTAAAGGCAAGCATGCAACATCCCCCTGCAGTTGCTGCTGACATTCTCTGTCTGGTGTGGACTTGCCCATACATTGAGACTTCATGTTCTGCATCCACTGAATTGGTTGGAAGTGTAAGGCAAAGCTTTGCCAAGTTATACAGATGTGGAAATCGATTAGAAACAGTCCCACAACTCGGTTACCCAAGGGCATCTGGCATACTTTAATAAAGGCAATATATGCAGCACGTTCGTGGTCATGTTATTTGTCTTATCCAATAATGTATTTTATTAGAAAACATGCCTATTTGGGTCAAAAATTCTAACTGCATTTAAAAAGTAAGCAGCAGGTTGTTTGAAGCGAGGTGGCTGTGCTAGATCGTACCTGTAGTACTGATTTAACTTGGCTACAACCGACAGGAATACTTTTTGTCTGCGCTGACTTTCCAGTTTATTTTCTGAAAGCTGTTTATTTTACGTTCTGTTCAGCAGCCAGTTTAATGTGTAGCAATCGATCATATTTTCTCCAAAGACACATTACAAGATGTGCAAAAGAATTACCTCCATCTGCATGTGCAGTTTCTTTGGGAAATATCTGGATTATCAGCCAAAATATACTTTGCTCTTTTTGCTTTGTTGTTCAGTTCTGGTATTTTACCTCAAATGCTGAAAACTAGTACAGTACAGGTCACAGAAAAGCCAGTACAGACGCACTGATAGGCTGATTAAAATATTGTTGTCCTTTGAACAGTAAACAAGAATATTAACTGCTTTGGATTATTTTTTTGTAAATGTTAAGTCTAAGAACTTTTTTTTTTTGTCTAAGTGCAATGCACACAGGCTGGCGAAGGAATAATAAAAAAGAAAACCTTCTACAGAAGGAAAATACATAGTTTGCATCGCTTGCGTTGTGCAGTAGTTCATTTAAACGAGCTTTCTTTTTTTTTCTCTCCGTACTTGTCTGGTATGCATTTGCCCTAAAAGAGGTGAATTTCATGGTGACCCCTCAATTTCCCGATTTCCGTGAAATCCGCGAAATTAGGTAGACCCCTAACTATAAGACTCTTAATTTACTTTTTTTGTAGCACTACATATTAGGTATACTAGACTTGAGAACTTCAGCATGATCAGGTATAGGCCTCTAATATATGTGTGTATGTGTGTGTATATACTGTATATTAATCTTGAAGAGGACCAGACTGCTGAAAGATCATCTGTTTTCTGTTTTTGCTTTGCTAATGATGTGTGCAAATACATTTTTAAACTAACTGGGCAGTGTTTGTTTTAGTTGGAAGTGGTAAGAGCCTAACGTCAGTGCACCTCTAGCGCATACCCTCTCTGTTCCTGAAGTCTGTAAAATTAATTTGGGTGCTCATGGCGGTGTGGAGGTGTAAATCAGTTAACAAAAAAACAAATGCCCCTTTTCATTCCTTTTGCAATTTTTCTACCATTTGGCTCTCCTGAGAGCACAGGGTCCACCCATGGGCTTGCAATGTTCTGACTGGCCTTATAAACAAGATTTATTCACTGAGACTTGGAACACAGCGCCGGGACAAGAGGTCTCTGCAGTCATAGCAGCATTAACGCTGTGTCATCAACATATATTGTTAAGGGATCTTTGAAAACAGTTTTTGATGTCTAGATTTTGCATTACACAGACTGGAGATACAGGGTAATGCAGCAACTGTGTCAGTAATTTCATGTAATTATGTGAAGTATGAATTAACACTTGCTTATCCTTTAGTCACACTTTATGATGCAAAGGCACTTTCAAATACGACACATTCAAGTGTAAGAGGAAAAGGTTTGATTCTTCCTTCGGTGTAATGTGTTCCGAATCTTCAAAGGTAAAAATCTACCCTTCGTTGCAGCCCTACAAAGCAAGAAAGCTAAAATGCAATGATGTAACCTTCTAATCAAAGCGCTTTGTGATGGTAGTCCACTATGAAAGGCGCTATATAAATTAAAGATTGATTGATTGATAATACGCATTCCAAGCAGAGTTCACCTTCTCCCCATATGCTATGTAAGGCACATGGGTGTTAGCCATCAGTGCTAAACAAAACGTTGCGAGACAAATTAGTTCAAACAGTAAACATTTTGAGGAAATGAATTACTCAGCTTTATTTGGCCTTGGCTCACTTCAAGCTTTGTCAGGAGAGAAGAATAACAGTGGAATGACCTTTGTAACAAACACTGAAAGATTTATTTGTGGCTGGCGTTTCAGACGTTCTCGTTTCATGGTCGCAGTGTACTCACGATGTAAATGTCTGTGGAGGTAACCAGATTTTCTAATCAATTATTTTTCTCCTTTCAGATTTTATTTCTAGCCCACCTGAGTTGAAGCCCCGGGGTATGTTTTGCTACATCCACTGAGTTTCACTGTTGGGTGAGTCTAATAAACATAAAGAGCTCAATTCTATCAATTGTTTCAACAATGTGATGATTCAATATGTTTATGTTACACAGTAACCTCTGTCTTGCTCTGACACAAGAGCTCAACAGGCTACAAAGGTGAGACAATGTCCCAAGGTACAACTTGCAATATATACAAACCACACGGCTACTTGGAATTACCAGCACACATACAGTACATCGAATCAAATATGGAGGCGACACTAGTCAGTAATGGAATTTCTGGGAGTAGGGATTGAACTCTGTACGCTCTGCACAAAAAAATAATTGATTTAATGCCGCTTGAGCAGGCCTGTCCTGTTTGATCCAAGGTTATAGCATTGTTCAGTGGAATAATTTGGGTTAACAAGGTATTGAGGTACTTGAGTTGTCCATTAGTCAGTAGATTAAATACTGGAAGTTACTTTTCCAAAACATCATCATAAAGTGGATTCCAGAGGAAATTTCCTGACATGAACTTTAATCCAATTATTATTGTTTATTTTTTTAATGAAAACAGAAAGTGCTTGTGATGATTTTTAGTAAGTAGCTTTGAGAGTATAGCCCACTAACTTTTAGACAAACCCCTGCCAATCTTGATTTTGCCCCCTTTGTCAGTGGGCTAGTACTATATTTATAATCTTTTGACAATTTATTCTGCACTGTTCAAGTACAGTATTTTGGCATGCACAATCCTTTTCATGTTTTAAATTAAGAGCTTGGATTCAAACCGGTGATCCCTTGTATATATCTCTAGTCCTTTGCTCTGTGTGGCCCAAATGAATTTCTCAAATGTTGACATATGACAAACATAAGCTCTAAAAAAGTAACACGATAACTTGAAATACTTTCATTTGTTTATCTGGCTAGAATTTTGACTTACTCCCAAGTTTGCTATGTTATATATTTTGTTTCAGGGCTTACTGTACATTTACAACACATATAAATATAAGTACAATTTAAAGACACATATTCATCAAAAATGTGGGTATTACCAAATGTTTTTAACTGGTATTCATTCTGCTTAATCTGCTATAAAAAGAGCTGATGCTGACAGATGGAATGCAGCAGAACTGAGTCAGCTTTTGGAAGGATGTCTAGTACTGGCCTCACGTAGGCTGAAAAACACATATCTCACCCTTAGTTCTGAACCCACTTTAATTGCTATAATTGTTCTGTGCCAGAAAAAAGGAAGCCACTATCATATATTTTACTTCCAACACATGATTTTATTTTTCCTTTCCATTCTGTCCATTTGACTCGAAATTATAGAGCCTGCATTTAGGTGTACCGGAATTTATATTGCGTCTTCTTTTTTTTTTATTGGCTATTAGCCTATTTCTATAGTATTAACCATACGATACACTGAAGAATCTAAGTTATTTTCTAAAAAGAAAGCCTTTGATAATATCCTTGTGTAACAGTAGGGCTGGACGGGGTTATTTCATGGCAAACAAAGTGGACCAGGAACTAAGCCTGCCTGCTGTTAAGAACCCGAGAGAGGACTATAGGGAGCTGATAAAAGTTGGTAAGTAACGGGTTAAAAAGAAATGTGTTTAGGTTAATTGGTTAATTGGGTAACTGGGTAGGAAACGTGGGGAATTCAATTAATCAAGGATCAGGTGGGAGGATAGAAAAAGTTGGTGCAGACAGATTTGGAGGCCATTTTTCTGAAAGGAGTGGTGACTCTGGAGAGGGTGAGAAAATTAAAAGTGAACATATTGTTCAAATGAAACTAATGTGGAAAAAAAAATGAACTAACGGAATGTGCTCTTTCAGAAAAGCATATTATCCTTCTGGCTTTATTGTTATTGAAATGCCTTACCTTTTTACAAGAAAGTGGACCAATCTAGCACTGAGAATGCCCTTGGTTATCTGCAGGTTGGATTCCTGTTCTTTCAGATCCCATAAACTAAAGTGCTGCTGACACAATAGTGTCTTCCTACCATTGTTTCTTAAAAAGAGTATCATGCTGTAATTAATGTGTTGCCTATACATATTAAGTATCTTTTATTTGACCTTTTTTTTTTTTTACACGTTTTAATTAAACATTAGGCCTAAGTCAGAGTGAATTTTATCTGACCTATTCTAAATGGTAATTGGTTTGGATAACAATCTACAAAACATTAACTGACTAGCAGCCGATACTTCATGCTAAAAGAATGGAAATTAAAAACCTTTAGAGACAGATCATCCAGTGTCCCTTTATCAAGGTCCCAACACAAAAGCAGTGCATACCTTGGAAGTGGGTCATGTTGTCTATTACCCACATCACAAAGGCACCACACATTTTACTATTATTCTGAAGCAGAGTTGAATCTGTCCTTATTTCCTTAACATGTCTGGGATGTTAAACTTATCCTTTTAACTTTTTGATTATCGTCATCTCTGGCATCTGCTCAGAAGGGTATGAATTTAGTGTAGTGTGTACCTGGCTCCAAATTAACCATTGTTGCACTCCTCATTTGAATTATATTACTTGCTCTGTACTTTTACCCAATTAATATGTAGGGTTATTTTTTCATGTTTTATCTATTTCTATAGCCAGTGAGCTTTCTTTGTAATGTCGCCAGGTTCTCAAGCGTTTGCCATGAAATGAATTGCTTGTCATGTACATGTAGCTTCCTACAAGACACGGCCTCAAGGTTTATAATCAAAAGGTACTTTCTACTTGGTAACGAACATACAGCACTCCCCTTTGTAAGGTGGCCCTTTATACTGCAGAGCAGGTTAATACGGCAGTATGGTCAAGGCTCCCATTTGCCCCATAACGCCATTACACTAACACTAGTATTCTTGTTATAAGGCGGAACACAAATAGCACGGTCTCTTAACTATGGCTCACAGCGTTATAAAGGGGGAGCACTGTACCTGCACCATAGTGATTAAGGTCAAAGTACTGAATCTGCCTTTTGTCCACATAAATACATTGAAAAGTGCCACCTTTGGCTCTCGATGTTGGTAAAGGTGGCATGAAAATTCTAATCATCACACCTAAGTCGCATTCCACATTATTCATTGCCAGTAATTGTGAAAAAAAATACATTTTAGGTAAACAGCCACTACAGCTGAGAAGGCAGTCTGCCTGCTCAAATTGTATACCTCCAGGTCACAACTGGGCTGAAGTCTGGCACAGTGTTTTACAATTCCCAATGTCAGGGATAAAACACACAGGGGGATGGGTCTGTCTCCTGCAATGGAATTGGTTAAAAAAAAATAAAAAGAATAAAAAAAAAGCGGACACAGTGTTACCCAACAAGCGCATTCTCCCACGGCTACACAAATTGAATTTGTTTCATGAACATTATTCAGGGCTCAAATGGGGAATTGAAACTAAGTGTCTGAATTCATGTCCAACAGGCTTGATGGTGGGGGGAGGGGGTCATGTCAGGATAGTTTTTCCAATTAAAGGTAGTATATGATTTGCTCTTCTCTCATTTTCTTCTCAGCAAATTTGAACTATTGTGTCAGGATCCAGAAACTCTGATTCGTTTTGACAGTGACTAGGGGAAATGGACAGCCAGCGCATGACATTTTGTAGGGTAGGCACAGTTGATTATTTACTCCTCGGCTTAGAGTTGTGAGATTGACTGTTCATTAAACTGTACAGCACACTCTGGATTACTTCAGTAACCCTTGGAGTCAGCAGTCATTGACCAAGCTCTCTAATGCAGCCCCAGTTTACATCATCATATGATCCAGTTTTTATGAGAACACAACCTGCCTACATTATTCCCTGTGGACGCTTTTGAGTGACAGGACAGAAAATAGGATTGCACTGTTGTGTGCTAGTAAAGAAACGGAAGTCTTAAAATAAAAATGAACACATTGTGGTTTGTAGGCCTTTTTTAATTACAGTTTTTCAATTAAATCATCAATGATTTCAAAATAATAAACAGAAATCTAATTAACAACCGGAATATGCTCATTCAATAAAAGTCTAATAATGCGTATGGCTTTATTGTTATTTGAAATGCCTGTATTTCATAGTTATGAGGCATGGGAGGATTGTTCCTTACTTTTCTTTTTTACAGGAAAGGGGATCAATCTAGCCCTGAGAATGCTCTTGATTATAATTGCAGGTTGGATCCCTGAACTCCTCCAATAAGAAGCATAAGAGCATGCTTCATCAGACAGGGGTGCTGACACTGGATTCAAAGCTGGTGGTCCTGAAACAGGAAAAAGGATACAAATACAGCATCCCCTGTAGCCTTTCAGTTCCTTGATTCATGTCATCACCAGCCTCAAGAGGGAGAATTACTTGTGAAAGCTAGATACACTGCAATCATAGTGCAATTTGCTGGAATTGTAGCTTGTTCCAGCACTTTAATTAAAAAGGAACACCATTAAAAAGGGTTCTTTTCAGCTACAAAGCATTCGGCAGTCAGTCTGTCAGATGGAAAATTCTTGGCTTACACTGAGCCATTGCTTAATCAATAATAAGTAACTTTTAGCTGTTAAATATAGAACGGTAACACTTTATATTAAGGTGCTGCTTATTAATGTTTATAACTATTTGTAAATATATACTAGATATGTAATAACTATGTTATAACATATTAATACAACATTGTAGATGGTGATAACCATGCAACAGCCATAGACAGAATTACGTTTTTATAAACGGGACAGTTTTTAGCCACCTATTGTACTTTGGGATGTTTAAAGGTAATTCCGTCTATGACTATTGCATGGTTATAAACCATATATAATGCTTTATTAACACTTAGCGGTCAATTTATTCAGCGCGTCTCAGGCACGTCAGGTCCAATTCATTTTCACATGCGCAGTTTATTTTAGACGCGCTGTTTAAAAATATTTTTTTCACAGTAAAACAGGTTTAAAAGGCTCTGCATATCAACAGGACGCTCAGTAGTACATCTCCAGCCCTGCCCCACCCCTCGTTCGCTGTTTTTTTCACATACCTCTTGATAGTAGTGCATACCGATAAATCATCTCCTGATCACTCGTTTTATCACCAAACTCATCAATAATGCGATCCAAGTCATTATTTTATTACTATAACATCTAAAAAAAGCTCTGCAAACGTCTGTGATATTCTTTGAGCGCTGGATGCAGAAGCAGCTATCTTGTTTGTTTATGTCCGTGTTATCTATGTGATGCCGGGGCTATCTGTATTAATGAGATAGGGTCCTTTATTTCAGCTTCTCTCGGCTCCTATCGATCTCACTCGGCCATTGAATGGTTTTCTCAGCTTTTTCCGGAGAAAAAACTACTAGAGACCTGTGTTTTACGTCCGACATTGGACCGGAAATGGAAAATTGTAATGTCGGATCTGGTCCGACATAGGACTGGCAGACATTTAAACCCTGAGAGTTTATGCTTTTGCTGTTGTCTTTGTTAAGCTCTGGAAAACATTAAAAATAAATCTGAAATATTTGTTATCAGTGTTTTACACAAACAAAAAGGATATTGACCTAGCTAATATATACACACACACACACACACACACACAGACACACACACACACACACACACACACACACAGTATTTATAAAAAACTGCTGTCTCAAGACAAATTAGTCATCAGTCATTGTAGGACACTGGTTCATTTCTCATTATGAAAGAACGCTTTTCCTAGTATCATTAAGAAAGAAACGCAGCATACAAAAACCTACTGACCTTATAAAAACATTATTAAAACTTGAAGCACATGAGTCACTGACCCCTGAAGCATGTAGAAAACCAAAAAATAACACAAACCTTAATTACTCAGTTTTCCTCAGAGCCTTGCATCATTATATATACATACCATACAGCAATCTCAGTAGATACCCTAACAGAAAGAATGAATATATAGCTATATACTGTATATATATATATATATATATATATATATATATATATATATATATATATATATATATATAAAAAAGACTGTAAGAAAAACTGCTGAAAACCGCAACTTTTAACACAAACCACAACTTTTTAGAGTTGCCGCAACTTTTAATGTGACTACAGTGTTTCAATTATTTATATGTAATTTCGTTGCAAAATAATGCTGAAAATAAACTGAAACAGAAAAGGAAACATCACTCTCACATTGTCTTTTGCTAGTGGGGGATTGGTAGGCCTTGTCATTCTCTGTAGCCAATCAGTGATCTTCTTCCCCGATTGCAATGGTTAGCAACAGGAAAGAAGACAGTGGGCTGTGATGCAAGTACTGTACTGTACTGTACTTACTTACTGTTAAATATTGTGACTGAAGGTTTATTGCCGTTTTGCAAATACTGTAGTGGCTGTTCAATTTTGTAAGTGAGCTTTTATTTTGTAAGTACTGTATGTTATGCGTCATTATTGTTAGCTGCAACACTTGTAATGAAACACAGCGTAAAACATTTTATTTCAAATGGTGATAAAGAGGGAGTCTTAAGAACTTATGTTCTAGTTATCTATCTGTAGAAATCATAAATCATAAAACATTGATCCCCTTACTAAAGAAAATGTTCCCCTAAAATCTTGGTAGGGGCCAAATTGACCCTGAATCAGTAAGTCCTGGAGCAAACGCTGCATTTCAAAAACAATGTTTAACAAGCCTCATTTGTGATTTATCAGGTTGATCCATCTAGTAAAATGACAAGTTGTAAGTGAAGTAATTTCTGAATTTCTTTTTCTACAAAGTCAAGTTTAAATTTGCTTCTGAAAGTGGTCCCAAACAGCACAGAATGCATCTGAGAGCATGTACAACCCCAGAGCTTCAGTCAAAATGAGCATTGGCCACTTTCACTCATGAATAGTGGAGGTTATGAAACTAACTTGTGCAACGCCTCTGAAGCTCACAGTCCTATAAAGTACTTCCATTGTATTATTGAGAGAATAAGCTTTCCTCTTGCATAGATATACAAATTAGCTGTAGGATTCAATGCAACAAGAATAAATAAATACACTACTGAGCTGCTTAGGTTTTTTTGTACTGTGGATAAAAAAGTATAATTGAGACTAATTCTTAATAGATTATGAATAAATAGCCCCACATTAAAAAGGCCAGTTATTATTTATTTCTTAGCAGACGCCCTTATTCAGGGCAACTTATAATTGTTACAAGATATCACATTATTTTTACATACAATTACATTAATTTTTATTATTATTTTTTTTTTACATATAATTACCCATTTATACAGTGGGTTTTTACTGGAGCAATCTAGGTAAAGTACCTTGCTCATGGGTAAAGCAGCAGTGTCCCCCACCTGGAATTGAACCCACAACCTTCCAGTCAAGAGTCCAGAGCCCTAACCATTACACCACACAGCTGCAGTTTCTCAATACTTAGGGTGGGTCGCTTGACTAGCCATGTGTGTGTATGTCAGATAACAAACCGAGCAGTACATACTGTAACGGGCAAGCAGCTGATTAATCTGTCAGTAACATTACCAGTTTTATTTTCCTTGAGCTTGACACATCTGATTGAATCTATAGTTATTATTAAAGTTTACCAATGGAGGGAATTATTACTGAATCCCAGGCTACTGCAATAGTTTACCTTTCTATTCTACAGATTCTTGAAAAATAAAAAGTCAGTTTAAAAAAGGATCAAGGGTCTTTCAAGTAAAGTGTAATAAAGCAAGTGTGTATTGTATATTTCCTTGTTTTAGCTTGTGGTTGACACTGATGTTGTATAGTTAAGGTGCTAACAAACCTAACACATTTCATTTGTACATCAAGTAGCGTTGTCTACTACAGAAACTGTGCATTAAACTGTCAAAATAACAAACAGTTCTTTTCTATGCTGGAGCAGCCGACCTTTCAGACAAACCAAACAGCAAATGGATCAATAATTGCAATCAGGGGGGGAAGAAAAGAAGCTGGAAAACAAAAAGGAAGATGATTGCTTTTCTCCTTGGTGCAAAATGTCAGCGGCAGAAGGCAGAGAATGTATAATAATAAATCAACTATTGCATATGCTAATGCATTCTATTCAATAATCATTTACCATAGATCCTACAATTTAATATGCTAAGAAAATAATTTTAATTTAAAAACTGCTAATGATAAGAAGAAGCTAGTCCTATTATAGTAACACTCACTTAGAATTTATTTGTATCTTGCAGGCAGGTAGAAATGCATATCCAGGCAATCAAAAGTGTATTCTTAGGCTCTTAGCAAGAGTAATATTGATTTTAATGATGGAAATAAGTTAATGAATAATGTATCTGATCTATTAAAACAATAAAGATTCAGCATTGGCATTTCTTAAATCAAAGTTGCAGGGCATATTTTAAATATCTAGTACATTAGAAACTTTAATTTTCAAATCTATGGCTATTTACTGCTACCTCAAATTTAGTCTAAACAGTAGCATACAATTTAGATCACTCAGGGCACATATTAAATCTGCTTCAGTATTCAGCCATCAAGAATGTTTAGACAATAATAAATTAAGATTCTGTCTGCAATATAATTCGTCCTGATTCAAATGAAGTAGCTAATCAAGCTAAATATGCCTTGAATAACACACTTGATCCTTTTATATTTTGATGTATAAATACTGACTGGTGATTATCCTTTTCCATCTGCCTGAGTTACATGTATGTATATATTTACATATTCCTGTTAAAAATCTCAAAAATATGACTGGGGCACATAGAAAATGTGGGGATCCATCATAACTTAATACAATAGATTAACCTACATAATTCTAGGCACTAGACAACACAGGTTTAAGTTGTACTAGTTGCTAGAAGGTGCAGTGTTTAAAATATAGGATTAGTGGATGTATGACAACCCTTGCCTTATCTCTCACAGAGGAAGGAGGATCCCCCCCCCATCCTCCCTGCCAGTGATTACTCCCTTATCACCCTACTCTGCTGATGTGTGCACCAGGGTAGACTGCAATGGCAGCTCCTTGTAGTGTAATCCATTTACACCAGCTGCATCTAGTCTGCTAAGAGGAGGGCTTTCTATCTCCCATGGAGCTGAGGTGGAGAAAAGGTACCTCCTAACTTAAGAACAGTAAATTCTTGTCAGGGCCTCCACATTGTGACATTGGCAATGGAGCAGCACGTTGCAGTTAATCAAGGATTTAAACCATGGCATGGATTACCTTCTGTAATCTAAACATGCTGAAAGCTAAACTAAATGAATACACTCTAAGTAGTCCAGTAAAAAAAAGCACATTTACAGTATAAAAATAATTGTTAAAAAAGTAAAGTAACATGGTACATTGATCACTGGATTAACAAAAATGAGAGTGGAACGTTTGTAAGGTGACTACTTTTCTAGTTTGTAAATACAGGGTAACCAGTTCCTTTGTGCCTCTGATAGTTATTTATAATTTATGCAGGTTTCAGCACGTTAGGGAAGAAACTGGTGTAAGCACTTTTAAAAAGACAGGAGGTGACAACCATTGCCATGTTCTTGAATGGTGTTAACTTAATTTATGTCACCACTTCATCAGAATTCTCACAAGTTTTTAACCCTAGTTCTTCATGTTCACACATTTATTGTACCTCCGCACCCCCTTACGTTCAGGGGGGTCCTCACACATTGTTGAGCTGCTTAGGTGGAAGTAACTAGTCTCGCTCTCACAGCCTACTGTAAGTATTATTATTATTATTATTATTATTATTATTATTATTATTATTATTATTATTATTATTATTATTATTGTAAGTAGACTGCTTTGGCACTCTAACCTCCAAAAATGCAGTTATTTGATTAGCCAAAGACAACTTTCACTACAAATTGCGAGCTTGTGAATGTGGCACAATCAGCTTTCTAAACATTCAGAGCCAGCCCTGTAAAGTTATTTTTTTTCTTCATGCTTTACTGTTATGATTACTATTTCTATGCGCATATCCTGAAAATCAGAACACCTTAAAATAGGCAATCAGTTTGTTTTGAGTGTTGCTAGGAGTGTAGCTGTTAAGGAAAAAATAATCAGTATTCATTAACAGGGTTTAACCCTAAAGCTTAGCATTAAAAGTTTCCCTGTGGAAAAAATACAAATGACTATTTGAGCCAAAAACAAATCCCACAGTGAGAGTCAACTAAGGGTTTGGTTAAACTGCTGAGTTGTTTCTCTTCATTGGAAGTACAAATGTTAATATCTAAGCAAGCGTTCTGCTGTCTTGGTGTCCCCTGGCGTTCTTTTGTTTTTAATTACAGATTGCCCTGCAGTCTGTACCACAGTATTTGTGTCAATTGGCACAGCTTGTTCTTGACTGGAGTGCAACCAAGTTCAATCGGTAAAACATTTCACATGACTTTTTCTGGAAAATAAAAGAACAAACAAAACAAAAAAAACATACTAGATTACTAACATTCCGCCCTAATTATCCTTATAAAAGTTAATTGCTGTATACCATGATAAAAGCATTGCAAAGTTTAGTAAATCATAGTTAAAAAAAGAGTGCCCCTGATTCTAATATCCTAACCAAGATTCATCACAATTGAAAACAATGTATAATAATAATCATCATCATATAGCACTTTTGATCGTGGACCACCATCACAAAGCACTTTACAAGATATGAGACTAGGGTGTGTGAACTAGGCATCAGCTGCAGAGTCACTTACAACAACGTCTCACCCAAAAGACAGAGCACAAGGAGGTTAAGTGACTTGCTCAGGGTCACAATGAGTCAGTGGCTGAGCTGATATTTGAACCAGGGACCTCCTGGTTACAAGCCTGTTTCTTTAACCACTGGACCACACAGCCTCCTATAATGCTTGGAAATGCATCCCCAGCAGCGGAAAATAATCACTGCACAACTGGGAACAATTAGTACAAAAACGACAGGACTGAATAATGTAAGAAAAAACAAATGAGGTGGTCGTAGAGGTCAGCTTTTAGGTGCATTAACAGAGCTTTCTTCTGTGGGAGAAAATTAAAGTCTGCTGCTTTGGTGTGAGCAATGGATGATGTATTTGTATTCTATCCTGCTAAACCCTAATAAAAGTTTCCTATAGTAAAAGCACAGCAAAGTGTAATAAGACATGGTAAAGCATTAGAGGTAAGCATTAGAACGAATGTGGGAGGTATGGTAAAGAATATTAATAAACATGACAAACCTGCGTAAGCTGTGGAAAATGCACTGTATAACCATGGAAAAAGCATGGCAAAACTGCAAAAATATCATGCTAAATAACCGTGGTACACTTTTATAAGAGAAAACCCATCAACACTGTAAAGTGTATTTGTAGTAATAACTACTTGTGAGTTGTTTTTTTTTTACTGTCCTTTTCATTTTATGAGGTTTGCAAGATATATTTTCATATTCCTGATTATAAATTTGCAATTGATGTCCTGGTGAATGAGTTGATTGTTGACTAACAAACAGCTTGGCCTTAAGAGCTTGTGAGTTGCTATTCTTCAGAAATGTCATTAAAACACACCTCACTTCTTCATCAGTCCCAACAGGATTCTGTGAAAGTCACAAGGGGTTTAATTAGGATTGGGTAACTATAATTCATGCTTTGTGGCAAGATGATTAATATCTCCTCAGTTTCATTATGAAAAGGTTCAGAGTACTGTATTGTTTTTTCATCATCCTCTAGAGTTGAGACATGTTTCCTTTCATTTTAAACATATTTAATGGATCGCAGCATTAGGTGAATGCTGGTGTGCAGCAGACTGATCAACAACACTTTGCCCATTTCCTCAAGTATTTCGTTTTTTTGCTCCCCAGTGCCCCCTGCTGGGAGTATAGCATAAGTGCTGTTGAATGGTGGAATACTATGACAAATGGAAGGACAGTATGCTATGATAATAAAAAAAAAAATGCCTCCAGCTGTACTGTACCATCTGGGATCTGCTGTATGATGGTGGTGTGATTTTATTTTTCACTGAGTCAGAACTGAGATTAAACAATGCACCAGCATGGTGTGTGGGAGGTGTGACTGTTTGATGAGACACTGCACCAATGTCCTCTGTGGATATTAAAAATCCAGTGGCATAATGTTGGGAAAAAAAAATCTAATTTATGTACAGCCACTCATATCGCCAAATACTAAATGCTACACAAAGAACGAGTAAAAAAGGCAAACAGAGAGGAACAGAAAGTTTTTATGGTATAAAAATATAGAGTTGTTCTTCCTGCAACTGCATTGTTCCTTTTATTCATTTCAGAAATTCTTCGCATTTCAAAATATGAAAATAGTATATGAGTGGGAGTTACATTTTACAATTTAATTTTAAATATGTCTAGGGGAAGATTTAGTTCAAACACAGTTATAAGTATTTCAATTAATTATTGTATCTTAGAAAAAGCAGGATTGAAGGTTCCCAGTTCAATGTAAATACATTTAATTTAAATACAAAGATTAAAATGTCACTTCATAATTTATTTTATATACCTTTTTTTGGTTCAAAGATACTAATATCTGAGCTTTAAGTACCAGACAAAATTAAACAAATACTTTTGAAAAGTAAAAAAAAAAATACTTTGTTTATTCAGAAGTTACAAAATTCAATAAAAAATACTACTGGGCTGATGTATTGACAGTTGCAGTGCAAACAATTGGGGCTTCAAAATCCAAATTGCCTAGCAGCCAGGCAATTATTTTGCACTGCAGCCTATGTAAGCTTAAAGCAATGCAAATTACTCAACATGCACAAATAATGAGCCGCAACCATATGCTACTGGTGCTTTATATCTGAACGTCTTTCAGTAGACTTCTAAATATTCCTTTGAAGCCACTTGTCTGTTGATCTTTTGCAGGATCTGCAGGACCATATGTTCTGATTTGAATCAAATCCTTTGTTTATCAAAGTGTGCAGTCTGTATTTTGAAGCTTGGTGATACATCTAGAATGATACATACTTCCGGAAGTCTACCCAGACAGTGTCACCAATTCTCTTTAAGCCTTTGTTTTATAATCTTTTCCTTGCTGAACTAGAAAACATATCTAATTTGAACTTCTGTTCTTTTTTTTCAGGAGAGCAGGCTGAATTCAGACAAAGATGCTACGGTTGGGAAGATCTGTAATTTAAACAGTTAAATGAGTTAACAAATGGAAGAAGCAGCTTGTGCATTCAAACACAGCCTCCAGCCCACTGTAACATCCAGAGGCTCTCCTGTGGACCGAGACACCACTTACTGACCAAACTCGGCCCAGAAGATGACCGAGATGGACTACAAATACACTTTACTCAGCTCGGATTCAGAGGACTGCCAGAAGAGGCCTTTCTTGTTCCATGTGGATAACAACAACCAGATGAATTTGTTTGCAGTTCTAGAAGTCAGGAGGGATAACTATCGAAGATGGGGTGGGCTGTCTTGTTTCAGGAAAGCAAAAGTGTACAGCATTGGGTTGGGGCTGACTGTGATGTCTCTGGTGATGGCTTCATACATACTCACTGGAGACAAGAAGGGTCTCTTGATTACCCCTTCGCCATACCAATATAGCACCTTAAATAACCCAGGCTTATTGAACAGTCACGAGACTGACTTGTCCTTCCCTTTCAATCTGTCAACTGTAAGGGATTCCACCAACATGAAATTAGTTATAAAAACTATAACATCAAACATAGAGTTTAGCACCAGGCAGCTGCCGGATTTAAAGGACCTTATAAAATATGAGCAACATGTGAGTATATATAGAAAGCTTTTCTTTGTCTCCAAAAATATTTTATGAATTAGGCCTTAATTTAGATGTGGAGAGCTCTGAAATGTGCTTTATGTGTAAAAGTCACAGTCAGTAATGCAGCACAGGGTTACTACACTCACACAGAAATATATAACTATAGAAAATCAAAAAAACAAAAAAATTAAATATACTCTCCCTTTTTCTTCAACTTTAGAAATGTTTGCCCTGTATGTTTGCAGTTTTCCCATGCTTTCCAATGATACTGTACTATGCATCTTTTATAAGGGGTATTTTGTATAATGCAGATTGATATACAGAGTGAGATTAAAAATAATATGTCTTCTGCCTGATCTGTCAAGCTTACATTTCAGTTCAGATGCTGTTAGAAAGCTAGTAGAAATATGATTTGATGAAAATATGTTTTCTGACCTCTTTGTTTAGCTCAGCTTCTTCTTCTTTTTGAAGCCCCAGCAAGTGCACTTTATTTTCACTGCAAGGAATGACTCTTCAGCAGCTGCCAAAGCTTTTTCCAGCAGAGCTCAGTAAACATTACAGCAGTGTTTTTTTCAATAAGTTGCAGTGTACATCCTGTAGATTTTTTAATGCTAAAAAATGTCCTAACCTCTGCAATGTTTGTAAAATGTTGTCATTTACTTTACAGATGTTTTCAGTCATTCCATCCACATTCCTTCCAAATGTTAAAAACCCATGTTGGTATGAAGAATACACAGGGAATAGCACTGCTGATCCTTATGGGACCAACTTATATGCACTTTATTCAAAGCGTTTTCGAACAGTGTTTGATTATCTGAGAAATGCTTTCCGGGAACACTTGTACCGTCAAGGAAACAAGTACTATCGCTTTCGCTGTCTGCCATACTTCTACATTATAGGGCAACCGAAATGTGGAACCACAGACCTTTACGACAGGCTGAGATTGCATCCGGACGTTAGGTTTACCACTTTCAAAGAGCCACATTGGTGGACCAGGAAACGGTTTGGTAAGTGGAAAAAAAACAAAAAAAAAACAAGAACATGTTTTATTCAGTGATGTTGAAGCATTGTTTTGTTTAAGTTACACTAAAATGGTTAAACAATAGATGTAGACATGGCTTTCTATTGAAAAGTGGGTAATAATGTGTGCACTGTTAATTTGCTATATTAACCTACAAATCCACTGCTGGAACTAATGAATCATGTCCTGGTGGACATATCCAACAGATAAGAGTTGATGGTTAATCCTCTTTTAAACCTCTTGACTCTGGTCAATTAGGTTCTGTAGAGGGTCTTTAATTGAATAATGCTTTTCATGGTTGACCTAAAACATAGATTAAAATGGAGCCGATGGGAATTTTAATGGGTGTCTAATTTAAAATGAAGTTAAACCCACCCCTGTCTAGCTTCACAAAACCTTAGACGACCTCTAGTTTTACTTTAAGAACTAACAGTGAATAACATATTAATTATAAAACAAAGCAATACATGTTCTGTGTCTCATTTAAAAGATATGACTTTGTCAAAGTTCATGGGAAACTCCAAAGTCTCATTAAGTCGTGATCAACATAAACAGACTTTAGAAAGATCAGAGGCTTTGTATTTACTTGGCAGCAAAGATTAGTTTATGTATCTCAAAGTCTCTCTCTCTCTCTCTCTCTCTCTCTCTCTCTCTCTCTCTCTCTCTCTTGCTCTCCAAATATAGCTGCTTTGAAAACAGGGGGTATGCTGGTGTCATCTATTTTGTATTTGATTGCATTATGAAATGTGGGTGGGTGGGTGTGCAGAGGGGAGAGTAAGGATAGAGTTTACTCCCTGACCAGATTTAGGCAAATCCTGACTAAGAACTAATGTCCCGATGCTTCTTTTACCACTAGCATGATGACTTCCATTGCTTTCGGAAACATCTAAACTCTGACCTTGCAAAACTGGGAATTGGAAACTCCCCACACTAGATTCTTGGAAAGAACACTGTGACACTTTCCTAGAAATAGAACGGAGAATTATTTAAATATGAACCGCATTTCATGTGCTTTCCATCCTGGAGTGGTCAGATGTTTTATGACATATCACAAGACTAATGTTTAAACTAACATTGGCAGTACACTATCCCCTTCTTTGCGGTTTATTAATAAATAACAGTCTAATGAGAAATTACCCCAAAGGAATGGAAAGAACATCTCAGTAATAGGAATGTGAATTGGAAAATAGTCTTGTATATTCTTTGTAGTACTGTTAACTATGGTCACAAACCATCAATTTATAAATATTTCTTAACACAATATACTTTATTTAAAATGTATTAATAAAATTAAAGTGGATTTTTGAACTGTAGTAACAACATGCACATAGTTTAATAGTTAATTGGCAATATTTTTTGTGGGGTAACATTTGCCCAGATTTGTTATGTGGTTCAAGATTTCATTGCAGGGTCTGTGGACAGCCTAACTAGGGAATCGCCCTTGGTTCTTTGTGGGATTGTGATCATATATGAATATACATGTCAATAACTGCAGTTTGTAAGAGCCAAAAAAGTTGAAAGATAGGAAGTATTTGTTACTGTGGTCATGGCAAACAATAATAAGAAACCAAACACAGTTTTCCTGTGACCAACATAAAGCACTTCAGCCTGTGTGCATTTATTTGACTATTGCAAATTGCAGTATTTTTTTAAAAGACAATTTCAAAGTGTGGCAAAGTGGTAATGACGTGCAGGTGAGTGCAGTGCAGAATAATCACACAGACAGACGTTGGTACAGGTGCAAGGGTGTTTATTTAATTTAATAAATGTCCAGAGCCTCAAGGCAAAACCTGTAAATAATAATAGTGCTGGAAGTGATACAGCGGCGTGTATTATCACTTCTAATTATAATCCTACGGGTTTGACCCGCAACCCCAAAGTCCCGTTCAGACACCCACACTAAACACAAACACAAAGACAGTGCGTGATTCAAGTGCTAAAAGGTGCAAACACAAAGACAGTTCCGGTAGTGAAAAGGTGAGTGGTGAAGTCCGGGTTTTTCGCTGGCCTGCGGCTGCAGCTCCGGATCGTGCTCAGTAATCTTTAGTGAGAAAACAACACACAAGACACACAGTGTTAGGACACAGACACGAAACACTCACGGTCGATTCCACAATACGGGCTCCTTCTTGGTTATATAAGTTAACCATATGCAAAGGAACAGATCACTCAAGCCATGCCCCCTATGTATACCCTCGCCCATGACCCCAAGGTTAACGAGCGCATCCGCTCCTCCAGTCCTCGGATGCCACGCCGCTTACCGTCTGGGTCACTGAGCTCGGGTGCCATAGCTCCACCCCCTTCCGAACTGACCGACTTCCATCTACCCTACGGAATAAATTGTCGTGCCATTTCATTAAGGGTACTCTGTTCCTCGTACACCGTGCTCTCACAGGTCGAGAGGGAGATCTAACACTAAGACTCATTCGATCTCTGTCACACAAAGTTAAACACATTTCTGAGCTCCCTTAATCATCAATTACATCTTTTTAATGAGTATTCATCAGCATCAAAAGGATAAAATAGTTCCTTGACTTAACAACTCTGATGGCAGAAGGCTAAAGTAAGGAAATCCTCAGTTATCATGTTTTTTTTGGTCCCTCACAAAGACAATGCTTTGTTTTTTGGCACAGGTATAATTCGCTTGAGCGAGGGGTTCCATGACAGGTACCCAGTGGAGGACTACCTGGATCTGTTTGATCTAGCAGCCTACCAGATTCAGGATCGCTCACAGCTCAATGCATCCAGAAGCCAGCACAAACGCAACATCATCATTGGTAAATATACACTGGTATTTATTTATGTTTTTTGTTTATTTAATTTCCTTTAAAAATATGTGAAGGCTGTACAGTAAAACCTTGCTATAAGACCACCTCAGTAAAAAGGATTTGCTTCCCTTAATGGCAATGTAAAGTAATCTTCAATATTAAGAACACCCCATGTATTCGTTATGAAGGCCACCATCTCCAGTCCGAAATCTATCAAACCTCTATAAATTACTCCTCTAATAATAAGAAAAAAACCTGAAAACAGACAAAAAGACAATGGTTAAACTCTTGATACCTTTAATGGTAAGGTAACATTTTCTGGCCCTAATTACAAGGTATAACTACATACATTTTTGCTTTTTTTTGTTTTACTAGTAATCACACCATAATGGCCACCAGCAACCAATGTAATTTTTATTATCTCTGGAGACTTGAAATAAACATATTATTTGAATAATGAAATCAGATAGATAGATGTTTGTAAAAGACATACAACACTCTCTCTTTCTCTACACGGCACTCTGATTAAGGACTGATATGAGTCAGACAATTGCTTTTTGAATTCCCAGGAGTAATTCGCCAGATGGCTTGCTTGCTGGTTTATTTCCCACTTTAATACATTATCCATCTGATCAGAGAACATGCCAAAGTCCTCCTAATTATTAACGATTGTTATGCTTTGGTAGACACAGAGTTGGGAGGCTTAGCATTGTGGTGTAAGCGTGTGGTAAGCAGGATACGACTGTGTGACTGTGTAATCAGACTGTAGGCCTGATTACACACCAAGCACCTTTAATTGGTGCACAATACCAGGGAGCCTCAAAGGCATGCTTAAGAAATGTCAATGTTAGAACCACACTTCCTAATGTGAAGCAATGAGCAGCACAATTAAAGGAATCCTGTTCCCACAGTTAGCATGTAATAGGTCCTCTTTGTGAATATTGATGTTTCTTCAACATGAGGGCTGAAGAAGAGTTGATTGATACAAATACTAATTCAATTAGTAACTCATCTTATAAGAGTAATTAAAACATTGGTTCAAACATGGAGGTTGTTTACATAAGAAAACTAAATAAAAAGGAAAATCAGAAATACTGAAGCAATTATTAATTCAAAATAATGGATTATGCTTCTTTTTTTTTTTTTTTTGCCAGCACCTGCTAAATAAATATACAACTCATCTGCTGTTAAATTACATTTGAATACCGGACAGTATTATTAATGGTGTAACACAAAAATCAGTGCCATGATAAATAGAATGTGAACTATTGTGAAAATGTTAGGTGTGCATTTAGACACCATATATAATGTCATACTTCCCGTACTTTCAAAATGACTTATGAAGAGAGACATGAGGTGATGAGGTGGCTTTTATAGGCTTTTTTCTAAGAAACCCATTTTCATATATCATCAACTTTCATTTAACCTGTTAATACTGTTGAAATGTTAATTTACTGGTAATACAGTGCCTGATGTGTTACCCTGAGTCATAAATCAGCTGGGGAATAAAACCTGACACATCGTAGCAGATATCATTGCTGCACATTAGATCGACCGTGAATACTTTTTTATAGCTTCTCAACATCCACTGTCTGTATCCAGATAAAACAACTACAAAAAAGCAGTTTCTGGTTGAACTAGCAAAATGAGAAGATGATGGTTTTAGTGCACACAGAAGTAGAAGCCAGTGTTATTTGGATACGAACAGCGGATGTAAACGTCACAAACAACACTAAACAGTACAACATGTTTAATAACTCTCTAAATGCAACACTATAGCCAGCGCACATGTCTTTGTTGGATTCTTGTTCCACAGAGACTTCAGTTTTTAGTTTTGGTAATTTGCAAACGTAACTTTAGTGTCAATTTTCTACATTGTATTTTTATTACAATTTTTTTTGCAATTAAAAAAGTAACTAGTATTGACTGGTTTTGTTTTCCAGGCGAGGCAAGTGCTTCTACATTGTGGGATAACAATGCGTGGGCCTATTTCTATGAAAATGCAACTGCCAAAGGGGAACCACCATTTTTAATCCAGGACTTTATTCACGCTGTTCAGCCAAATGCCAAGTTTATAATCATGCTGAGAGACCCTGTGGAGAGGTTAGACCTCACACTTGTTTTTAAAAATGACTATGCAACAGATGGGATGAATGGATTTTTAAAGATATATTTTTTTGTAACTACAGCTGTATTCCCAATATGTTAACGTGCCAGGAAATGTATCAAAGTCCTATGCATTTTATTATTATTTATTTCTTAGCAGACGCCCTTATCCAGGGCGACGTACAATTGTTACAATATATCACATTATTTTTACATACAATTACCCATTTATACAGTTGGGTTTTTTACTGGAGCAATCTAGGTAAAGTACCTTGCTCAAGGTACAGCAGCAGTGTCCCCCACCTGGGATTGAACCCACGACCCTCCGGTCAAGAGTCCAGAGCCCTTACCACTACTCCACACTGCTGCCCAGCATGCTAATGCTTTATGAATATAGTTCTTTGTATTGCTGGAAAACCCAAAACAGACACTGACACGCGGCTATTGCAATTATCAAGAAAGGGAACCCCAAATGATAAGCCACAATATTGTTGTATTATTATTTAGTAATTTAGTATGTGGAATTACAAAAACCTAAAATAATGCTAACTAGAGTAGTAACTCACAGGATTTCCACACAAATATCCAATAACATGTGGACCAGTGCCACAGAGCAAAGAAGCCATTGCATTTCCAAACGAATAAGAAACCATTTAAGACTATTACAATCCCCTAAATTAAATGCTCAACTATTCTGGTTTGATAACTTTATTGAGTGCATTTATTTATTTCTGAAAACAAAAATGATGATTTGCAGTGAAGAGCTTTGAGAATCTACACAGCTAAAAATGAAACACAGACTGTATGGTTCCTGCTGGGGACATTTATTCCATATGGGGATATTATGAAACTAACCAAATCGACAGGATGTGCTGTATGACACATCCATTAATCAAGTATGAAACATTCCTGAAATTAGTACAGCATGTGATTCAAAAACAAACTAATGCCAGTCTGTTGCCATGCACGCCCAATCTAAAATATTGTGTTCTATGCATCTCTTTTGTAGGCTGTACTCGGATTACCTTTACTTTGGGATCGCCAACAAATCGGCAGATGATTTCCATGAGAAAGTGTCCGAGTCCCTGCAGCTGTTTGAAAGCTGCATCTTGGAATACTCAATGAAATCCTGTGTGTACAACACCACCCTCAACAACGCCATGCCTGTGAGTTGGCAACCCAGCGATTATCCGTCTTGCTGCTGTCAACCCCCGTGGTCAAGCAGCACGATAAGCTGCTATTTGACTGATGCCAGTTTTGGAAGCTATTTTAATTTTAGACTGGCAGAGCTGGGTTCTGTAGTCAACACTATATATAAACACTAAACTGGCAGCACATTAAAAACACAAAGAAGTCAAATGCCAATGTAGGTTAAATCGGGCCTAGAGGTCACCGTTGTTGTGAGCTCTTGCTGATGGTTTGCTTTCCGTAGATGCCAGTCTAAAATGGGCACTCAGTAAACAAGCTGGCTAGCTTGGTACCACAGCCTGTGTTAGAGAGGTGAAAGGCTATGCCAGCAGAGCAACCCCAAGTAAGACTTGGCATACAGCATGCATCTGAGCCTAGGAACTGACAAGTGGAACAGGAATGAAGAAAGGCAACAGGAATGAACCTTTTATTGGACCGGGATCTCTAAGATAAAAAAAAAAACACCAGTTAAAATCCTTAAAAGAATAAGAAACACGTTAAGATTATTTATAAGTCCCTAGATTGTTGTGTGTATTGCTGGTTTGGTAACTTTTATTAGGTGTGTTTTTCCTTTCTTAAAAAATTGTCTTGGAGAATCTAGCCTTGACCGCTACACTTTTAAAACATTAAGGCTTGATTAAATCTTCACTGGAACAAGTCAGATTTAAAAACATAAAACATTGAATGGTACAGTATGCCCGGTTCCAAATTATTTTCGTTAATTTTAATTTTTGTATAGCCACAATCCAAACATGCACTACATAACCTAGCATTCTTCAGTTGTAGCCAGGTATATTTTTGCAACTGTATTTAAATAAGTAGAAACTGCTTACCGTGTATTTCATACATTCACTGTTCATTGAAGCATTGCAAAGTGTACATGCAAATAAAGATTTGATTTATACAAGCTTAGGTAGCCTCCAGGCATCATACAATACTATTCTGCTTACTTGTTCCTATGCATTTTATAGTATACTCAGTCAAAAGCAAAACAAATCAGACAAGAACAATTTCTGCAGAACTAATTTGGTTTTCCAGATTTCATTGGTGATTTACACCCTACAGGATATAGATGCAATTCTGAGCTACAATTACCAAATCAGTTTGCTACATGAATGACATTGCATCTTTTCTCAAGTGATCACCCGATATAGTATAATTGAACTTAGTCCTGAACATAGTCAGAAGGTGAATTTATTAATATAAAGAAGTACCAAGAGAGCACTGCATTGTAATTACTTTTAGCCACTATATAGAAAAATGTTCATGTTATAAGGGCATTTTATTTTTCTGAAGGAATACAATAAAACTACTTTCAGAGTTGTTTACTTCTGGTATGATAACTTCATTGGGTGTGCTAAAACTAAAAGGTTTTGAAAACTGGTCCCAATATCTTTTCCCATTTGCTATCAAAAGGTATATCCTCTTGCCACCCCTTCATACTGCACAATATAAGGAGCCTGCTATATGCATGCCAACAAACACTAACATTAAGTGTACCTATATGTGCTAATGTTTTTCAGGTGAGATTGCAAGTTGGACTTTACATTGTTTATATATTGGACTGGCTGACCGTTTTTGACAGAAACCAAATGTTAGTGCTTCGTCTGGAAGATCATGCCACCAATTGTAAATACACTATGCACAAAGTATTTGACTTTCTCAGCTTAGGTAAGTATATTTACTCAAGCAAGTATGTTTATAGACGGGGGTGGGGGTTATGAATTAATTTGTCCTCTTTGTTATCTTGATGATGGAAGTCTTACTCGTGATGAATAGGGTCCATCTACTAGCACTTATGTGTGTTTTATGTGGGTTACAAAGAGAATTGCAAAGCTGTAAATGCATACAGTGCTGTCTCACCAAAAGGCCTCCATTTATACCGTAGAGCTGGCTATACTGCAGTATAGTCATGGCTCCCATTCCCAGTACACTAACACTTGCATCCTCGTTATAAGGCAGGACACAAATACCACAGTCTAGTCCTGGCTACAGCTTTAAAAAAATGGAGTTGCTTCTGTAGAAGGAGCTGCAGCGTTCTCCTCACTTACAGGTTCATTCGCTGAAACACATTGTTTAGTTTTTAAAGCTATAGTGGTTCTTATTGCTTTATCTGTATAAATTAAATTACCTTCACTGTTTTATAAACCTGGGATTATAAAGCCTGTAAACCAGCCAATGCATCTTATCTTTCTCAAGTTATATTAATTTAGCAGAGGCTGTGATTTAAAATAAATAAATAAATAAATAAAATTCCGAGCTGGCTCAATGGGATGGAAATTATTTTCTTCTGTCTGGGCCACATGCAAAACTAGGTGTCAAGTCATTAAAAGCTACTCATACAGTATGCACATGGCTTCACAAGATTTATAATTTGGGCAATAAAAACATAAAATCAAAGTATTACTAATGTAATGTAATATGCCTGTATTTAATGTATTTGCATTGTTTTTTTTTACTATTTGTATTTAATGTACTTTGCCCTGAATTTCACTGTATTTAATGTATTATGCAATTGTTCCTCACTATCTTGTAAAGCACTTTGTGATGGTGGTCCTCTATGAAAGGCGCTATATAAAATAAAGATTGATTGATTGATACTATGAATACTTATTATGAGGAATGTACTGTGTAATGAATCATACAGTATGATCCAGTTCACTTGCAGCCTATTTTGGTCACACTTTATTTTAAAGGGTAGTGTATAAACTTAAACTAGCTCACTAAAATGTTCACAAATGTTCTTCATTTCTTTTTAATCAGAATTATTAAATATGAACTAAATATTGAGGCCAGATTAACACTACATTTCTGTGGCATTTCAACTCCAAGGTCAATCATATAATTTAAATAGGGTTACATGAAAGGCACTTTTAAAGATGTAACCATAGTAAAGTACAGCAAACGAGACCAGTATTTATTTTACACAATCACTGTTTTGAATTCCTCTGTGGTTTTCTTTTTTGTGTTTGTGTGTTTTTCTTTTTTTTTTTCTTTGGTCATTAAGATTATAATTGTTCTGGCTGTAATCTTGTGTTTCTGTCTGCTAACTTTTTATTTTTTTTGTGGTGCTTTTGTTTCGAATTATATAGGGCCTCTGACCGAGCAAAAGGAGGCGGAAATTACAAAAAGCCCAGCGTCAAATACCAGAAGACAAGCGGACAAAAACCTGGGGCCAATGTTACCTGTGACTAGGGAGATTCTCAGAGACTTCTACACTCCTTTCAATGCCAAACTCGCTCAAGAGTTTAAGAATGACTCTTTCCTCTGGGAAAAAAAATCAAAGTTCATGTAAAAACAGTCTGTACAGAAAGCAAATACCGATCATTTAAACAAAAACACAAATTCTAAAATCATTAGTTTTGCGATTTTATTTGTTTTGTTTATAACATAACCCCAACCCAAACTGTGCTACAGGGAATTGTTTGACTATTATTTCAGTTCTCTAAGTTGTACAGAAATAAAGGCACATGAGACTTATCTGGGTTCATTTACTGGATCTGCCATATTTCATATAGCAAGTGAAGTTAAACCAGTTTTCTTTTTCTTTTTTTTTTTTTTTTTACTCAATAAAATACTATATATATATATATATATATATATATATATATATATATATATATATATATATATATATATTTCACAGTGGTTCCTCAAATAAAAAATATATGTGCCTTTAGACCAGTTATTTGATTTCTGATCACAAATGTATTCTTGTTAAATATGTAGCAGTGGTGCGCAAACTTATATGCCGCCCCCTTTTCTTAGCATACGTTTTGTTAAATCCAGGAAAAGAAATACACGATTTACATTAAAGCCGAGAAAAAAACACTTGTTAAAACATTTGTGCTTTTTTTAACACTTGATCACCCCATACATGGAAGCTGCCATTTCGGCTCTGTTTACTCCAGTTTCACTGACACTTGCCACTTCAAACATAATTTCTCCAGCTCTAGAGTACTCATCAACGGCTCATTTGAAAGGTAAGAACTTGGACTAATTAGCTGTCATTTATGTATTTATATAATATGGTATATATTTTAAAACACTTTTTGTCATTTTTACAGAACTACCCCTTTAGTCATAGTTGCGCCCCCCTTAGTGACTCTCCGTGCCCTACAGTTTGCACACCACTGAGCTAGAGGTATATCACCACTACCCTTTTTAAAATCTTCCCCAAAAGCATATACTGTTCAGTGAGTTTAATACACCCAAGTTTTCATTTGCTTGCCTTTGAGCTCTTGTGTGGCAACATCGCTATCTGGTGTTGAAGCTTGGTAGTACAAACAAAAAGCTACCAATTCTTCAGGACTTTCTTTTCACGTTGACTCCAAGTAAGGCCTTTTATCCCGTCGTCACACTCTCCTCATCTACTTCCTGTGTTGACAGTAATAAGACCCCACCCCACCACACATACAGTAGTGTCCTTAAAGCTATTCAGCACAGAAGCTGAATGCAAAGCTTATACTGGCAGTGTATTTACACAAAGAGGGAGTGGAATATAGGTTTGACTCTTCTAATAAGGCGGTTTGTTTGTATGTATCACACACATTATCTGCAGCAGGATACGCCTCTAGTGAATTGTAATTGCCTGAAATTTGTTTGTTTGTCTGACAGATAATTAGCTACCCATGTCTGGTTCCGTCTGCTTCCCAGATTCATATCCGATAACAATGAATATAACAGTCAGAGCTGCATTGCAGCAGGTGGCACTAGTAAATTAGGTACACTCATAAAGGAGTTTATTCAATGATGACCCTCTTTATACACGTAACATAGCAACCGCTCGATTCACCAATAGCATGTTTTTAATTCAGGTTTATAAATTATGTTTATTTCAAGTTATCTTTTCTGAGGGCCCTACTCTCACTTGGTTCATGCTATTTACTCACTGGAAGGGCTTTCAGAGGGTGTGTAAAACTTTCTTCCAGCGTGTAAATAGCAGGTAAACCAAATGAGAATAGGGCCCCAGTGATCAATACAAAAAAAAAAAAAAAAGTTTACATGACATTCTATGAGTGCAAATGGTTATACTTACTACAACACTCACACAGATAATGACCTCCTGTTTGAGCTGCACACTATTTAAATTAGGCTGGGTATAATTAAAGCAATTTAGCCAATGTAATTCATACCTAGTTTTGGGTGATTGTAATAACTTCTGCAAAGGCATTTAAGGACAGGCTCTCGGCACTCAATTTAAATAAATTACACATAATGGCAAAAGTTTTAATATGAGAAGCAGTGGAAATAAAAATCTGGCCTTAATTGAGCAAAACAGGAACATGAAGCAAATGAAGCCTTACCTAATCTCAACAGAGCATTGTATTTTACAGCCTGCAGTCTTATGCCCTGATGAGAGTTAATGGAGGATTTAGAATAATATACTTCCATCTACATTTAAAAGGGCTAATACGTCTTTAAAGGCTTTAAAAAGAACCTGCTTGATATATATGAAACAACATTTTATGAAATAATAAAACAGATGACAACAGCATGTATCACAGCCTTTTGACTTGTGGCGTTGTGGCGTTTGGGATACATGGTGCTACTTCAATATTTTAATTGACAGAGCCACTTCATTGATTCTTTACTGGAATAACAACATTTCAGCATAATACCTGTACTAAAATTAAGGATATTTCTTTCTCTAGATAAATGAACAGATTTACATAATCAATGCCAAGACATGTACATATGCCTTTAAAGGTATTTCAGCATTTTTTTTTAGGTCTCTCTGTATTAATGCTTGCACTATTGAGATGTAACTGGGCTGGCCCTGTGTACACACGAGTGAATAAACTAAACATTCAGCCACAAGGTGGCAGCAAAACTACACAAATCAAGTTACAGTGCTTGTCTCTTGATAACAAATCCACTGAACAACAAGCATTGTGCTAATATTGGTTGATAATTGTGTCCCAATACTTCTTTTAGGGGGCTAGTGTATATTTTCTACAATGTGAATTCCAGCATTTGAATACTAGATAGTGGTTTATATTGAATTGATCTAAACAGATGAGAATCTAATCATTTAAATCAATAAAATAACCTTCCTGATTTTGTTTGATATTTCTGCCAACATAAACTAAGGACACTTCACTGCTTGATGTTTTATTTTCAGAACCTTCCTTCATCATACAGTGGGTGTATTTAAATCCAGCAGATCAATTGAATGCACAGCAGTAAGCATTCCATTCCAAACAACCCCAATAACAGTTCCAGTGAATGAGCGGTTCCCTTGCCTGGGGTCCAGTACTTTGCCGGGTGCCAGGCTCTTTTAGGAGAGAATATTTCTGTATGTTCTGCATTGGTGTATTTAGCTACCCTTCAGTTAGGGGTACACAATTAGCAGTGCAGGTAGGCGGTTCATTTATTTTGTTTCTTTAACCAACCCTTGCTGGCAAATTGGCTTTCCAGCATTAATTATACTGTTTTTGTTTAAAATCCTACCATTCATCAGTTCAGTAATTGCTACATTTGCAGCAGCCTATTTATTTCCCTACCAGTGTGGAATGCATCCCTTTGTAATAAGGTCTCAATGTTTAATAAAGGGGGCTGGCCAATGTGAAAGAACACCGAGGTTCTGGTGGAGAGTTTCTCTGCAATGTCTTCTAAATTATCCGAGGGTCATTTTTCCATTGGTTTGGTTCATCTTAGCCGCAGTCAGCCACGTTTCGGTCACAATTTTGCAAAGGTATTACAGAAATTACAGAGCTAAAATAAAATAAAATAACTTGCAGGCCATTATTGTCCTAAGTTTCACTTCTGGGCTGTCATTTGGCTGAATTTACTGTGCAGTAAAACATTCTGAAGTAGTTTGGCCGAGTACTTCTGCATGTCTTCACTTCCGCGGTTTTGTTTGAAGACTCCTGAGAAACAACATCATCCCGAATTGCTAGTGTTGTAATATTTCTGCCACAGAAAACCTGTTTTATATTTTTTCCATATGCCATATGTGGAGTCTTGGGGTTGGACAAGAAACATTATGTTGTTGTATTTAGTCTGTTTAATTTCATTTCAGGTCAGGTCACCATAAAATAGCTGGCAATTGAGAAATGTCCTGGAAAATTCTAGATTAAAAAAAAAAAAAGATGTGGTGAAAAAACTTGATAAACCACAAATTTATTTTTTTAATTTGATGGTAATAAGACGCAAGATTAGGTTACCTACAGAAAAGGCAATAGAGGGTTAACACGTTTTTCCTGGACACCCCTCTTGCTCGACAATACAAAAGTCACACATTGTAGTTGTGACATATATCAACCAAATAAACCCCTCAATAAAAAATCTTGGGAGGTTTGTATGCAGAATTAAAATATCTTCAATGGCAGACAGTGTAATAGGAAGAACACCATCTAACATCTGCTACAAGAGACCCAAGCTGAGTGTCATTCTGCTGTCACATATCAATCGACTTCTACCATGAGGACATTATGTGTAAGTGTGTAGTGATTGTTATACATGTAGCTTTGCATTCAGAAAGACAACAAATAGGTGTGACTCATCCTACATTGCATGCACAGGGTGTTTCATAAGCAACCCACCATGGAAATAATAATAATACAAAACATTACAGAATGTTCATTTTCCATTTAGTTTCAGGTCATTGCAGACAGTCCCACATACAGTATTGATGAAAGTCTGCAAGCCATGGGCACTGTGCTTGTAGTGCAGCAGAGGCCTTATTTGTTTTTATATGGTGCACTGTTTTTAAAATCACCCGGATTATTAGGGTTTTACAAAGAGAAAATCATTAAGATGAAAAGCATCTGGTTTATAAGGAGTCCCCTAAGAGGAATAGCAGTCACAGTAGTTGTGTTGTCAGTTACAAAAACAAACATTATCATACAGTACATTTGGGTCTAAGGCAATACCCTAATAAAATGTAACCACTTATCCAGCACAGCATTGGTTCACTTCTGGAATATTTACAATCTGTTATTAACAGGAGAGAGAGTTAAACAGTCTAGGCAGTGTTAGAAATCATCAGTGTAACAGCAAAGTTCCTAAAATAAACTAAAATTCAATGACAAATGTTTTGACTAGAAGTCTCCTGAAATCAGAAGTATGACTATTTCTAAATTCAGTACTACTGAGAGTTGTAATAGTGATGGATGCAATATAATTTTCAACTACAAAAAAAGTTCTAGTCAAATAACTGCAATGAATTAAACAAAACATTTGCTCTGAAACAGGTTATTCAGAGTAAAAGAAGACAGGCCATTATGCCATTAGAAAAAATGCTTTTATAAAATCTAATAGTGTTCTTGTCTAGCTACATCTCTGCAGGTTTTTTAAAGTCTGTATTAGAAAATAAAAACATGCTGCAGAGAACCAAATTTTACCTTTCTTAAGAGGACCCCCCCACCCCCACCCCAATGGAGTAATTAATGAAAGCTGTCTATCTTAACCCCTGCACATGTAAGCTGTGGGGAGGTGGGGGGGTTAGAGCTGGAGCATGGCGCAGGTGCTTTTCATTAGGAAAGCCAGGGGGCATGTTAGCCTTGACCTCTATTTGCTACCCTTAAAATGAAAGCTAAACCAAGACAAGCATGATAGGCATGATAGGAAAGAAAAAGCAACCCACTCTTTCAAAACTCATTAAAAACCAACAGCATTGTCAATAATCATGTCTCATTAGTGGTGTTGCTTACCAGTGATGAAGCAGACTTAGCATAGGGTTACTTTAATTAAAAATAAATTACATAAAAGCTGTGTCCAATGCTGGCTTTGTTGGAATGTGTCCTCCCTTTTTCTGAAACACACAAACCTATCTGCTCCTGGGTTTTTCCTAGAACAACCTGGAACATTTAGACTCCTCACAAGATTTTCAACAAAAAGACGTCTCTTGGCAAATCTTGTTTCCCAAAAGGACTCTTCCTAAATTTTTCTCTCAGAAACACACAAAGAAATCCCCTCCTTCTCCGCATTCCATTCCTTCTGTATTCTGATCATTACATCTTAAAGATGCAGTCCACAATTCACAATCCTTTTTACAATTAACTCTTTCAGTGACGTTTATAAAAGCAAACAAAGGTAACTAAGATGGCTTTTCTTGTGCAATGTGTCCAATAGCTCAAACCAGTGGTGCCTCAGAGAACATTGAGAATGCAGTACCTGCCACTACCACAAGAGGTACCAGTCTTGTAGCCTCTATGCAATACTTGTATTCTAACCTGATCTCTTCAGGAAGGACAATGTGGAGAATAACACAAAAAACATGGAACAGAAAATAAGGACCATCACTAAACAGCCAATGTTATGTTTGCATGTATTTTCCATGATAACCACATATACTGTATACAATAACATAGATACTTAATGTGGTTAATGTTGCTATGCACTAGATGCTGTAAGTTACATCACTGCACTACAATAAATGCATTATTGGATGCATTAGCCAATACACGACCTATGGAAATGACTGCATGGAAAGAATCTGGTTGTCAAATTTGCTCCGTGTTCTGTTCACACTGGAAACTAATCCCAGATTTGATGTATCTTAGTTTTCCTTCCTTTCTATTCAGCTGAAGTTGACACTGCAGTGCAGTTATTTGATCTGTGCATGTGTGAGGCACATCTTTACGTGCGTGACACATGATCAATCAGAAAAGTAAGTTGTATTATTTTTTATAATGTGCGGTAAAATGACTGTGGAAAACGGTATTAGGACAGTTGGTACCTAAAATTGGTAAGAGAGGCTCTGATACTAGTTACATTTTTCTCTGTTTTTTTTTTTTTTTTTAATTAATAACCTATTAATTTAAATATAATTAGTTTCAGATATTATAAGAAATAACAAATTGCTGTAATTACTCTAGGTTATAATTTGCAGCTCTGGGTTCCAGTGACTTAATCATATATCACTTGAGCTGGGCTCTCTTAAATCTGTAATGTCACCAGAACTTCAGTGTAAATAATTATAACATTGTAACTCACTGCAGCCCATTATATTGTTTTAAAAACAGCAGATTCTTGCTAATCAGACCCAGCTGGGACCTGATGCTGTTCAGATTATTGATTTGTCTGATCCTAGTCTGCACTATACTAAAAACGCCTAGACTAATCTTTGTTTTATATGTTGTACTCAGCTGAAAATCAGTGATAAACCTAAAACATTTAGAGACACCTGTAAATGTTGTACGCACACATCACAGAATTATAAAATTGGAGTTTGTTTTTTACAGCTGAGATCAACATGCAATACATTTTGGACAAGCGTGTCTACTGTGTTTATATAAACAACAAGTCCTAAAAAATAAAATTTAGTTAACAAGCAGAAATCATGCAGCATGGAATAGAGAAGAAACACTCTTCTGAGAAAGACAGCAGAATTAGTTGGTACATTGCTGAAAGTGCCTTTGTAGATGGATTCACATGTATTGTACAGTTGAACAGTGCTTAGTACACCAAATAAACTCTTAGGTACACACACACACAGACGAAAACCTGAAAACATCTAATTTAAGGATTCTTGCCTCGGCTTCGTGCACATATAAAACAATAAAAGCAACGTAATTCATGTAGCAGATCTTAAATATACTGGCAGAGAAAGTCAGGCCTGATAAATGGAAGCTCTGTGACCCTGTCAGATAATTTACTACTTATGATTTATTTCACTGCTCTTTCTTTCCACAAAAATTGATAAAGAAGTAAAGTACTGAGCATACAATTCCATCTTGTGTTTGTTCAACTTTATTGGTGTATTTAGTAACTAGCCATAATAATAATAATAATAATAATAATAATAATAATAATAATAATAATATATTTATTTTTATATAGCACCTTTCATAGTGGACCACCATCACAAAGCGCTTTACAGAGGTAGGCTGTGAACTGTGCATTATATGCAGAGTCACTTACAATAGGACATTTTGCATTGTACTTTGCAGATGCTTTAAAAAAAACCTTTTTTTTTATGGTTGCGATCAGCTTTTTAAGTGTTTAATACTTTTCTTTGGTACTAGGGAAAAATGATTTGCTCCACAAACCACAAAAGTTCATTTCCATTAGTCTTTTCTTCATTCTCTTCATCATTATCTGTAATGCGATAATGATCTTGGGTTAATTTAATAATGATGAAAGACTGCAGTTAAATTGGGCAAGAGCTGGTTATAATTTATAACTTGGATAGGAGACTGCTTGGAAAGCCCAACATGGAAAACGATAACTCTTTTTTATATATATGTATGCTTTTGAAAGAGTTACAAACAGCCTTTCTCTGGATAAGTCAAACGATTGCAGACTG
Organism: Acipenser ruthenus; assembly: GCF_902713425.1. Classification (NCBI taxonomy): domain Eukaryota; kingdom Metazoa; phylum Chordata; class Actinopteri; order Acipenseriformes; family Acipenseridae; genus Acipenser; species Acipenser ruthenus. The sequence goes on along the minus strand of NC_081201.1, from coordinate 34,245,382 downwards.
GCTCCTTGAAAAAGCTCTGGTTGTGCAACGTTTCTGTTCTTGGTTAGGAATTCCACAAGGAGAGTTGCATTGGCTCTGGCGGTTCCACAGGTTAAGGAGGCAAAATTGTCAGGAACTGACTGAGTAATCAGTAACCTAGCATGCCGTAAGAAAGAACACAGCAAATAAATAACACAATGAACTTTCATATCTGTCAAAAAAGTGTGGCTTGGGCTTGTAAAAATAGGATAATGATTAGCATCTGACTGAGTGGGTTCATGGCTGGTCCTTAAACTGAAGGTCATTAAAAAGTAACTGGAAAAGAACAGAATGAGGAAAGATGTGAATAGCAGTTGTAAAAGAAATTACTTTGCAGTTGAAACATCAGACAAGCAACCCAGTGGTGACAGGCTTTTGAGCAAGTTATTAAGACCGGGATTCATCTTGTCAGGTCACAGACTCCCCTTGCTGTCCCAACCATCGCTCACTCATCCCTCAGGAATGCCTTTCAACTTTCTGGAAGTGATAAATATTGAAATGTCATGAGAAACACAGGTGGCTGGAAAAAGAGGATCCCCAGGCATACTGTTGCAGGGCAAAAAGAATGCATTTTCAGTTCCCTCTTTATTGGAGAGACTGTTAGCACATACTGTACTGCACTCTGTGACACATGTGGATGACATTATGTGTTTTATTCAATTAGTTTAAGCAGCAATGCACCTCAATAATGCACGTAAACACAGTAACGCACAATAACTACTGTGCAATAACATGGAAACAGCCTGATGTACAGTAGTTGCAGACTAACTCATCAGGCTTCACAAACAGGCTTCATATTCCCAACCTGAAAACCTGTATATGGAAATGTTTTTTTGTTAAGCTTGTATTCTCCTCAGAAAGGCTTCTCCCTGTTTTTGTTTAAGCTAATTGTATATGGGTACAGTGCTGCCTAAAGAAAACTCTAAACCAGACTTCTAAAAAAAAGCTTTTAATTGCAAAACTAATAAGTGGAGCCTTCAATGTAATTAAATCTGGTCAGAATTTTTTTTATCTAAAGACTTCTATTTGCAAGTATATTGATACTATTGCCTTCTACCCTGACCACAAATATATTGTATGTGGGTTTGGTAATATGGACACATGCTTAGTTTACAGTCCGTACTATTGGAGAAACAAGACTCAAACTTACTTTTTCCATTTGAGAAAATAATTTTAAAAAGGTGAGGGATAAGATTTTTATTCAATATACATCAGGATGTTTTAGATTTTTGAAGTCATCGCTAATGTCAGTTTATCATTCTAAAATAAAATTGAGAATGTTATAAACTTCTTAATGAAGCCTATCTTATTGATAATACTTGAAGAGCTGCTTCTCCCTGTGTTCTCCCATGCTTTGTATACATCACATCTCGATACAACGTCTGTTGGACTGCTTGCACTAACCCCACCTTGCTTGAGTGCCTGTACTGGTGCGATAGCCTGCATTAGACCTGTATGTGTGGCAGTGTCCGCAGCTGTCCTTGGAAAGCATTGGAGAAGGAATGTGTTTCTCTCAAACACAGCCCACAGCAATTCACACTAAGTTTCCACCATGAAGAGATTTAAAACAAGAATGTTGAAATATAAGCTAAGCTATAAGACTAATGCAAATTTATTGTAAACCAGATCTTGACACACAGAATAACGTTAGCCATTATCGTGGATGTTGATGATAAATTACCAATTTGAGAGCACAATGGTTTGCAATCCTTGTGTACATATAGTGAAAAAAGTGCACTTTGTGGAAAGGGCAAAGCAGCCAGACAGTCTAGAAAGCTAAGGAAAATGTGCTTCTGCCATAGTTTTTCTTTGTGATGTGAAAGGTGAGCACATCAGTCTAGTTCAGAGCAGTTGCTATGAATACCGTTGCTATGGAAGAATATAGACTATCGGTAAGGATGTAGGGGGCTATGAGAAAAACCACAAAGAAAGTGATTTCTATAATTTCTAATTGTCCTATTAAAAGATATAAATTAGAGATTCAGATTTATAATAAAACAACACATTATTACATAACATGCATAAAATGAAAAATAACATGCACAAGCATAACACAAAAGAAAGCGATTGGAGTTTTCCATTGAATACTTGAAGAAGCCTGATGATTTCTTCAATCAAATTTTATGGTCAGACAAATCCAAAATATAACTTTTTTCACCAAGAAAACAACAATATGTTTGGAGGAAGAGAGGAGAAGGATTTAAAGAAAAGCCCAGTGTTAAACATGGTGGAGGTTGTGTGATGGTATGGGTTTGTTTTTCTTCCTCAGGCACTGGCGACCTTTGTATTGTAGAACGATTGATGAATGCTGCAAAAGATCAAGAAATTTTGCACTCTTATTTATTACCCAGTGCTAGAAGGCTTATTGGATGGAAGTTTGTATTCCAGCAGGATAATGACTCTGAGCATTCTGCAAAGTCTACAAAGAAATTTCTGAAAAAAAGGAAGATTACAGTTATGGATTGGCCATCTCAGTCCCCAGACTTGAATCCCATCGAGATGTTGTGGATTGACTTGAAGGCTTGCAGAACTCAAAGCTGTATGTGTTGAAGAAAATCGCTAGTGATTTGCCCCATTGGATTAAATATTCTTTTGTTTTGCTGGCAAGACACTGCTGTGCACTAGATGGTGCTGGTGTTTACTAACTTAAATACAATTTAGCAGATCTAGCTTGCATTACATTACCTATGTAAGGCAACTAGAACTGAAGAGGAGCTTCTGAACCCTTAATCAGCACACACTATCGGAGTGATTGCAATAAAAAACACTCACAGACACAGCAGCTACAGGTGTTCAACACTGTGTGCCGCTTTCAAATAAGAAAATCCATGTAGTGCAAACACAGCCCGGTGATGGGCACCTGTTTGTTGTGGATTAAGTTAGATCCATACACAGCTGGGGCTACATATTGGCTGGAATACCTGATCAGCATGCTTGAGATTGCTAACTATTATTGTTTTCAGTTTATTATATATAAAAAATAATCTGCTAGGGTTTGGCAATGACATTTGTTTAGATTTAGTGAAAACTATGAAAAAAAACCCTGAAACAGTAATGGGTTACTTGTAATGTTTGAATAACTTCTCACAGTAAGGTATTACTTTTTAAAAAGTAATCAGATTATTTTTCAGGGCCAAATGTATTGGAGATTACTTTTTGTTGGAAATCTTGCAGCTTCTGTGTGCAGATGATTTTTCTTTAAGTATACGGTTTATTTAGTTCTAGTGCCCAGCAAAACTCCAGTGCAAAAATGTCATAATTCATCTATTACGTGTTTTATTCATGTTATTACTGGAAAAAAGTAATCTAAAAGTAATAAGTAATCAGTAATAAGTACTTCTATAAGAATGTAATTGATTACTTTTTGCAGCCAGTAATCAGTAGTTAGTATATTACTATTTTAAAGTAATATTAACATCCCTGACACTGGCTTAATCTCAGAATGCCCCAAATTGATCAAGCTCCTTTTGTCGAAGTATGATCTGATCCGAGCCCTGAAACACACAAAGTGTAGTCAAGTGATTAAAAGAGTTTGTACTGTGCCAGAGTTACTAGCAGCTGAGAATGAATGACAAATGCCACACCAATGTATCTCAGGGAAATAAGAAAATTCCAAGTGATGAAAAAGACCCACAGCTGTGATTCACAGTGGAACAGTAAACATACTGATGTGATTTGTGCCTTCTTATGTTTAATGCACAAACACGTTTTAAAGCAGCCTCTAACAAGAACAATTACATTTAAGAGGTTGTGCGAAATGTATTGCCATTACAAAGCCAAATTTATTTGGTTGGCTGACAGTGCCATCCATTACTCATCTTATTTTCCGAAAGTGTTGTCAAACACACATCGAACAGAGACGTCATCCAAAGGTGTTTCCATGGATACTTAAAACATATATATATATACAGACTTGCTCAAATTTGTTGGTACCCCTCCACAAAAAACGAAGAATGCACAATTTTCTCTGAAATAACTTGAAACTGACAAAAGTAATTGGCATCCACCATTGTTTATTCCATATTTAATAGAAATCAGACTTTGCTTTTGATTTTTTATTCAACATAATATTGTAAATAAGAAAACAAATGAAAATGGCATGGACAAAAATGATGGGACCGCTAACCTAATATTTTGTTGCACAACCTTTAGAGGCAATCACTGCAATCAAATGTTTTCTGTAGCTCTCAATGAGACTTCTGCACCTGTTAACAGGTAGTTTGGCCCACTCTTCCTGAGCAAACTGCTCCAGCTGTCTCAGGTTTGATGGGTGCAAGTTTCAGCTCTTTCCATAGATGTTTGATAGGATTCAGATCAGGACTCATAGATGGCCACTTCAGAATAGTCCAATGTTTTGTTCTTATCCATTCTTGGGTGCTTTTAGCTGTGTGTTTTGGGTCATTATCCTGTTGGAGGACCCATGACCTGCGACTGAGACAGAGCTTTCTGACACTGGGCAGTACGTTTCGCTCCAGAATGCCTTGATAGTCTTGAGATTTCATTGTGCCCTGCACAGATTCAAGGCACCCTGTGCCAGGCTCAGCAAAGCAGCCCCAAAACATAACTGAGCCTCCTCCATGTTTCACTGTAGGTATGGTGTTCTTTTCTTTGGAAGCTTCATTTTTTCGTCTGTGAACATAGAGCTGATGTGACTTGCCAAAAAGCTCCAGTTTTGACTCATCTGTCCAAAGGACATTCTCCCAGAAGGATTGTGGCTTGTCAATATGCATTTTAGCAAATTCCAGTCTGGCTTTTTTATGTTTTTCTGTCAAAAGTGGAGTCCTCCTGGGTCTTCTTCCATGGAGCCCACTTTCGCTCAAAAAGCGACGGATGGTGCGATCAGAAACTGACGTACCTTCACCTTGGAGTTCAGCTTGTATCTCTTTGGCAGTTATCCTTGGTTCTTTTTCTACCATTCGCACTATCCTTCTGTTCAATCTGGGGTCGATTTTCCTCTTGCGGCCGCGCCCATGGAGGCTGGCTACAGTTCCATGGACCTTAAACTTCTTAATAATATTTGCAACTGTTGTCACAGGAACATCAAGCTGCTTGGAGATGGTCTTGTAGCCTTTACCTTTACCATGCTTGTCTATTATTTTCTTTCTGATCTCCTCAGACAACTCTCTCCTTTGCTTTCTCTGGTCCATGTTCAGTGTGGTGCACACAATGATACCAAACAGCACAGTGACTACTTTTCTCCATTTAAATAGGCTGAATGACTGATTACAAGATTGGAGACATGTGTGATACTAATTAAAGAAACTAATTAGTTTGAAATATCACTATAATCCAATTATTTATTATCTTTTCTAAGGGGTACCAACAAATGTGTCCAGGCCATTTTAGAATATCTTTGTAGAATAAGCAATAATTCATCTCTTTTCACAGCTTCTTTGCTTTATTCTATGACATACCAAAGTCATGCAAGTATACATGATAAAATAGCTTTTAATTTCATCACTTTTCAGGAGGAATGAAGCATTATTTCAATGAGCTGTAAGGGTACCAACAAATTTGAGCACGTCTGTATATAGTGTATTTGCCTATATATGTTATATGCAGTTACTGGTCACTGTAATTTGAGACCTGCAAGTGCAAGTTGTGACTAAAGGGGTTTGGTATTTATTAGAGTTGATATCGGTCAAAGATGCAGTTTATTGTGTTTGCCTGTAAATACAAACAAAAGGAACAAATGGCCACTGTGCTGTTACGTGAAGGGATGTCTTATTTAGTAAGGCCAAAATAGGATCTCTTTATCCCATTGCAGTTATACCAGTTTCATAATTTCACTTTTACTCCAAAATAACATGTCATATTTTTTCTTGCAATTAGACCACTACAACCACTCTGAAAATGTACTGTACATATCCAGCAGGTGGCATGAATGTACTGTATATACTGAACTCATTACAGTTTTTTTTATTGGTAGCTTTTACGCTACAGTATACATGATACCTAACAGTATATATTTAGAGTTAGAGTTTGGGTTTGGCTAGAGCTGACGAAGGAAAAAAGGTTCCAAATTATAAGGGGCCAACATGCTTCTGATTGCTTTGTGAACATTGATAAACCTGCAAAGCAAGTCATTTTGGTAATTAGAGACATTACCCCATATACATGATAAGCATATAACTGCCTCTCCTCCTCGCCCTCAACGTCTTCTATAATTTAATTAAAAAAACATCACAACAATGAATCAGACTTGCTCCTAATTAAAAATAAAAATATAAGTCATGGCTTCCAGCATGAGAGGAATATCCATGTTACTCTATGCTGGTTAATTAGATTAAATGTGTTGTGTTTTAACTTGCACTGTGACTGTCCTGAGGTGTACTGTACTGTGTATGTCTGGCTATATTGGCTTCCAGTCCATTCTCTGCTGTTCCTGGTCAAATGGAAGACTTTTTAATTAGCTGTGTAGCTCACCTCCTGCCCACTCTTTGCAGAAGTGAGGGGGATGTTCTTTTATCTGTCTTGGTGGTCTGCAGCACTGTCGTGATCTTTGTCTTCACATTTTTAGTTGAGGGGTGAAATTGTGCACAATTGACTGGGCATAACTAATGACTAACAGCAATACAAAAGTTTTTTTGTTTTTATTCCTGGCATTTTCACTTCTGGCATAGGAAGACTTGATGATTAAAGCTAGACTTGTCGCTTAACACTGTTAGTGTAATGTTATTGTGACTCTAGCTTATGGTTGTTACTGGCAACCACCCTGAATATGTTTTAATCTCCATAAAGGATTGCAAAGCAATGTAATGCTTCAAAAATGCCTTACCTCTTATTAGCTTTCTTAACATTACTATACCCTAATTCAGGATATACACATATTTCAAATACAACACTATAAACTGCTGCATCCTGGTACAGTACCTGTCTGTCAAATGGTCAGATTATTGCTAGAGTTTGAACTACAATACGTCAAGGGTTTGAACACAGAACAGCATTATCATTGTAATTGCTAATGGTGAAGTCCTTTTTTCTCTGAACCAATAACTACATACAATTCTTTCGTTGAATTTCTACCTCAGTATGAAACAAGCCTCAAGGAATATTACCTACAGCATTTTGTGGGATTAAAGAACAGAGTTAAAGGACAGCAGTATTTAGATTTACATCTGGGAATTGTTGGGATTTCTCAGTGGGTCACAGGCAACTACATGAATACTGTACCAGTTGTTTTCATTGTCATAGCTTGCTTTACCTTTTTGCTAGAATTCCTTAAAGTATGCCATGTCTGTTTGTTTCTCCTTCAGTTATTTTAGTTAGATGTGTAAGTGACATTTCAAAAGTGGGAAACAGAATCAAAATACTCTTGAAACAACAGCATTGCTCCACTTCTGAAACTAAGATGAATGATGCTTTCAGTGAGGGTTTATCTGTGGAATTGTGTGCATGGAACAGATCATTCATTTGACAAAAATAACTGAAGCAAAAAAATATATATATATGCCAAGCCAGGCTTGGGGATTTATCTGTACTTTTTGACTTTTTGCAGAGACTAGAAGTTTAGTTAACTCTCTATTTCTATTGGCCATAGAAACTGAGAGTGACAGTGCCAATGATTTTTTCCTGAGCCCAACGGACAGCTATAGAAAAATAATTTACTAAATGGGCTCTGCTGGATTGGTCCGGGAACAACCGGTGCGGTGCCAAACTGTGTTGTTAGATAGTGTGGGACGCAAACAGGCATGGGGAGCACATGGTGAGGGAACCAGACTGTTGTCTGAGTGGTATGCAGGACCGAGAGAAGAAAAATAAATAATAATTAAACGTTAAAAGAATATTCTCTGCCCGAGGGGAAAAAACAAACAAACTACATCTACAAACCATCCCGACCTAGAAGATAACTGAAGAGAATAGAGACTTTAAAGAAAAGAAACCGACAGAAGTGAAAAAAAACCACAGAATCTGTGAATGCTAAACAAAAAATGCATTGTTTGGAAAAAAAAGTTACTTAAACAGCGAATTAAATAAATCAAAATAATAATAATATTAGTCTTCAGTGGAAATTTGGACTGCGTAAAAAATAAATTTCACTGGAGTGAAGAAAATAAAATATATATTTTTCCCTTGAAATTGAATGGGTTGCTTAACATTAGCAATACATTATAAGCACTTGCTTCTTCAACCGCCAGACCCGCAGTTTATGCGGCATATTGAAATCAATACAATATAGCCGACAATTTAGTCTGGGCTTTGTAATAAAAACAACGTCATTGTGAAATAACGTATTATAATCATGTTGAGTGCTTGAAACAGTGATGAAAGTCATTCTGCACTTCATATTATTATTATTATTATTATTATTATTATTATTATTATTATTATTATTATTATTATTATTATAATATACACTACATTTCTCAGGCACGGCTGTATTCTGTCAAAGGTGGTACTCGCAGGTGGCCTGTGTCTGTTTTTTATAATGTTTTGGACCTGGCAGCCATCAACGCTTTGGTTTTGTACAAGGAGTGCAGCGGCAACACAATCACTCGGAGGGACTTCATTTTGCAGGTAGCCCTAGAGCTACGACAGAAACATTTTTATAAGAGGCACGAAAGTTGGCTGGCAAATACCCCTCAAGCTTCAGCCAGTGCTGCGCCCACTGGCACACGGAATAAAAGACAATGCCAGGCTGCTAAATGCAATAAAAACAGAACTTTTGATGTCTGCGCCCGTTGTGAAAAGGCAAGACTGTGGCAAATGCACTGGTACAGTTGAACAGCGTGTTTTCTGCATAGATTGTACTTAGAAAGCTGTAAAAGAACTCTGAACAGACAGACAGCCTTTGAACTCTGTTTCACTCAAACTAGCGCTTTCACGTTGCATAAATGATGTTATATTTTTGTTTTATGCTATTTGTATAACTAGTTATTTATGTTTTATCATTTTAAATGTGCATACAGCTTTCTACTCCTGTTTACACAGAAGTTTGTTTCATGCAGTTAATTTTATTACAGTTTTTCATGTTTATGTATAGATGTGCTCTTTATCACTGGAGCCATCATAGTGAGTTACCACGCGACGTGCTCGCAGCATTGACCAACATGTATATCAAGACAGTCTCAAGGGTGTTACTGGAATAGCAACATTTTTTGACACCACAAGAAAGCCCAACTCTGATCACAAGCAGATCATTACAGACCGGCCATACTTAGAGCATACTGTATTCTGTAATGTATTGTAATAAGCAGCAGATATGTTATTATTATTATTATTATTATTATTATTATTATTATTATTATTATTATTATTATTATTTGTTTATTTAGCAGGGTTTGTGAACTATGCATCAGCTGCAGAGTCACTTACAATTAAGTCTCACCCGAAAGACGGAGCACAAGGAGGTTAAGTGACTTGCTCAGGGTCACACAATGAGTCAGTGGCTGAGGTGGGATTTGAACCGGGGACCTCCTGGTTACAAGCCCTTTTCTTTAACCACTGGACAAGACAAACCACTTTCCACTCAACACAATACACTGGACGCTATGAAGTTCTACCCACTATTAATTCCATAAGTAACGTTCTGATCAGTCAGTGTACTAGTCCAGTCATTAGCAACAGCATTATACATCCCCCCCCCCCCCCCCCCGCCCCCAAATTTGCCTCTTAGTTAAATACACAAGCATAGGTGCAGATTCTCGAAGAAAAAAAAAAAAACTTGGAAGCTGTACCAGTGCTACAGAAAAACATTATTTTCCTTTCTTTGATTTAATTTTTTATTTTACTAATGAGTAAGAGTTTCTCACTCATTAGGAAACCAACAGCTGCTAAGCTTTTGATCTGATTTGGATTAATCACTCTGCGTTCTCATTAAACACTACTTTGATGTTTACAGTTGAAGACGAGGGGAGGTGTGTTTGTCACAAAGGTCTGTCTGTTTTTTTTAGTATACAGTAATTGGGTAAAAGTAATATGCATTACTTGCACCCACTAAATAAATATATTTTTGTGTGTGTGTTTGCTTGGAGTAATTGTGTTCCAGTATTATTATTATTATCATCATAACCAATGCTACTATTACAGTCAGCACTCACATATCCGACCCTATAACATTTTGACTTCAGTGATGGTTAAAAGAGTGTGACGCATATCTCATTATTTCATTTTGGCCCGTTCTAACCCTTGTCTGATTTTCAGGGAACACAAACAAGATACAATGTCAAAAATACATATCTGAAAGGACTGTGTTTTGAAATAAGTAAGCTTCCATTTAGATGTATTGTAGTTTGTTTTCTTGGTACAATACTATATTTTCAATAGAAAAAGTATTTTAATTCAGAACGATATGATTCTGAAAATATCTCTTGCCAAAAGAGACGACATGTGGACTGTAATCCAGTACATATTGTAGCAGTATTATTTATTATATAGCAGACACCTTTATCCAAGGCAACTTAGAGACTAGGGAGTGTGAACTATGCATCAGCTGCAAAGTCACTTACAACCCGAAAGATGGAGCAGAAGGAGGTTCAGTTGTATTCCTGGTGTCCTGAGGTGTGTCCTGAGTGCTGCTACCTGTAGGGGAGCAGGAGCTTTTCAAAACCATCCTCTGTACAATAAAGGTTTTGGTGGTGATTGGCTGGTCATGTAGGCAAAAAGCGTAATCAATGAAATGGCGCCATTCAGGTAAGGGGGAACTGGTGGTGCTGTGCTTGGCTGCCTGGGACTATCCTGGCTACAAGTGCTTGTGTGTCCCCTCAGGATATCAGGGCCCTAGCCATTGGAGTGGGTAGTGATTGGTGCTTTTTAAATGTACTCATTTAGAAGAGACTGCTACTATGTATTGCTAGTGATTGTTGCTACCTGTTATGGTGTTATTAATGATCATTGATCATATTGGTATCTATTGAAAATCTGTTAATTGTTGATACCTGCTACCTTTCTGTGTATAATTGCTGAGAAACATTGGCCGTTAGAACTGGCTTACTTTTGTAAATAGGATGGTAATGGGACTGGGTAAAAACTGTTTCATTTTAAACAAACCTTTGGGTGTGGTAAACTCCTTTCTGGCTGTGTGGTGAGTGTCCTTCTGCTCTTCCAAATAAAATAACCTTTGTGCATGGAACTACTTTATTCTGGTTTGCCTTCATAGTTGGGGAGTAAATTAATTAAAACATTCTAGCGGATCTCTCACCTCTGTATAAAAACTAAAGAGAGTGGTGCAGTTGGGACTACAATTATTAACTGCCGTTAACTAATAGTAGTGATGAAATAAGTCAATTAATACAATAGATACTATGTATTATCTTTTGGTAGCAGGACGGGCTCTCCGCTGCTCAGCGCTGGCCCCCTGTTACGGTATATACAACTACCATTATAAAAATCTGATGCATAAAAGAATCATTACAACAGGGGGCTAGATTCTCAAAATTAACAGTAACATTTCCACAGTCACCAACTCACTATTTCAAAATAAGGAAAAATCTTACATGAATCACTCTTTAGTTTTCTTTGCTACTAACTGATCTGTTTAAAGGCTCTGTGCATTAAAATGGCACTGATACATATTCCTGCTAGAAATTCCAGCAACTATGGCCGTGATTGGATTGGAACTACATTTTACTTTCTTTATATGGTTACGTTCCTGTTAAAAAACACCTTGATTACTTTGACAGCACTGTCGGTAAGGTGTATTTGTATAACGCTACTCTTGTTGCAAGAGAGGGTATCAAGCATGCACAGAATTTGTAATGGGATTATTTTGTCCATGCAGGAAGCAATTTTTGGAACGTTGCTATTTAATAAAAGCCTAGTTTATTTGTGCATCCTCTTTTTCCACACAGGGATGTATCAATTCCACTGGTTCTAAACTTGTGACTCTGCAGCTGCCTGGAATATACCCCTTCCTTGTTTTTCCACAAACAGGTGTTTGTGCAAAAAGAGCCTCAGTTCTCTGGCTTCCTTACAATTCTCCTGTGTCTAGATATAAAATGTATTGTTACAAAAACACGGCCCGTTTAAAAGAAAGGCATCCCAAAACGTTATCGGCACACCGTGACAGTACAATGCGGCTCCCTGTTTTATCTAAATCCTGCTTAGTTGTTTGTCATGTCTTTATCTCTAACTCCCCTCAGTTGACGTCTCTTTTTTTTTGTAAAGGCAGCAGATTCTGAGTCATGCCTGTATTTGAAGCAGTTGCTGCCTAACCTGCCATATTATTCCCTAAACCCCCAGCAGATGTGTCAGATAATCGATGCAATCTAATTATATATTTTTAAATTAGTGTTATAAAATGATGGGGCTTTAAGTTGAAAAAAAAACTGCATTCTTTTTTAAATGTTTTATTCTTCTGGGGAAGCAACCACCAACTCTCTAAGTACAGTTCTGTTTTCATGTCAACTTCATTTATTAAAGACTTAACATTCACTTCTTAATTCTCATATATGAATTATTTAGATCATAAATTAGTATATTATGATAGCAATATTATGCATTACTGCCTTTTTGCAAAACACCAAATTAAATGTCAAGACCAATAGCTAACAGCTAACAGAGGACAACATAAATGATTGAATGTTTCCTGTGAATACCAACAAGCACTAACTAAGGTCTGTTTGAAAGGTTAACATGCTTTCTCTATACTGTATAATAAGTATGTCATTATTTGCATTTGTTAACATTTTTAAATAGACTGACTGCTAAATTGAAGACTGCACTTGTCATAATATTGTGTAAGATACAAGACAATCATATTTTTTGATAATTTATGAGTTATGAATAATATTTAACAGAACATGTATGATATAGTAATTAAGAGTAGTTACCATTTTCAAACATTTTATACATGCATTCGAAACATAATTATGTGATTGTGAGAATAGAACCCCATACATTAACAAGAAGTATTTAAAGTTATTTTTTTGATCATATAATTTTATGGTAAGCAAATGTATTAAATAATGTAACAAACATGAAAGTAGAATGTAGTTACAATGCAGCTAATTTACTGGTAAATTGCTAAACATGCTTCATTAGAATATGCTGGGTTCAGGTTGTTTGAGAATGCATTAATATCTCTGTTGTTTTATATATTTGTTTGGGAACAAACAAAGAATACGTTTTGATTTAAACACACAAGCAACATAATTTGCTGCTATACATTTTACTTAACATTCTCAAAGCCAAATCAATCATTTTGCAGCACAAAACAAATACGGTCAGAGATTAATAAAAGCTATACTGGCACAGCGAAAATATTCCTAGAAACTACCCTTGAGGCAAATTCAAAACCCTAACATGGTAGACATGGCACTTTACCCAAATCATTTAGCTTGGAAGTTATAGTTAAGACAACTAGACGTTTTCCAGAACCCCGTATTTTTCCATTGCGTATCAGCAATATGGATTTATAGAAATGTTACATGATGTAGTTGCTGCAGAGTATAAGAAAGCACTGGAATATAAAGCAATCTCTTCAATGCATTATATTAAATATGATTATTGTTATCCAGTCAGCTCAGGTATTTGAGTGTGCCATTTCCCATGCTCATATTACAAGTCCACAATGTCTATTATGATAATATTCTGTGAAACTGTGATACAGCACACGGGCAAATTCATTTGAGAGTTTATCCACGAGCAACTTTAATCTATGCCCCCGGCTTTGCTATTTCTTTAAAATTATTATCAATCCATCATCTTTGTATCAGGCCTTAAGGTTTAGCAAACTGACAAGAAAATCAATAGGTTCTGCCTTACATAATGCAATGAACCACAGAATTATATTACCAGTGGTTGCCAGAAAACAATAGTTGGCAACTGCACATCCAACACGTTTATTGGAATGCGTTAATCCTTCATATAAAAAAAAGGTCATTTCAGTTGCTGACACTGTATAAAGTCTGCAATGCATTTGCCATCCATGCCTGAAGATAAAAACAAAGCCCAGAGAATTGTTTACATTGATATGCAGAACCACGCAAGTGATGGATAAGGAATGTAGGGCCTGGAGGGCAATGCTGTTATTTTGTTCTTTATTTGTATGTTACCCACAGCCTTAAATACTTCATTGTTGTTTAGGGTATTGTTTTTTAATCATTTTTTAACTGATCACACACCCAAGTCAATTGTCATTCTCAGTACCTTGTGGCATGTCTCCGAACCACAGACACCAGCATCTGCTGTTTATCCAGGCTTCCAAATAACATCTTTTGGATGTATCTTCAAAACAGAGATGGTTCAGGAGGGTACAGATATTTGGTAGACCAGCTATTTAAACAGAGAGAAACATACAGCATTATTGAATACATATTGAATACTATATATATATATATATATATATATATATATATATATATATATATATATATATATATATATATATATAAGAAGACATGTGCGCATGCACATTTAGTTGAATTGTTTTATTGTTAATTATCCCCTGCACCTGGTAGTTATTGTAAATTAGAACCAGGTGCAGGGTATTTAAGGAGTGCAGTCAGTCTGCACAGGGCTGCTGTGTGAAGAGCCTGCTTGCAAGTGCGTGCGGGTGAAAAAAAAAAAAAGAAAAAGGTAGTGTGAAACCTTCTTGTGCGTGAGTGTAAACCTGTGTGTGTTTTGTTTGTTTATTTTGTTTGGCAGGTAAACGGCTTAGCCGTCCTGCGAGTGAGCCAGGGACCTGCTTGTTTAGTCAGTGCTCCAAAAAGGAGCTAGGTGTTTATTTTGTGTTTTATTTTGTTTGTTTATTAAAATAGCGCGTCAGCGCGTTAAAAAAATCAATTTCTTGTGTCTGGGTCAGTAATTTAAAGGGGCAACGAACGACCGTGAGTGCCGGCCGATTTACTATATATATATGTATATATATCAAGGTCGTTATGAGGCACCTGAGGCACGGGCCTCGGTTAAAATCATAGTAATATTTATTTAGGCCCTTTCACACGCTGCTTTGCCACAAAATAAAATGCATTTCATCCCTGCATACATTAATTAATTCAGAGTCTATTTACTTATGTCGAGTGATTGATGTGTATAGTATTACTATTATTTATTTCTTAGCAGACACCCTTATCCAGGGAGACTTACAATTGTTACAAGATATCACATTATTTTTTACATACAATTACCCATTTATACAGTCAGGTTTTTACTGGAGCAATCTAGGTAAAGTACCTTGCTCAAGGGTACAGCAGCAGTGTCCCCCACCTGGGATTGAACCAACGACCCTCCGGTCAAGAGTCCTAACCACTACTCCACACTGCTGCCCTATAGTAGGCTACTCTCTATTTCAATTTAATATCACTATTTAAAATATATCTCGTTTCTGGGGTTTTTTTTTTCCACTGTGGTTTTAGGAATGTATAGGTAGAAAAATAGTTGAGCTTTTTTTCTCATTATCATTTTTCCATGATTAAATTAAGAAACTGAGATGGTTTAATGATGCTAATTATAACATTAAAGACAGGCAGAGGGCTTAGAATTAAAACCAGAAAACCAGAAACCCTAAATATCCGTTCTGGTGTATTTAGAAGCATTTGACTTTTGCATCTGGAGTAAGTAGGATACTTCAAGATTTATTTCAGACAGTGCGTGAATGACACTGGTAGTTGAGTTGAGGGTTATGTCGAGTTCATAGGGCTGCAGTTTGCAAGGAGCCTTGCAGCTGGCCAATCACATTAATAGAAGCAAAATGCATATCCATGAGTATAAATCAGAACACAACCAAACAGCCTATCAAATCAACTGGTTAGCCGAAAAGCTCGAGCTACAACCCTCTGAACTACACACTGTTTTTGATGTTCTTACAACTTACACAACTAAACATGTCAACATGCTTAAGCTCATTTTAGTGCTGAATGTGATTTTATAATTAATATCAGACAAAACTTTATGTATGTTAGCACTCTTGTCTCCTCGGTATTTGGATAATGACATCACTGTTAAAATTCAAGTTTAATAGATTAGGATTTAAAACTAAGTATAGCTTTTACAACAAAGTGCCTCGTGATTTTTCATGGCTGGCTACAGTAAGAAATCTTGGAAAATGCATGGTTTGCTTTTTGTCACTATCACTCTTTGCTTCCATCACTTTGCTATGAGTTTCCCTGAATCTGAAGCAAGTCATTCAGGTATTCGGATAATGCACTATTTGCTGTGAATCCAAATATAAAATTGTGTTCAGGCTTAGCTCTATTTTCTATTCCTCTTTTGGTTTGAAAAGTTGCTCCTTTTGTTCCACTCAGTTGCCGTTGAATTTTGCAAAGTCGATACACCACATGAGCATTTCTTTTCTAAGGAGCTCATTTATTTTGGAGATAGAAACGGTTAAGCCCAGGCAATAGCCTGCATTCCTATTCAGCTCTACATTTCACTTGGTGGGTAGAGCACCACTTATATATTTTTCTTCTTTTTTTCCTGAGAATATGGAATAAGATGACATATTGCTATCAGCAGCGTTTCCCCTGTGATCTGATCAGTTCTGACACAGCAGAGCTCAGCAGCCTTTTATTTAGCTGTTCAAACCTGTTTGACATCTGAAACTTCTCAGTGAGGCGGAGAAGAAAGTTTGGCATTCGACACGCCTGTCTAAAGCAAGACTGAGATTAGTTGTTATTAATTTAGTATTCGTATTTGCTGAAAAACACATGCAAGTTTTAAGGGACAATAGTCACAGAATAAAGTCAATATTAATAAAATATAAGGCTTTGAATACTGCTACGACACGGGAAAACTCATTGTTGATTTTCCTGAAATTCCAGAAAATCCCAGAACAGTCCCATGTCGGTAGGGAGTGGATGGGTCAGAGCTCTGAGCACGTAACTCTGTGTTTCAAAAGCTGCAGATTCCCTGATTGCAATTGTTATTGGGTTTGTGGCTGGTGAGGGAGGGGGCAGGGGAGGGATGAAAGCATAGCTTGCCAAATTGTCCTTTCAGGAGTATGTGCACTCTGAGAAATGTGGTTTTGATTACCTTATGTTTGTAGAAATTGCGTTGAGCCTCTGGATTTCACCAAAAAAAACCTCCTCTGAGCTTTGCGTAAGATCTTTAGTGTCTGAACCACCTGCCAACATCCAAATCAGAATCCCCCCCCCCCCCTCTCTCTCTCGCTCTCTCTCTCTCTCTCTCTCTTTTCTCCCTGCAAGCAATCACATGGACCTCCTGGCTCTAGAGCATTCATCACTTACTTGGTGCTTTCAAAAAGTTTTTAACTATCGTCCTGGAGAACTGCTGCAACTCAGGAGCTGATGGGACTAGCAGCAGTACTGCTGCAGGGACTTCTCAAGCCCGCCCCACTGTTTCATTTGACTTTTGCCCAGCCTTTAACAGCATCCTCAATAACGGGATGCTAGTGATTATGTTCCCCACGGTGAATAGAGGGTATTGTTTGGCTTTTCTCAGTCTCTCCCTGCTTGGCTTGATCGGGATGCACTTGGATGTTACCCATGGGAGCCCGACGGAAGATGAGGATTACTATCTGCAGGAAATTCTTAACCGGGAGCATTACTATTCCTTACGGGAGGCAGAAGAGCCTTATTCCGAGGCATCTGTAGCGGCACAACCTTTGGAAGAGGAACGCTCCAAACCCAGCAAGAAAGAGGTAAAAGCCAAAAAGGAGAATGGAAAAGAGACAGATAAGGCAGCCACTAATGCAAAAACAGGTAACTTTTTTCAATATACTTATGATGAAGCTGAATGTGAATGCTGTCGCTAGGTGACAAACTAGGAGATTTTATGTAGATGTTTAATGGTTAAGGCTAGGAATAGGTTAATTCTAGAATTATCCAGATAATTCAAGGATCAAGTAGAATTAGATTAATATTTCTCTCATTAATCAATGTTGTGCCAGATAACCAATGTCAGACATTAACAGTAACACATATGTTAATATTGAGGGTTGTGATTGGTTATGCTGCTCTGAAGGTCATTGTTAAAGGCCATATTGGCATAAGGGGAAAAAAAATACGTCACCCATATTCCACTAACAATTTTTTACAGGCTTTACAAATTGAGCCTCCTCTTTTCTATACAAAAATCTTTTTGCACTTCTGAAAGGTAAAGTTTATTCCCAGAGTAGTTAAACTCTATTTAATCCCATTTTTTGTTAGATCAGTTGACTGGTTCGTTTGTGCAGTGGCTAAGATGCTTGCTTGGAGAGTGCATGGGCTTAGGTTTATGCCTCCATCCTGTTACATTAAGGCTTATGCGGGGGGGCAAAAAAGAAAACGTTGAAGTATGAGAATCCAGGATTACTTCAGCATCGCATAGTCTAAGATCCAGCCTAACCACTTGGTAAAATGCAGTCGCTATACTATGTACATAGTTTGCAACTTGCTATATATGCCTGTGGTGGATGCACAGGAGATGGACATATATTCAAAGCACAGGCTCCCTTAATAGTGGAGACTAATACCGCTCAGAGTATTAGAACTATGATATCCATGATGGAGGCAGTTCCTGGAAAGATAATTGAAAACAGCTGAACCCACACTTACAGGCTCGCTCAGGCATCTGTACATACTTAATACGTCTTAATGCATGCAGACAATACAGTGGAGAATAATGCCTCCGGAAGGGCACCCATGGGGCAGCAATCTTTTGCTTTACTATGACAGAAACACTAATCATACAAATTCTTTAGAGTTCTACATGTGTGATGAAGACTGGGTACTGGATGTGTTATATATAAGTACAAGAGGAGACCATTTGGCCCATCAGTGTTTGCCTGGTTCCAGTGGCTGATTGATTTGTAAACTTTGCAAAGTTGGGTCTTAAAGGCTCCCAGTGATTCAGCATCCACGTCATGACTATGTAATCCATTCCAAACCCTCACCACTCTCTGTGTAAATATATGTCCCCAATCCTCCATCTAAGGTCTAGTACAAGGTGAAATCTCAGGTCCATTTTGCCACCAGTAACAGGGTCTGTGTAACAACTTGACGTACAATATTTTTGTAGAACGCCAAAAAATATTTTTCCATGAGCCAATTTATATTCGTGTGGCAGCAAATACATTCAGGAATTCCACCACGCTCCACAAGTTAACACCTCAATCCCCTTAATCTGACATTTGACAGCTGCTGCAGTTATAGAACTGAAAAACAATATAAAAAATAATGTATTTATTTTCAAAGAAAGATGATCTTATTAAAGTGCAACGGAAAAGGCAAATTTGCCGAGAGGAATATAATTCATATAAACCTAACAGGAAACATGGATGCAGTAAGGGACAGATACCTAAATATTTTCTTGTTAGCTTTATACAGTTATAATAATTGTATTAATCTCTGAAAATTTCCTTTTGCACTTGCTAAAATAGTGCTTTGTACAGTATAGTATATCTTATACAGCCTACCCCAATGGTTCTCAACCCTGATCCTGGGGACCTACTGTGTCTACTGGTTTTCATTCCAACTAAGCTCTCAATTACCTAACTAACCCTTAATTGAACTGACCATTTGCTTAATGAGACCTTTTTAATAGTTTTTCAGCTCATAAAGAGTTGCAGAATTCAAGTTACTTCTAAAATGTTATAGCTAACAAGTATTACCCCACTGGAAACGATAGTGGGCTATACAGTAACATATTTTATTTATTTTACTGGGTAAACTGTAAAAAACAGTGTTACAAGGTTATAAAATGAACAATAAAACAACTATGGTACTGTGCTCAGCAATAATACATTCTGCCAAGGCTTATCATTTCAGAACTATATTTAAATCTTGTGTAGCAGAACAGCTGAAAGATTTGCAGGGCGTGTAGGTCAATTAATTGTCTTACCCTTGGTTACACAGCTGTCTACAATGATTACATTTAGATTAATTTTGTTGTGGACTCGGAACGCTTGTGTGAAGGTCCTGTCAATTGGAGGGTCAATTAAGACACAGGAAAAATGTAACCAGGATTACACAGGTACACGACTGGAAAAGCTACCCTTCCACTGAAGAGACAGAAAGGCCCAAGGCTTATTAATTCTAGCTAGTTTTGACTTGTGTGAAATCTGTGTGCTTACAAGTCTGCATGGAGTAAGTATGGTTCACATGTACATTTACTTTACAAAGGCCCATTTTCTCTTCTGGTTGTAAGAGTGTTTCTCTTGAATCTGGACTTTGATTTGACTTACTAATTTCTGTTTTGCTCTTGGCTCCTACCTCAATTGAAATAAAATAAATAAATAAATAAATAAAACCTTTGACATAAAGACATACAGGCACAGTAACACTGTTAGTTTCTATTACAGTTAAAAGTGGGAACAAAAAAAATGAAAAGAACAAAAAGGGCAACTGGAAAAGCCCCAATGGCAGCCAGGAAGGAGAGGTCCACTATGAAGCTGTCAAAGAGGGTGAGTAAGGAGTAACTCTCTGTGTTTTTTGTGTTTGTGAGTACTGTACTTTGGTTCATAATTTAAACATGTGTTGGGTGTTTGAGAGTTTGTGTTCTGTGCACCGGATGATATCTGTACACACGAAAAAAAGATTGTAAATGTATTTACTGTGAAATATTATACAGGGGGCTGTAACTGAGGATCAAACCTTGGTGTCGTAGTTCAGAAACCAACATCAAGAGCCAGGCTCCTTCAGCGGAGTGGTCAAACACGTTTATATAGGGACCACTAAACTCAGTGAGCTGCAGCGTAACATGTTTCTCAATAAGTACCTATGAAGTACTGCTGTACATGATGCTTTTAATGTCTAACCATGCGCTTGTTCAATAAGTGTCCTGTGTGTGCTGAAACCTGCTTTGCTCATTATAGTACATGTTAACAGTTTTGTAGGTTCTTTCAGCTGATATTACACTGCATGTAATATCAGCTAAAGATAGCTAGAGCAATAGGAGGACTTGATCTTAAAGCTTTACTCCATGTTCTTTACTAAAGGCATAACCTTATTCTTCACTTTTGCAATAACTCCAAAATCCTACAATCCTAATCATCCCTACTCCTGACTGTCTCTAACCCTCAACCTATCCCTAATAAAAAAATTAAAAAAACACCCTGCCACTAACTGTACTCCTAACTTTATTATTTTTTTTTTACACAAACTTTAGCAACTTGTCTTCACATTCTCATTTGAAAATCCTAACATTCACTTTAAGGACTACCTGCTTATGCATGGAGTTAGTAAATATGACCTAAAATGCAGTGGCAATTGTTATGTCTGTAAAAACAAACACACACAAAAAAAGTTATCAGATTCAATTACAAATGAAATGCAGGGTAAACAAGTGGAGAAAATGTGTATTGCTGCTTCTGACTTTCCTGGTAACCGGGGGTCCAACCGGACCCCAGCAATAAAACAACATATAACTAACAACTGGAGTAAATGAATGAATGAAAATGTGTATATGAACACTTTATTTTGCTTTTCCTTTACTTCTAGCCATCGTTTAGTATAATGTATTGTTTATGCTATGCAAAATGGATGAGATGCCCAATGCGCACAGCTGTCTCTTAGCAAGTGAAGGCACCACTGTATTCTGGACGTGTTCTAGGAACATGTCATCTGGGCACGTGATATATTGGAAAGCCCCAAGCATCTTTCATTTGGTATATTGACTGTGTTCCTAGTTCTTTCTGTTTTCGAGTTAAAGGCACTTGGCACACCTACCGATTTGCTGCGCGTCACTGCACTGGAGCTCTGAATGAGGGGGTGGTAGAAAGGACGCATACGGGCATGCCTGACATCAATGAAAGTGCAAAGCCTGCGCTTTTAAATGTTGTTGAAACCGGAACGCTATCTGTTGAAGTGACCAAGTAATAGGCAGCAAACCAAACTTAGGAGCTGACTCATGTCACGTGACTCAAGCCTAAGTTTCAGTTTGCTGTAGTTTCGCTTAGGAATGTGTGTTCAGTACATATGATATTTCATTGGAAAGCTCCAAATTTGTACTTTCAAACAAGCCTTGAACTAAAGGAAGCTAGCTATTACAGTGCCTGAGATATTCACGTGAGAAGGTCGGGCCGGCGATACACTACGCCTGAGGTCCATACGGACTCCAAACCTAAAACAATTTGGGAAATTCAACCAGGTTACCTGGACTAGAATTATCCTTTGCATAGTGTAACAGGATGGGTGCCTGACAACTACCTAGAAGGAAACAAAAATCAAGTCACTAGATCCACATAATAACTGATACTAAAGCACTGTGGGGTCCGAATGGACCCCAGGTTACCTTATGGGAGTTAAAAAAAATGAAAAGCATTTCCTTGGTTGCGGTTTGCAGCAAAACACTGAATCGAGCGCATTCTAAGGCTTTTAAAGTTGCCAAGATGTTTCAAGCCTTAGGTCTTCAGATTAGACAATGGTTGTATTGAGAAGCTTACTCTTTTTGACAGACGTATGTTCCCAGTGAAAAGTGTTTGCCGTACAAATGGTCCTGCGCTGGCCTTGAAAGCAAATATGATCCCTGTGAGAGTACAGAAATTGGATTTTCATTGCTTTTATTTAATATGTTTGTTGTTATTTATTTATGTACAGGGATTTAATTTTTTTTTTTAAAGCACCAGCCATTAAATCAACCGTAGGGCAACCATGGGCAAGATTTGACTAGTCACGGTGACCACTCCTTGAGTCCTCTTATACTTCAGGGAAGTTGGGAAAAGAAATATCCAGGGAGCAAACTTCCGTTCTTTTTAATTCTGTTTTGATACTGGTGATGTAATGCAGTATAACAATACATCACTGATGATTTATCACTATGATTTCATTTCTTTTTTTGTTTTTAACAAGAGCTGTAATTCTCCTCAGACATGTTTTCATAGCCTAGGAAGCACACATGGTTAGCTGTTTCTTTCAACTATTTCCCAACCACACCACTGACAAGTGTAATGGCCAGTATTGTGTGAGTGAATACCATTACAGATGATACAATGCTACACTTTTTTGCACCTTGTATTCATAACAAATTAGAAAGACAAGGCATTAGTTACAAAACCTGCTGCTTTATATAACATAAAACCCACAGCTCTTATTCTACTCATATGCATATCCTTGGCCCTATGACAGATGTAATAGGACCCATGTGTAGCCCATAGGTTCAAAAATACTTGAATGTTTTTGCGGAAATACCTGCTTTGAAATGTCATAGCCCATACTTGTGGTTTGGATAAACCTACAGCAGCCAGAGCCAGTAAAAAGGCAGTGTGCAGTCAACATTTAGATGTCATTGGTTATTACTGGTTTTTCTTATTATGCAAGTTTGTGGGTGTATAAGAACCAAGGGATCCCTGAATCAGACTGATTAAATAGTATAAACAGTATTACTAACGGCTTTGGGTATATAGGATATTGTTTGTCTGATTACATTGATGTTCTGACCAGCATTATATTTTCATTAAAAACATGTGCAATAATTCTAAAGAATAGGCAAGCACTGTTAAGCAAGATAAAGCTGGAGTAAAGTGTTGTTAAAACATGCAGAAACATGGCAATTCACATTAAGTAGGGTGTTGTGATGTGCTTGGGAGAGGGGTATCCTGCATGCAGTCATGTGCAAAGGGGCAATATTGAAACTGTATTAGTTTCTAATTTTAGCTTTTCATGATTTTTTTTCATTGAAGAGGTTTTATTTAATCCCTTTTAAAATGTATCAGTGAGCTCATGTATCAGTGAACAATGTATCAGTGAGTTTCATGGCTTCAAAGCCTTAACCTGTATTTAAAAATAAAGACATTGTTATTTACAGTAGTGCATGTTACATCATGGTAGGTTTTGATCTCAGTATCTCAGAGCCAGTTATTATTTTAATTATTCCAGCTACTTCAAAGCAGGGCAATTACATCAACTGGGCAAAGGTTACAGTCAGATCTATCTTCTGCTAAAGGGCAATCAAATATTTAGTTAAATTAAAGTACTGTAATTGTAGGGTTTGAGAATTTCTCTGATCCTTAAACCCTGTGTTGGTTTTAGTATAATAACAACTCTTATATAAGTTATCTTTTCTGAAAATATGAAACATTTCTTTATGTGTGTACATGAATTGGGACAAGTAACACAATAACAACATTTAGATGTTTTCTGACAACTGTTAACATGACTTGAAAATGATATCTTAGTGTAACGTCAAACTAGGTTATGGAATGTTTCAGTGTCCATGCCTTAACTTTCAATTTCAATTTGTATGTAATTTCACCTTGGTACTATCTTTGGGGTCAAAACATGTCATTCATTAGAAAAGCAGATGACTGCTCAATGAAGGCTCTGAAGGGATGGGTATAATACTGTATTACTATCGAAATGAAATGACCTAGAAAGTGCGTGGAAGTAAGCTTTTTTTATTTTATTAAAATACATGCTTGCTATACTGCATGTTTTTTTTGTTTTTTTTCAAAACTCCACAATATACACCTACATAGCAAACTATGTAAATGCATAATATAACCATAAGAAAAGCACAAGAAAACTGCAAAATTACTATGCACATTTTGTGTGATAAAGTTTTATAAGGGATGTTACATTGCATATTAAACCATAATCTATATGTTCTGCTTGCTTGCCTTTCATAGTAGACTGGCCCTGGCAGGTGCAATGGTTCCTGACAAACGATAATGAATTATTGCTTATGCTCATATTGCTTAATAAAAGACAATAACATTGCTTTCACATTCCAAAGCTGTGTGCACTGGCAGTGCATTACGGTAAGGTTGTAACTCTATAAACTGGGTGACATTTATTAGAAAATATGTGGTTTTAGTTGCATAACTCACTTCTCAAATATCCCTGCTAATCAAACAGCCATACAGGAAGCTGTCAGTAGTGTAATATCCATAGTTTCATTACCTTTCTTTTAGAAAACTGGGCAAACCCTAAACCCTAACTAGCACCTATTGACAAAAACCATTTAACCAAAAGCTCTTTTGAATCAACTCAAAGTCATAAATCAGAACCAGGTTTGCAATGTCCTTCTTTTAGAAAGCCAAGTAGTATTGCACTATTGTCCTAAGGATCATCTTGTATATAAAGCTAATGAAATACAAACCATTATGAAATGTACAATTATACAAATGTTCACCTATTCCTTGCAGCATTTTGATACACTGCAAACTTTGGCCTATAACATGTAACTGGAACGATTGTATTGCTTGCTTCCCTTGTGCTGAGATATCATGCTGGGGCAATAGCAATGATATTGATTTTCTGTCTACTTCTGCTTAGAAATACTCACTGTCATGTAGCGGCGCTGAAGGACTATCCAGCATAGCTCCCTGCTCTACAACCAGGGAGAATATACAACAGGAATCTCCTTCATCTCCCAGTTATGAGCACCTTGAATGACCGCTCAAAGGACTGGTGTTCTGTAGCTCGTTTAGATTTCCATCCGTCGCTGAGATTGTTAATCATAAATCGGTACTTTGCAGGAAGTAGACCGATTGCGTAATTGTTGCTTCTGGTTTGGTTTAGTTTAACATGGCTTGGTCGGGCTTGTTTAATATGAGAAGGACATTCATTGACATACTCTAACTGCTCATAATTCATGAAAAACTTTTGTGACCTGTAGCATGCACTTTGTTCCACTTTCATATCAAAAGAGTGTTTCTGTGGTCACATCATCAGTGATTTTTAAAAATCTGTGCAGCACAACTGACATTTTTCCAATGTCCGCAATTAGAACCTTCTCCTATGCTCTTATTCATTCTCCATTCCTTAAAAATAGAGTGGTCATTGATTTTCTTAAGACAGTCTAGAATACAGATGCTCAAACTTGTTGGGATTAATCCACACCTGGGATCTTTAAAGCTACGTTCCGAACCTTGTCTTCTATTCATTTAAGGCCGACAAACAAACAGCTGCAATATAGGAACATCATTAATCACAAATGTTGGTGAAAAGTTTTTTATTGTTTCTTTGTTTTGTTTGGGTTCTTTGTTTCATTCTTTGATTCCCTGATTATATACATACTAATGATGTGATGTCTACAGTCTTTTGGTAGGAGAGAACTTTCAGTGCTAATATTTTCATTGGCAGTGATGAGAAACAACCGCCAACCTCCACGTGAAGTCGTTGGGAAACATTCTGAAGTACCCAAATTAATGAGGCTTTTATTGAGCATTTGCAGTGAAGTCAATTTCCTTTCTGTCTCAAACACACACTGGCGCTGTTCATTTGGAGGACTTTTTAATCAGCTGCAAATTAAGAGTATGTTTTCGTGGAATTTTGAACAGCTATCTTTAGTTATTTTTGCACTGATACATGGTTGTCTTTCTAAATTTGAACCCTCTTCTAGTGCCACGCAAGAATTGTTTTCCTCCTTTAAAATCTGGAATTTTAATTAAGAATGATCTATCTTACATGATTTATTTTCAAATTAACATACATACCTTTTTTTATTTTTTAAATTATAAAATATGATAACAATACCCATGTATCTGCTATAAAGCATACATTGAACAGTTTTAGGAATGCAGCATTGTGATCTGGCTCTGGTTTGATCATTAAAACAGACTCCAATGAAGTATTATCTTAAAGCACTCCCATGAGCTACAGGATAATTGGCAAGTAATGAATAGGAAAGTATGAAAGTGCATTATTTCCATGATTTCATACAAGCATATCTGGCAGTAGGTGTATTCAATGTTAAGGGGAAACTAAGCATTAAAGTCAACTAGATAAAAAAAAGAAAATATAGAAATTCCTCATTGTTAAGCTGCTCTGCTTGCTTACCCAGTTGGAATGCATCTCACAATAGATGTACTTTGAAAAAGTTCTTCTGTGGTTTACCCTTTTGTGCCCCCTTATACTACCAGTAAATGCCCTACCATATCATACCATACTGCACAGCACCGCACTACACCACACCACCACTCACACACGTTTGGTCACCATCAAAACTGTTGCATGAACCGGAGTGTAATACTTCAGCACCTCTGCACTTAAGCATTTGTATATCAACTGGCAAGTGTTCAGCTGATATCCCATCACACCTTTCTTCTTAAAGACGTACAGCCTCTATACATGAACCCCCAATATCTCTCACAAGCACCTGTGGGTACATATTTTTACACATTTTTCACAACAAAAGGAACTTTTTTATTTTAATTTCTTTGGTGCATATGTATAGCTATTATGTACTAATATATCACCTTACAGCACAATAATACGACGAAAAATAGTCAATGATAATACCCGAAAATAATCTTAATATTTTTTTAATAAAGTAGCCAACGCAAATATAGTATTAGGTGGTGGATTGTGCCGATCGCCGACTTGGAAACCCTGCATTCATTGTCACTATTTTTGCTTTGAAAATAATCGGTTATTTTTTTTAGCAGTCATTTTTAAGTTTTAACCTCTCGAAGTGCTTAACACAGAAAACCTGCCCCTTCAACTCTCTGATTGGTTAAATGTTGTGTCAAGACGTAACACAGATGTCGTGGTTTGAAGATTTTTTTTTTTTCACCCAGCAACACAGTGATCTAGTCTGCTGGAAGTGCAGTCAATCATTATTGTTAAAGGCACAGTAGCATCTGCAAGACGGGCGGATCAGGTTTTTTCAGCCGGACGGTGACACCCACTTCACCGGGCGTCACACTTGGCTGAATAGGCCTGGGGAGAGCCCTGTATCAGTTTCCTTGATGTACAAGCATCCCAAGCTGACTTTACAAAAATATAACAAACTAAACTGCTCACTAGTAAAAGGCCAAATATTTAGATATATGTTTTAAGCCTATGTTTAAAAATATTGATCGAATAAAGAAGTAAATAAATAGCAAAATGGGATCCACTTGTTTTTCTTAATATTAAACAGATTGGGCAGGTATGCCAAGTCTCGCTCATTTGTAATGAGCCTCACTCAATTTTAGCAGTCTCGCTCATAAAAGAAATGGAAATGATAATGCATTTGAATTGAATATTCACAAATCCTACCCTAGGTTTATTCAAACCCCACTCATTTGGATGATCTGACGTTTCTGTTGAGGTGATATTTTTAACAAGGTAAATAGCCTTAATTATAATTTATCTTTTTTTTTTTTTAAACCTCAGAGGGCATCCTAAATAGATTTGTTATTGTTGTTTATCATTGTAATGTTAATGTTTTGACAGTGTGCCCTCCTATGGGCCTGGAAGCCTTGGGCATTGATGACTTCCAGCTGCACGCCTCGACAGTCAAACGGTACGGCTTGGGAGCCCAGCGGGGGAGGCTTAATATTCAGGTAAAAAAAAACAAAAAAAAACACTTTACTTCCTGCAAAAAAGAAAACATGCTGTTATACTCCTTTATTCCATGTGAGCTGAGGGACAAATGCATTCTTCAAACAAGCATATACTTCATAAATGTCCCAACTTGTGATGTATTTTACCTCTTATATATTCCTAATGCTGGCTATTGTTGTCATACTAAATATATTGTAGATTATTATATCTTACTTTTGGTAACTTGTTACTTTTTTTTTTTTTTTTTTTTTTTAAATCATATGCTACAATAAAATAAAAATGGCAGCTGACAGGCCTATTCATTTGTGAAACCTGGAGTACCGGCCTCTACATCCTTGTTTTGCAGCATTCGGGAGCTATATCGAGGGGACTAGCTGCAGATTTTATCAGTAGAAGAAATTAAGGGATAAATATTACTTGTATGGTACTTAAGTTTTTCTTACACCACAACTACAGAAAAAATATTTAGATATACTGTATAGGAACAGTCCGGGATTTAATTTTCAGCTAAAATATAATAGTCATACAATGGGACTGATGTCTAACTAAATGTTGCATGCTGTGTGTGAATATATTCTAACAGTTATTGTTGATGCATTATTTTACCTTGGAGTAATTTTAAAGTGCTAATTTTAAATGGGTTCTATAATTACAATACTACCTGCTGTAATCAGTAGACAAAAAATGGTTTTTAGAACAATTGGCAATTAATGAGTTACCTACTATTAAAGAGAAACTTCCAGAATGTAAACTATGCAAAGTTTCAGGACCTGCTCCTCCCCGAACTGTACCACCTTTCATCCTCACCAGGGGTGTTGGCAGTCGAACTGTCGCCCTGCCTATCTCTCAGTGCAGGTGGAGAGATGTCAATACAAATTTAGAGGCAGCGCTGAGTCTACCATAAAAATAAGCGAGAATAACAAAAAGATGTAATACATGCTTATGTTATGAAACAATGCTCTGACTGAATATACTGCAGTGAGAGCGAGATTGTTAGTACAGAATCTCGGCAACATATTTATTTTACAACAAGGTAATCAATTGGTTGACTGCATTTTTTACCTCCAGTCTTTTCTCTCAACTCAACATTGTTTTGGCTAAGAATACATGCAGTTGGGATTTTTCAGTAAAATCTGCACTGTTCTTTCAGTAAACATTATACTTACAGCATAAACAGCTAGTTATATAAAGTTGTTATTTTTTTCTAATTCAAAATGCTACCCCTGAAGTGTGTTGTGAAGCAATGCAGCAAAGCTGCACATACAGAGACCATTTCATTGTAAGAGCCTCTTAAACATATGGTTCACTTTACACAAGCTTTCAATCAGACACGCGTACCAGCTGCATTTAAGGTGGTTGTGTAAAAGAATAACATCAAACGCTTGAGATTTTGGAACTGTGTTTAATGTATAAATCTAATATCCTGCTGGCAAACCGAATATTTTAAGATCAGCTTGCACACTGTGTGCTGGAGGCTGATGGTTCAGTGGGCGCTGGTAACACAGTTATTCTTTGTCGGAAGGTTCAAATGTCCCATAGGGCAAAGGCTGGACATAATTCAGTTTAAAGTGCCCAGTTATTGATCATTTGCAGTAACACCTGATCAGTGGTTGGGGTTGGTGATTGTCGCTGTGACCTCCTGGGGATTTGGATGATATATTGTCTTGGGGGTGTTGGGAAAGTAAAGGAAATCACATAATGTAGAGTGGTAAAGTGGTGTTACTATTAAGAAAGTATTTAACAGGGTCCCTGTGGGCAGACCTGCAGTTATGGCACGACCGCAAGGTATACAGCGTGAGTCATACAGTCAGGGGAGTGCAGTTTTGCATCCCGGTTGTGGAAGTCACTGATCTTCACTGGGGATTCCATAGAGAGTCACATTGGCTTAGGCGATTCTGTGGGTTAGGGAGGTTAAATTGGCAGGGAGTAAGTCACCTCATTTTGCAGTCATAAGCAAGAATGCCCCTTAGAGACCAGGTGCCTGATGACCTCAAGTGGACACCTGCAGGACTGGCCTTTGTCCTACAAGACAGGATGGCAATGGAATCGGAGGACGCTCACTGACCTTTAGTCTGCCTGAGCTGCTACAGTTAGGAAGCATAATTGGACATTCTAAACTGAGGAGAAAAACAGGGATAAATTATTGGGTACTTTAAAGACTAATAATAATAATAATAATAACAATAATAATAATAAAACATATAATTCCCGTTCAGCATAGAGTGCTTGATTGAACAAATTCCCATAAA
Organism: Acipenser ruthenus; assembly: GCF_902713425.1. NCBI lineage: Eukaryota > Metazoa > Chordata > Actinopteri > Acipenseriformes > Acipenseridae > Acipenser > Acipenser ruthenus. The sequence continues at coordinate 34,215,027 of NC_081201.1, read as the reverse complement.
AAAAATAACGTTGAATTATTATTTTTTTGGGGTGGGCGAGGGATCAGTACAGGGGAAGTATTTAACAGTTGCTGTAAGTTCTCAATGACCCCCACGCTGCGTTGGCCCTGCATTAGTGTATCCACTGAAACAAACACAATGCTTGTAGGAGAAATGTCAGGTAAACCTGCCATCTAGTTCCTTTTCTGATTCTGTAAAAGGTTAAGAAACATATTGTAGTAATTATCCCACTGTGACAGAGATCGAATGAGTCTTAGTGTTAGATCTCCCTTTCGACCTGTGAGAGCACGGTGTACGAGGAACAGAGTACCCTTAATGAAATGGCACGACAATTTATTCCGTAGGGTAGATGGAAGTCGGTCAGTTCGGAAGGGGGCGGAGCTATGGCACCCGAGCTCAGTGACCCAGACGGTAAGCGGCGTGGCATCCGAGGACTGGAGGAGCGGATGCGCTCGTTAACCTCGGGGTCATGGGCAAGGGTATAAATAGGGGGCATGGCTTGAGTGATCTGTTCCTTTGCATATGGTTAAATTATATGACCAAGAAGGAGCCCGTTTGTGAGATCGACCGTGAGTGTTTTGTGTCTGTGTTCTAACACTGTGTGTCTTGTGTGTTGTTGTCTCACTAAAGATTACTGAGCACGATCCGGAGCTGCAGCCGCAGGCCAGCGACAAACCCGGACTTCACCACTCACCTTTTCACTACTGGAACTGTCTTTTGTTTTGCACCTTTTAGCACTTGAATCACGCACTGTCTTTGTGTTTGTGTTTAGTGTGGGTGTCGGAACGGGACTTTGGGGTTGCGGGTCAAACCCGTAGGATTATAACGAGAAGTGATACACGCCGCTGTATCACTTCCAGCATTATTATTAGTTACAGGTTTTGCCTTGAGGCTCTGGACATTTATTAATTTAAATAAACACCCTTGCACCTGTACCAACGTTTGTCTGTGTGATTCTTCTGCACTGCACTCACCTGCACGTCATTACCACTTTGCCACACGTGGTTGTCAGAAGTAAGGATGGACTACGCAACACTGTCGGCGCTGCTGGAGCAGCTGGACAGCAGACGGGAGGTGGAGGAAAGACGGAGAGAGGAGAGGTACACTGCGCTGATCGAGAGGGTCGGGCTGGCAATACCTCCCACAGCATCAGCAGAATGCAGCTTCAGAGCGCCCAAAGCACGGACGCAGAAAATGACGGCGGATGATGATCCAGAGGCATACCTGGTGGCATTTGAGCGGCTGGCTACCACCGCGTCATGGCCCCGACAGTTCTGGGCAAGCCAGCTGGGACCCTGCCTGATGGGGGAAGCGCAGGCAGCCTACCAGGCGATGGGGGATGACGACGCCGCTCAATATGACCTGGTAAAGCTGGCTATTCTCCGCCGTCTTAACATTACGGAGGAAACGCACCGAGTGAGGTTCAGGGAGTACAGGAGGTCCCCGAACGTACGCCCCAGGGTGGTCGCGCAGAAGCTCTGTGACCACATGATACACTGGCTCACCCCGGCGCTAAAAACAACTGCCCAGATGGGGGAGGCCATCGTCATTGAGCAGTTTTGTCATGTGGTCGGCGCCGAGACCCAAGGATGGATACGGCGCCACAACCCCGACACCCTGGAACAGGCAGTCAAGCTCGCTGAGGACTTCGAGGACTCCCTGGTATCCGCCCAGACCGGGCTACTCACCCCGCTATCTCAACGGAGCGGCCGAGCCCCACCTCCTCTCTCTGCTCCACCAACCCCACCACCAGGACCGGTTCAACGACCTCCGAGAGCACCAACCCCAATGGGCGACCTTGCCTCCTCTTCATGGAGACCAAGGTTGGCCCCCAGCTGGGGTAGAGGTGCTGCCCCTGCCCCGTTGCCATACCAGCAGCGGGACAGACCATTTAATACTGTGCCCTCCTTTCCCCCTACCTGTTTTAGGTGCCGCCAGCCGGGACATCAGGCTAGGTCATGCCCATCTGCGATGGAGTGTGACGTGGCCGTCTGTAATCTGGCATCTGAAGCGGGTAAGCGAGGGAAAAATGGTCGGGAGGGGCCTTGTATTGTTAAGGTGATTTTTGGAAATGTGAAAACCCATGCATTAGTGGACACAGGGTGTGGTCAGACCTTAATTAGAGCATCTCTCTTAGGCGGTATGGTGTGGCAGCCACAAGGTCAGGTGGCGATCTCCTGTATCCATGGAGACACGGCAACATACCCCACAGTAAAAGCATATTTATCGGTCGGTCCGATGAAACGTTCCCTGGTAGTTGGGGTAGCGGAAAGGTTACCACATCCCATTATTCTGGGTCGGGACTGGCCCAACTATAAAGATTTATTGAAATTAAGGGCAGTCCCGGCCATACACGCAAATGTGGCAGAAAAAGTAGAAGGGGAAATGATTGGTAATGTTTTTCCCTTTCAAGCGGAAATGTTCTCTTCCCTGTTCCGGCCGAAAAAAACAAACAAAGAGAGAAGGCTGCGGAAATGGGAGGGAGCGTTAATGAGACAAGGCTGGGGGCTGGTGGGAGCCTGTTATAACGGTGAAAAACGTCAGTCGAGGGGGGTCGGAACGCAGTGTGACCGAGAGGGCGAGGTTACTGGGCCATCAAGGGCAGATGTTACTCCCGCCCCGCTCAATATACCGGACATGTGGCACTCGAATGTGAACCTAGTGTGGGAGCAGGACAATGACCCATCACTGGTGCACATTCGGGGACAGGTCCGGTCCATTGAAGGTAAGGATGTTGAAGGCGCTGGGGCACTAGTATTTCCACACTTCATTATCAAGGGGCAATTACTATATAGGGTAAACCTGGCCGCGGGCACAGGACATCCTGTAACACAATTATTGGTCCCCCCGTCTTGTCGGCTGGAGGTCATGAGGCTGGCGCATGATATCCCTTTTGCGGGGCACCTCGGAGTTGACAAGACAAGGGAACGGATATTGGCTCGATTCTTTTGGCCAGGTCTTTATAAGGAAGTGTCGAAATATGTAGCCACATGCCCAGACTGCCAGAGAGTAGCGCCGGGTCGAGTGCGCCCCGCCCCTTTGGTCCCACTGCCGATTATTTCCACCCCCTTTGAACGCATCGCAGTGGACATAGTCGGCCCTTTGCTACCTTCTGACTCCGGGTATACGCATATATTAGTGGTGGTAGATTACGCAACGCGATACCCAGAGGCAGTTCCATTGAGGTCCACTAGTGCTGCTGCGATAGCCAAAGAACTAGTGCAGATTATGGCAAGAGTAGGGATCCCCAACGAGATATTGACTGATCATGGAACTAATTTCTTGTCAAATACGCTACAGCAGGTATATAAATTACTAAAAATACGTCCCATCAGAACGTCGGTTTACCATCCACAGACGGACGGTTTGGTGGAACGTTTTAATCAGACTCTAAAGGCGATGCTGAGACGATTTGTGAATCAGGAGCAAAAACATTGGGCATCGCTTCTTCCCTACCTCCTTTTTGCGGTGAGAGAGGTGCCGCAGAGTTCGACAGGGTTCTCCCCCTTCGAGCTCTTGTACGGCCGACAGCCTCGCGGCATTCTCGATCTGTTGAGAGAGGGGTGGGAGGAGCACAAAGGCTCGTCCAAAAATGTAGTGCAGCATGTGCTCCTACTGAGAGATCGCCTAGATTTGGTCGGTCGTTTGGCCCAAGACAATCTCAGATCGGCTCAGCATCGACAACAGCAGCATTACAATCAAAATGCATTAATCCGAACTTTTCGACCTGGAGACAAAGTAATGCTGCTACTTCCCTCAGCGGAATCCAAACTATGTGCTAAATGGCAAGGGCCATATGAGGTGATTCGGGCTATAGGAAAGGTGAATTACGAAATTAAACAGCCCGATCGCCGTAACAAAAAAGAAATTTATCATATAAATTTATTAAAGCCCTGGCAGGCAAGAGAGGTGTTATTTATAGCCCCAGGCAATATAGAGGATGATTTAGGGCCCGAGCTAGAACCCTCTAGCACAAAGAACATTTCGATGGGGGAACAGTTACTTCCTGATCAGCAACGTGAACTACGTAGGTTAATTGAGGAATTTAGCGATGTTTTTTCTAACACGCCCGGTAGAACTAACCTCGCTGAATATGACATTATCTCTCCCCCAGGTGTCACAGTGCGAGAGAGACCTTACCGGATCCCGGAAAGTCGACGGAGTGGCGTTCGCAAAGAGGTATGGGACATGCTCGAACTTGGGGTGATTGAGCCTTCCAGGAGCGAGTGGTGCAGTCCAATTGTGATAGTGGCCAAAAAGGACGGCACCAACCGCTTCTGCGTTGATTTCCGCAAGGTAAACGCTATTGCCAAGTTTGATGCGTATCCCATGCCTCGGGTCGACGAACTCCTAGATAGACTGGGGACGGCGAGGTTCATCTCCACTCTGGATCTGACGAAGGGATATTGGCAGATCCCGTTAACTCGTAGTTCTAGAGAGAAAACCGCATTTTCAACACCAGAGGGGCTGTTTCATTTTACAACCATGCCGTTTGGGTTACATGGTGCGCCTGCTGCCTTCCAGAGACTGATGGACCAGGTTTTACACCCACATCGTGAATATGCGGCAGCGTATATTGATGATGTGGTCATTTACAGCTCCACCTGGCGAGAGCATTTGGCTAGGATCACAGCCGTCCTTCAGTCTCTAAGGGCAGCCCGGCTGACAGCTAACTTGCGAAAATGTGCGTTTGCCAAAAAAGAAACGCAATATTTGGGGTTTGTAATGGGGAATGGCAGGGTGAAACCCGTTGTCTCCAAGGTCCAGGCCTTGGTAGACGCGGCAATCCCCAAAACCAAGGCTCAAGTGCGGTCGCTACTGGGGTTAGCCGGTTATTACCGCCGCTTTATCCCCGAGTATGCCACAGTGGTTAATCCCTTAGTTGACCTCACCAAAAAGAGCGCACCAAATTCAATTAAATGGTCAGAAGAATGTCAGGGGGCGTTTAATACTGTTAAGCAGAGACTTTGCCAGGCCCCTGCTCTCATCACGCCAGACTTCACTAAGAGATTCATCCTCCACACCGATGCTTCGGATGTCGGCTTGGGTGCAGTCCTGTCTCAAATGGTAGGCGGAGTAGAACACCCTGTTCTGTACATAAGTAAAAAAATGCTCCCTCGGGAGCGCAACTACTCCGTCGTCGAAAAAGAGTGTTTGGCCATTAAATGGGCTACTCACTCTTTAAGATATTACCTGCTGGGACACTCATTTGATCTTGTCACTGACCACGCCCCACTCAAGTGGTTAAGCACAATGAAGGACAGCAATGCCCGGATAACTCGGTGGTATCTGGCATTGCAGCCCTTCATGTACCATATGGTACACCGTGCAGGGAAAGACCACCAAAATGCGGATTATTTTTCCCGGGAGGGGGGAGTAATGGGAAAGGTAGGTTTAGCCGAGTGTTCCTTCGGCTCCACTCTGAGCGGTGGGATATGTGACAGAGATCGAATGAGTCTTAGTGTTAGATCTCCCTTTCGACCTGTGAGAGCACGGTGTACGAGGAACAGAGTACCCTTAATGAAATGGCACGACAATTTATTCCGTAGGGTAGATGGAAGTCGGTCAGTTCGGAAGGGGGCGGAGCTATGGCACCCGAGCTCAGTGACCCAGACGGTAAGCGGCGTGGCATCCGAGGACTGGAGGAGCGGATGCGCTCGTTAACCTCGGGGTCATGGGCAAGGGTATAAATAGGGGGCATGGCTTGAGTGATCTGTTCCTTTGCATATGGTTAAATTATATGACCAAGAAGGAGCCCGTTTGTGAGATCGACCGTGAGTGTTTTGTGTCTGTGTTCTAACACTGTGTGTCTTGTGTGTTGTTGTCTCACTAAAGATTACTGAGCACGATCCGGAGCTGCAGCCGCAGGCCAGCGACAAACCCGGACTTCACCACTCACCTTTTCACTACTGGAACTGTCTTTTGTTTTGCACCTTTTAGCACTTAAATCACGCACTGTCTTTGTGTTTGTGTTTAGTGTGGGTGTCGGAACGGGACTTTGGGGTTGCGGGTCAAACCCGTAGGATTATAACGAGAAGTGATACACGCCGCTGTATCACTTCCAGCATTATTATTAGTTACAGGTTTTGCCTTGAGGCTCTGGACATTTATTAATTTAAATAAACACCCTTGCACCTGTACCAACGTTTGTCTGTGTGATTCTTCTGCACTGCACTCACCTGCACGTCATTACCACTTTGCCACACCCACTTACATGAATAAGAAGATCTGTGTTGAAAGACATGGAAACAAAACGTTTGCTAAGCGTGGATAATTGTGCCATCTTCTTCAAACAAGAGAGATACATGCTGTTTTCTATCAGAATATTTAATTACAGTGCAGGGAATATGTAGGCTTAGTTCTGTGAAAAGGGGTTTATTTTGAACTTAACTGTTGCTTGTGGGGTCTTGACACCATCTTAAATCACGTCATTTGGTGCCAGTATTTTTCCCCAAATTTAAGAGTTAAGTTGAATTCTGCACTAACATTATAATTAAAAACTGCTTTGGAACAGAGTTTACCCTACTGCTGACACAGAGGTCGTCGTCCAGGCCTGTGTCTGAATGTTTTGGATTAGGTTCCTGCTGCTAGTATTTTGACTGGTGCTAGGTGGCTCAAACTCATAACTCCAGATTTGACTCAGTTACACTGACTGATTTAGTTTTTTGTAATATGAAATATGCCCCTTAGAATAAGCTATGTTCATTTTAGAAGTCTTTGGGTTTATATGACAGAAAGTCTCATACTGCCCTAAATTAGACTTCAACTTGAGTGTCCCCAGGGAAGTAACCAGACTCAAACAGGGAAGCTGCAACTAACAGTTAACCCTTAAATGCAAAATCATGCCAGTTCTGCTTGAGGAGAAGTTTCATTAGTTTTAGCTTTACCGGAAAAGTGGTGGTGTGCTAATCTGGCCACTAGGGGGCTTATAGCCATCAAAAGCTGTCCGCCCCCAAACCTCCCGATTGCTATGGCAGTTATGTTTAATTATCTCAAGGAAATAATGCACTACAGCTTCAGGGTTCCTTTATGCTTTTGCTTTGTCTATAACCACCAGCTGGCCTATACTACAAGTGTATTACCAAGTGTGCTTATTCTTATCATACAGCTGTTGGACATTTAAACTTTAAACACCAAAATAGAGAAATCAAGCCACGCTTTCTCTCCACACTATGCCTAAATGCATCATCTTAATTAGAGTAGACCAACTTTTGATTATTTTCTTTCTCTGGGTTCAAATGCACTGTCATATAGGGCATACTGCAGTTGTGACAGTAAACCTGTGTTAGGACTCTTGACATGGCCATGATTTATATATGCATGGGGTGGTTAACCCAGTCTCTCTTTCAGGCTGGTATCTACGAGGATGACTTCTATGATGGGGCCTGGTGTGCAGGGAGGAATGACCCGCTGCAGTGGTTTGAGGTGGATGCCAGAAGACTAACCAAGTTCACTGGAGTCATCACACAAGGCAGGAATTCCCTGTGGTCGTGAGTACCTTAAAAAAAAAAACACAGCATCATCACATACTTTGTGCTAGGGGTAACAATAAAGCTTTAATCCCATTTCCATTTGTATAACAGGAAGTCCCTTATCTTTTTCTTAGAATTTTCCACACTTTATTTTCACTTTTGGAAAATGTATCCTGCCAGCACACTATAAATTCACTTCCTGTGCATTAGGTATTAGGGTTAGTTGGGGGTCCTAACCCCTGTTGCACAAGTAATATGTAATCCGATGATCAGATATTACTTAGGAAATCATTTACTTTCCTATTATCCATTTACAGAAGATATTGGATGAGCTTTTGAGTGTCACAATGCAGCAGTCACTGCTGTTGTGTGAACAGAAAAAAATAGCAAATATAGAACAATTTACACTTGCTGTAAGCGTGAAGAGAGCAGTGCAAGTCAAATACACCCAAAGTGTCCCAGCTGATGAATGACCCAGCACCTGTCATGTGGATATAAATATCGAAGGGAGATGATTGTGTTAAATCAATATTGCAGAAAAAGCACAGCAACAGTAAGTGAGAATGTTCTGGGGCAGCACCTCACACTATCAACTATTAAAGATCCTCCACATATTCTGCATTCACACTTTCACAGCATGGTACATGTACAAAACAATCTTCAAACACAAACGGTTCGGCACCATGTTGGAAATTTCAGGTAACCCTTTTTTACGGCATTTAGGATATATATATATATATATATATATATATATATATATATATATATATATATATATATATTAACTTTAATAGGAGTAAATTGGTCTTGGTAAATGCATGTCATGTTATTCTAATTTGGGATCTTTCGCTTCCTGCATTTAGCTTCTTTAAAAGGAGCATCGTAATGTGTCATTGTGAGGGCAGGGCAATATGTGATAGTAGCAATACTGCCTATGTATTCAGCTTAGCCTGATGAAAGTCACAGCTAAAGGTTAATTGATTTGGTTTAGAGCAACACTCCCGGAGACTCTCTTTGAGGCTTTGATATGCAAAGGCCGTTACATTTTAGAAAATTCTTCTACCTTGTTAAATTTAGATGAAGATTTGTGTACGTGGCGCCTGAACTTGAATAGCTTGAAATGAAGAGCACCAGAAGAGGGGAATGAATGATATCTCCTGTGCAGTTTCTAGCCTTGACTTAAATCATTGACTTTAATTTATTACCTTTTTAAAAAATCTATTATGTACATTTCTCTACTGCTGTTTCTGCTCTCTGATTTTTTTTTTTTTTTTTAACCAGGCTTACTGAACAAATATCCTTTTAAAATCACCTAAAAACTGATTTTTCTAAGTTAGGTGGTTTTAGAAATGTCCACTAGGGGCCGGCAACCATAATTCCTGCCCCCTTCTACAATGATTGCAGTTGTAAATTTGTAAATCAAAAATCTCTATACAAAATTTCAGTTATAGAGGGGGACAGAAATAACTGCACATTGGGCCTAATGTTTCCGGAACAGTAATCTGTCCAAAAAATAAAATAAAAATAAAAAATCCTAACTAATTGTTATTGAGAAAAAAAAACAGAAGCTGGGATTCACCCACAGTTTAGATATTACCAGTCCAGCTAGCAGGTTCATCAAATAATGTACCTGCCTTCATTAGAGAGCAGGCTGCACAATTCTTCCATTGTAATTCTGTCCTTTCAATGTAATTCACTCAAATACATAAATATAATTATGTATAGAAAGTCCTCCAGTGCATTAATTCAGTGCACTACAATACCTTTAGGCACCTTTCAATTAGTGGCACATACTGGGTTGAATATCCACCATACAATATGAACGCCTTAGAAGATCTGACAAGAATACACCCTGCAACTCAAAATGGCAGCAAAGTGACACATCATTTACCTTGAATTATTTACAAGGATCTTTATGTTTTTTTTTTTAATTATTATAAGGTACAGTACTTGAAAAGGGATAAAGGAGAGCCTGGCCCGAGCCGGCTCAGCACACACTGTGAAAGAGAATGGAGTCTTCTGTGGGTCAGAGGAAACAGATACAATATCAATAGCTTTAAATGGCATATTATAGTTTTATTTTAATTGTATGCTGAAGTTCATACATCTTAAATAACTGTTTTCAGTCAGTATTGCCAGACTTTCTATATGCCAACTCTGGGATGTTATATTATTATACCTTAAAATACCCTTGCTTACATCTGAATAGGTCTGAATTCACAGCATCTCTATTCAATGGTAAAAATACCAATCTGGATGAAGCGATGTACTTCACGTTGAAACATGACTGAAAGTGGCAGACGCAAGATAACGCTGGCTCTTATGCCTACAAAGACACTTTAGCTGATGTAGCTATAGTTGCATACAGTATTGGCAGGCAACTCCAACTGAAGAGAAACTCCAGAACCCAGATGAAAGCATCTTAACATAGAATACATTAAAATAAATACATATACATGTTTTAAAAATATGCCTCCATGACTCAGGAATCTGGTTTTGGTTAAACAAACATAGGTGTTTATGGATGTACAGTAGGTCTGCAATGTATTATTCATGCCATAAGGGGTGCTATGTACTGTATGCTTCTAATGGAAACAAAAGGTGCCAGAATCATGCACTTTCAGTGCTGCATTGTAAAAAGCTTTGGTTGCATGCCAAATGTTTTTGGCGAGCACACTGTCGATCTTTCATTTATTCAGATGCAATCATAAGTGTGGGGGTGGAAGTTTACTTCATAATGAGATTATTATCTCAAACACTTTTGCAGAGGACCAGTTGAACCCAAGTGGGCTCAGATCTGTTGAAATCCTGAATTACTCATCAATTACTTATCATTTCCAATGGGCTCCTATGCCGCGCTTGTCTTTGCCTATATGAATGACCAAGGGGAAATTCAGTATTTTGCTTGCTGAATAAACCTATGTGTTAATTAATATGCCATTGGCCTTGTGACTGCTAAGGAAATAGAAAATTGGTGTGCCTGCTGAGCCACTGTAAAAATTGACCTTTTACATTGTTCTGAAAAACTTTGTTATTGGGGGTCCCCTGAGTATCTCATCTGCTAACAGCATAGCCTTGTGGTGTGCAGGGTGAGTCATACAGTAAAGGAAGCACACCCTGGCTGCTCGAGGTCTCCTAAAGAAATTCACATTGGTTCTGGCACTTTTGTGGTTTAGGGAGACACAACCAGAAAGGACTGTTTCTCCTCATCGTGCCGAACTGGAGCTTACTGGCCAGACGCATGGTGAGCTCATCAGACATCTGCAAGTCTGACCTTTGTCCTCCAGAGGCCGATAGTTTGCTGACATCTGCTCTCAAGTTCTTGTGTATAAATAAAGCAATTGACTTGGTCTTGAGATCAGAGATGCCCACTGAACCTTCAGTTCTCTTGCAGGTGGAGGGAATAGCTGTGGTGAGGGAATATCATTGTACAACTAATTGGACAAACAAACAAACAAAAAAAAAACATTAAATTATTTATATGGTTTAATTGAAAAACTCCAGTGCAGTGTTAAGGTATAGATTTGAAATGGAAATCAGAAATCTGTAGGAAATAAAGTTGATGACTGTGTGTGTATTTTCAGTTTCAGAAATAGCACTGTCAAATACTGCTTATGTGTACTGTACATAACAACATATACCTGATCCACATTATCCTGTTAATCTGTTTTTACATAAGACTTTTTAGTCTGCAAGTCCATTCTTATAACCCTGGTTCTGGCTAGAATACAAAGATCTCACCTTCCAGGATCTCCAAGATCCTTTGTTCTAACCAGTTGCCCAAACAACCTTCTTAGCTGCTATAAATACATTTACCAATGCATCCTACTGGGAAATCAATACATAACAATGCACTGATATTAATTAAAAAATCAGGCAACATTATACACGACCATAAGGTCTGTAAAATACAAGAGTTTACCTCTAGACATTTTAAAATAGTTTTACAAATTTTAACACTATGTATACATCTGATTTGATTAGAGCATCTGAAGTACAATTGTTTTAGTGAATCTAGGTGAATGTTTTTGGTGTGAATAGTTCAGATTCCAATACTGGAAATAACATACTATAGACTGTAGACTCCACATAATAGGGCTTTAAAATAATTGACTTAATTGATGAATTTCAATTCAGTTACTTGATTGAGATCCTATATATATATATATATATATATATATATATATATATATATATATATATATATCAATTTATAATTGACTGTTATGAATATCTCATTTCAGGCATTTAAACCCTTGATAAAAAAAAAAGATATATAAAACAATTACAGCTCTTGGTATTGCACAGCATATGTTTAATTACCCAAACTGAAATATAATCAGCAATATCATTATAATGTCAGCCAATTGAGTCCAGACAGTCAAACAACATTAATTGCCAACCAACACCATTAAGACATGCTGAAAGTATTCCTGGGTGCTACAGCTATCCTGTCCTATTAAAAGCCACCCTGAATATGAGAACAGATAAACCAGCTCAAGAACTCAACATCTCTCACGCCACAGTGACAGCCAGTAACATGTGATGATCACTTGAGTCAACAGCAGCTGTAGAGGGAGAGCTCTGTTAAGCTGAAAGAAAATATATTAGTCTTAGCTTTCATTTTCCCAGCTGGGTAGCATTCCTTCATTTTATTTCAGTTTTCTTTAAAGAAATTATATTCAAGCAGCACTCTCCCTGAAAGAAGTTACTAATGCATAACCTGTGTGTGTCTATCGACAGCTGTGAGTCATATGTCATGCTGGCATTGCCATGAAAGCTAGATAGAAGCATTTAAAAGGGTAACTAGCATGGAAATACCATTTTACCAGTGTTCCGGTGCGTCATATTGTCAATTATTCAAAATCTCAATTTTTTTTTTTCCCCATATTTTCAAATTGTAATGATTTTTGCTTTCTTGATGGGCAATGTTTTTCAAAACTTACTCATTGTACACAATTATAAAAAATAGTCAACCCACATGCTTATGGGGCTGAAGTCAGTTCTGCTGATTGAGATTTTCAGCCCCTTATTTTGATAATACTATTCTATGGTACTGTTTACTCATCAATTACTGTTAAAATGGTCATATTTGTGTACCTTTTTGATACAATAAAGCAATCGACTCAATAAAACAGAAGGTTTTGTATTGTTTGAACAGCAAATGGAAAAGCAAGTTTTGATTACAATATGCAGTTGATTCAATTAACCAGTCATTCCATTAAGTGGTCTACACTGTACTGATAAGATATACATTACTGACAATGTATTGCTCAAGCTACTAAATTTAGCTAGATACAGCTAATGGTGTTAACATGCTAAAAACTTTCTATTTTCTTATTTTATTTTCCAATTAGAAGTCAGTGAATCAGTACCTCTGTGTTTAATGTGTGTTGCTCTTGCTCAGTAATATGCAACCCAGTTAACTAAACAGTCAATACTGTATGAAACTGAGTCACCCAAGTAAATTTAAGCAATCATTTCAAAGGTGATCTAATCTCAGCTCCAGGCAAGTTTTCGTCCCTGTGCTCAATTCATTAAGAACCAGGTTTTGTTTCAGTAAGTTGTGGCTGAGTCTATTTGAAGTTCTCAACAATTCAATCTTGGAGAAAATCTTGAATGCCCCTGAAAGGAAACGTCCATTCATTTCAAGGTAACACTTTACGTTAATTGCCTCTAATTACTGTGTATTTACATAGTAGTTACCGGAACTTAGTAAATACATGTGTACTTATGCATAGTTGCAATGTACTTAATGTGTACATTTTTTTGCACTGTAAGTTTAACCCTAAGCCTTTTCTGATATAATTGTGTACTTACATATATTGTGCAAAATGATTTATACATTAAATACATTGTAACTAAGCATAATAACATTGTATGCATACATGCACATGTATTGACTAAGTAACTACTATGTAAATACACAGTAATTAGAGACAGTTCATGTAGAGTGTTCTCCATTTCAAATATATAACAGTGATCATTGTGCTGTTTGCAATATGGAATGTAATCACGTTTCACTACTTTTACCCCCTTTTACCCCCTTTTTTAAATAAATATGTGTTTTAATGTAAGTCTAATTTATTAAAAGTATTTAAGTGTCTCCTCATCCCATACAGAGAGTGTGAATATCAGCTGCTGTGCTCTGTTCTGTTTCAGGAGTGACTGGGTGAAGTCATACAGGGTGATGGTGAGCAATGACAGTCACTCGTGGGTAACAATTAAAGATGGACTGGAGGACATGGTGAGTAGTGAAGGTTAACTAATAACCCCTTCGCATGTAAAGGTACTGCAATCTGAGAATTGTGCATCAGACACGCTTTGTGTGCATTTCTAAAGAACTACAGACAGTTAATTAGGTATATCTGATGGAAACTGAACTGTGAAAGGGCATTCGTCTCAGCAAAGTAAGCAAGTGTCTCCTTGATCAGTTTTCTGTAAAACCACCTTTGTTTTTGCTGCAGCACACAGACAAAAAAAAACACCACAACACAGGTGGCAAATAAATACTAGAGACTAGGCAGGAGAAGGAGCATTAAGATACAGCCAAAACACCTGATATAAGGGTAATTTTTACATATGGTTAATTTCCCAGAGAACATATACCTAAGCAACATTTTAAAGTTTTGTTTGCAAGTGAATTAAAGCCAATTTGGCTGGAGCACTTCCACAGGGTATGCGACTTCTATTAAAATATGTTGCCAGAAAACTACTGCTAAATATACATTCATTCTACCAACTGCATTAGAGACAGAACTGTTGCATTATAAGTAAACACTTGCTGAACAGAGATCTTATAGAGATCTCATGAATTGGTAAGACGTAGTATGTACTCTGTATAGTATTTCAATGTAGTTATTTTCCCCAGTGCATTTGATTTCACATTGGCATTTTGGAATTAGTTTGGGATTCTGCCGTAAATCAGGTTTTTTTTGGATGTTTTACATATGCCTGCAAATCAACTGAATCATACTCATACAAATGTGGAAACGAACTGTATGAAACTGTGACAATGGGATGCTTGATAGAGACCACTAAGTGCTGGGATGGTCCTCAATAGCAGTCACAATGCAGCGAAACTGCAGGATAACGATGCAAACCCAACTGAAAGATGTTTTGCTTTCGTCCATCTAGGGGCACTGAACTCCACCAATCATTTTTCTAGTATCGTCTTGTTAGCTTCACAGCAGAGCATCAGATCAAGTGCAAATTAGCGGTGTTATTCAATAGCAGTGATCACTAGTGAATTGGCCTGCCGAATAATTGTATAGGTCTTGATTACCACAAGACAGTCAGATCACGCGGTACAGATGGGTGTATGTTAATTGCAGGGCCGACAGAATCTGTTTTGCAAAAGGTATTTTACATACCCTTTATCTGTCTCAGTACCATTCACTCCTCTTGTGCAGCTAAACTATACAGTACCTTTCTCATGCAGCACATTTTGTCTTCACTTTTTTCAATGTATAACACCAATTAGGCACTGCATTTTTTCTTTGCATGAGTCTCTTTCCAATAATAACTTCACTCAACACTTGCTGGGCTGAAATGGTGGAACTGGTGAATGGAGCAATATAAATATTTCCCTTTTGACATTCTGTCCAGCACAAAGAGCATTGGGAATAGTGCGATATCTAGGCATGTTGAATTATGGAATCAAATTGTAGTAATTAACCTGTAAAGCAGTAAAGGGCAAAAATGTTGTCCAGAATTTGACTGTAATTTCCCCAACCTCTATGCAGATGCAATGGATCAATACTGTTTTAATGTATTTAATTACTTTTAAATATGGTTAAGAAGAATGAATAACAATAATAATAATAATAATAATAATAATAATAATAATAATAATAATAATAATAATAATAATAATAATAAAGTCATTTAGGTCAAATAATTATACTGGTACAGTATACCTTACTGCATATTTAGGGATTAAGTTATGAACTATGGAGGATTCTATTTTTTTTCTGCCAGACTAAAGTAATACTGAGCTTATACTGCTGTAGAACTCACACAGTTCAGTGATGTTGCAGCTTCATGGCTTAATAACCATGGAAACAAGTGCAGGCTAAGAAAGCAAGGCTGTGCAGTGATGTGCCAGTATGTAAGAGGGGCACTGCTGGGTAGCGGGGCATAGGGCAACATATAATAATTTGGTCAGGCATCAAATGGACATGGCAGAGTCAGCTATCAACAATTATATTCTGTCCTGCAATAACTGCATTCTTAACACTGGAGGTTTAAGAGCAAGGTCTTAAAGAAGAGGCAGGCCGCAACAATGCAGCGCTCAATGAAAGGAGGTTTCAGGAAACATTATTACCTGTTTATTTGGCTTTATTTTGCATTTAATTGCGTTTACGTTTGCCTCCTCTCTGGACATCTGTCGTGTGACTTGGCTTGATATTTCTGAACTTTTGCTGGACATCAGGTCCTGTCAAAAAACATTATTTGCTTTTAAAGTCGTCAACTCACATGGACAAACTTACTAAACTTAGAACTTGATAAGAGTATGAGTTATCTTTAATAATCTCTCCTTGTTTTTTTTTTTGTTTTTTTTTAATTTTCCTTATATCAATTTCCATTTCATTTATCACATCACGGTGACCCTTGTGGAATAAATTGAGTAAGAAAAGAAATTAAGAAATGGCAAACTGAGCAAATGTACTGTATTTCTGACTTCCACTAGGGACAGGGGTTTGCAGGTGTGCCAGGTCAATGGTTACCTGATGTACTTAGAGCTCTAACAAGGCAAATGGTAACCATAGTTTTCAAGTGATTACTGAAACAGAAAATGACGCAACCTGTATATAAACATTAAAAATACCTTATTTTATAATATATATACATATATATATATATATATAAATATATATATATATATATATATATATATATATATATATATATATATATATATATATATATATATATATATATCACTTTAAACTTCACAATATATCACCAAGCCATAATGGTAACCTGCATTGGACTGAATTATCCCTCCCCACTGCTACATCAAAGAATCCTTGAATCTTATTAATCACTGTTTAACTGTGTGTCTCAATAGATTTTTCCTGGCAACACAGAGAAGGAAATTCCTGTACTGAATGAGTTCCCGGTTGCAATGGTCGGCCGCTACGTCCGCATAAACCCTCGGTCCTGGTACGAGGCTGGCAGCGTCTGCATGAGAGTGGAGATCCTGGGCTGCCCCATGCCAGGTATTTGTCTTTAAATAAATACAGAGGGAAGGCTGAATGTCAGGTAATGAAATCAGCTCACTATAGTGCCTGACTGCTTCAATAACAATATTATATATCCTTACGCTGTGAACGATAAATGGGTTCTACTGGTAATTCCAAGCTTTCCAATGCTTACAATTATCCTACTGTGTTTGAAAAATATAATTCCCCAAATGAAATAAAAAAAATACAAATAAAATGGTTTATTTTTCTAAGGGTGCATGCTATTTTTTTTATTTTTTTATTTTTTTATTAATTTTTTTATTTTTTATTTTTTTCTTAAATTTTTAGTCGTCGCCAATTATTTTTACCCCGGTTTTCACCCCAATTTAGCATGCCCAATTATTATCTGTATCCCCGGCTCACCGCTCGCAACCCCCCCCCGCCGACTTAAAGGGATCTTTTATATTGGTATTAAGAGCCATGTGGATTTAATTTGATAATACATTTAATAAAATTTTTTCTCTATTTAACTAGGAGGATTTATTGGAACAGCTAATATAGTCTTTTATCCAAATGCAAATAGGGTGCTGTAGCAGTGTCTTAACTATATTTGCTTTGTTTCATTATAAGCCTGCCATACAATATGGTGTTTGGAGCAATGTATAAATAATCATGGGCTTTGTGAGGCTAGGGTTCTTGGGGACTCAAGTCCTCACACTCGTGTCTTGCTGCTGGTTGTTATACTGTATGTATATACATTACAATTCCGTGGCAATAGCTGTAGGGCAGACATGTCAGCACAAAGGCACCCTTGTTAATGAGTTGTAAAACCAGACAGGCATTCCTCCTGAAACTGCAAGACACCTTTTGGTCAAAAGAACAAATAGAGAGTTGCGAGTGTGAGAAGACCATTCAACCAATCAGTGCTTGTGCAATTACGAATAGTCGATTGATCCTTGAACTTTGTGTAGTTCTCTTTAAGGGAACCGCAACAAGATGACATGGTAACCCATTCCATACATGCAACACATATATAAAACTATTGTGGTTTTCCTTTGGCACCAATTGTAAAAGGTAGTTGCAACAATACATATAAATTCTACTGCATGTACAGTGTGGGTGTATCCAGTTTAACCAACAGAAAAAAGCCAAGTCTAATTGTCTCACAGCTTGTTTGTAAAGTATTTTTTGGTGCTGAGCATTATAATCTTTTGTGTGGGTAAAATGTTTTTCAGTGGAGAGTGAGAAGCATAGTATGTAATATGCCTTTCGCTTTGGCAGGGCTTCACAATCCAGTATACAGGCAGTCTCTGCACCGTGCTTTCTTATTCCTGAGAAAGCTGCCATACTGTATGTCTGAAGGGATAATTAATTACATTGTTTCAATTCGTGACACTATCGCATATGTGGCAGCATAATCATGCTGGAACAGTTTAGCTCCTCTTAACCCTTTGACTTTACGCCTTGCCAGTGTTTTTTTTACATCGATTGGGAAGTAACCCATATCATGACAACTGTCCACACAGACCCAATTATACAGATGACTTTTTGACTCCTTCACGAAGCGGGGAGGCTTCTGTTGTCTCCTTGCTGTTGATAATACTAAAAAGGGAAGCCTCACTGTACTGTCAGTTTCCAAAAGGCAAAGGGATGAAATAACTAGTAAGTGTGCGAGACTATAGCAGACTGAAAATATAGCAGACTGGCTGAGAGCTCTGTTATTCAGTAAATAGTGCTACAGCTGCTGCTGGTGTTAAAAAAAAAAAAAAAGGAACGTGTTACAAATCATGTCATTTGTTTACTTGGGTCTGTTTTGTTTTTGATTGTTTTTTTTAATAATAGTCTTCGTTCTACAATGTTTTGATGAATACAATAAAAAATCAGCAAGTGAGTTTTAAATGCTTGTATCAGAATAGAGGCCCATTCTCTTGCTTAGCTATCTTGTCTTGGGATGTTGTTAGTCCATCAATATCTTCTGTTAAGAGCATTCACATAAAAACAATATGCTTCAGAATGGAATAGCCGGTAAGGATGCGTTGTATAGCGGTCAGTGCAAATTCAGTACAGTATGAACCAGTTGGAAGATTTACATGCAGCTTAATAAAAAGAAGAAGATGGCAAGGACATTTTGTGCTCAAAGCAATTTTTTGCAAGAGCAGCCCTGCCAGCGACTGCACACACCACATGTTTTTTCTGCTGGTCTGCCAACAAGTACTGAACCAGTGACCTGTTTTAATGTCTCCCTACTATATTCAAAATATGTATTGTTATTGTTTTTTCATTGAAGCGCTTAACCACTATGCAAATGAGCCGGGTATTTATGGTTAGATTTTTAACCTCATCTCGTCTCACCAACAGGGGGCAGACTCCTTAACAGCAGTGCATCACACAACAATGCAGTGGTTCTAAACTAATGGGCAATGGTAGCACGGTGCCACTGTGTCATATTTTCATTCTTTGACATACAGCTGGTATCACTATGGTATCAACCATAACAGTCCATTGCAGTACCAAGGCGGTCTACTGATGGTACCTGTATTGTTTTCTTTAGACCAGTACACTGATAATATATTCCCTTTTTGTAAGGGGAAGGCTTGGTTACCAATTGGAAACAAACCGCAGGGCTTTGATTCAAAGCTGCAGTATGAGTCAAAAACAAAGATACAGCCAGAGTATGAAAAACAATAACAGCTGTTAAACAAGTTCTGCTTTTTATGAAACTTATTTTCTTAGTTCTTCAAACATCTGAAAGCAAAGGCTGAACACGCTACCCCCTTTGACCGTGTTTCCACAGACCCTAATAATTATTACCACAGAAGGAATGAGATCACAACCACAGACAAGCTGGACTTCAAACACCACAGCTACAAAGAAATGAGACAGGTAAGTGCACAGCCCCCAGAGCACATCTGCAGAGGGGAAAGTGAGGAGAGCAAACAAGCGGTCACTCTATCACACACACTAATGATGTATGAACTCAACCACGCAGGAAGAGATAATGTACGTTTGTGCTAGGATATAATTTTCTCAGCATGTTAATGAATACATGGGGAGGGGGGGTTGAGCATGTTTTTTTTAGCTTGGTTGCGAATTGAATATCCATTTTGTCAGAAACATGTTTTTTAACAGTGGGCCCTGCAGAGTACCAGCACTGATGTCATCATTTGTTAATAAAGATTACTTTAAAAGAACACATTTTCCATGAAATGTAGTTCCTTCCTAAACAATTGTTTGAGACAAGCATATTAAACAGTATCAAGTTAAGGTTTACCATATTTAGCTTTTTGTTATTGTTCATGTTTTGAGTCTCCTTTCTTGTAAGTTATTTTAAGAGGTTACAACGCAAATAAAAAATGACTGTGCTATAGATTTTAGATCATGTCAACAGCATTGGCGCAAGGCTTGATCATGTGTTGCCAGTGTGGAAAACCAATACTATTGAAAACACCATCGATATTAAGCATACAGTTCTACATAGATGGACTATCCCTGACATTTTTAGTTTTTTGTGCAAATGGAACCCTTTTTATGCCTTCTTTCACAGATGTGTCACAGTTTCAGTTACAACACGCAAGACAGCAGATCTGAACGACTTTGGTAGAGCAGGTAGTAGATACTCAGTTGGCAAGTGCCAGCAAAAGTGAGTAACGAGAGAGACCAGCAGATTTCCACCCCATCTAACACCTTGTAGATCAGCGCCGCCCTGGCTGCCAGTGGTGGCACTGCTCCCTATTGATAGTGTTATGGTAGATTCTTTTGCCCAACCCATGTATATATGGGTCATTTTAGTGAGGATGTAGCTTGAAATATGTATGTATTATGAAACAAATGAAATATACATAGTACAGTATGCCACATTTACAAACATGATGTGCTTATGTCGGTTTTGTAAGGATGAACACAGACTGCTGCCGTTACTTGTGAGCTGACGAGTGGATCTTGCTGTTGCAGCTTGTTCATTTGCTGCTTTCATCTGTTGCTGTGCAACTGCATTTGTACTGCGGATTTACACACAGATGCAAGTCTGAAAATAATTAGCCCTGCACATTAAATCACAATACGATTTGAAATCCTACATTGTGCAAAATGCAGCTTTGGATCATACCCCAAACGAATCAGTTTAGCTGTGTTTTCATCCCTGATTAATTATCCATCTTTGCCACTTCAGCTGCTGTTGAAATTGTCTTTGGCAGTGGTTACACCCTTGAGAAAAGGCTGGCTTGTTACCTGCCTCAGTCAGCATTGCAGAAGGTGTTACCTTGTATTAAATGGAAGCAACCGCAGTCACAGTCTATGAGTGGCTATCAACTCTGAAGTCACATCGCCAGATAAATCAATAAAAGAAGTAGGAGATTCAGACTGCAATGCTTTTTTAATGATCTGCCATCTGTGGAAACCCAGAATTTTGGCATCCCCAAAAAGGATTTGGCTCACATATATATACAAAAAATATATATAAAATAACCATGTGCACATGTAAAAAAAATATCTATGCCAAGCTGAAATATTTTGTGGTAATTAATAACGCTTTTCAAAATTGATGGATCGCTGGTGCTGGCAACTGAGGCTCTCTTTCTTTCTAAAATGTGAAATGTAACCAAAAAATGTCCAACGTGCTTGTGTGCATATGAAAATGGGAAACAAGCGTCTCAACATTAATAGTGCCTCACCGAGGAATCCCAGCCGTAAGCTGGAGGGACAAGTCAGAAGGTATAATTGAGCTTCTCTTTCATCCCTCTCTTGTTATATTCTGTCTTCTTGAAACTTTTTTCTGCACTGAAAATGCACCTCCACCCCCCACCCCAGCCCCCATCCAAACATCAATGCAAGGAAGACCACTGTGTAGTCCGAGGCATGAAAAAACACAAGACTTTCATCACAAAGCAGATGATATACACATGCCAGCTGGCAGTTCATTCCACCTAGATGCAGCCATACAAAGATCAGGGTCTTATCAAAGAGTGATGTGGAGCCCTAATCACTTAACCTCTGATCACTGCTAACACAGATGGATGTCCGGAACTAAGTAACAACAATTACATACCATCAGTTTGTATAACCTTCCTGCATTACCAAGTTTTGTAAAGATTAATGGTGCTACTTATTAGTTACAGTGTGTTTTAGCTGAAAGCCAGGGATGTACAATGGAGCTATGGAAAAAAGATTATTTTGAGTTTCAGTGAAATTTTTTTTTTTTGTAATTTTTTTATGAACCTCACTTCTCTGTCGACAATAAATTGTTGTTTCACCCACTCAAAGGCAATTCTGTGTGCTGTTTGGTGTCTCCCACAGTTGATGAAGGTCGTAAATGAAATGTGCCCTAACATCACAAGGATTTACAACATTGGCAAAAGCCACAACGGACAGAAACTCTATGCTATTGAGATCTCAGACAACCCTGGAGAGCATGAACTGGGTAAGAAGTACCGTGTTGCCATGAATGCTGATTTAGATGGCTGTGTCTACAGGGCAAACAGATGCAGAATAGAGCAAAAGTGTAGACAGATTGCAGTTTAACCTCACATATACAACATGCCAGTAGCACTGGCACTAAGGAATAAGCTCCAAAAAGTTTCCCTGCAACAATATGCAATGGCTTCTACATCATTTTTCTAAATAATTGCCATTCCTACTCTATGATGCAAAGCTAAGGAACCCGGTTACCAGCATACAAAATCTTGGTCTATAATTGTAAAAACACTACAGTATCATGTTAAAATCATATTATGCCTTTGTTTTTCATGAATTATTAATATGGTCATCTGTGATTTACCATCTAATTCCATTCCCTGCTTGATATATGGCACACAGCCAAACCATGGTCCACTCATACAAACTTTAATTGTAAAGTGATGGTATTTCAAAACATGTTTCGTAACATTTCACATTAAGTGTTTCTAACTACTGTGTATTTATATAGTAGTCACTTAGTAAATACATGTGTACTTATACATAATTACAATGTTAAGCATAGTTACAATGTACTTAATGTGATAATTGTTTTGCATTATTATTATTATTATTATTATTATTATTATTATTATTATTATTATTTATTTATTTATTTATTTATTTATTTATTTAGCAGACGCCTTTATCCAAGGCGACTTACAGAGACTAGGGTGTGTGAACTATGCATCAGCTGCAGAGTCACTTACAACAACGTCTCACACGAAAGACTGAGCACAAGGAGGTTAAGTGACTTGCTCAGGGTCACACAATGAGTCAGTGAGTGAGCCTGGATTTGAACCGGGGACTTTCTGGTTACAAGCCCTTTTCTTTAACCACTGGACCACACAGCCTCTAACCCTAACCCTATCATTAACGCTAAACCTAACTCTAAACCCAACACAAACCTGTTTCTGATACAACTGTGTACTTACATATATTGTGCAAAAAGATGCACACCGCAAGTGCATTGTAGCTATGCATAATAACATTGTAAGTATATGTAAGTACACATATATTTCCTATGTACTATGTAAATACACAGCAATTAGAGACACTTAAAGTGTTACCACATGGTTTTCAAAACATCACAGCATGTTTTAACATGAGTGACCATGAAACATGTCATGTTGAACAATGGAATGTTGTAGCCATGTTCACTGAATGACTGGTGCTCTCTTTGTTCATTTTGAAGGTGAGCCTGAGTTCCGCTACTCTGCAGGTGCTCACGGCAATGAGGTCCTGGGTCGGGAGCTGTTGCTGTTGCTGATGCAGTTCATGTGTCAGGAGTACCTGGCTGGAAACCTGCGGATCAAACACCTGGTGGAGGAGACCAGGATCCACCTCCTGCCTTCCATGAACCCAGACGGATATGACAAGGCCTTTGAAGTGGTAGGTCTTCTCTGGGGTAGTGGGTGATGTGAGATGTGGCCCAATTTTACTAATTTTGTGATGTGATTATTGAACTAGAAATGAGAAATAATGTAACAAAGCATGTGTCCTTGATTTATCATCAGTTTACTTGTTTGAAAAGCTTTACTACAGTGTTTGCTGTTTGTATCTAATTCAGATAAATACATACCAGAACATACAGTGTTATTGCTTTCCCCATGAACTTGAATCACGTGTAAAAAGTGGAAAACTATTATATTTCTCATTGTATAATACTTTGCATAATTCTGTTTCCAAGCTTGGAAAATCTCTATTGTACCCAAGTGCTAATTTCACACCAAAAAAGAGAACAACATGTCGATGATACAACGTTAATTCAAGAGCCCCTACATAGATGAGTACATATTTGTGTTTCTTGCTGGTGAATGTGGTTCTCAGGGTTTTGCTGTGGACCATCCTCTCTCAAAATGTAATGGATTTGTATTACATGGATTTGTTGCTCTTACTGCACCATTACAGTACATGAGAAACAAATGCTCATCCGTGATATGATCTAATGTCTTACTGAGATAAGACTGTTAATGATATTACCTGCTTTTCTCATAAATGTATTTATCAATGAGGTATTCCCCATATGAACAATTTCCATATATGGCTTCTCTCCCCTTTTATTCAAAAATTGTATTTAATGTATTTCTTATTTCTTTTATTGGTGGTAATTTGAAATGCTGACCAGTAACGCAATTCCTCATATTTTAAGGCATTTCATTTCCTGTCTTAATGGTTTAGAATGCACAGCTCAAAACCCATTTCAATGCATTTCTGATGGCCATATTGTCTCATTACACCTAGCGGTCCAGTTACACAGGGCACATTTTTCAAGTAAATGCGTGAAAAACCTTGATAGCATTGATGACCAAAGACACTACAAGTTAGCATATTGGGTCTGTGACACTTGGCAGGGCTCAGAGCTAGGAGGATGGTCACTGGGACGCTGGACTGAAGATGGCATCGATATCAACCACAATTTCCCAGACCTCAACTCCATCCTTTGGGAGGCAGAAGCCAAGAAGTTGGTTCCAAGAAAGGTCCCCAATCATCAGATCCCCATTCCGGAATGGTATATGTACGACAACACCACCGTAAGTAAAACAAGTATGATGCTGCTGGAGCCCAGGGACTTCTATTGTATTAATTCATATTCTGGGTAATTTGTTTGCCATTAACTCTTATTAGTTTTTTTTTTTGATAAATACATCTGTAAATAAAGAAAGAGAGGAAGCAAAAAGGAAACAAATGTACTGTATCGTGAATTCCAGTTCTGGTAACAGGACCACATTGCAAACTATAGTAACATAATTACACCATGTCAGAGGCATACAGATCTGGAGTTATACCAGCCAGTATATATATATATATATATATATATATATATATATATATATATATATATATATATATATACATATATATATATATATTTATATATATACATCAGTGATTTTGTTGTTCTCAATTTGTAAAAGGAACATCTATAAATACAATCTTTTTCCAGTAAACTATTTTTACACTGAGCTATACTGAAAGCAAGAAGTGACTCATAAAGCCTATCAAAATAGTAATGCAGCTGCAGGTTTAAAGAAAAGCTTCTCAGTCTTTTTGATAATAATGGGGAGGCATGTATGAATGGTGTTATAGACCACAATCTTTTTTTTGTTTTGGTGATTGTATTTGTATTGAGTTTTATATTACCAGGCATGCATATATGTGTAATTACATTGTAATAAATGGCTAACTACATATGGTTCTTGCCCTTATATAGTAACTATTGTGTAATTACATGGAATATGTCCATGTACTTTCATACTCATTCCACCAGCAGTTACCATTTAAAAGCATATTATTACCGTAATATTACATGGTTGTTTATGCTACCAATCTTTTCAATAAAGTATATTAAGAATAGACACTTGATGAATGTGGGGGAAAAATATTGATACATATAAAAAAAACAAGCTCTGATGGGTCTTTAAACATTTAAAATTAGCTTACAACCGTTGCTGTGGGCACTTCTATTTTAATAGGCAAACCTCAGAGCAAGCCAAATTCTATAAAACCATATCAAATAGATTTAAATATTAACATGCCCTCTAAGTGTTTAAAAATCCATTAGGCAAAACATAAAAAATGGAAATCAGAAAAGATCAGTAGCAATGCGTGCAAATAACATACTTTTAAGTGGTTGCTAAGGGCGCACTTCAAGTATAAGTGAAGAACAACAATACGGTAATTGACAGTGTGTGGCTAGGTGCCACGTTCTATGCTACTATCCGTAAGTAATGTATGTCAAGGATCGATGTCATTCTAATTAACTCCCTAATCAACATTAAATCATCCAAATAGCAACATATTTGTCACTAATTTAATTATGATATATATATTCTTGCAACCCAACTCAACCCAAATTACAGAGTAATTTGTCCCTTTTATAAATAGATTTAAAAGTAGGTTTAAATAGCAGCCCCATCACCCTTTTTCTTCTTGCAGGTGGCAGTGGAGACCCGGGCAGTGATTGCATGGATGGAGAAGATTCCTTTCGTGCTGGGCGGTAATCTGCAGGGGGGGGAGCTGGTGGTGACGTACCCCTATGACATGACCCGCTCCCAGTCGAAGGCACAGGAGCAGACTCCCACCCCCGACGACCACGTCTTCAGCTGGCTCTCCTTCTCCTACGCTTCCACACACCGACTCATGACCGATGCCAGCCGGCGGGTCTGCCATACTGAAGACTTCGCCAAGGAGGATGGCACCATCAATGGGGCCTCCTGGCACACAGCAGCTGGAAGTAATACATATTCAGTAGATTATAGAAGTTATAGCCAGTTTGGTTACAATATATTATAGCACCTTAGTGCAGGGGTAAGCAACCTAAATTAAATATAAATGATAGCACCATAACACTATAGACACATCTATGCTATTGCCATAGCGCTTATTTTAATGTCA
Source organism: Acipenser ruthenus (assembly GCF_902713425.1). Classification (NCBI taxonomy): domain Eukaryota; kingdom Metazoa; phylum Chordata; class Actinopteri; order Acipenseriformes; family Acipenseridae; genus Acipenser; species Acipenser ruthenus. The sequence continues at coordinate 34,188,521 of NC_081201.1, read as the reverse complement.
CTCAGTAATATGTCATAAGGACTAGAGCAGTGCTTTTAGTTCAATTCCCTTTTTTGCCATAATGTAACATAATCCACATTCAAATGGTATTATTATACATTTATATTATACAAACATATGTGAGAAAAGATCTATCCTTACAGTTTTAGGGCTACTGTGTATAGCGAGCTGTACCTTTGTGGTGAATGGACTAGTTAGGTCTATTTCTGTATTAATGCTCACTGTGTGGACACAAAATGAATAAACTAAACTCTTAAAAGTTTAAGCACACCCTCATTGGATATAATGTTACAGTGAATCCACCGGAGATCATAGGTGTGCATTGTTTTGCATGCAGTGAAGTACTTCCTGCAACACAGCGACTATTTGCCTTACATTGTGAAACACACTTGCATTATGATAATGTCATACAATGGAGCTCACTAAAAACACAAAACACATACTTCTTACTCTTGGGGAAGAATAAAACTAAAAATATGATCACAAAGGTGCAGTTTAGTTGAAAACTGGAGAAGATTATGAATTTCTTCAAGTACGGTGTACTACATTCTAAGCTAAAGCTTTTTAATTAATATTGAGAGTTTTGTAAAATTGGGAGTATGAGCATAGCAGTTTTATTTGAGAAGCAGCTCTAGGGTCATTATCCTTCTGCTGTATAATGAGGCATGCAGTTCTGTTAGAAAGGTATACAGTATGCCTCTCATCTTTGATGTCCATATTATGGTTATAGTAGCCACTAGATAAACCCTTCTCTTTCGACAGGTATGAATGATTTCAGCTACTTGCACACCAACTGCTTTGAACTGTCTGTGCATGTGGGCTGTGATAAATTCCCCCATGAGAGCGAGCTTCCGGAAGAGTGGGAGAACAACCGCGAGTCTCTGCTGGTGTTTATGGAGCAGGTACAGAACAGAGCAGCTCAATACCCGCAAGGAAGCTCAAAGGGGCAAAAAACACACTGAAGCACACAAAGGCTAGGAAACCTTGGAGATCTGTTAAATGTGAGATAAGCTTTGACAAAAAAAAGGCTTTGAAAGTACTATGCATTCAAAGTGGTTTTGAAAGATCACCTGTATGAAGGACCACCTGTATATAGTGAACACAGCCAGATATACAAATGTGTATTTTACATGTACAATAGTTATAGATCTATAGTTGTGAGCCACAGTTAGGTGACCATGCTGCAGACCCGGTTTCAACCAACTACAAAAAAACCCCTATTGTAGTATATATAAAACCAGATAGAAAGTTCAGCATATCTTGCGAGTATTCTCTTTTTAGTATGATAGCATTACAATTCTTCTTAAATTATCAATTTCGGGTCCTATACTCGGTGTGTCTGTGTGTGTTAATTCTTTGTGTGTGTGTGTGTGTATATATATATATATATACTGTATATACAAAGAATTAAAAACAGCTCTATCCATTAAGAATCAGAATCAAAACATGATACTCATCAATCACTAGAAATACTTCATGAAGAAGAAAAGCAATTCACAAACTGAAAACTGAGTATTTTAACATTTCACTATCATTCCACTGACTTTAGCTAAATATGAATTGAACAACATTTAACTACAGGTGGCCACAGGCTGCACATCCCTTGAAGTAGCTTTTCCCTGAATCATTTATTGAGATCTAAAAACTACAAGGGCAATGTGTGAGCAAATAGTGAGCAATTCTAGTTTATTATTGTATTGCTCTGTTGCTAAAATAAAATCAGACATTGCTCTAGGCTAGACAAGTGTATATTCATTCAGCTGATGCAACTAAATTCTACTAAACTATTATTATTGACCAGAAAGCTGCAGACACTTGACTGTTTAAAAAAAAAGAAAACAACTCTAAATGAAAAGCACAGTCTGGATTGATAGTTTTATTGCAGTCTGTTGAAATAAAATTCAAGCTGTCATTAAAAATTACCTAGGAATATAGAACAACAATGTGATAAATGGCTATAACAATATTCTCTGCTAGTTGTGCTACAACTGGGGAGAGCTCAATTTTGTGGTCAAAACAATACAAAACTCATGTATTTCCCTGTTGTAGGGTGTCATTCATTTAAACTTCCATCAAAGGAGGCCCCAACATGTAATACAGTTATATACATCTTCTCTTTTGATATTTGATTGAATGCCACATTGCATTGGATATTGAATTGATACTAAAAATGATGCTATGTTTTTGTAATGATACAATAAATTATATTTATAAATATTCAGTCTCAGTTTTGGTATATTTGTAGACATGCATTTGGTTATTAGTAGTAGCAGTGGTAGTATTCAGTTGAAATGAAGGTGTGAATACCTTGAGGTGTATGTACTGCATTGCTTTGTGAGCTATATCACACCAGTATGACTACACAAGAATGGAATTAGGTAATTCTGTAATATGCACTTCCCTAAAATGACATGCAACCCAAACACATTCCAGGGGTTAGGTATAATCAGCTTTGGTTTTCTATTGGTGAACAAGTCTCTTTACTTTACAGGTCCATAGGGGTATCAAAGGTATCATCAGAGACCCGCAAGGAAGAGGGATCGCTAACGCCATTATATCAGTGGAAGGAATCAACCATGATATCCAAACTGGTGAGGGGTTATTTACTGTATCAGTACTGGCCATTGCTGGGACTTCTGACAGAGTTGTATCACTGTGTTCTTTTAGGCTGCTCAAAGAGTGTTTTGACTGGTTACAACAAGTGGAATTGAATGCACTGTATTTACTGTATTGGACGTGTTTAGAACATCAGCAATGGGATCGATATCTATGAAATTGACATCAGCATTTTCATTTCAGTGTGGAAGGGATGACGTGTTAATCACACCAGCCCACTTCTACTCTACGTAATGTAGAATAATAAGACAAGCTGCTGTATAATGAGCATCTGTACAGGCATTCAGAGCACACTATGGAAAACTCTAGCCACTTGAGCCCGTGCTACGAAAAAGCTTAATACATACAGCTCATTGCATATGCAAATACTGGCCAGCTGATCCATGCTTTGCCATTGCAAATGTATTGTTCTCAATGACGTAATTGTACTGGATACACAGATCTGCATGTGTGAAGCCCTTTGGTTAAAAATCAAATTAAATCAAGAAAGTACATTTTAATTAACAAGACCTTTGCATTGAGGTACAGTATGTGTAAATGCCAAAAGGAAGAAAAAAATACAAATGGGATAATTACTGGTAAATTGTCAGAGACATCATCTTTATTAATAGCCCTGTAATAATAGCTCTTCACTTTTCTTTGATGTGATAGTGGTATGCAACATTCGTGCTGCCGTTTAACTTTTTCGCTGCAACACTAGCTCTCTTGTAAATGTTCGAGTCAAATTATTGTTTACTCTTTCTACAATCACATAACATTAAATTGCTGATAGAATCTACTATGAAGATAAAACACTTTACTAGATGTTGTACGACAAACACAATGCATCTCCAGTTTGAGTAACACTGCTGTCTAATCAATCGTTATGTTGAGATCACAAGATAAATAAACTCAGGATCTCGATATTCTGAAATGTTTGAAATCCTGAGTTAATTTATTACTATGTGTTTATTTAGCAGACGCCTTTATCCAAGGCGACTTACAGAGACTAGGGTGTGTGAACTATGCATCAGCTGCACAGTCACTTACAACAACATCTCACCCGAAAGACAGAGAACAAGGATGTTAAGTGACTTGCTCAGGGTCACACAGTGAGTCAGTGAGTGAGCCGGGGTTGAACCAGGGACCTTCTGGTTACAAGGCCTTTTCTTTAACCACTGGACCACACAGCCTCATTTATGTTGTGATCTCAAAAAAAAAAAAAAACCTTAAAGGAGTGCTCACCGATTCTTTAGAATCAATTGTATTACCGCTTATTAGCTTTATTAATATTGTAACTAGTCCCAATAGAAGAAAAGTGGGACCAGAGGCAGTATAAGAGACAAGAAAATTCAAAACCTTGGTGAATGCTTGTAAACTTGTGTTGGATTTGTATTAATCGGCTGGGCAGCCTTTATGAATTGATAAGAAGCATTGTTCATTTCTATGGTAGCCTATGGTAGTTCTCCTTGGGGTTTGTAGTTGGGTATTGTCTGGTCCTGACAGATTTACTGTTGCCAGTGCAGTTTAAGATTCGGAAGCTCCGGCAACGTTCCCAATCTTCCTACACACAATCCTCATGCATGCTCACACTGTTTAGGATGTCGCCCACAGGTTGTCTTGAAAGCTGCCCACACAATCGTTTATTTGCAGTTCAGCAAGCAGGGAGATATCGTCATAACAGTATTTCATGCTATTGTTGAAAATAAAAAAAATGGATTAAAAACACAGACAGATCAATGATGATTCAGGTTTCTTAGAAAGATTGTTGATATCTCCTCCACCACCAGGCCAGATCACCATGTATTCAGTTATATTTGTGATGGTGGTGTTTTATTTTCAAGATTTGTGTTTTTTTTTTGTGTTTTCTCTTATGAGTTTCAGGCTGGAATTGAAAAGGCTAACATTGAAATTGAAATAAAAAGAAAAGTAAAACTTGTGGAAATGTGCCCCGCCCCTGTGTGCATTTGTGTGTTATGTGTATGTATGTATGCGTGCGTATGTTAATGTTGGTGTATAGATTGGTACACGGGATAAAAACGGGTCTGTGTTTCACGTATATTTAAAAAGTGTAGATTTGTATTTAGGCACGAGGAGAGCACAAATCACTTCACGTGCTGGTTAAATGTAATATGTGAGCACGGGGTTGCACAGAATTAATTCACGTGCTGGGATTCAAGTGAATAATTAATTAGTAATTGAATCCCAGCACAACAGTATATAGAGACACGTAGCATGCAGTCGGGGGGAGGTGTTCGGTGAGTGGAGAACGGGATTGGAGACGGAGGTAATAATAATAATAAGAAGAAGAAGAAGAAGAAGAAGAAGAATAATAGTTAAAGTGTTTTCACTCACCGTGTTTGTTCGTCTGTGTGTTGTGCACTGTCTAGTCCGTTTTGTTTGTCTATTTATTTTGGCGCAAGTGCCGTGTCCTGTTTTTGTGTTTTGTTACAAACGTTTATTTTCTGTCTGTTTATTCATTAAATGCTGAGCGAAAGCATTCGCTCAGCTCCACCAAACTCCACATCTCTCTGTCGTTTGTGTTCCTGTTTCTGGTCTGACGCCACCCACTCTGGCCGTCTTTGTGACAAACTGCAACAACACATGCACCCATGACAACATTAATATTTGTAACTTGAATGTCATTTTCATTTCAAAGCAATTATTTAATATTAGTGTCAGCAATGTTGTCTTTTTTAATGGTTTAATTAATTGTGAATAAAAAAGGCTTACAAACAATTTTAGATTTATAATAAGTCAAGCCACACCTGAAGTTTAACATTGCATTTGGCTTTATATATTTAAAATAGGGGACCTATATCTCCAATTATTTGTCATATAACATCCCCCTAAAATATGTGTGGACCATAAAAAAAGCCCCCACATACACACACACACCTGCAAACAGGTAAGTATTCATAATGATAATTCTATTCTTTCCACTGGTAAACATTACACATGTTTGAATAACAGTGTTTAACAAACAATTAGCAATACAATTCAGCATCCTTTGTGTTTTGGTAGAAATGTAATTAACCAGTTCATTGTCTCTTTGGTTTCCACGGCTGTTGGTGTACACCTTGATGTTCCGGTCCTGCTGTTGATCTTCAACCTGGCCAGGTAAGTTTATTTTTTAATTAACAACAGTCCTTAAAGTAACAATCCAATGAGTCACAAAAGTTAAATGATCAGGCCCAAGAAAAGGCCTTGTGACGTTCTCTGTCACACTTCCCCACCCTTCTAGAAAGCGGAAGCCGTGACCTTACTCCAGGACCACTCCCCACTGTCCATCCTAATCATACGGATTCCGCGACAAGAAGTCTGCAATAACATTTTTCGTCCCTGGTGTATGCGAAATGGTGAATGAAAACGGCTGCAGTGCGATATACCACTGCGTCAGTCAATGGTTGGAGTGCTGCATGCTGTTGAACCACTGTAACGCCTTGTGGCCAGTCTCCAGATGGAATTGCCGACCCAGCAGATAGTATCTCAAGTTACCCAACACTCACTTTATCGGCAAGCACTCCTACTCCACAGCTGAATACCTCGTCTCCCTTGGCAGAAGCTTCCGGCTCGGGAACACGACAGGGTGCATCCTTCCCAGGTCTCCCTGCAACAAAACAGCCCTTAGGCCAATCCCAGAGGCATCTGTCTAGACGATAAAAGGCAAGTTAAAATCAGGGCTTTGCAACACTGGCTCACTGGATAAACTATCTTTCAACTTTTGAAAAGCAACTGCACATTCCTGTGACCATTTGAACCTTACCGCCCCTTTGGTTTTAGTCAGTTCGGTTAAAGGGTAGGCAATATCTGAGAAGTGCAGAATAAAGCGCCGGTACCAACAGACCAGACCAAGGAATGATCTCACCGCCTTTCTAGTGGCAGGCTGTTTGCAGTCTTGTATTGCTTTTACTTTATCCACTTGTGGCTTCAGCACACCCCTCCCCAGAGTGTATCCCAAGTAACGCACATCAGGACTTGCCATGGTGCACTTCCTGCCATTGATGGTGAGTCTCGCCTCTCTTATTTTCCTCAGCACTACCTCCAGATGTCGAAGATGGTCCTCCCAGCCTTCGCTGTAGATAACAACATCATGGAGATAGGCCGCAGCGAAGTCTTGACACTCCGCCAGGATCCCATCCATCATCCGCTGAAACGTTGCAGGTGCACCATGTAATCCAAATGGCATTACTTTAAATTGGAACAGTGTTCTAAAAGCAGATAACTCTTTTGCAGTATTAGTCAAAGGCACCTGCCAGTACCCCTTACTGAGATCTATTGTCGTCAAATACTGAGCCCGACCAAGTCGATCCAACAACTCATCAATACATGGCATCGGATATGAATCATAAGTAGATACCTTATTTAGTTTGCAAAAGGCCATACAGAAGCGGATCATTCCGTCCTTTTTAGGAACGAGCACCACCGGGCTGCTCCAGGCACTCATTGAAGGCTCGATAATATCCTGCCGCAACATGGCGTTCACCTCTTCCTTCAGAGTGGCAGGCAGGCGTTGAGGTATCCTATACATACGAATGGCATTGTTCTGGTCTCCGAATGGAGGCATGGGTTCATATCCCACTCTGACACCAACTGTGAATGGCGCTTTGTGCCCCATCATTAAACTAAAATTTTCTTGGGTTTTCCACAAATAGCACAGGCACTTCAGAGTACGGTTAAAAGCAACTTGTGCCATTTATTGATAATACGCAACAGGGCATTTCCTTTCCATGGTAAGATGCCACGAGCGTCTTTAACACCGGAGCTCTGTAAACTTTTATGAACATTTAAAAGACACTAAACAAACGAATCATGGCTAACTGCTACACGATCCTGTGCTGCAAAGCACCTGTTAAATACGTATAGCTCCGCCCTGACTAACAGGTGCCCCAATTCATCTACATCATTTAATTTGGCCTTCCTAGCACTCTGTAACATCTCCCTTTTCTAACACGCTATCATTACATAGACACACACGCACACCTGCTAACAGGTAAGTATTCATAATAATAATTCTATTCTTTCATCGGTAAACAATACACATGTTTGAATAACAGTGTTTAACAAACAATTAGCAATGCAATTCAGCATCCTTTTGTTTTGGTACAAATGTACAATGTAAAAGACATTCTCTGTCCCCATTTCGTGTTTCAACAGCTGCCGATGGTGACTACTGGCGTCTCCTAAACCCAGGCGAGTACAAGGTGACTGCCAGGGCAGAGGGCTACTCCTCTTCCACCAAGGTCTGCGAGGTGGGTTACGACATGGGCGCCACGCAGTGTGACTTCGTCATGAGCAGAACCAACCTATCACGCATCAAAGAGATCATGGAGAAGTTCGGAAAGCAGCCCATTAACCTCCCCGTCAGGCACCCCAGGCGGAGAGCACAGCAAAGGCGTCGACAGACATAGGCAAGCCTTTCCCTGGAGACAGACTTCAAGTGCACCATTGCAGCAAAAGGCTAATCTTGTGTAGGAATCAAAAGAGAAACATAATGGGCAGAACTGAACAGTAATCTAATCATACACAGTACAGGTTACCTTAATCAGATTTGGAATGGCCGCAAATCCATAAGAATTACAATGGAATATGTTCCCATTATTTTTTAAGTTATTATCTGTATAACTAGAAAATTGACAAGACAATAACTAGAACATATGAGCTATTCATATTTTATTCCACTGCCAGGGAAGTTATTTTTTTGTTGTTGTTATTGGAAGTCATAGGAATTTGTGGCCATTGTCATTTGCGGAACCCATTTGTGTGGAATTATATGCTTATTTTGATCTTTCTTAAACAGCAATTTGTTGCATGACGTTTCTGCTTTGCTTTGTTCTTTAACAGAAATAACTGCTTCTTCCCAAATTCAGTTCTGTAACACTGGTGGTTTTGGAACTGGGTTTAAGATGCACATTTATTGTGCAAGTGGAGATTGATGTGCCCTTTCAAAAATAGTTTGTTGACAAACTAATTGCAGCACGCCAAGATGAATGTCTTTTTAAAAAACAAAGAATATCCCTTTGTTGTTTTAAATAATCTTGACAGCATGAAATATTAGCGATGTGAGTTTTGGAAAGCTTGGAAACCCTCAATAACGTGGCTTGAAACTGCAATCAGTGAGTGATATACTGTACAAATCTTGGTTGAAAATTATTTCTAATACATGTATCACTTGTGTGTATCTTGTACTGTATATTTTCTAAAGCTTCCAAGTACAAAAAACAATGATTTAATACTTGGGAGAGTTACAGTAAGCCAGAGGTGGAGCAGAGCTGACAGATAATGTTTACAATGGGGCTTGATTGAAATTGTCAACAGCACTTTTATAGCTGAGAGAGGGAGTCTAAATTGAAAGACGAGAATTAGTAGCTAAGTAACCATAATGCCACGTTAAACAGTGCAACATTATTTTCCGTAATGGGCACATAGATCCCTTCAGAGATAAAGTTATGTGTTATTTCTTCTTCTTTGAATGAGAAACTGCATTGCAAACAGTTGGGTTCTGGAGATCTGTTCATTCGAAAGTGGACTGCAATATAATTAGATAGGAAGGAAATCAACAGAGGGCAGCCTAAACATCAATGAGACTTAATATAAATCGCACTTACCCATCTAACTGTCCTAATTACTAAAGGGTTTTCACACAGTTCATTTCAAATGATTACAGTGCAATTGAAAGGCTGCTGTTAGTTTCAATGACTGCTTCTTGTATCAGTTCTGGAGTGATTGCTATGTATTGCAAAAGTAACTGTATTTACTTTCAAGTCCACATATGGCTGTCAAGCTGTTAGTGAAACTGACACTTTATGTACATGCATGGGTATACTGTTTAGACAGTTTTTAGAGAGGAATATTTTGATCTAAATTGTTTTTATATTTCTGTTCAAAGACCTGCCTTTTTTATTGAGTAATTTTATTCTTCACTGTGTTCTTGCACTTTAATAAAAGCAACAGAACGCTGCTGTGTGTAGCTGTGTCCATCTGCATTATGAAATACATTATTCTAAGAGACTTAAGTTAATTTTATTTCTGAAACATGGAATACACTAGATTGAAGATTGAAGTCTGGTTTCCATATGCACTGTACATCATGGTCGATAACGCTAACCAGATCACATGAATGTAGTCTGAATGTTGTAAACAGTCAAGCGGAACTGAAGACAGGAAATATATTCAGTCTAGTGTTAAAATGACTTTTTTTGTCGTTTTTTTTAGCGTTCCAGATAGATCCAGATAAACAAGTGATTAATGTAATGCTGTTGCCTAGTATAGTTATTACATCATTTAATAGGGGAGACAAAACATTTCCATGAAAATGAAATTTTGTGGCCACCTGTAGTTAAATGTTGTTCAATTCATATTTAGCTAAAGTCAGTGGAATGATAGCGAAATATTAAAATACTCAGTTTTCAGTTTGCTTTTCTACTTCATGAAGTATTTCTAGTGATTGATGAGTATCTTGTTTTGAGTCTGATTCTTAATGGATAGAGCTGTTTTTAATTCTTTATATGATTAAGTGGAGTATAACCATGGTTACACAGAAGAAAAAAAGTAGTAAAGCACAGTCATTAGGATAATAGAGAGGTATTTGCTGACAGTTGGGGGACACTTGGGGATATACGAGGGCAAAGGATGGTGTCCTCCTGTACTGTAAAGCTGCCTGCCCTGTCCCTGATAGGAGCTAACTGGCTGGTATACTGTACAGAGCCACTGTATTCCACCTTATTTTTAATTATTTCCATGCGGTTCCAACCATAAGCCCCTAATTACTCTGCATCCCACTCACTCCTGTCACTCCCACCCACCTTCTCCCAGCAAAGCAACTGCAGGAAACTACAACTGAGGAACCTGCAATTATACAGCAGCGCCTTATCAGACAAGCAGCTATTGTAACCTTTCCAGGGGCTGGAAATCGTGTCACACTTGCTTCTGACAAACAGTGGGCGTAAAGTAATATAAAGAGCTCTTAAACTAATATTGATCTGTCCTGGAGTTTGTTTTTATTACACTTTAGTTGACTGCTAATTTAATCAATATTACATCAGCTGCTTTGAAGATCTCCAGTATTGCAAATGACTTGGAATCAACTGTTATTATTCATTATACAATTATATATTGTTTTTGTTATGAAGAATAAAGATTATGATTTGAATAAGCCAAACGTAGTCAACTTTATTATTATTATTATTATTATTATTATTATTATTATTATTATTATTATTATTATTATTATTATTATTATTACAAATTATAATGACAAGAGAAATATTCACTTATTTTTAAACAAACAGTATGATACCATACAAACCTAATCTCATGCTATTAATATATTCCTTGAGCGTTTCATATTTGTGTTCATGCGTATTTACTTTCACATGTGAATGATTATTCTCAATAAAGGTAAAGCCAAGCTCACGTCAATATTTGGACGACCTTTTGGTGCATCGTTCCTCAAATAGTGGAGTGTACCTGATTCATAATAACATTGAACAATAACCTGTGGGTTTAGATTCAATCTTTAGTTCTATGCGCCACAGTAACTAAAGCTTAAAAAAGGACCTGAAACCATAAATAACAACCACAAATTAATCCCATCCGGTGAGTTTCATACACAGCTCTATAAAACACCTTGATCCTGGCTCTTGGGGACTTATGGGGACTCTTGGGGACTGATGAAAAATGCACTATTTTACAACACTGGACATCCGTTATCATTAGTGCTGCTGGGTTGACTTCCGGCTCAGATTGGCACAGTTTTCAAAGACTTATAGAGAAAAGTTAAACTGACCCTTTCAGTCATAGAATGTGTTATGATCACTTATCTACACATATAATAACATGGTTTTATATATATATAGTGGTAACATGACTGCCAGTCAAGGCTCACCAGCAGCAGAAATAGCAACCCAGACACAGAAACTGTAATTCAGTGCTTTCTGCACACTTTTAATAAACACAAAACAAAACACAGGAACAAAATAACAGTTTGAACACAAACACTCCTAAACACACACAGCACAAGTACAACACCCAAGCACAGCTATCCCGGTGTTCACTGCACTCTCCATCTCCGCTCCTAACTCTCCTACACAACCCACACCAAACATTCATTCATTTGTTCTTTTATAGAGCGTGACAATGGGTAATTGGCAACCAATCATTCCATTGCCGCCTGGCCACATTCCATACTTTTCCAATCACACCTCAATCACTCAATAAAACACAATTTCCATCACCAGACACCCACACACACATGCACATAGCAGAGGCTCTGCATACATCCTCCCCCTACTATATATTTAGTTTAAGGATCCTTAAACTTAGGTTTGAAAAATGTTTTGTAGCACACAGATTCATTAGCAAATCAGTATTCCTGAACCGATGGAACTGATCAAATTATCTAAAAATACTTGAGCGGGCTGCGCCATGCCAGCTACTCTCCCTGCAATACAATGCAGATGTGTGGGAGGACTGGGTTACCATATGACCTTAATTGTGGTTCAAAGGCCATTCCTTCCTCTGAAGCTGTTCCAACATTTGATGTGAAAGTGTGTCTCCATGAATATTCTGCAGACGGCCATGCTTTACCTTTGATAAATCACTCATGGACTTAATAGGCTTCAATATTCATCACAGTGTTATAATTTCTATGACCTGAGTCTTTGTGCCAATGAATTTTACAGCTAACGCTTTCATTGGCCCAGCCACAGTAGTAAGATGGTGGTCTTTGTTTTCAAAAAGTTTTGAGGTGGGTGGCTGCCATTGTTTCTCTTACTCTGTATCATACAATGCTTAAGACCCACCTTGACTGAGCACAATAGGAGCAGTCATTCTCTCTTGAACGACTGAGCCCTGCAGTGATAATTCGTTTCTGCAGACTCTCATCAGAAGCCTGTTTTGTTCACTGTGACCAGGGACTGTCTTGAAAAGCAACAATTTCCAGCCTGCTTATACTCCACTGTTGCAGCTCCACGTCTTTTACCAGGAGCAATATGATGCAGATGGGTTCCTATTCCTAGCATGCATATTTCAAAGGTTGAGGAACAAAAGCATTATGAATATTGCATGCTAATGGTACAATTTGCTTCAAGTTCATAGTACTTTTTAGGTATACTTAGTTTTGTCAGTAGTGTCAGCAGAAAGGATCAGATTAAAAATGTGATATTCATCAATGGTATAGCTCCACAATTTTTATATCTCATCTATGATTCTCTGTCCATCCACAGAAACGACACAGTAACCCACGCCCCTCTGATCATTTGGCTCTCTAACCGCTGACAGTGGTGTTACAAGCCCTATAACTGCTTGTGAAAACGAGTCTGGCACTTTTGTACAGTGGTTAAACCACTCCACTCATACCAAGTTGCACCGTTACATTAGCTTTAGCAGCATTATTACTGGTCCCCCTCCTCTTGTGCTACATGATTTCATTTTTATGTTTGCTTTATTCAGGATATACAGATTTTTCAAATACTTTTAAATTCTGTAGCTCCAAATTACTTCCTGTGCAGAAGGTTACATGGTTTTATGTAGGAAAAATCTGAATATCTAACTAAAAATTAACTAAATAAGCAACAAACTGATAGATATACAGAAAAAGAAAAATCTTGAAAATGCTAGTAAGATAATACAGCCTGGTTGTAACACTGTTAATATACTTTTCGCTCCAATACTTTAGTTAAATGAAAAGATGTTGCTATTTACTTAGCACTTCCTGGTAACCGAATATTGTATTAGCGCAAATCTAATAATATCTTCAAAGTAATTGCATTTTTTGTTTAACCCTGTTTCTACAAGTGATAAAAAAAAAATAAACATCACCACCACCAAAAGCCATGTCTCTTTCACTAAACATTAAATCCTTTATTTTAATAAAATCACAATAAATATTTTTTGGAAAAAATTAACCACTTACTCTATCATAACAAAAATATATAACAGCATCTGATATGGCTTCACACACACACAGAAAAAACATCACAGAATAAGAAGAGATTATTCAGATAATGCTGAAGCACTACTTTCCAGTCTAGAAAAGCTTTTTTTGGCCAGAGCCTCTAACTCCAGTGTACTTGTGTTGTTCAAGTTGAGTTATTGGATTTAAGACATATGGGGAACAACATGCTTATCTTAGAGGCCGTTCTATTGAAGACATGTAGCAGCGAGGTGGTGTTAACGGACCTGGCTATTGGAAAAGCAGAATGAGGATGTCATTGTCACACAAACCATTAGCAAGCAATCTTGTTTTTTTTTTTTGTTTTTTTAGAGAAAAGATACTTCAGGCACAAATTCATTTAAGATTAATCTCATCGTACAGTGAATTGTTAACATGTATTCCCTCCACAAACAGTTGGCAGGTGCAAAGCAAAAACTCTTATTGTTTTAAAGGGACACAATACAGTTCAGTGCAAAAGGCCAGCTCAGTCTTTTTGTTCAAGCAAATCTGTGCAGGTATTTGTTCCTTCTGTAGTGGGTGATATTATCAGTGGCTTTCTTTAGAAAGACCTAGCACCCTGTGCTCCAGTCATTTCACTAGTAAAATCAAGCTGGCCCCTGTAAAATCAAAAGGAACCCCTACAGTCAGCATTTTCTTGGGTCTGGTATGGATATCATGGGTGAAGACATAGAGCTGGAATTTTACTTATATTCCTGTACTGTCCCTTTAGAGTACACATGTTTGTGATCATTTTTGGTAACATTATCCAGCATATTTTTTTTCACAATACAGTAAAACCACACACGGTGTTTGATTTGTTATGTCAGGAGATCAGAAAGACTGTAAGCCACATGTTTTTTAAGCCTCCCAATAAGGTACTCAGTTCAAATTAAATTTTAATTACACGCATATGTTTAAAGAAACATCATTATCAACTCTTACATTCCTGTAACAATAAAAAAAATATTTCAAGAAAAGGATTTGCTGGACTTATAATTTACATTTAAGACACCACAGAAGTTCCCACCTTTTTTATAATACATTTCAATGCTTGCACCGATTCAATGTGACTAGTATATAACAACAACAACAAAAACGAAAATGCTCAACGACAAAATCAGGAACAAGATTATTGTTTTTAAATACCACCAAAAATCCCATTTCAAAACATTTAACTCTCATATTATTTTACATTATAAAGAAGGAAGCAAGTACCCAAGGTCCAAGTGTGTTAATTATATATATATATATATATATATATATATATATATATATATATATATATATATATATATATATACTATAAAATGCAGTCTATATTCATTAACTAAACAGTGTCAGATCCAAATACAGAGTCATTTAAAGTTGCAAGTTACACAGCAATGTATTTTATTGCATTTAGTGATGTTAGTAAGAGGGACAATCAGATTTCTTTCATAGAGTTAAAAAGCAACTGTATTTAGTGCCACCACTGTTTAGACCCATGTCTTTTTTAGTCTGTTTTTGGTCAGAAAGTGAAAGATCATATCCTAAGGCTGAGCTCCTTGTATAAGCCTTCACCCAATAGTTTTAACTTTCAGATGGGAAATGTGTTTTTGGTAAGGGTACAGTAAATTCATGCATTATGGAGAGTTTTTTTTAAATTATTTTTTATTGAGAACCGAAGACCATAGACAATTGAATTGCCTTCTCTTTTCACTCACTGGACTTAAGCAATGACACCAAGCTAATGAACACTAGGTGTGAGGGCCCAGCCTGGCCTATGTCCACCTATATATATTACTATTATTGTACTGTCAAAAGAACAGATTCAGAAAAATACACACACATCTATCTGTAACTGAGCTCAGCTGGTGAAGATTGTTTTTGGCTCTTTCTTGGCCGGGAGATCTGTGTTTTTATTTTTTTTTTCAATGGTCAAAAAAAGTGAAAGCCTCTGCATTGCTCTGTGCAAATGACAGTAGAGTACATTTTAATGCATGCTCACGTTTTACCTGGCAGCATGCCACTGCTGATGTACCTACTACTGCATGATGGCAGCAGTACTGCCAACTCAAATGCAGTTTTACAATTGCACTAGAATATCCTCTCTGAAATCTCAAAAGACAGGCCAATGTGTGCCTGAAGGTGACAGTGTCTGATTTAACCAAAACAGGACTGTCTAGTAGTCTAAAATACCAAACAGCAGCAGCAACATCAACAACATAATTTTATGATGCTATATTTGTTCATTACAACATGGCACCCTTTTATGCAAACAAATCCCTTTTCATTTTATAGATATTCATACCTGGAAAGATCCAAATACAGTACAATATGTTTTGAGTTAGAAATGGTAGGCTAGGATGTTAAACAATACGTTTTTACATTTTTTTTAAATGCCGTCATCTCCAGCAGAACAAAACACACACTAATATTGCTGTCTACATTTTGCCAGGTCAAATTATGCTTGTCTTGTTAGGCTGCACAGAGACTATTCTGTACTTGAGACTTGATTACCAAGTCTGATCTAAACTGACTGTGGTTCTGCAGATAAAAACAAGATAAAAAAAAAAAATATATATATATATATATATATATATATATATATATATATATATATATATGAAAGGGTCTAAAATCAGGAGCTGTTTAAGTCATACAGAGTTCACACATGCAAACAGCAGGTGATGGTAAACCAGAGATGCTAAATTCCTTTTATAGGGGACTACAAATATTATATTTACCATCCGTCATAGTAAACAAGGACCTTGTTCTTATCCTTTAACTGTTCAGAAAGTATTTGTCAATCAGTTCCCCTTGTAGAGCGCATGGCCTTGAGATTTGAGCAGACAGGAGTGCCCGGGGCACGGTTACTGAACTGTACAGAGTGAAGTGGGCATCTACAGCCCCTGCAGCCCATAGGCAGAGGAAGAAGTGAATTGAAAAACGTGAGTGATGTGAAATTAAAACAAAGAGGTCATGCTGTTGACGTATTGACATTGTACTGCATGGACAGTGAAATGGTAGATACATTTAACAGGAGGTTTATATGAATAGGGATGTATGGGCCACCCCAGTAGCCTCATGCTGATGCAATCCCACTAGTTAAGCTTTCACAATTCAGCTTCAACAAGCCTGCACAGTAGGGAAGCTTCAGTGGAAAAACACTTGGGATATGAGATTAACTTTTACATTACATTTTATTTATACAGAAAGAGAACATTAGAACTTCAGCTATCTGGATATGCAGTCACTTATATCTTAGACTCCTTCAATCAAGATTGAATTTTCATAGAGTACTATAATAGTGTCAAAGCATCTGACTACTGTGTCTTACTCGGCTGTAATTTAATTGCAGTCTGCTTCCTTGACCTAATGAGGTCAGGACATGCATCCCGAGTTGAATTCAATCCCAACTTCTTGGGGAAGGTAATATTTTAAAAAAATTAAAAAATCCTCACAAAGTGAATCAATCCTGTCAGTGTGGTGGGTGCCGAGGCTTGCTTTCAACCCAGGCATGTCTTATGAGGAAGGCACTCAAAGTACAGGCTTAGTCATTCTAAAGTTACAGACAAGCCAAGACAAACCCTGTCAATTAAACTCGACTTCATCAAACAACCGCAGGGGCTGAGTTCTACAACAGCGGCGTTTCTATGGAGCTCTCTTTTTTCTTTTCTCGGATGCACTGCACTGGCAGGCATGCCCATTAATGTGTTTCACAAGTGGTCTCCAATTGGGACACGATTTCGCAGTTTGTTATTAAAGCATTACCTACCACTGTGGAAGGTGGTCAATAAAAGTCCATCAGCCAGCCAGCCAAATGAAGAATGCAGTTGTTTGGTTCCAATTTTATTATATTATATTATAGAGTTAAATGAGAGTTAAATATTATATTATAGTGTTAAATGAGGACTGCTCTGAACATGAATAAATGAACAGAAAAAAAACAGGTCATGAGACATAAATAGTATAATGTATTCAAATTAGTGCCAAAGCATTTCCCAAAAGAAAGAAAAAAATATGGAAAGCTTGCAAACAAGGAATATTTGGACTTCATCTCACATATATATCTGCCTTTTAAAAAACCTTGTTGAGGAAGTGCTTATCAATTGTTAGGATCTGATATCACATAAAACTATGACCTCCATTAATCTGTAAAGCAATTCAAATATACTGTAAGTAGGACTGGGGTTCAACTCTAGTACAGACCATGATTCCAAGAGAGATCTATATGAACTGCCTATTGCACTAAACGTATTGGGGTAAATACTGTAGATCTCAAGTTGTAGAAAGTCAAGCATGGGACCAACAAACTCTTTTTAGCCATGCAACTGAACTTGACATTCAAACTTAGGCCTCTTGTGGTGGTTCACAAGGATTTTGCACACTGTAACACCTGATTGCCCCAAAAAATGTTTCATTGGCACCTTCCCGGTTTAGTCAGGCAACCGAACAACAATTTAAATGACTAAGGGAAATCAGTGGTGTTCAAAATAACTGGTCACCCATTTCCAATCAGCTTGTGTTGCCCTATAGTTACATAATAGGAATTATAGACCGGGATATTTTTGGTATTCTTGAACCATACATAATTAACAGCTTCTTCAAGCCTTCGTTGAGAGGTTTTCATGCCGTGGTTTGGATGATGGTGCTTCTTCCGTTCTCACCCCTTATTCTAGACGAGTTTAGTGAGCTCCTTTTCAGGACTCTGTTAATAATATCAGTGCATGTCTTCCTGTACTGATTCCGGAGAAGCGAGTACACAAAGGGATCTGAAGCCGCTTTGCTGTAAGCCAAGCACTTGGAAACAACTCCCCAATGAGGGCTGATAGGCACTGCTGAAGACAGCTCCACAAGCCTGTCAAAAAATAAAGAAATAAACACAATACATAAGAAATATCTGACAACATTTACCCTTGGACAATGACTAAAAGGTCATCACATCAAACACAACATCTTTTAAAAATC
Organism: Acipenser ruthenus; assembly: GCF_902713425.1. Taxonomy (NCBI): domain Eukaryota; kingdom Metazoa; phylum Chordata; class Actinopteri; order Acipenseriformes; family Acipenseridae; genus Acipenser; species Acipenser ruthenus. The sequence continues at coordinate 34,170,040 of NC_081201.1, read as the reverse complement.
TCCTTCTAATATGAAACCTTGGCAAAGCGCTTTCTTTCACAGACCTGTGTTACTATTCATCCTAAAAGATGACTCACTTATCAAGGGTGTTACTTCAGGGAGTTTGGAAAACTCATCTTTGCTGTTCCTCATTCTTTGTTCAGCTAGCAGGATAATCCCTGAAAATCAGGGTTTTACTGTGACTGGAAATTTGTAAGCAGTGCCTTTTTTACATTTTAATTCTCTAATTTACAGTTTTAATACATTTTTCGATTTCCTTTTGTTTTTTTGTGTGGTCGTGCCCTGCAATGCAGCTTCCTGATAAGTTCTGAGGTTTATTTCTCTTGTGGAATTCATAGTGCAATATTTCAAGTTCTATGAAGAAGGAAACAATGTGAGAAACCTATATTTCAATTAAGATAATTCTGAAACATGCAGTGGCAAACTAATCTGTAGATTAATAAGTACTTCCAAAACGTAAGACCCCTATCTCAGCTGTCCAAAACGTAAGAGCCCTATCTCAGCTGTTTGTTTTTTTATTTGCAATTGTTGGTTCTGGGAAACACAAAAGACTATGTGTTGAAACGTTTTTCTAAAATAGTAACTGCTGTTTTGTGGTAGACATTTTGATGGACTTTTTTTGGTTTTCTTTGGATTTCTCATTTAGCATTTCAATACCATAGTTTACGTTTGTCAAGCCATTGTGTTTTGTGCACCTTTCATGAACTCAAACACAATTCTGAATTTGTAACTCCTT